>NC_081416.1:128081519-128681519 GCF_949786415.1 Peromyscus eremicus | reverse complement strand
AGTTATGGAAGTCCAAGCATAACCAACTTCCTTGACTGAAACAGAATTAATGCCATCATTCCCACAGTGCAGAATGCTGATGCAATAACTGTAATGTAAGTGTTGGAAATTAGCACTCAGATGCCACCCTAAACCACTGGCTGGAAAGAAATGATCAAATCACACATATCCCATTATATGAGTTATCAAAAATTAATAAAAAGGAAAAAGAGAAGATTCGGTTTGATATCATTCTGTTAGATAATTATTTTCCCTATTGCTTTATATTTTTAAGAAATAAATGGGAACCCTAGACTCAGATTTGGGCCTGGCAAAATATATGGTTTAAACTTAGACTCTTTCCTTTGAATTCATGGCAATTTTCATAGCTACATTTTCCCACTTACAT
This sequence comes from Peromyscus eremicus, assembly GCF_949786415.1. NCBI lineage: Eukaryota > Metazoa > Chordata > Mammalia > Rodentia > Cricetidae > Peromyscus > Peromyscus eremicus. The sequence goes on along the minus strand of NC_081416.1, from coordinate 128,681,131 downwards.
AATAGTAACCACTGTCCATTTCATTATTTCACCAAGTTTTTAATGTTTTAAAATATTTTTAAATAACTTCATTCCTCATATGGATACAAACAGTTAAGAAGAATCTAAGTAGTAATGATCCAGCAATATTGAAGCTTGCACAATACTAATCTGGTGAATACATCTGTGTCTGCTCTCCAGTCAAGGACAGCAGGCTGGGCTGAGAAAACACCAGGTAACAGCCTGCCACCTGTGAGCCGGTAAGTGGAGCCAGTCAGGTTCCAATTTCCTGAACTGGGTCAAGATTGGAGACATAATCACATCCCAGACTTATACCTGAGCCCCAACTCCCAGTTGAGGGTCAGAGTCTTCTAAAGCACTCAGTTAGCCCTACTGTGAACTAGACCTCAGTGACATTATTCACAAGCAGTAGATGGAAACCACATGGGAAGCAGAAGAATAATAAAGTAGAGTGTCAAGATGTCGATGGCCCTTCATTCTCTATCGCCTCATGTACACCTCTTTGTTCAGATTTTCACAAGAATTCTTTCTATTTCACCATTATTTTTAATCTTGCTGATGTCACCTAGTTTGTTATTAGCACTGGTGTGTATATATTGGTGAGAAAATGCAATAGAAGTGAAGAAAAATGACCATCTAAAATAGAAGAAGAGGTAAAGTGAACGTTTAAGGAAGATGAATGGATAGTTTAAAAGATGCCATCAGAAACTTATTTAACCAAGTATTTAAGATATAAATGTTAAGAATTATATGGGATTTTAAGATAACATCTATAAAAGTGCTGTGGATATCACTCTGTATAAATAAAATGCTGATTTGCCACTAACCAGGCCGGAAGTATAGGCGAGACAAACAAAGAAGAGAATTCTGGGAACAGGAAGGCTGAGTCAGGAGATGCCAGCCTGCCATCAAGGGAGCAGCATGTAAAGCAACAGGTAAAGCCACAGAACACATGGCGACATATAGATTAACAGAAATGGGCTAAGTTTAAGTGAAAGAGCTAGTCAGTGGTAGACCTGAGCTAATGGCCGAGCAGTTTAATTAATATAAGCTTCTGAGTGATTATTTTGTAAGCAGTTGCGGGGGTCCGTGGGGCTGGGCAGGACTGGAGAAAACTTCAGCTACATAGGAGAAGTAGAAATAAAGGTGAAATGAACAGTCTTGTGACAGGTTCTTTTAACTTCTTGATCTGAATGAGCTTACATGCTGAGGAGGGAAAACCCTGGTATAAAGTTAAGATTAGCTCATTTGAAAAATTATTTGAGTGAAAACTGAAGTAACAAAGTGGAAATTTTTATATTCTGGCCAATGATATCAGGAATGGTGTAGAGAAATTGAGGACCAAAGATGAAAATGGAGATAATGTAACACCTTTTAAAGTACCATTGTTTAAATGTGAGACATTACTACTATACCTTTTAGTGCTATAGGGAGAATGATCTTCATAGAAAAAAAAAATTACTTCAGCCACTTGGAATGATTAAAATGAATTTTAAAAACACACATCAGCCCAGGAAAAGGTAAGTGTCAGTGTTAAAATAAGGTCCCCAATGTGTAGATCACCTGAGTGAGTGGAGACTCACACAACACTATTACTTTGTTTATTTCATTTTGGCTATGGTGTTGACTTCTAAGTACCAGTACATACAATTTGAGAGGATCTGAGGTCAGAAAACAAAGTTAGAGCAGGAGCACACAGACTAATAAAAAACAAACTAGCAAACTTCTCTAATTTGAAACTATCCTTTCAAAAATGAGCAAAATGCATTACCTGCCATTAGTTTAAGGGGCTCACAGATTCTCTCACAATGCTGTTCAGTGAAAGTTTTCTGTTGTGCAAAGCCAGAGGATGTAAAGATTAAGAGAAGTAGCTATTTTTAGTGAAAAATTAATTATTATGAGACATCTGAAGAAACTGTCAATGTAGTCAATAAAAGGAATAAACTAAATTTTCAAAAGCGCCTGGCTCTAAAGAAATGGACACCAATGAACTACATGACAGGGCCATTAAAACAATTGTATTAAAGAAACACAACACATTGCAAAATGCCAGAAAGACAACTAGATGACATCAAGACAATGATTCATAAACAAAATGAGAGCATCAGCAAAGATACAAATATTTAAGTAAATGGAGATATCCTGGAGCTGAAGACTAAAAAAAATTACAGTGAAATTTCTTAATTTAAAATATCGTGAAACCAAAAGAATGGATAAAAATTTATAGACTGACACATAGACATCAAAGAGTTAATTAATACACACGTTATTTGAGTCTCAGAAGAAGAGAGAAATATCAAGGCATAGAGTATATCTGAAGATACAGCAACCAAAGACCTCTCAACTCTGAGGAGCGTGATAGTTACACAGATAGAAGACGGACAAAGGACTCAGGTAAGGGGGAAGCAGAGAGCTGGTCCCCACCAAAACATTACTATCAAAATGAAAGTAGTCTAAAGAGAGAATCTAAAATTCAGAGATTCAGATAAATGTTACCTTTGGACATTATCAATGAAATTATTAAATTTATATGATGAAATTGGGTGATTTATTCCAAGTTTTAAAGTAAACAAAATAAACAAAAATCCTGACAACTCAAGAGTATCTACAAAAACTCTTACATAAATGAAGAATAAAGACATTACCTAATAAATAAAAGCAGAAGGAATTCACCCTTAAGAAAACACAAAGTAACAAAGTAAGAAAATAGTAGAGTAATCAAAATCTAAGGCTATAAAAAATATAAGAAAATTGGCAGTGGTAAATCTTTTCATGTAAGTAATCACTTTAAATATAAATGCAGGTTAAATCTGATGGTTCTGGAATATGTGTATCACTTTCTTTAGGGATGTAGCTACTAGCAAGTTTCTCATGTTTCAGCTATTAGCCTCCTTCCCATGATCATAATGAAAATAACCACAATTGAACTCAGTTGGTTATACAAACAAACAAAATAAATAAATTTTAAAGGCACATACAAATAGGAAGGAGCTTGCTAGGAAAAAAGGGTTCCAGTGATTAGGCATCAATGAACAATGAGTAAGGATAATAGAGGCAGAGTAACGCTGAAATGTCAATATATACATGTGGAAAATTTTTATAGCATTGCTGTGGATGATTGATTGATAAATAAAGTGCTGATTGGCCAGTAGCCAGGCAGGAAGTATAGGTGGGACAAGGAGAGAGGAGAATTCTGGGAAGTGGAAGACTGAGGCAGAGAGACGCTGTCAGCCGCCATGATGAGAAGCAGATTTTAAGATACCGGTAAGCCACGAGCCACATGGCAACTTATAGATTAATAGAAATTGGTTAATTTAAGATATAAGAACAGTTAGCAAGAAGCCTGCCATGGTCATGCAGTTTATAAGTAATATAAGTCTCTGTGTGTTTACTTGGTTGGGTCTGTCTGAGTGGCTGCAGGACTGGCAGGTGAGAGAGATTTGTCCTGACCATGGGCCAGGCAGGACCAGGAAAACTACATAGCATGGTCATTATAAAACCACAAAATACAACAAAATGCAACTATTTGCTAACGGGTACCATATTTATAAGTGTGTAAAATATTTTCATTCCTATGGAGAACAGTAATATTACTTTATAGACAATTAACATAAAATGTCATAGTATCAAGCAATCCCAGTATGGGCATATATTTCAGATGAATTGAAAACATGACCTTACATAATTGTTTACATATCCATATGCTCATCACAGATTCCAAAAAGTGGATAGAATAAATGCCTGTCAAGAGATGAATGTAAAAGAAAAATTGTATTTAAAATGGAATGTTATTATCCATAAAGGAGATCCTGGAAGATCCGTAAAGGAGATTCTGAAGGAACTCTAAAGACATTAATTTAAGGAAAATAAACACACAACAAAAATTTAAAAAAAAAAAACTGCATGATTGCACTTAAAACTTGACTCCAACTGTTCATACTTAAGACAGAATGGTGGTTCTCACAAGGCCAAGAAGAGGCCAAATGGGAGTTGTTGTTCAATAAAAATTGCTTCACATGCAAGGCAAGTTTCCTAGGCACCACTGGAAAACAGTGAGAATAACTACGCAGTTAAAGTGGCCAAAATGGTATATTTTATGCCATGTTCTGACACAAAAACATCCATAAAAATCACTACTTTATTAAGTAGAAATGTATTTTCTGCACTGTGTACCCTGAAACTAGACATTATAGAAAAAAAAGACAAGACTATAGGTGTGTGAATTATACCATGCAGAATTCTTTAAGGCTTTCCTGAATGTTTAATTATCATTAAACACTGGGAGAAAGTTGAAGAGCTTTGTGAAAACTAGTGAGTTAGTTGCAGTATGTGGTCTAAATAGGTTTGGGATCAGGTTGAGATCAAACCTGACAGATTTGGTAATCAAACAATTCACAAGAAATGCAAATGAAAAAAATGAAACCGAAGGGAAAGGAGTGGGGACAATCTCCAACAGTGACTGAAAAATAAATCAACATCTGTGTTGATTTCAACACAGATGAAATATTCAATGGTATAGACACAGATTCTCTCTATTAACCAGTCATTGAATTCCTGACCACAGCACGTATCTCCCTGTTATTGTCTCACCTGGCATCACTACTGCCACCGTGACCCCGTACGGTGTTACCTTCTCACATAAAATAGCTGAGAAAATGCAAAGCATTTAGCTGATGTCCATATTGATGCCCCCATGACTTAGGTTTCTATCAGGACAGTTGTCAATGTCATGTTTCTACCTTCAAAGCTTCTTCTGTTGCTACAGCATGATGATCTCTCTCACCTAGGTTGGTCTTTGTCTTCTCAGAGGAGAGACTTCAGATGAGAGACACAGACAGTTTACACAAAAGTTTGGCAAAGGAAAGTACACTCTAGAGAAAGTCTGGAACTGTCCTGAAAGTGTGTGGGTGAAGGGTGGGTGGCTATTCATTGGCCTCTGAACTGTAACTGTTAAACATCTTTTAATGGATATAAAGTAGGATATATATTCACAAGATAAGGTGACTTTTTGTTCCTTCTAGGATTGAGGTGGGCTAGATCTTCCTTTAGGATAATCTTTCTCATTATCCTTTTGAAAAGCCATGGAGGTGTGTCAAAATCACAATATATGATGTTATAATGAATCCTAAGGTAGTGGGTGTTTCCTTTATGGTTATGCCTTGCACTGGGGAAGAGCCTGGTACCCCGGTTTCTAAAGTGGTGGGAAGAATCTGCCTGCAGCTTTAAGGATGTTTAACCATGATAATGTTTTCTGACTTGCAGAAGACATAGTTTCTAAGGAATAGCTGGGGTTTCTTTGATTATCTCATGTGTAACTCCTTATCTACTGGTCTATACGTTCCTACTTTGGGAAGCAATGTGTTTGGAGGACTCAGACCTTTTATCAAGAGTCATTCAGCCTTCTGAATTTGCCATGCATTGAGTGTGCTAATTTGTAACAGCCATGGCTATCCGCTATTAACTCTTACTAGTGGGTTCTCTATCCTTGAATTATAGATGACAGAAAGCCACAAGCTTTCATCCTACTTTCCTCAATACAAATTAGGTCTCTACAACAAAATGGAAACTGATGCCACTTACCAGATAAATGCCATGCTTTTGCTTCACTGTTAAGCAAACATACAGGAAAATAAGCTTCATTTTTCTTTCCGTCAGTGGTACTGATGCTCTGTGTTCAGCTTCCATGGTAGCCAAGATGGTTGTGGCCAGATAGATGCTAACGTCTTTTGGGGAACTGCATAATAACTTTTGCTGTGTGCTACTGGCTTTCCTATTTCTAAAAACAATGTCTAAATTTCTACCTTCCTTATGAAGCTAAGATTTGTAGCCTTCCTATTACACAAAGACTTTCTGGGAGCCTGTAACATTGTTCCCACTGAGAATGTGCTTCTAGCCATTCCAGCAGTTTCTAAGGCCTCCAGTCCTCTTCTTAAAATACTCAGAATTTGTATTTCTTATGTGAAAATATCATGTTTAGGCTCTATATAAGCATCGTCACTTGAAAGTTTAAACAATGCACACTCCGACTGAGTCAGCATGTAAGGCGTTCTGTGGACTCCAGCTGTCAGTTGTATACATTGTACATAATCTTTCCCAAGATGACTTATTTTGTAGTACTTTCTAAATCTGAACACATGTTATACTTACCCCCGTTACTTTAAAATGTATACAACTCATAATACTTGCCAGCCAACAGTTGCATAGATGTTTACAAATCATTTTAAGGCATAGGTATTTTTAAAAACTGTTAGTAAACGTTTCACATTGAAATTGCTCCATGGTCAAGTTTTAAAATGAGCAAATAATACCCACACCTTCCAGATTATATAATAACAAAGGGTTCTGAGAGTTTGTCCAGAAAGAAAAACTTATATTGATGCTCAGCTTACCATATGTACTTTGTTTTAAATTATAAATGACTAAATGTTAATACATTAAAGGTGATCTAGTGGCACAATGCTATCACTGATTTAATATTTGACTTAATGATGTCTTCATTGGGAAGTGCTGATTTACTATGTGGGCCTAACAGGCAAGTGAATTGGAACCTGAGAAATGCATCACCACTTTTTTAGTTATTTAGATAAAGTGTTGCCAAGGACAAAAAGAAAATCAGCAGAGTTCTTATAAATGGTTTAAATTTTTAATCAAAGAGGGAAGGTAGATATAGTATTGACTTAGCGGGTCCTTTTTTCATAGCAAAGAGTTCATAAAGACATATTCAATTTATATCTTCAAAGAAAACCGGCAGCATAAGGAATCATTTGGATGCAAGAGTCTCTCGTTTTGATTGTGTGGTTTTCAATCTGGATCTTTAAAGTCATCACCCAGTGACTCTTACGTGTAACTGCCATTCTTGTGCATCCATCTTCATTCAGTTGCCTTGATCAATGCAGGAAAACCTGCCATCAACAGGGTTGCTGAGCTTCGTTGGTATTTGACTTTCAGAAAATGCCTTCATCTCTAATTTTTGTTTATTCAGAACTTTATATATAAAAGAAGAGAATGGAAAATGAATAACTTTAGGAGATTATAATGATAATAATGTAGGTGACTAATGATGAATCTGTCTACTTTGATCACAAACACACGAGAATCTCTGTGTTATGACTTTTTTTCTGCATATTATTATTATTATTATTATTATTACAGAGGATTTATTTATTTCTATTTTATATGCATAAGTGTTTACCTGCATGTATGTCTGTGCACCATATGCATGTCTGGTGCCCACAGATTCCAGAAGACTGTGTTGGTTCCCCTGAATCTGGAGTTACAGATGGTTGCAAGTCACCAACTAGGTGTTGGGAATTGAACCAGGGTCATCTAAAAGAGCAGCCAGTATTCTTAACTGCTGAGCCATCTCGCCAGCCTCTCTGTACATTATTTTCAATTAGAGGAAGACAATGTAAGGGCAAAGGGCAAGATGGGATTTGTTATTTTCATCTTGAAAGCACTTAATAGAACAAACTTCTAAAGGGTAAAGTGTGCATGACGTTTTAGACAATGTTTGGAGAATGCTGGCTTATTGTGACCATTATAGGCAAGAGAATAAGGATTTGTATTTCAGAATCATTTCTTAGCCAGTCCTATGAGCTTGAACATATGACTTAGTCCTTTCATGTTTCATTTCCTCCTATGTATAATGGAATGAAGTTATCTACTTCACTTATACAATAGTTGCAAGTACTAGATGGGACAAACATTTAAATATTTGCTAAAATGCCCAGTATGTATTTGCTTCTGCTAGTTCTTACTAATTCTCATCACTGAAACAAGGAGAGAAATGTGCTTGTGAACCTCACCCTTAACCAGATGTGGACTGAATAGCAGTTATCAAGAGCAAGGGCTGGTGGCAATGGATAGTGTTCAAAACTAGTTTTATCTAATCCCAGCTAAGCCTGGGTCTAGTTAACTAACTCCAATGTACAGACTCATAAGATCTTGCAAACTACTCAAACTCTTTATGAATTTCTCTTTTAACTGATAAAGTCAGGCTAAGCATGACATTTGTTCTGAGGGTATAATGAGGAGTACATATGCAAATGTATGCTTATAACCATGCCTGCCATGTTCAGGCACTCTATTAGATTTTGAGTTTTAGTGAACGTCAATATGGCTCAATACTTGATAATATCTTTAAAGTAAAACCTTAAACTTCTTTTTTATACTCTTGAGAACCCTTCAAAATCTCCATGGGAAATTCAGTATTCAGAAAATTAAGTTCTAGTGAGTGTGTGTGTGTGTGTGTGGGGGGTGTAGTCAGGAGCCTTTAGAATCCAGAACTGGAAGTATTAATTAAAGGCGACAAATGTCTGCACGTCCCCATGACAGCCCTTGCTGTCCTCTGGGCTCACACTTCCTGCTTCTTCTTGGGAGATGCCATATGTGCTCAGAAACCTTCGAGAGTCTTTGCTTAGCGATCTACACTGGCTTCTTTACTTCTCTCTCCTTGATACTCAGCAAGATTAAAATATCAGCCCAATACCCTCATCAAACCTGCAAAGCGTGGGTTATTTCCAACCACAGTGTTTGGATGAAGTCCAGCGATCGAGCACTACAAAGCACATGCTTGCTGATGATATAAACCAAGGAGGAAGCACATAGTATTTGTTTTGACAAGTCTGGCCCCACAGTGTTTGAGAATATGCTACTCTTGCTGTCTCGGCCTTGGAGATTGGAACTATCATTAACACAGTAGTAGAAACCATTGTCCCTTGCAAAGAGTTTTGGTGGCTTTTCATTGCCTACCGAGTAAAAATCTGTCTTAATCCAATATTTAAATATTCCTGTCCGTTGGTTCTAATTTCCCTTCTTTTCTGCAGAAACATTTGCTACGCTTTTATTAGCTGTTCCTGACAGGGTGTCCATAAAACTCTTAAAATTCTGAGGTCAAATTAGTTTAGGAGACACATCTGTTATGTCTCTCTAATTTATGCACTTATCCTTTGAGATACAATAGGCTCTGAAAAGGCTTGCCTTAAAGGAACTCCTCTCATTTTATATAACAAACTCATCCAACAACCAAGCCCCAACTAAACAGAAGCCAAACAAAACCTCTCATGCCTTTTTAAGTATAAGCAGGGGGAGGGAACTTGTTTTAAAAGAAAAACATATTCTCTGAGATTAGTCCAGAACTTTTGACCTACCTAAGAACAAGTAACCATTCTTCATCGACTCCTTGAATGAGGATTGTTGTGGGAACCAGTGTGTGTGTGTGTGTGTGTGTGTGTGTGTGTGTGTGTGTGTGTGTGTTTCCTCAGCCTCATTAAATTCCTAATCCTGGCCTGCATTCTCCCCTCTATCTTGCCAAAAACAACTTGTTCCATTACATCTCCTCCCAGTGGCTCCTCCACCACATTTAGAAGAATATAACTTGATTTTTTTTAAAAAATCCCTTTCTGAGATATACATGATAGATATAGATATATCTTCTGTATCTACTACTTATACTTGGAATCAAATTGCATCATTTATCTTTTACAAATGCAAGTGAAGTGTCTCTATTTCTCGAAATCAATTATCCTTGCTCAGCTTTAAAAAGTGAAATATTGTCTTTGAGTCAAGGCGGTGGATGAGGCACCCTGTCCCTGTTGTGCCACACTAGTGTCTTCTCTTTCACAAAGCCTATCTTCTCAAGATCTTTTGCCATCACCCAGACATTCCTCATAGATTCACTCTCCCTGGGCAGGATACTGCATTTGTAGTTTCTTGCATAGAGAAGACACCAATAGGCAGCGTTATTCTTGTGCTCTCCCTCACTCCCATGATGCTTAGCCTTTTTACAGCTACTGAATGATTTTAGTCATTGGTTTAATTAATGTAGTGAAACCGCTTGCTCTCTGAAAACTTCTTCAGCTTCTGTTATCCCATCTGTAATGTACCGAGCAGGAGGCACAGGCAACAGAGTGGTGCTCAGAATGTGCAGAGCATGTGGTGGGAAGGAGACGGGGCCAGAGCTCTGGAACTGGAGCTGAGGGTGGAGAGGGCAGAGAGCAGGTGGGTCAGCCCACAAAGAGCTCTGAGGGTGAGCCTTACTTGGTTCCACATGGCTCTCAGCTGTCTCTCAACCCACCACAAACATCTCTTTTCCTGGTTTACGGTGGCTCTCCCTCTTGATCTGACATGCTTGAGAGTTGATGTTACATCAGTCAGGCAAATGGGAATGATGATCGATTCTAAAAGGAATAACATGTCCTACAATTCTAATAGCTCGGATAATCACCCTCACAGCCCAACGCAGAATCTTGGTGAGAAAATAGTGGCCTTCATTAACGTGCGGCCGACAGACTCCCCATTGTTTTTACTTGTGCTATTTCTTTGCGCAGGGATATAGAAGCAATAAATTTCCAGGGAAATGAAACTCACTTATCAGATTTCCCAGCATCAAGTTTCATATTAGGAATGAAAAAATCAGTCTAACTGGACTCAATATAGCTGTAAACCAATATATGCAAGCCGTATCAGACATTAAGCCTTTATCGCTGCATGTATAAGCTTCCCATTTCAGTCTGGAAGGAATAACGATTTTCCTAGCTGATATTTAATGATGCAAAATATTCCTTAAAATAACAAATCAATTCAGGCACCATTCAAATAGCCAAATAGTGTTTGTTCTCTTTGGAAAAAAAAAAAAAAAGCATGAATCAAATGAGCACTTTTGTCCTAAAAAGGCACGAATTTTCATGGCAATGGTATTTTTATTGTCTATAGAATGAAAGTAGAAATGCTACAGAACAGTTTATGAGGGGATTTAACTTTGTTTAGAAAAAAAATGTTTTTAATTCTCCCTTCACTCTGTAAGATTTAAAATCAGGTTTTAACCAGTATAATTCACTTAACAGTACTTCAGATTGCTGATATGTCCTCCCATATTTCCAAGAAAATACTTACAGTTTTGTATTGATTCTAAAAAAGCAAATATGTGTTGTTATGAAAAGAAACAGCAATTCCCAGAAATGAATTAGTGTTTAACATCGCCCCTCTAGTTTGGAGAATGAGGAGTTCATCATCAGTATCTCTGTTTTATGTCTGAGTTTTCATAAGTATAAATACATAAGCACAGATGCGCACCACGAGTACATGCTCAAGTTATTGTATATATGATGCACGGTTAAAATTCTAATTAAAGCAGTTAGCTATGATTCTCCATTTAGCAGCATGCAAAGCGAGTAATTATACTTGTTGAGAGAATCTACTAAGCATAGTGCTAGCTTTTGTACAAGAGTGGCCCATGAGCCTTGGAATAAACACCTTTAAAACACGAAAAAGTTGGCAGGGAGGAAAATCAGCATAAATAAATAAATAAATAAATAAATAAATAAATAAATAAATAATTGTGCCTCCTCACCATTACACTGCTCTGTGATATATCGTTCATGAGTAACGTTTCAAATTCATAGTGCAAAAGGTCCAATGCCCTTCCCGTGTCATGCACATGCCTCCAGAATTATTTTAGCCAGTCAGTTTTAAAGCAATATGTGATTACTCTTACATAAGGTGAGAATCTTCAACCCCGAAGCATCTGCATAGTGTTTAAATGGAATGTTCGTACAATCAGTTTCAATTTTGAAGTCCTGTTTAAAAAAAAACTTTGTTGGGGGGGGGGAAACAAAACTTCAAAACTACATTGATTGCACAAAAATGATCATGGTCACTGGGATGTATGAACTCCTAGCGTAAAAGAATGCTTTTAGCTCACAGATAAATTAAAATATTTTGCAAAGTGGAAGGACGGAAAAGAAAAATAAGAACATACAACCAAAGACAAATCCCCCAGTGTAGGAAAAAAAGCAGGAAAAAGAATGGACCTCACAATGTGCTTCGCACTTGCGACTCACCTTCGTTGGATAATCTGGATAATTTGCCCCAAGAACTTTCCTCGGCTCCATTTTCTCAGACAAATTTGCGATTTCTGATCTTCCATTGTCACCACCCTACCCTGTCAGAGAGCACTTAAAGAATATATTATTTATTATTACATTTTAACTTAGCACGTTTTTCCAGTAATGATTGTTTTTTGATTAATAATTAGGTTTGGATTTACACTTTTGTTTCCTTTATATAAAGACAGTGAACCTCACAATCTATCCAGATCCCCAAATTAACCTAGGGAGAAAAGCTTGCAAATTCTCAGTTCAGTTATGGCCCTTTCTCGTGTCCGCCACTAGGAGGCACTGCAGCCTGCCTTATGAGGGGACTGAAATCCGGTGAAGAGTGTTGCACACAGCCACTGCTCCAGTGTCATTCCCTATTTAATGGCTGTCAGTGAGGGGGAAAGACAACGTGGCGGGTAATTAAAACCAAATTGCAGGCAGGAGATGACTGCACAAGAATGATATTGTCATTAATACTGATTTAACATGCACCTGGGTAAGGTGAGGGAGCGCGGCAAGGGAATTCACACTGAAGCCAGGGTTGCCTGATTTAAAGATGTAGTGTTTCCAGCTGAAGCATGTTTAAAAACTGAATAAAACCATCATATTATGACAGTAGAAATAAAACAGAAACAAATGTTCTACATATGTCTGAGGAAAGAAAAAAAAAAAAAACACAAAAAACCCTTCCATTTCTTCCAGCTCCGTGGACTGAGTGTTTCTTGTCTCCTCTGAAGTTCAAAAGTATTTTTGCAGGCCGAGTTGGTTTCTGTCATCATTGGCTCGTCATGTGTGGGATTTTGATCTGTCCCTGGAGTTTTGTTTGCACTATGGAAAAGGGCCATTGAGGCAAACATCACTGTTTTGTGCACACACAAACCACAAATATGTTATAAGAAAGGCGTTCAGTCCTATGAACATTTTAGGGTATTTACACGGTGTATTCACATATTTTCCACTTATAATGAACACCCAATTGTCGTGGAGGTCTAGAGCTGAATCCTCAAAAAAGAAAAAAATAATTCAATCTTCTTTTAGTACAAGGCATTTCTTGAGCTGAACCCTCAAACAGGAAAGAGGCTCAGTTCCATTCAAACCTTAAAATAACTTACTTTTTAGTTTTAAAATGATATTTAAAAATCTCAGAAAACAGTCGCTAATCAGAGGCTCAATAAAGCGTTTAATTTAAGACAAGTGGAGTGATCGGGTAGTTATTAGGATGCTTTGGACCATTTATTTCCATGGTGTAGCTCAGGTGAAAATGTACAAACTCTCCCTCGGCAGAAGAAAAAGCCCAGTTGTTCAGACCATACACAAATTAAAACCTCTCATTATAGAGTTATGGGGCATTACAGGCAGAAAGCACACCAGAGTTAAACGTGTTTATGGAAGGGGATAAATGGTTATAGTTTAGCCTGCGCCTGGAAAGGCTGTGCGGACTGATAAATCTCTCTTCCGGTTTCACCTTAAACGAAACGCGTGCATTATGGAAGTGGCTATCCTTCTGCCTGGTGCCAAAAGAGATGAATCATTAGGGATGTCACAGAGATTTATAATCACACCATAAAGAAAGTAAATTCAAAGAGCATTCCTTCAGCAATAAAGAACATATTATAGAGAGAGAGAGCTTACTGGACAAGGTCAGATAGGAAAAATGATCAAATGGCATGGCTGCTCGATCTAGACAATAAGACTTGTTTTAATATCCTAATCATGATTTTTTTCCCACACTGCTTTGCTATTAACACTTTTAATGGGTTTCACATTGGCAGACCTTTTCTTTCTATATTTATTTGTTGGTTTGCTGTTTCATTCCTTCATTCTGAGCCATGATAATGAGATTGCAAAGCCCGTAATCATGCAAAGAGCAAGATAGCCTCATAATACTGCAAAAATTATGTGTGTGTGTGTGCGTGTGTATGTGTGTGTATACATCTCTATATTACATATAGATTATTATATATAGAGATGTATATACACACACACGCATATATATATACACACACACATACATATATACATATATATATATATATATATATATATATATATATATATATATATATATATATATATATATATATATAGGAGCTGTCACCTTTTTACAGGACTATTCCTGCACTGTTGCAAGATTAGATCCACTGTTGGTGGCTGGTTTTTAGAGGATAAAGTGAAAGATGCAGCCAAAAAGAACTTTATTTCACTTGCCCTTTAGAAAATGTCAAAGAAATTCTCCAATAAGGAGGCTTTCTGTAACTGGGACTTTTGCTGGATGGTGACCCAGCTCGGGCCAGGTGCTCTTTGACATCCCACCTCCAGGCAGGAGAAGCTGCCCTTTGCATGCCAGATGGAAATTCGTTTTCAAAGTCTGTCTGCACATCTGAACTGCAAACCTCTGCAAAGCCTATCTCCACGCGAGTCTGAATTATCTGGGATCAGTGGCTTTTATGAGTGAGGGAAAAGGCCCGCCTGGTCTCTGAGGAGAAATTTGGAGACAAGGAGTGTCCTTCCGTTTCAGGCAGTATAGCGAGAGCAGAACATCTCAAAGCCCGGTTGTTAAGGAGCCTCGCCGACATGAGTGAGAGGGGGAATTGTTTGAAGGGATGGGATGCTCTGTGGTAATGAATACTGACTCAGGAACGGCTCTGGCCCGCAGGTCCTCATGTTCGACGTGGTCTGCTCCAGGGCGCATGTGTTGGGGACATGCACCATAACTACAGCTTGCCTTCCGATTTTCACCCCATTTACTTTGCGATGGAACCTGGCATTCACCATCTTCTGAATGGTTTTCCCAGGTTGCTGTGTAACAAATATAATTTTTCAGCAAGATGGCTGCTGCCACAAGCAGGCTTAGAAATGTCCGTTTTAATTAAACATTTTACTTTCAATTACATTTCACAGTTTACACATGGTGACACAGGCTTTCATCATATGGGCTTGCAAGCAGCTGTATTACTACTGTTTGCCCAGGCAGGGGAAGTTCTGTTAGGGGGAAATGACTCACATATGAAAAACCCAAGTTTTCTTTAACTTGATCTGTGTGAGGCTAATTTAAAAGGGGGAAAAGGAGGGAGAAGAGGAGGAGGGGGAGGAGGAGCGGAGGAAAAAGAAAAGAATGGTAGTCCTATGTTCTGACTTCTGACCAGACTTGGGTTTTTAGTGCCATAAGTCCTCACAGACCTAAAGCGAAAGTAGTGGATGACTGTCACGTGAGTCCCGTACAATTGTCAGTGAGGAAGATGCCATCAAACTCTGTGAACGTTATCCTGCTCAAGTAAAATATATATAATGTTAATTAAAGTCAATCCCCTAAGTACATAGTATGTAGTATATCCCCTAGGTAAATCAGACAGGCTTGGTCCCTGTTCCCAATAGCAGAAGGCCCATATTCACATGGATGAACATCTCTCAAAATGATCCAGGAGCATATATTTCAAGAACCTTTTTTAGATGTTTCCATATTAGGAAAATATCTGGAATACACAGAGTGAGGATGCTCATTCATGGCTTTCTCTGAAGCACAAACTCAAATAATTTCCCATTCTTGGAGCGAGGAAGGGAAATGTTTGTGGGTTCTTGGTACATGATTTAATTTACGAATAAAATTGGGGAATGGTGTGGCCCAGGGCATCCGTTTTTTAAAAGGGAGTCCGAGAGGGCATTCCTGAAGAGGGATTAGTGTGTAAGTCGTAATTTATGATATTTAAAATTAAATATCATGGGCAATTATACCCCAAACAGACATCTGCATTGACACCAAACTGAATTTGCCTTATGCCAATGTTCTCCAGTCTGATGCCCCTACAAATATCTTCTGTGTCAACTCGACAATTTAAGTAGATCTGGCAGGGAATTATGTACAGGTATGGGAGGTTTAATCTGTGTCTTTTAGCTCCACTATTTAACACTTTATCGTTTTCCTTAATTATTATTACAACAATATTATGTGCATTTGTCCTCCTTCCCAGCCCCTCCTTCACCCTTCTTTCCTTCCTTCCTGCATCAGGGAGGGATATGTATGATTGCATTTAATTCTTAGAGCAATACTTTAAGGAAATATCTTCAAATAATTTAGGTTCCTACAATCAGAGAAGCATGGAAAGAAATTATCAGTGTAATCAGTGAATGGGACTGGTGTTAAGATTCACATCTGACCTTCGACATGAAACACATTTTCAAAATTGACTTTAACAAATAAAAAGACTCCCTAAAAAAGCATGTGAGTCAACCAGACAAAGCATCCTCCTGAGGATACAGCACGTACTTGGAAAATGGTCCCCTAGGGAAACCATGGAAAACACACCGTGCACCCATCTAGCATTGTGGGAAGACACCTGCAGGTCTGTGACTATGTTTAGAAAGTGGAAAACGTCTTTGGAAATGATTACCCAGTTTTGAAATTAACTCATCCATCAAAAGATGAACTTCTGGTAACCTAATAAATAGGTTTTCTCCTTATCATTATCATTATTAATGTCTTCATTGTTGTTATTATACCATTCTGGTTGCTGAGAGATGGGTTCTGGTAACAGAAATCTAGGATCCAAGTGCTTTTCCATCATTTAGCCACAGAGGACCTGGGCAAGTAAGCTGCTCCTTCAGTCTTTATTTCCTCCCCTATAATATTTTGATTACCATAGTAACTGGTCTGTGGAGTTATACAAGAATTAAATAAGTGGATGCATATAAAGTACTGCACCCAGGCCTTAGCAAGCAGTTAACACTCAATAAAGGTCAGCTAATTGTTATTCTTATACAGAAGCAAAGCAACATTGCAGCTGCTAAGGGCATGCACATATTGTAGACCTGCTGATTTATGAACCAACAGTTATGAAACTAGACTATGCACCAGCTCCAAAGTTTGACATGAGAAAGCTTTCAATTGAAAATTTTGAGTTAATTAAATACTGTTCTTGATCTTGCCTCAGACTGCTGATGTTATTATCCAGGCTAAGGATTGCAATCAATATCCAATTTACATCTTTATAGCTTTGTAAAAGTATGATAGGAAGTCCTTCTCCAAGATGTTTTCTAGTTTGCCAGTTACTTTGATGACTAGTGATGCTATAAATATTTGTGGTCATGCCATTGAAATGAGAAATCCAGGAACTGAATTTCCATGTGATCTGAGAACTTTTTAAGAACTTCCCAAAGAAGTTTCAGCAGTTGTTATGCCATTCAACATTTGTATAAGAGATGTACGAGTGTTCTACTTTCTGCACATTCTCATCAACACTTGCTACTATCTAATTTTTTAATAAAAGTAATTTGAAGGGCATACAGTGGTGTCATATTGTGGTTATAACCATATTTCTCTAATAATGCCTAATGATGGTAAATATCTTTTCATGATCTCTTGGATCTCTGGTGAAATATTTATTGCTAAGTTACTATTAGATTTTATTTCATTTTTGAATCATGAAGGATTTTTATATGTTTTAGAACAACTTTTTAAAAGTCAGACATATAATTTTAAAATAGTTGTTGCTAAGATATGGATAATATCTCCTTTTGTTTATTCTTTATTGTCTTTTTTGAAGTAGAAAATCTGAAATTCAGTGAAGCCTATTTTAACAAGTCTATGTTTCAGAAACTTATATAATTGAACAGAAAGTGTTTTCTCACAAGTTTTTAATTTAAACTTTTATTTCTCAACACTTTTTTTAAGCCTATGGTCCATTTTGAGCTGGGTATTGTGAGTTAATTGTCTACATGCAGTGTTTACTTGTCTTTGCATCATCTATTAAAAAGGCAATCCTTTTTTAAATTGACGTTTTGTTGAAAAGAATATCAATTGACCCTAAATGTAAACATTTGTTTAAAGAATGCCCCATCTGTTCTATTCATCTAAATCTGTATGCACGATCAACCTTACTGATTAATCTGGATTTATAACAATCTTTCTGTAAGGTAATCAGAATCCTAGAGTGGTGTACTAGATTCTCTATCCTAATCCTAGGGACTAGGACCATGATGAAATGTCATGCTTTTGCTAGGTTACTTGACAATAGTGATATTGGACATGCAATTAAGACCATTAATCTGTGGGCTTGATCAAAAAGCAACCCCTGAAACTCACACGACTCTAATCCGGTTCCATGCATGCCTCAAGACTAGCGTTTTATTGACGTACAGTGGAAGAGGATGTTCTAGAATGTTTCCTGTATGAGAAAGATGTGCCACACTGTTAGTTCTGCAAGGAAGTGGGCAGTCATGTGACAGGAAATGAAGTGGGATCACAAAGCAGAGGGTAGCCTTCCACCAACAGGCGACACAGTAGCGGAGACATCATCTCTACAACCACACAAATGGGAACTCCTCCAAGAGCAGCAATGAGCTCTGAAGAGAACCCTGCGAAAGATGAGAACCAAGCCACTGAGACCTCTGTTTGCTAAGCACAGAAGCCAGCTCTGCAATATTGGGCTTCTTCTGTAGAACACTGTGAGCAGCTAAATGTGTTTTATTTTTTGAAACTGTTGAATTTGTGTCAATTTGTTGTATGACAAAAGTAAGTTGGAAATTAACTTGGTTTATATTTTACAATTAGTAAAACAATTAAAAATAAGTAATTATTGAAAAGATTAAAAATTACAAAAAATTATTATTGGATTAAACAGATGCTTGCTCTGAACTTTATCCTCATGATTTCAAATCATATTCCAAATTCTATATTGTCTTTCAATCAAGATTCATAAACCATTGTTGGACTTTAGATTTTCTACAACCATTTCAGGGGCTGGACAGAACTAAAAAATTCATTTATTTTCTCTATCCTTTTAGATACAGTGAATGTGTAAAGTCTGTCAAATAACCAAAATATAATGCTTGAAAATTTTAAAAGTAACGTTAAAAGGCAATATAACTTCTCCACATCAGTTAATTATATTTTTTAATTTCAGAATCAATGCACAATCTAAGCACTTTTTATTTCCTTTTGCAGGCTGAGTTGGATGTATCGAATTCTATGAGAGGTGCACAACATTAAACTGAATTGTTGTGGCATTGGTTAAAGTTGCCATTGACAATATTGAATCTTTCTGTTTATGGTATCGGCTGTGTCTCCATTGGTTCAATGTTTTTCAGATTCTTTTCAGCAAACTTTTCTTTTAATATATAGATCTTCAGTATATTTTGAAATAAATTCTTAAAAATATTTTACATCCTCTGGTTTCATAATTAGAGTTTTGGATGTTATTTGTCAGTATGAAAAAAAAATGCCATTGATTTTGACTAACATGACTGTATCTTCTACTCTACTTAAATATGTTTATCACCACTTGTAGATTAAAGAGAGATTTCTTAGGAGAATTTGTGTACAGGATTTAGGATTTAGTCAGGTACGAAAAAGTGACCTGGAGTTTAATCCTCCATTCTGAACTTTGTGTCTTTAATTTGTTGTTGTTGTTATGGTTATTGTCCTTACTTGATTTTCCAAAAATGTTTCCAATGGAAGTGGTGTCCACAAAATGGTGCAGTAGATAAGCGTCTTTGCCATGAAGGCCTGTGAACGGAATTTGATCCCTTGTATCCCATGTGAAAGAAAGAGAAAATTAACTCCTGTAAGTTACCCTCTAACTTTCTTCCACTTCAGTTTTTTAATGCCTTTATGAAACTTAGAAATACAATTATTTTCTCAATCTGTTCATATTTAATTCTGTTGTGTATTAATTTCTGCAAGATGCTATATATATATATATATTGGTGTGAGTGATGTTAAGCTTCTTCATTCCATGATGATAGTCCTTCCTGTGTCCTGGGATGGAAAGAGAGCCTCATTCATGAAGCCCAGCACTCGACCACTAGCCTACTACTCTGAACCTGTTTGAACTCTTACTGTCTTCCTAGAATAAACACCAGCTGTTATGATATATGATGCCTTTTATATCCTTCTGGATTCATTTCAGAAATGCTTTATCAAAGATAATTCTCAGAACATAGGTGTCTGTAATAAAATATCAGTGAATGGAGTCCACATTTGCGCTGATGTCAGTCAAAAATTGAAAGCAGAATGGAACTTCCTAATACCATTAAAAACATCTATAAAATCCCTCGAGCTTAATGGTTTAATACTGAATCTGTTCCTCACAAAATGTAGAGGCAGAGCAAGGATTTGCACTCTTAGCACATCTTCTTTATACATCTGCACAACTTTAGTTGAGTAAGATTATGAACATTTGGATCTTCCCTTATCTTCATGCTATATAGCAGTAAAGACAGCCAGAACTGTGTTTGATGAATCAACTAACCTAAGTCTCAAACTAACAGAACCACTAATCCCTCTTGCTCACGTACCGCGCAGATTGCTTCTTCAATGAGAATGGTGCTGAGTCTGTGGTTCAACAACCATTTCAGGTGGCATGAGCCTGTTTTCACTATGGCAGAGACTTGCACATCCTTCAGGTCTGTCCCGCTCCTTCAAAATATCCGGACCCAAGGAATTGGAATACACACAGCTCTAGGTAAGGACCTGGGATTCAAACTGCCTTTATCTAAAAATTTATAAAGCATACATGCTTTATGTGTTACTGTCTGATACTGGTGATTTGTGGATGCTAATTGTTTCATTTATTTATTCTGTTGTTGTTGTGCACATTTATTCACCATTGTATTTATTTTGGAATAGAAGAAGTGGATGACTTCCCACTTGTCTGTAGTAAGAAGTCTAATTAGCAGATACATATTATGAATTTAAAATATGAAATATCAGTGCATTTTAAAAATAAAAGAATTGGGGTATTTGGCAAAGAAACTAAGGGAATATGTCTTAAATTAAGCAAATTCTAAAACATCTTTGCAAAACTGAAAAGTAATGAGATAAATTAAAAATAATATGATTTGTTGAAAATATTGGGGTAAAGGGAGAAGATAAAAATCCAAGAGTTAAATAAAATTGTCCAAACCAACCAGAGTACAAACCTCACAGTTAGAGAATATAAAATAATATTGATTGAGTTAAAATCAACAGCTTTTACAGTAAAAAAAAACTATAACTTTATAAATGTTTAAACAATTTAAAAATTTCTATGTAGAAATATAGTAGACATTAAGCCTACACATACAAATTCAATATAAAAAATCAGGGCTAGAATATCAAAAGATACATTAGAACCAAACTACATACTGACTCTATGTTTAGAACATTGATTGTATTAGTTATAAAATATTTTATGTGGAGCTAGATGGTGGTGGCACGTGCCTTTAATCCCAGCACTTGGGAGGCAGAGGCAGGCAGATCTCTGTGAGTTTGAGACCAGTATGGTCTACAGAGCGAGTTCTAGTACAGCCAGAGCCACATAGGGAAACCCTGTCTCAAAAACCATTCACACACACACACACACACACACACACACACACACACACACACACACACAGAGAGAGAGAGAGAGAGAGAGAGAGAGAGAGAGAGAGAGAGAGAGAGAGAGAGAGACGCACATATTAATCCATTCTCTATATATGAATTGGTTAATTGTGTAACTAAAGAACTCAGGAAATACCTTGAAGAGGCACATAAAATGAAAAGGAAAATTTTAATTAAGGAAATAAAGAAAAGATAATATAACTCAATAATATTGAATACTTAATTCAAAAGTGAGTTCATACAAAAGCAATGCCCTACAAGCCTTATCATTTCAATATAATTACCATTAGAATCTAATATAAAACTATCATTATAATGGCAAAACTCTAAATTTTTCAAGTGAACAAATAATGAAGATATACACCACTATGTTAGAGAAGAGGAATGAAGGAATACTTGCAGTAACTGATTTCAAAGTATATTGTATCATGAAATCATCATTTCCAAATGGTGGTAATATTGTAGAGGTATGTTTAATAGAGGTGTGTGCGTGTGTGTGTGTGTGTGTGTGTGTGTGTGTGTGTGTGTTCAAGTATATGGAGGTCAGAAGTGAACCCAGATATCATTCTTCAGAAGTTATCTACCTTACTTTGTGAGGTAAAGTTTTATCATTATAAATTGGGGCTTACCAATTAACCCAGAAAGGTTATCCATCAAGCTCCAGGGATCCTTGTGTCTAGGCTTCCCCATCACCAGGCATACAGATTTGTGCCACTACACCCTACATTTTCTGTATGTTCTGAGAAGCAAACTCAAGTTCTCATGCTTGCACACCAAGCCTTTTACTGACTAAACTGTCTTCTCAGTCACAGAAGGAGATATTTAAAAATGTTTCCGAAATAAAACAATCATATATGTAAATCTAATGCATAATAAAAAAAAAAGAAAGGTAGAAGCTGAGGAGATAGCTCAGCCATGAAGACCACTGGTGTCCAGTATGCCACAACTGCTTATACCACCACCTCCAAGAGATCTGACACCCTCTTCTGGCCTCTGCAGTAACTGCATAGAAACACACATGTTCATACTTTAAAAATAAGTCTATTAAAATGTTATACAAAATATCTGAAGAAGATGCAGTCAATGACTGGAAAAGTTTTCCTTCGATGTAATTTAACATACTTTTTGTTTGCAAGTAATAGGTGTCACAACTTAAGAAAACCAAAATTGAGAAATAATCCCATGTACCACATGGAATAATATTAGAACTATTTATCCTAATCTGTAAATATATTGCACTAATCAATCAATCAATCAATAAGTTACCATGGGAAATATAGAGAAAGGCATATGAAATGTTTCACATTTAATTGTTTTTTTTTTTTTTTTTTTTTTTTTTTTTTTTTGGTTTTTCGAGACAGGGTTTCTCTGTGTAGCTTTGCGCCTTTCCTGGAACTCACTTGGTAGCCCAGGCTGGCCTTGAACTCACAGAGATCCGCCTGGCTCTGCCTCCCGGGTGCTGGGATTAAAGGGGTGCGCCACCACCGCCCGGCATTTGATTGTTTTTATTTTTAGTTGCACATTAAATACTCACACATTAGGTATCAGTAATGTCCTAGAAAGACGGTTACCACACATTGAGAAATATACATTCTAATAACAGCTTTAAGTGAGTAAAATTCTGCAACAGAGATGGCAACCTAGTTAATTTTGTTGATCACAATTTAAAGCATGTACTCTATTGTGCAGCAATCCCACTTGTAGGACATCATCAATGTCAATCTTCACACATTCTTCCAGAAAGCAAAAGCAAAGAAATGCTCCTCCCTAACCTGTTTAACCAGACCATCAGAACTCTATCAGTCTCTTTTGTCATTACAATGGCAGAATAACCAAGGGAGACAATTAAGGAAGGGTTTGTTTTGGTTCACAGTTTGAAGGTCTAGTGCCCCTAGTGGACAAGTCGCAGTAGAAGGAGAATGAGGAAACCAGCCACACTGCACCTGAAGTCAGGAGCATGGAACTATGAGTGCTGATCCACACTCGCTCCCATTTATTCAGTCATGGGCCCAGCCCAGAGAATGGTACTGCTCACGTTTAGGGTTGATCTTCCTTCCTACTTTAGTATACCAGTTCTCGAAACTCCTTCACAGATATGCTCAGAGGTTTCCTCTCTATGTTATGGATCTTAGGATCATCATAAATTCCATAAATTTAATAATCAAGCTAACCATCACAAGTCTACCGTTGCTGTCCACTTGACACACAAATGTATCATTTTAAACATAATTTTCTCTATATTTCTCTCATAGGCTTATGGTCATCTCATATTGTAAAAGCATTTAGGCCACTTTCAAAAGTCCCAATAATTTTTAAAAGCCTTCTAATTATTCAAAAGTTCAAAGTACAAGGAGTCTTCTGAAATTCAAGACAATCTCTTAAGTATGAGATCCTATTTTAGAAAAATTTAAAATCCTGTTTTCGTTCTCATTCTAAGAGGGAGAAGCAGGATATAACAAGGAAGAATTTGACTGAAGAAAACTGAGACACAAAATCCTACAGCTCCATGTTCCTCCTCCGTGGCTCCTGTGGCTCCTGGTGGAATCTCCATAGTGCTTAGTTAGCTCTGTCTCTCTAGCTTGTTGTCTGCAATACACATAGACCCTCTGTGAGCCAACACCATTACATGTATGCACCTTTCTGAATATATGCCTCACAGTTCCAACATCTCTGGCATCCCTTGCAATTAAGATTTTACCTTTGCACATTCAACGGTCTCTCTGGACGACTGATTCTGTCAAACACTGTCTTGCCTCAGTGGATCTCTGAATTGTGGTACAAGATTTCATGACACCTTTAATCTTACACATTTCACACTTGAAAAACCAGCGATGTGTGGAAAATACTGCAAAGTTCTATTGCCAACTAAGGGTGGAGCATGTCCCATAGTACCATCGTAGCATTGACATTTTTGAGCTGACCTGGAGAAACACTTCCCTGGGTGGATTATTTGAGCAAGAAATACCTTTAAAGATAGTCTCAGTTTATACTCTCTCCTTCATATTAATTTTCAATTTCACAAGATGAAGTCATTGATAGGAAGGTTCTTACACTCAAGGGTAAGTCCTTGTGCAGAACATCAGGTTTGTCTTTAATGGGAGTAATCTTTTTAGCAATTGCAGCTGCTTTTGATACTGCCTTGTGATAGTAAACTCCATTCTTTTATTTACAAAACTTTACATTTTTTTTTTTTAGTCTTCCTGCTCCACTTTTGGCTCTCTTCTTGTTGTAGAACTAGATGAAACAGTAGCCACACCACACTCTGAATATTATCCTGTCTTGGCATTTCCTTCTCTAAACAATTTACCCCTTACTCCTTAGCCAGCCTCACTCAAGTCCTCAAGACACAGGCAGAATGCATCCAGATTCTCTGCCTGAGCATAACCCTAATGGATGCAAGCCAACTTTCTGATAGAGTCCTTGCTCTCTAGAACCTGGTGGGCTCCACTGTCAGCACTACTTTTGACATTCTGGTATTCAAAATTCCTGCAAGGAAGGTACATTAAACTCTGTACCTTATATTATTCAAGGTATTTTTGAGTTCATCATTTTAAATTCTTCCATATTTTTCCACAGACTATTTGGTCTGGGAATTGTACAGTTTGGTTTTTCACAATAACCACCTCATTATTGATAACAATGTTCTGTATTAGTTGCAGTTTCATTGTTTTGACAAAAGAAACAAGAAAAGAGGGATTTATTTTGGTTCACAGTTTGAGAACACAGCTCATGATGGCTTGGAAAACATGGTTGTAGGAACACAAAACAGCTATTCCTATTGCATCTGTCTGTGGTCAAGAAGCAAAAAGTAACACTCATCTTGATTTTATGTAGTTATGTAGTATAGACTCTCTTCCTATGGAATGATACCACCCACATGTAAGTTGGAACTTCCCACCTTATAATGTAACAAAGAAACCCCCTCACAGACATGCCCATAGGATTGTTTCTATGACGATTCTAAATATTATCAAGTTTAACCATGACAGTATCTTTGAGTAAATGTATGGTAGGAACATTTTAAAAACTGCACATTCTTAACCAGTCATCATAAAACTAGAATCAAAAAAATCAAAGTAAAATATTTGTAATTTAAACAGTACAAATAAAGAGTAAACAAAACTGAGTTTATTCTAGAGATGCAAGGTTTGCTAAACGCTTAACATTTAGCAACCTTCTAATAAAATTGATCTAAACAAGAAGTAAAAGAAATTATACTATATAGTGACCCTATTAAAAGATTTGATAGTATTAAAAATCCAATTTATAAAAGTCATTTGCAATGGCTGGATGGTGGTGGCACATGCCTTTAATCCTACCACTTGGGAGGCAGAGGCAGGCAGATCTCCAAGTTTGAGGCCAGCCTGGTCTGCAGGGTGAGTTCCAGGGCAGCCAGGGTTACTCAAAGAAACCCTGCCTCGAACATCCTCCCCTAAAAGCCATATGCAAGCTAGAAAAGACACTTTCTAAGCTTGATCAATGATATCTATGAAACCTAAAATAAATACACACAGTGATTGTGTAATAAAGCTTCCCACTGGAACTGGAGTTATAGATGAGGGACTGTGAAAGGATGACTGTGTTTACTGCATTTATGAAACATCACACTGGAGGTCCTACACAGAGATAAGTTAATTTGTAGCAAAGGTTGAAAAACAGTATTTGTAGATTTGAGCTAACTATATAAATGGCAGAAAGTAGACATGATAGCTCATAGGGAATATTCCATTTGTTGGCTTATGTCACTGTGACAAAATACCTGGGACTGACCTGCCATTTAGAAGAAATGAAGGCTGACTTGGGTTCATGATTTCAAAGTTCAGTCCATGTTCTCTTGGTCTTGTTCTGTTTGGTTCTAAGGCAGCCCAGTATATCATGTCAGAGCATGTAGCGTAGGAAAAGTTCACTTCATAGCAACCTAAAAGGCCAAATTAGAGAGCAGAAAGTGCCAATAACCCCTTCAAGATCGAGCTCCCAAAGATTTAACTTCCTCCAAATAGGTCTGAGGCCCCAAAATTTCTACTACTCCTGGAGTAGTAGAAACTTCTTGTGAACAATACCCTAGCACATGACCTACTGAAGGAAACTCCATACTCAAATCACAACATATATAAGGTATCCTAGCAAATAGTAGGATTCTATGAAATGAATACTATGACACTAGAAATACATAATGATACAGGTTAGTTGGTCAAAAAGAAATATAAATACACACACACACACACACACACACACACACACACACACACGCTTACTGTGTGCTTCCTCTCAGAAAAAAATATATATAGAAAACAAGTTCCACTTTTATGTGAATTCTCTTACTTTCGGGTAAAAGGGCAATGTTTAACTCTTTATGTTTTCTAAATCTTGACTGTAATAGCAATGTCAGAAAAATCTTCCTTTCTACTTAAATAAAGAGGCAACAATTTCAATTCTATACCTGGTGTGCAATAGTGGATACAAAGATGGTTTGTACATCCCACATTCCCAGCCTGGGTCCCTGGGAAGCAAAGACTAATGTCTTTTTCTTCATTATTTTTATTTAAGAGTAAGAGATGTAAAGGACAGTGTGAAGAGGTAAACACAGTAATAATCATCATCACTTTTAAATGAACAATGCGTATGCTAATACCCATGCTAGTTTCCTGAAACATGAGGCTGATTTCTAGCTCTTAACAGCTCACCTCATGTCCCTGGACAAAACAAAGGACTACATGCCCATTCTGTTGCAAGAGAAGGTGGCACTTTATGGATTCTCTCCTTTTGTAGAGTCACCCCAAAACAGAAGACATTGGATTGGCTTGTAGACTTGAATGAGAATTCCCCTTGAACATTGAAATGGACTTAACTCATTTCCTTCTGTGTAGCTGATGCATTTTCTAAACAGAACATGGAGATTTCCTGTTATATCATTTTTAGTCCGATTGTTAACTTCAGGCTGAGCTAAATTCCTGATCCAAAATAAACCGTGGGTTACTTTCTATGTAGAAAAATATTTCAAATAAGAATAAATTAATATAAGGTTTTTTATAATGTACATTAGATGTATATTTTAAAATTCTCTGAACATTAAGAAATGAATGTTTCAGAGTTAAAGAAAACAATAAATTTATTTCAGGAGACATTAAAATTGTCTCTGCATTCATGATGATATGGACTACATCTTGGACCATGCCACCTGACTTATAGACATGATTGGGGCCAGAAATATCTCTAGTTTAATTATAATGAGAATGGTATTCCAGTCAAAAAGGGTGCTCTGTCAGGAGCCCTAGAATTATGACTACAAAAGATGTTTTTAATCTTATAAAAAACCTATTTTCTCAAATGTTCATAGAAATTTGAATTATAATCTATTATTTATATTTTCATATTATTCCCTAATTTTTATTACCAGATGCTCAAGCCTTATTAAACTGAACAGCATGAGGTTAGCATTCAAGTTTTAGGCAGAAAAGCTTAATTCTAAAACATTGTACTATAGTTTAGCTATTTATCTATAATCAAATATATAGTAATTAGATAAAATGCAATAGTATTTTATATCCATCACTCAAAGTAATCTAATTTATATTTATGACTTCATAATTATATTAAGTGGCAATGATGACTAGAATCTTATATATTGAGAATGAGCAATTGATAAAAGATAGACTTTTATCTTTTCCTTGGTTATTCAATCTCACTAATTACACATTTAATAATGATCAATTACACATTAATGCACATAATTGTTTTATTAAATCTAAACCATAGTTAAATGCTTATTTAATAATCTAAGTTAGCATTGCCCTTTAATCTCTGTCAGTAAATTAGAATTGCATTCACCCACCTAAATTTTAAATTATATCTTGTTCTCCTCTCTGCCTTCTTGTCTTGTATTTTAGGGAAAATCAACCTACTTTATTTGAGCTAACAAAACAAAGTGAAGAAGATTGCATTTTAGACCTCAAATGATTGAGTATATTTGAGTTTTTTTGGTTGTTTGAATGCTAGTATCTAAGAGATAGAGTTAATACTTTTTTAAAACATAAACTGATAGAGTAATAATTTTTAAAATAGATAATTTTCAGTTATCTAAGCTCTTTAGCACCATATATGACTTAATCTTCAAGCAATACTGAAGATTTGGATTATTAGAAATATTCTGAGGGAGATAGGAAACTGAAAAGAGGAAGAAGTTTCAAGGGACATTTGTAGGTAGTTACTGAGTGAAGATCACAGTCCTCATCTCCAGAACTTAGCCTCAGTTTCTCTTCCTCCCCAGACTCATCCATTGGCACTGACTTTCACTGACAGATAAAGGAAAAGAGGTGGAAATGTGAATAGGAAGCTGCGTATCACCACCTTTAATTAATCCAGGTGAGAGGAAGGTTTTCCATTCACTAAACCACACAGGAGTTTTGAGTTCTACTTGAGATCCACTATAAACTCACCAGAGTTTATTTATTTGCATTGAAATAAAACTAGGAGATCAAAGAAAGTTCATTTTACAGGATTGAAGCAGATGTCTTTAGTAAGAATGAATATAGACAAAACAGCAGCAGGAAAAACAGAGAGGCATTCCAAACACCTAGGTACACATGTGTGCACAGCTACACATAAGAAGAACACCAGGGAATGCCTCTCTAAACTTTTAGAGTGTTAATTATAGTGATAGAGTAAAAATACATCATAATATCCCTTCTTAAGAATGAAATCTTGCCTGGATGCCTCCCAAACAGATCAGGCCAATCAACTGTCTCACCCACTCAGAGGGCCTGATCCAGTTGGTGACCCCTCAGCCATTGGTTCATATTTCATGTGTTTCCGTTTGTTTGGCTATTTGTCTCTGTGCTTTATCCGACCTTGGTCTCAACAATTCTCTCTCATATAAACCCTCCTCATTCTCGCTAATTGGACTCCCAGAGATCCACCTGGGGCCTAGTCATGGATCTCTGCCTCCAGATCCATCAGTAGTTGGATGAGGTTTCTAGCACGACAATTAGGGTGTTTGGCCATCCCATCACCAGAGTAGGTCAGTTCGGATTGTCTCTCGACCATTGCCAGCAGTCTGTGATCTGTGGGGAAGGCTTTGCCCTGGAGGAGATTGGAATGGGGGGCGGGCTGGGGGGAAGTTGAGGGGGGCGGGAGGGGGGAGAACAAGGGAATCTGTGGCTGATATGTAGAACTGAATTGTATTGCAAAATAAAAATTAAAAAAAAAAAAGAATGAAATCTTGCAAGCTACAGAAAAGAAAGCCAAAATGTATGCATTCTTAAACAAATCCTATGCATGGCATCATGCTTACACTCTTGTCTAAAATCCACGATGGTACAGTGACAGCAATATCATAGCATTTTAAAGTGAAAAGATCTCACACATGCTCAAATATACTAGTAAGAAAGTGGTATGCCCTGTTGGAACCCAATATCATTTACTCAGCATCCCCCCTTATCTGTTTTTCCCACTTCCTCATCTAATAATCTTACAGACTCAAAAATATTTCAGACTAGAAAAGTACAGAAGGAGCTTCATTTCTGTTTGAGGGCCCTTCATGCCCTAAGCATAGTATATATTTATACTGAATAGGGTATACAAGTACGTGGGCAATTGTAGAGCACTCATGCATTTAGTTGTAATATAAAACAATAAATGCCTGTGAACATCAATGATTTATGAGCCACAAAACTGTTCTTCAAAGCTAGTCGATTTTTAAAATAACATTTCAAAGGCATCTGATTATTTCTTTAGATAACATCTAATGTGTGAGCATTAGGATCTAAATGTTACCAACAGTTCTTTTAAATTTTTACAGTTTGAGTTGGCCCCAGAGTCAAATTGGTTGATTTTGGTTAAGCTGTCAAAAAAAGTATTGCATCATCATATAATTTTATTTTATTTTTTTAACTTTTAAAATGGTCACTGCACTTCTCAAAAGAAGAATATACGGCTATAAGTTCTATTTGAGGTGCTCACACAAGAGAATCATTCACGTTCACTACAGGCAAACATTTATTTAATTTTTTTTTTTTTCATAACCAACAAGCTTGGATTTATACCAGCTTGCTTCAAAGCAATGTCTTCCAGCCAGCTCTTGACTGGACAGAAGAATTCATTTCACCCCTCGGGACTGGAGACCTGGCCCCAATGAGATACATTGCCTCATTTTGCTTCCTCGCTTAGTGTCTCCTGTAGGTGGTGGACTGGTGAGGTGGTATCTGGAAGGTGATTTGGTGAAAATGGTGGTAATTTAGCAGCAATTTTTGTGGCTACTCTACCCCAGTGGGAGCCATTCTACTTCTTCGATAGTAAGAGCTTTGATCAAGGATCCAAGGAGGGAGGCTTGTGTGCTCAACATGGAGTTAAGTTGAAGAAATGGGTAAAACACACAGAGCTGATTCTAGCCTGACAGGCACACTCCACGCAAGATGTGCTGTGGGCACACAGAAATGCAGCACCGTAGGGAGGGCTCAGATTAAATCACACCCGCTGCCGCCATCAGTATTCTTGCTTGTCGTGGCTTTTCTATTTGGGGAGAGCTTATCACCAGACATGAGTTCAGAATGATGAGTGAGACAAGTGATAAACAAAGACGGAGAAAATGAAGCTAAGCCCTCTTTCATGTCTTTTCTCATTGTTCTTAGTCAAAAAGCAGAAGCGCATGGGCGCCCGGCTTGTCACCCTGGGACGTCCGCGGTTTTGTTCTGTGATTATAACAACTTTTAAAAAATATATTGCTTTGGAGAGGAAATGGGAAAAACATTTTTCTTCACCTGTCTTGAAACACATGTTGAAGAAATATATAAACTTTCCTGAACACACATTTCCAAATGAGATTCTTTTTCTTAAATATTAGATTCACTAATTAATTTCTATAAGACAAATTTCAGTTTTCCTAGTGAGACTGAAGTCTCATTCATAAAACAACAGTGAACAGAGCTAGACTTAGCAAAGTCCTGGAGAATTTTAAGGGTCAGGGCTACCATTCTTGTGGTTTTTTACCATTATGTATCCTGTGCCTAAGCCTTAGGATAGGCCTTGGTATTTTTTGTACAGCCATTTCTTACCAAACATATGAAATACATTTCAACTGAATGTTTTTAATATATCTCTAGCACATACATTGGCCCCTCAGATACATTTCCAGTACCTGCTGAATCACCAGAGTCACTTCAGGCATTTGGGACCTATTAGAGGGAAGTTTAATCTCAGGTTCATTTAGATTTAGATAGTGTATAACACACACACACACACACACACACACACACACACACACACACACACACACTTTTGCTCTGGGAGTGTCTTTCTTTAGAAATGGTAGATATGAAATTTCTACATTCCTTTTTATAGCTCACCAACACCATTACACAAAGACAGTCCACAGCCCAATTCTTATTATAACCATATTTTGTAGTACTTTAAATGTGTAGCTATAACCTTATCATAATTTGAAGTACACAAACTCAGAAATTAACAATAATCTAAACACTAGACATATAGAAACATTATGGGTGAGTTTTACCTTCAGAACATAACTTTGTTTTTTCTTTGTTTTTTACAATTACATAATTGACAATACAGTATGTATAATAGTTATACATTATTATAAGAAAGATTATTTTAGAGAATATTTTCATTAAAAAAGGACAACAGAATGTTGTGTTTATGTTTATAGGATTAGATCCTAGAGCAGGACTCCTCTGTGAAAACCTGTAGATTTGTACATGAAATAAACTTAGGAGAGTCTTGCCCCTGTTGACTACACTGCCAAATATTCTAAGGTCTGACCAAGAGCAATTTGAAAGGCTTTATTTAAACCACAGAAGCCAATTATTGGTAAAACATTGTATAAAATGTATAAATTATTTCTTGGTTTTCCTTGCAAAACACAATATTTCTACATGGTTGACATATGAAGACATGATTAAATCAAATACAGCCAAAAGGAAAGAAAGCTCTATCACAGATATATGTCAGAAAGCAGCTTATAAGTATATTCCAGTTTTTAGAGTTTTATGTCTCCTCTGACTCTTTAAATTCACAATTTGGTACAGTTCTGTTTTCTGTTTGGAGGAAATATTCACTTTTGTACCAAGTTTTGAATTCATCATTTTAGATTCTTGCCCTTTAATACATCCTTTCAAATATGTTCTTTCTTACAGGCCCAAATTATTAGAAGGAAAAAATATGCATAGGCATGAAATCAAAAAATATTTTCTCTTATTGCAGCAAGATAGAAAAGAACATCACCAAACTCACTGCTCCTGTCTAGGACAGGGTCTTGAAAGACATGTATTTTAAGGAAGAAATATCATGGGATCCCACCAGAAGACAAGGAACTACTAGCATCTAACAACTGCTGAGGGTGGGAGAATAAGCCTTTTCCAGACATGATTCTCCAAATTGGCCAGCCTTGGAATCATATCTGCACAAGTATGATCAATGGACTCAATATTGTGTTATATATATATATATATATATATATATATATATATATATATATATATATATATATATATATATATATATATATTAAAAAGGAGACCAACAACCAGACAGAATGAGAGGGGTGGATGGGAATTGGAAGATGAGGAACATAGGAATGGGATAATTAGGGGCAGGACAATGGGAATGACACAATTATGGGTAGGAACATGGAAATGTGAAGATGGGGACATGGATATAGGAAGATGGAGGCATGAGAACGGGAAGACAGGGGCGTGGAGATGGGGAGGTAGAGGGCATAGGAATGGGAATATTTAGGGTATAGGGAAGGTGGGAGGGAAGACAGGAAAGAGGAGGTGGTATAACTATATTTTTAATTCTTTAAATTTAGTAAAAGAGACTCATATTTCTATGTTGCAAAGTCTATTATCGAGATCATGAACAATCTACAGTAGTAATACCACACTGTTCCTCAGATATCTCTTCTACTCATAAAGCTTAAGTCATGACTCAACACTCAATCTAGAAGGAAGACTTAGTTGATAAAATTATTGTTATGTATCAAGTAATGATCACATGAAATAATAAACACTTGATGACTGTGTTTCTTTTTTGTATAATTATTTGAATAACATTTTGATGACTGTGTTTCTTTTTTGTATAATTATTTGAATAACATTTAGTAGCTATGTGAATATTAATTTAAAAATACCAAGACTGGTGTGCTCATGTGTCTGTTTCTGTGACCTTTCCTAAGTAGTCAGTTTTTAAGGGGACAAAGTTTGTTTTGATCTGGTTTAAGACAAAAACTCAAATGGCAAACAGAAGAAATCATCAGACTTTGTCATTAGAAAAGAAACTTTGAAAGTGGAAGAAAAGTGAGAAGAAGACCCCCCAAAGGAGTAATGTACTAGAGACTTATAGGGTACTATTGACAGACGTGATGTGTTGAAGTGCAGAAAAAATATCAACTAATCTTCATAAAATCATGGGTCAAAAAATTCAAATAATTATAAAGATACAAAATAGCAAACTCAATGCCTGAGTAAAATCCAGTCAGAAGAAACAAAGTAAAAACTATAGCATTTCTCAATGCTGAAGTCTAGACATCGAAAGATAAATAGAAAGCATATTGGATATAAGGGAAGAGTCCTCATACTCAGCATTGACTTTCCATCAGATATAGGAATAGTGGGTAAGTAAGGTATATTGAAAAAAAAAGTGAATTCCAACCCAGACTCTATACCAAACACTAACATCTTCTAGAAAGAAAGGTACAATAATTACATTTAAGTGGAATAATAAACTAAGGGGGTGCCTTGCCAGAAGATTTGACACTAGTTTCTGGTGCCTGCTAAAGTTCTTCATTATGGAGGAAAAGAAGTTGATGGATACCAGATATTCTTTACAAATGAAAGGGCTTCTGAAATGGAAATAATTAGACAATTAATAAAAATAGCTTTACGTTAAACACCCTAGGAGAATGTAAGGGTCTTCTAAATGCCTTTATAACCACATTTTCGTACATTGCTCACACTAATCAAGGAAATGTTTTTGCATAAGACAAAGGCTATTACAAAGAAGCACAGCTTATCAAAGTGTAGAGAAGAAGTAACTGTGGACTACTCATTCCCAGATTGGACATCTGTAACATAACCTCTAGAATAAGGGTCAGGGACATTTTGGAGAGGTGGCAGAGAGACAGTGAGAATAATATGACTAGAAGGGCTGCTCTGAAATAGTGTGCTCAGAACAGGAAGGGGTTGTTGCACCCATGAAATCTCAATAGTTATGGTCACCAACCTAAGACCTGCAGGAGACAATTTTAGGCAACATTCCAGCATAGGTGGAAGAGGGAATCACAATGCCCCACCTTTCCTGGAACAGCTAAAGCCAAAGATTACTGAAGGAGAAAAAGTCAATTTTCTTCTCTGTTTGGTTTACAATATCCAAGTAATTAGCCTAAACCCATGTGCATATATGCAACATAGATAGGTCTAACTAGGAGATATATATATATATGTGTGTGTGTGTGTGTGTGTGTGTGTGTGTGTGTGTGTGTGTATAGGATATGTATATATGTGTGTATACATATACATATAATCACATTTATAAATTATTAAAGAGGAAGATACAAATATAAATAAATGAATTTGAGGCAGTGGATGCAGGAGGGACATGGGAGGAGGTGGAGGAGTCAGGGAGAAATATATATATATATATATATATATATATATATATATATATATATATATAATCAAAATGTATTCATTTTATATATGAAGTTCTCAGATACTAAAAAAAGAATCAAAAGAGAAAATTTCCTAATTTGTGTGGGAAGGGTGAATTGCATGTGTATAGGGGAGTGCAAGCTGTGGATGAACTTCAGGAAGCCTCTTCTATTTCTATCTGCGTTATGCCCTGCTAGAAGTCTCTCTCTGAACCTGAAGCTTGCTGGTTTCTGGATACACTGCTGACGACCAAGCCCCAGCAGCTCTGTCTCTGAGCCCCCGACCCTCACAAAGCGCTGGAATTGTGTATGCCTGCAGCTATGACCAGCTATTTCTAATTTTGATACAGTCCAATTTATTTTTTGTTTTGTAGTTTGTTTTTTTGCTGTGCTAACAAAAACTCCATTGTCAAACACTAAGTAACACAGATTTATTCTTTACTCTGTGAGCTGCATGGATCTCTCTCTTGTGCTCAGATATATGACCTATTTTGTATGACCTATTTTGAGTTAATTGTCAAAGGTGACATTAAATTTCTACTCAACTTCATTTTTTTCCATATGGGTATCTCAGTTATTTCTGTACAATTGAAGACCTATTTCTCTGTTAAGTTGACTTAATAGTCATTGAAAAAAATCAATGTGAGGGTTTATTTGTGAACATCAATCCCATCCTATCAAAGTCTAGATCTACCCTTCAACCAATATCATGCTTTTGGATGAGTTTTACAAAGAGGAAGCATGAATACTCTAACTTTAAACTTCTTTTCAAAAGTATCTTGGCTCATTTCTTATCCTTTTTATTTCAATATGAAGTTTATAAACATGTTATTAACTTATATAAAAATATAACTTGTAAGCAGTTATAAAGGATGTGTGAATCAATTGTCTTCTGAATCATGAACTTGGAGTACCTACTCATTTACCCTTTTACAGATTATATATCTTTTGATAATTTGTTTTGTGTAATTTAATTCTTTTTGGTGCCTTGTAAGCAAAATAAATTTTATGATTTCAATTTTGGATTGTTTATTTCTAATATATAGAAAAAAACCCTGATTTTTGCTTAGTTTTGTTTTGTTGGACTTCATTTATTCTAATACTTTTTGTGGGCTCATTATAATTTTCTATGTAAAATATAATGTCATTTATGAATAGGAAGAAAGTTGTTCTTTTTTTATCTGTGAGACCCCAATTGACATCAAAATGCATAGATTAAGATCCTTATATAAAATATACTATTCACATATTACATATGTAATAAACTTCAAATATTTTCTAGACTTCTCATCAAACAGAGTAACACCATAATGGGATAAATACTTAAAAAATCTATACATATTCAAAATAAGTATTTTTTTCTCTAGAAAAATAATGTTGGTTGTAAAGTACAATATGGAATTAACAGACAAGTAGTTTATTTATTCCTTTATAATTTAAATGCATATTTTTTCTATATCATCCCATATAGATGCTATGTCCCAGACTCACCACCACAGTATTGAATAAAGTATGTGGTGGCTTATTATTTTAGGAAGTCTTTCAAATTTTACCAATAATCTTATTTTTATTTTTGGGGGGAGTGTAGCTGGAAGTTTTCCTGTGTCCTGCCCTGTCCTGCAGCCTCTCAGACCCAGGTAAACACATAGAGGCTTATATCAATTATGAACTGGATAGACTATGGCTCAAGCTTCTTGCTAGCTAGCTCTTACATATTAAATTAACCCATTTCTATTAATCTATTAAGTTGTGGGTTACCTGTATTTTCACATCTTGCTTCTACTGCCAGCAGCTTGCAGTATCTCCTTCTTCTCCTTTCTCCTCCCCCATCTCTCTTGAATTTTCCTGCCCAGGTCCATCATGCCCTGCCATAGGCCAATGCAGCTTTATTTATCAACCAATCGGAGCAACACATACTCACATCATATAGGAAGACATCTCATAGCACTTCTCCTTTTTTGTCTAATCAGAAAGGAAGGTTTTAACTTTATCCTAGTAAAATTACATATAACGAAACAGTTTTCAAGCAAGAATTACAGTTACAACATCTAGTCCTTTTATCTTTGTCAGATTCAAAGAAAATATTCTATTTATCCCATATTTGTGAGTCTAAGGTTTCATATCTAATTTATCTTTTATCATAACTAAGGAAAATTTATAATAATAACTAGTCTTCAACTACATCAAAGACCTCAGAAGGATATACTATTACCTAGGTAACCAGGAAGAGCATTGTAAGCCACCTCCAAAAATCTAAAATGACAGAGACAGCTGGCTGCCTGGACAGTCACCCAAAGTTCCTCTGTAATGTTGGGGCATCCACCTTTAGCCTATAGGACTAGAGTCTCTCAATCACTTCTCCCTGTGTCCTGTAGGATGTCGGCAGTCTCCTCTGTGAAGCAGGATCCTTAAGGACCATTTCACCTTGTTTTGGCAAATTAGGCGCCAAATGTAGCTAGAAGTTTACTAGTTAGCTATTATGTCTTAAATTAACCCATTTCTATTAACCTATAAGTTGCCACATAGTCATGGCTTACCGGTATTTTTTACATCTTGCTTCTCCTGCCAGTGGCATTCTATTTGGGGAGATAGTTTATGAAGGATACTTAAAAATTATTACTAAGTAATTAAATTTTGTTCTTTTTTTAAAAATAATTTATTTATTTATTTTACATCCTGGCCACAGTTTCCTCTCCCTCCTCTCTTCCCTCCTCTACATCCGCTCTCTCTTCTCATCCCCAGTCCACTCCTCCTGTTTTTCTATTCAAGAAAAGGCAGGTCTCCCATGAGTATCAACAAAACATGGCATATCAAGTTGCAATAAGACTAAGCACTTCCCCATGTATTAAGGCTGGGCACAGCAACCCAGTATGAGAAGCAGGGTCCCAAAAGCCAGTAAAAGAGTTGAAGACAGTCCATGTTCCCACTGTTAGGGGACCCTCAAAAGGACCAAACTACATGACTGTAACCTATATGCAGAGTGCCTAGGTCAGTCCTATGCAGGTTCTTTGGTTGTCAGTTCAGTCTCTGTGATTCCCTATGAACCCAAGTTAATTAATTCTTTGAGTTTTAATCCTTTCCCCCCCTCTTCTGTAGGATTCCCCAAACTCTGCCTAATGTTTAACTGTGGGTCTGCATCTGTTTCCATCAGTTGCTGGATGAGGCCTCTCTGATGATAATTGGGATAGACACCAATCTGGTCACAGGAGATGGCCAGCTCAAGCCGTGTATTGCTATTGATAGGAGTCTTAGCTGGAGTCATCTGTGTAGATTCCTGGGAGATTGATTCCCTTTTGCCAGGTTTTTAGCTGACCTGCAAATGCCCCCATTTCTCTTTCAGTACTCTTCCCCATTCCTCTCGCAACCTGATGGCTGATGTTCCCATCTCCATCCACCCTCAGTCAACCCAAGAACTCTTTTTTATTTCCCCTTCCTAAGGACATCGAGGTGACCTGCCATGAACCCTTCTCATAACCTAGTCTCTTTGGTCTGTGGATTGTAGCATTGTTATCCTTTATTTACAGTTAATATCTACTATGAGTACATACCATGTTTGTCTTTCTCAGTCTGGGTTACCTCATTCAGCATGATTTTTTTTCTAGTTCAATCCCTTTGCCTTCAAATTTCCTGGTGTCCTAGTTTTTAGCAGCTGAGTAATACTCCATTATGTAAATGTACCACATTTTCTTTTTGTGCAGGGTAATAAGTATGGATCTATTTGCACTCTTCTACACACTAACATTCAGTTATAGCAGCACTATTTGCTGAGGATGCTTTCTTTTTTCTATAGTATTATTTGGGCTTCTTTGTTGAAAAAATTAGTTGTCCACAGGTGTGTGAATTTACTTCTGGGTCTTTGATTCCATTCCGCTGATTCACCTGTCTGTGTTTATGCCACTACCATGTGGTTTTTATTACTATAACTTTGTAGTAGAGCTTGAAATCAGGGATGGTGATACCTCCTCTGCAGGTTCTTTTATTGTACAGGATTCTTTTAGCTATCCTGGGTCTTTTGATTTTCCTTATGTAGTTGAGTGTTATTCTTTCGAGGTCTGTAAAGAATTGTGTTGGAATTTTGATGGGGATTGCACTGAATATGTAGATTGCTTTTGGTAAGATGGCCATTTCTACTGTTAATCCTACCTATCCATGAGCATAATTTTTATCTTATGATATCTTCTTTAATTTCTTTCTCTAAAGACTTGAAGTTCTTGTCATACAGGTCTTTCACTTGTTTAGTTAGAGTTACATCAGATATTTTACATTATTTGAGGCTATTGTAAAGGGTGTTTCTCTTCTTTCTTTCTCAGCCCATTTATCATTTGAACACAGCGGGGTTACTGATTTTTTTTTAAGTTAATCTTGTATCCAGCCACTTGACTAAAGGTGTTTATCAGATGTAGGAGTTCCCTGGTAGAGGTTTTGGGGTTGCTTATGTATACTATCATATCACCTGTAAATAATGATATGTTTACTTCTTCCTTTCCAATTTGTATCATTTTGACTTCCTTTAGTTTGTCTTAGTTTTCTAGCTAGAACTTCAACTACTATATTGAGTAGATAGGGAGAAAGTGGAAAATCTTGTCTTGTTCCTGATTTCAGTGGAATTGCTTTGAGTTTCTCTCCTTTTAATTTATGTTGGCAATCGGCTTGCTGTATACTGCATTTATTATATTTAGGTATGGCCCTTATATCTCTAATCTCTTCAATACTTTTATCATGAAGTGATGTTAGATTTTGTCAAAGCCTCTATCAGTATCTAATGAGATGATCATGTGGTTTTTTTTTTTTCAGTTTGTTTATATGGTGGATTACATTGACAAATTTTTGTATTTTGACTCACCCCTGAATCTCTGGGATGAAGCCTACTTGGTCATGTTGAATGATCTTTTTGACATACTCTTGGATTCACTTTTCAATTATTTTATTTAGTAGTTTTGAATCAATATTAATGAGTTAAATTGGTCTGTAATTCTCTTTCTTTGTTGAGTATATGGTTTGGGTATCAGGGTAGCTATAGCCTCCTAGGAAAAAAAATTGGCAATGCTTCTGTTTCTATTTTGTGGAACAATTTGGAGAGTATTGGTATTAGCTGTTCTTTGAAAGTCTGGTAGATTTCTGCATTAAAACCATCTGGCCCTGGGTTTTTTTTTGGGGGGGGGTAGTAGTTTGGGAGATTTTTATTGATTACTTCTATTTCCTTAGGGGTTATAGGTCTATTTAAAGTCTTTATCTGATCTTGACTTAAATTTAATAAGTGGTATCTATCAATGAATTTGTCCATTTCTTTTAGATTTTCCAATTTTGTGGAGTAGAAGTTTTTGAAGATTGACCTAAAGGTTCTCTAGATTTCGTGGAGACTGTTGTTATGCCCCTTTTTTCATTTCTGATTTTGTTGATTTGGCTATTCCCTCTGCCTTTTAGTTAGTTTGGATAAGGGTTTATTTTTTTTTTGTTGATTTTTTTGAAGAACCAACCCTTTGTTTCATTGATTCCTTGTATTGTTCTGTTTGTTTCTTTTTTATTGATTTCAGCCCTCAATTTGATTACAACCTGCTGTCTACTCCTCTTGGGTGAGTCTGCTTTTTTTTTTTTTTTTTTTTTTGGTTCTAAAGCTTTCAGGTGTACTGTTAAGTGTTAGTATAAAATCTCTCCAAATTATTCATGAAAGCACTTAGTGCTATGAAGTTTCCTCTTAGCACCACTTTCATTGGGTCCCATAAATTTGGGTATGTTTTGAATTCCTTTTCATTGAATCTAATAAGTCTTTAATTTCTTTCTTTATTTCTTCCTTGACCCAGTGGTACCTTAGTAGAGAGTTGTTCAATTTCC
Organism: Peromyscus eremicus; assembly: GCF_949786415.1. Taxonomy (NCBI): domain Eukaryota; kingdom Metazoa; phylum Chordata; class Mammalia; order Rodentia; family Cricetidae; genus Peromyscus; species Peromyscus eremicus. The sequence continues at coordinate 128,640,405 of NC_081416.1, read as the reverse complement.
ATGAGTTTTTAGGTTTTCTGTTGTTTTTATTGTTGTTGAAATCAAGCTTTAATCCATGGTGATCTAATAAGATTCAAGGGGTTATTTCAATTTTTTGTGTTTTTTCAGACTTGCTTTGTGGTTGAGTACATGGTCAATTTTGGAGAAGGTTCTATGTGTTGCTTAAAAGAAGGTGTATTCTTTTGTGCTGGGTGAAATGTCCTGTAGATATCTATTAGGTCTATTTTTCAAAGTCTGTTGCTATTTTATATCCCTTCATCACCTAGTTATATTGGTTTTTGTTTTAGGAATGCAGTCATTCCACGTATTTTATCAAATTTGTTGATACACAGTCTTCCAGAGTATTTCCTTTCAACTTTTGACTTACAGAAGCTTAACATCTTAATATTTACATTTGGCTTTGATTTGAGATTTTATTTTTTCATAGAAAATCTAATTAATTCCTTGCCAGTTATACTTACCTTTTCTCAAATACGTAACTATTAGTCTTATTGATTATACTGTTTTGGTTTTCCCCATGTTTGCCTTATTATTTTATTATTTTTGCTTATTCTCTATTAAGTTTATTATTGGCTTTATATTTTCTGAAAGATATAAGTCTAAGTTAATACTTTGAGCTCTTCACTTTTATTTAATTTTTTATAAATATATTTTGATCCTGTTTCCCTATTCCCAACACCTCCCACAACCTTTCATTTCCCTAATATACCCAACTTTTCTCCACCAATTCTTTCTCAAATAAACGCAAAAACGAAAATCATAATAAGCAAGTAAATACCATTTTTTAAAAAATACCCAAACAAAACAAAATGAAACAAAATGTCCACAGAAAATAAAATAATAAATGAAACTTGGACTTTGTCTTACGTTGGCAAATGCTCCTGTGTCAGGGCCCTGACCTGGATACTCCATTGGACAAATTTATTTTCCCTTTCCCATTAGGAATCATTTGCAGACAACTTCTTGGTCAGGAGTGGGATTATGTGTCTACTTCTCTTCTCAGTGCTGGGATACCATCTGACTTGCCACTGGTAGGTTTGGAGTGTGCTATCACAGTCTCTGTGAGTTCATATCAGTCCTGTTGTATCTGGAGATACTGTTCCCCTGGAGTCATCCATCACATCTGGTTTTACTATCTTCTGCCTCTTCTTCTACATAGATTCATAAGGCTTGAGGATCAGGTCTTGATAAAAACATCCTATTTAGGACTGATGTTCCAAAGTCTCTCGCTCTCTGTACATTGTCCAGTTGTGGGTCTGTTGTACAATATTTGATCACATTGTTAACACCTAGATTGTGTTTTTTTACTGGACCAACCTGTTGTGGCATGGTTCAGTGCCATCATACCCCTTTAAAAGGTTAAATCAAATCAGCCATAGATCAAGAGGCAGGGCAAGCAATGAGTTGACAGGAAAAAAAAAACATAAGGAGTAGGAAGAATTCAGGAAGATGGATAGAGGGACTCACAGGAAGTACTAGGGAGGGATTTTGAGTTTGGTGGCCCCTTTTGGTTTGGGACAGTGGAAGAGAAGTTCTCTTTGTGGGATAGTGGCAATAGAGGAAGAAGCAGCCTGTTTTCTCTGTCTCTCAGAGCTAGCAGGTTTTTACCCCAGCATCTGGCTCCCAAGTCTTTATTGATAAGATAAAATAATAGTGACTTAGTTAAAACATTTTTCTCCTTAAAGAGAGGTGGCTGAAGAGGCAGCAGGACACAAAGGACCCCATGTCCAAGGCATACCCAACAAAGTGACAGCAGCTGTGGAGACGCAATCAGCAGCTAGAGAGTGGTAACATCAGGCATAGTCATTATGTAGAACTGATAAAAAGCAAGATGGATCTCCGTGTTAATTCCCCTGTACTGTAAGAAGAAACTTCTCTGATTCAGGCTGAGCCAAGAACTAGGTATCTATGGATATAGTAGTATGACATTTGAAGTCAACCTGGTACTATGGCCCATTAGGAGAAGATTAGTCTTGTTTTTCTTTTTCCCTGGCCCATGACCTATCCAGTCTCATGTTCTTGGTCACATTTGAAGTGTCAGGTATGAAGGTAGAGGTCCCATCTCATAGAGTGGGAATTTAATCCAATCAAATAATAGCCGGTTATTCCCATCACATTTGTGCAACTATTGCCCCAGTGTATCCTGCAAGCAGGTCACTGCATTTTTAGAGATGTAATGTTTTTTTTTTTGTTTTGTTTTTTTAATTTTTATTTTGCAATACAATTCAGTTCTACATATCAGCCACAGATTCCCTTGTTCTCCCCCCTCCCGCCCCCCTCACCTTCCCCCCAGCCCGCCCCCCATTCCAATCTCCTCCAGATGTAATGTTGATGATTATCTTTCTCCACTGGTGGTGTACATAGTACCCTTCAGGACTATGGATACTACTCAGTAGAGGTGATGCTTCTAGTTGGCCAGCAGCTTGGTTTCTCCATGTTCAATGGCATAACTAAGTGGTATCTTTAGCCGGAGGCTCTTACCATAATTTGTGAAGAACAATCAGTAGACTAGGCAACATGTTATGTTTAGGGGAGTGGGGGAGTTTCCATAGGATCCTTTGACACAAAGACTCAACAAAATGTAACCTTTTACTGCCCCTGGAGGTTTTACTTGGTGGTATGAGAGGCCTAGTTGAAGCTTTGTCTCCCCCAATTTATGGTGACTCCATTTAGATTATACACATAGTTTCTGCAGTAGTAGATTTCCATATGGTTTTTTCAAACACCTTTTAGGGTTAGTTGTCTCTCTTTCATCCTTTTCTCTCATGTCCTACCCCATTTAATCCTCCTATTCCAATTTTCCTTTTATCTCTATGGAGATATGGAGATCTCTTTGGAGATCCTCTTCCTCCAGTCTCTTACTGGGGATCTAATAGCTGTGTTTATTCAGATTGTAGCACATATATGGAAAGCTTAAAAGCTAACATCCACATATGAGAGACAACATATATTTGTCTTTTGGGGTCTGGGTCACCTTACTTAGACTTTTTTTTTAGATCTATCTACCTAACTTTAAATTTCATAATTTCATTTTTTCTTAATAGTTGAATAATATTCCATTGTATAAATATACATTGTTATTACTCATTCATCAGTGACCTATTTCTGAGTTATTCTTTTTAATATAATTATTTGGTCATATAAAGTCACCTCTAAGTACTGCTTTATCTGTATCTCATAGGTTGATTTGGTGGTTTGAATGAGAATGGTCCCCATATATTCATATATTTGAATACTTGCTCCCCTGTTTGTGAAAATATTTGGGAAAGACTAGGAGGTGTGGCCTTATTAAAGGAGATATGTAACTAGAGGTGGCTATGCCCTCTTGTTGTGTTCCAATATGTCAGCTTTCAGGTACTGTTCCAGAACTATTCTTGTCTGCCTGTCACCATGCTCTCCCTCCCCTCCCCCTGCCATGTGGTCATGGAACACTATCTCTTTAAAACTGTAAATCTTAAACAAACTCTTTCTTCTATAACTTGTCTTGGTCATGATGTCTTGTCATAGCAATAGAAAAGTAAATAAGACAGGTTGATAATGTGATATGTAGTGTTTTCTTCATTTCAAAAGTTTGCAATGCCCTTTATGATTTTTCTTTTATCTGCTTATTACTTAAGAGTGTACTGTGGAAATCAATATGGCAGCGTCTCAGAAAATTGGGAATTAATCTACCTCAAGACCTAGCTGTTCCACTCCTGGGCATATACCCAAAGGGCACTTCATCATACCACCAGGACACTTGATACACTATGTTCATAGCAGCTTCCTTCATAACATCAAGAAAGCCGGAAACAATTTAAATGTCCCTCTACTGAAGAATGGCTAAAGAAATTGTGGTACATTTACACAATGAAGTATTATCCATCTGGTAAAAACAATAACATCATAAAATTTGCTGGCAACTAGATGGAACTAGAAAAGATCATCCTGAATGAGGTAACCCAGTCTTAGAAGACAAACATGGTATGTACTCACTCATAAGTGGATATTAGCTGTAAAGTAAAGGCAAACCATACTACAATCCACAGACCCATAGAAGCTAAGTAACGAGGAAAACTCAAGGGGGGCGGTGCATGAATCTCATTATGAAGGGGAAATAGAATGGACATTGCCAGTGGAAGTGGTAAGGGGCTAGAAGAGGGAATTAGGCTGAGAACAGGAGGGATCAGGTATGGAGAGGATGGAGGGAGAAAGTACTGGGAGAGACAACTGGAATCTGAGGGCATCTTTGGGATAAGCTAGAAACCTAGAGCAATGAAAACACCCTGGAATCTGTGAGGGTGAGCCTAGCTAAGACTGTTAGCAATAAGAAAGAGGGAGCCTGAACCAGTCATCTCCTATAATGAGACAAGACTTCCAGTGGAGGGACTGGGACACCGACCCAGCCACAAACACTTCGACCTATGATATTTCCTGCCTACAAGATGTTCTGGTGTAAACACGGCACAGACATTGTGAGAGTGACCAACTGATGACTAGCACAGCTGGAGACCCATACCCTGAGGGGGAACTCACTCCTGAGGGCCAGAACCTAGAAGTGGGATACCTCAGAGACATAGGAGAGATCCAAATATGACTACTAAAAAATAAAAATAAAAGAGTCAATGAAATGATTCCTAATGATATTCTGCTATACTAGTAGATTGATACCTAGCCCAAATGTTATCAGAGAGGCTTCACCCAGCAACTGATGGGTGAAGCAGAGACCCACAACCAAACATTAGGCAGAGCTTGAAGAATTCTGTGAAAGGGTGGAAGAAGGATTGTAGGAGTCAGTGGGGTCAAAGACACTGCAAGAAAACCCATAGAGTCAACTAACCTGGTGTCTCAGGGGCTCACAGAGACTGAGCCAACAAACAGAGAACCTGCATGGGACTGACCTAAGCCCTCTACATATATGCTACAATTTTGTAGCTGGGTCTTCTTTTGAAACTCCTCACAGAGAGAGCAAGGGCTGTCTCTGATTCTGGTGCCTGTATTTGAGACCCATTCCTCCTACTGGATTGCTTCACTCAGCCTTAATAGGAGAGGAGGTATCTAGTCTCACTGCAACCTGATATTTCATGGCTGGTTGGTATTCATGGGAGGCCAGTTTCAGAAGAGAAGCAGAGGAGAAGGAGAGGATGGGAAGGGAGGGGAGGTGGGGATGAATGGAATTGGGAGGAGAGGAGGAAGGGGGAACTTTGGTTGGTATGTAAAAACAAAAAAAATAAATAAACAAAAACAAAAAGAAGAGTGTAATATTTAATTTTCCCATACCCACAAAGCTTTCAGTTCTCTTATTCATTCATTTCTAATTTTAACCCACTATAACTTTGATAAAGTTAATTTCTTAAGACTTTTTTTTGGGAGGTTAATGGAATGGAATAACATGTATTGGTGTGTAAAAGTACTAAGGATTTCTGCTAGATCAGATTCTTTCACAGTGTTCCTCAGTCCTTGTGCTCGGTGATTCTTCAGCTGTCTGATTGTCAACCTGCCAATAAAAGCAAGTGTCTTAGATTCTATTACTGTTGGATTGCTCTGTTCCTTCAGTTCTGTCATCTCATGTGTTTGGGTCTCTACTGATGTGTGCATATAATTGTTTACAATTGGTAAGTATTCCTGATGGATGACAGTTCTATCATTATAGAACAGAACAATTTCCTTCAAAGTCTATTTTGTTGTTAGTATAAACATTCTTGATAGTGTGAATTTGGTGTGAAATTTTCTTAAGTAGAATCCAGAGGACAATTGCTGTGATCAAAATAGTAAATTAAATGTTTTTCTCATCAGAAGACATTAAGGAAATGAATCAGATTTATAGACTGAAACTACTTACAAAACATAACTGTCAAAGACTTGCTTTTGGTTTTGTTTGGTGAGACAGGGTCTCTCTGTGTAGCCTAAGCTGACACTGAATTTTCAGTCTTTCTGCTTTGTTCATCATGGGCTGAGATTATAGGAAAGTACCAAAAAAGCTGGATATAAGACTCACTTTTGAGGTTGTGTTGCCTTATTTGTGTAATAATAATAGTAAATAATGCATCTTAGCAAAAAAATGCTGAAAAATATCTCATAAAGAATGATGCATACATTAGGTAACAAGTTGATTGGCATTATTCCTTAGGGTATAAATCTATAAAGATATTTGAGTGCAATCATAACTTCCACATTAAGAAAAGGCTTGAAACTCCAAATTATGGTAAACAGAACAAAGAACTCTCATACACAATGCTCAAATTGTAGAACACTTTGAATTAAATCTAAAACAACATTTATCTACACCTATGACCAACATTCCCCTTCTGGGCTATTTATAAGAGAGAAAAGGAAAAGAAAACATGTTGCTGTGAAAAACATTTTTTAAGAAAGTTCATGTCAGTTTTATTCAAATCAGCTATAAGTTGAAATAGTACAAGTCTCCACCAAATAGAAGAATGAGCATCCTATGTTCTATATACATACAATATCATGCTATTATTCTGGGACAAATGGAATGTGCTGGCATAAGCAACATGAAACAACACAGATATGTCAGAAAAATGTGATTCAGTGAAAACGCAGAAGTAAACAGATTCTTCATGATGTATGATATTTGGGAACTGTGTGTACATTCATTTCTGATGGGGAAGCAGAAGAGCACTTTTCTCTGATGGTGATGGGAAGTGGCAGGAGGAAAATTTCTTAGGTGACAATATTCTGTATCAGAGATTGATTTGCACAGGTGAACACATTAGTCGGAACTCATCATATGGCATATTTAAGATTTATGGGTTTTAATATATGTGATTTTACCTCAAACGAAAAGAATCTTAAACAAATATTGAATCCCAGTTATTTTTATGTCTCAGGTGAAGCTTACTGATCTAAGGCTTACTTTGATATGCATGAAAACCATCAGATGGATTGATGGATGGAATGGCAGATGGATAGATGCATAAACATGTGTCAAAGTAAATATGTTAAAATGACAAATGCAGAAGCACATTGGGGTATATGGGTATGAGTTATGAAATTCATTCAACTTTTCTTAAAAATTTTATAGTAAGTCTTTCGGGTATGAAACCAAATCCAGACCAGGATTAGATAAATTTGCAGTCTAGAAAGATATTCAAGAACACACACATCTGATACAATGATGAGGGTGTGCATTGCACAACGGTGACACAGAGGAGAAAGTCGTGCCACTAATGAGACATGTCAGGTTGGAGATGAGTTGAGGTCAGAGATGGGCTAAGAAACTTTGACTACAGTGTTGAGTGTTGTGGAAAGTGGGAAAGTTCAGATTTTTGATGTGAAAATTCAACCTAAGGTCCATGTATTAATGGCATCATCACATCCTGTGGTGCTCTTGGAAAATGGTAGAATCTTTAAGAGGAAGCTAAGTGGGAGAAAGTTTGGTCACTTGAGCAAACCTTTAAAGGTAATATTGGGGTGTTGGCCCCTTGCTATCTCTCCCTTTAATTTGGCAATCATGGGAGCCAATAGGACTTCTCTACAACAAGATCACTCTATGTTGTATTATGCCATCAAAGGTCTACAGCAATGTGGCCAAATAATCATGGCTTAGAATTTCTAAAACTGTGAGTCAAGTATATCTGGCTTCTTTGTAAGTTGACCTGTCTTGGGTGTTTTATTATAACAATGGAAACATAACAACAAATGGAAATGTATTTTCAGCGTTCTCTTTCCTACATGGACTAGACTATTTGGAAAGATGGAAACTTCATTAGGAGATTAGAATGAGTGTTGCCCAGTAGCTATCTTGGGGTTTCTCAAAATGATTGGTTTACTCTGCTTGAAATATTTTAGACCACACTTCCTGTAAAATAATGTTTGCCAACATTACCAACTTGTGGCACTTCATCAGGATTGTGAGATAAACTACCACTTGCACGAAACACAGAGTAGTTGACATAGTTCAGATAATAAGAGTTGTTTCTTTTTTTTTTTAAGACAGGGTTTCTCTGTGTAGCTGTGGCTATCCTGGAACTTGCTTTGTAGACCAGGCTTGCCTCAAACTCACAGAAATCTGCTTTCCTCTGCCTCCTGAGTGCTGGCATTAAAGGCTTACATTACCACTGCCCAGCATTATTTAGTTTTATACCTTTGAAGTTATCACTTTTATACCAAATGTTTCCAGGATAGCTTACTAATAACCTTTTTAAAAACATATGAGGAAAATTAACTTAAATGAGTACTAATAATTTGGGATACAACACTGGAATTAGTTTTTCCAGTGTGATCCTTTTACATGTACCTGCAGTCAGGACTGAATTAGGATCACGTGTCATGGATGATACTTGCTAAATATTTGAACAAATTCATAAAGTAAACATGATTCTTTTGCCAGATTACTTGAGTCAAAAGGCAAATTTGTGAATGACAATATAGCAATGTTGGATACACTGTTTGAACGTGATTTATTCAGATTCTGGGGGTGCCTATATACTCAAGTATAAGTAAGAGCAAGATGAAGTACCTGTTAAGAAAATCCTGCTGTTTGGAAGCTCACACTTAAGACAGGATATAAAGACACTGAAAACGCAGAAAGAAGCAGTGAGCCGAGTAGCTCATTTTAAGATGACAAAATGAAATGACACAGGGACATATCTCAGGAAATATCTTGCTATGCAATGCTATGATTAAGCAAGTTCCCCACACCTAAATTACAAAAGGGAACAAATTATTTTACAGTCCCAAATTATCAGCAGTATTAGTAATTAGCTTTGAAGATTAACCTCTATGGGAACTACATTCATTGTATTATTGTGAGTCTTACCGCACTTTTCAAAGTCCTTATTCAGTTTTCAAATGAATCTATTACTATAGAACGTATAAAATTAACAATTAGAATCAATTATTTAGTTAATCTTCATTATCTCTGAAGCAAGTATGCATTTCCAAAAATAGGGAATTCAACTGCCCTTTCAACCATAGAAGGGATCTGAAGAATAGTTAGCCTGTGGATACCTGAGTATGCACTCGATGGACAGGAGTATTGCAAGCCACATAAGCATTTGCCTTAGAAATGCATCTTTGCCTGTGGGCTGATTCCTATATCCATACTGAGGAGTTAATAATTTGCCATTGGCAGAAAAAAATGCAGCCATTTTCACACTGACATATAGTGTCTACAGCTCTATAGATTTTTCAAAGGAAATAGATTCAAGCTCTATCAGACTGAAGGCTTAGGAAATAATAATCACATACTCTTCTCTTTAGAGCCATTTGTCCTCTGGCTCCTGATTTTCATCAATTCTCTGTAATTTTCACCCACTCTGTCTCAGGATCATGAGTTATCATTGGTTGCCACTGGAACACTCCAGAGTAATTTGTCTTATTGAAACATGGGCTGGCCTCACGGCTGTGAATAATCATTCACTCTCTAATATATCACATATTCTCTAAAATTCTTTTCTCTACTTAGGGAGACATAATGCTGTCATTGAACTGATGAGAATGGGAATTAATTGTTTTCTTGCAGTTTAAAAAGGGCTGCCGTTATTTTAACATGTCCGTTTTAGAAATCTGCAGCCAATGGAAGGTACTTCCTGAAAACCAAATTGTTAACTGTGCCCTCGCACACAAGCAAGAGTCACTTTGCCTTAGGAATAAACTGGGCTCAGAACCAGAGTCAATAAAGCTTCCGTATAGCACACTGCCTTTCCCACTGTATTGACTAGGTACAGTTTTGCTGAGAGTGAGTCTATTTATAAGACTACAGCTCTGTTGATTCTATAAGGATACAACCTGATTCCTCTTCTTACAAAGATTTTTATATTTAAAAATGATGCATGAGGGATTTAAATATATTTGAAAAATGCACAGTATGTGGTGCCAATCGCAATTCCAATTTTAATAAGTCTAATCAGTCACTGGGGTGACCACAGCCAAGTTTGAGGTCTCCTGTAGACTTTAATTCATTTCCTTAGGCCATGGCATTTTAAAATGGAAAACACTTCTAAAATTGTATGTAGAGGACTTTATGATAGGAATATAATTCCTGCCAAGTGGTAACTTAGGAAATTATATGTGATCATGTCATAGACACATGGATTGAATATTTTTAAAGTACATATAAACTTTAGAATTAAAGTGGCTAGAATTTGACAAATTTAGTCTCAGCATTTGCCTAACACAAAATACTTGGAAAGAGGTTTGATAGCAACATTAATTATCAGGTGTAAAGAGTAATGTCCATTTTGATGGACTACACTACCAGACTCAAAAAGGATAAACATTGTCCCAACACAGGATCCAGATGGGCATTGGATTTGTTAGATTCAACTGCCAATAGGATTTCATAACCACAGTAATCAAGTAATATGCACCAAAAAGAAACAGCTAACAGTTCTCATACCTTGAAGGTCCTCAGAGGACTACTACAGACTCACATTGGGGAACCAATTCCAGGCGTTTGAATATCCACACCATTGTGACTACTCTCAGATTGGATTTACTAAGGAAAAAACCAAACATAAAGTTCCTTTATAGAGAGTATTGTGGTTGCTGTTATATAGCATTAAGCCTTTTAAACATTGATTTATGAAGTCTTAATATTGCTATGAAATACACTGAACAAGATTTACTTTCTGGCATTGTACCAAAGTAAAGAATCAGATTCCCTACTTTTTGGCTCTGGACCGTCTTCTGCAAGTTGCTCAATCTGTATGATTTTTATAACTTATCAGATGATGCTAATAAGCTCTGTAGGACATAGCTGTGCATGGCTTAGTGATGGCATGAGCTGTGCCTGATACAGTGATGAGGCATGGAGATGGTCCTCAGTCAATTATTTGTGCCGTTTGACTAATTCATTTTCTATATGTTTAAAATGAACAGACTGAGGTCAAATTACTTAAATTGAACATGATTGTGATGAGTACTCATTAATAATAACCAATTTTTACCCCCATTGATTACCAATGAAACATTAGAAATGGTTAATTGTATTGCATTGATTATTACAATGTAATGTTTAACATATTAAAATTGTTCAAATGTTATTACAATGACTCTCTAATAAGAACTTTTTTTAGATTGTCAATGGTTTTTAAGCATGTCCCATGAGAATGGGATGTTTTCTCTGGAGCTAAGAGGGGGCCAAGGTTTTTATGTTTTCAAATATTAGTGTAGCTATCATTATACATTTTCTTTGGATTCTCCATATGGTTATACCATATAAAGACACACTGGGAAAGCATCAGTTCAAATATGTCCTTAGTCTCCCGTGCAATAAAGGCAACACACACACACACACACACACACACACACACACACACACACACCCCACTACACAAATTGAGCTTCATTTATTTCTTTTATGGTATATGCTGATATTCTAATTAAACAGTTGTTGCAGGAGTTTACAACGTGCTTGAGCCAAGGGGTAGAGAAAATGTGTTTTTCTTCCTGTCATCAGCATTCACATGACTCCTCCCATATTATTGTAATCTTCCTTCCTCAGAAGTAGCTAAAGAAGTTTGCAGAGAATGCTTGACGTTCGGGGGTTTATGCCTGAGTTGTGCTGAGTTTGTCATTCACTCTTTTCCCAGCTGAAATGTCCTGGTCAACAACAAAGTTTGGATCCAAGGTGGCTAATTTATACTCTTGAAAAGAGGAGAAAATCAGTGAGTGAAATGACAACTTCACATTGTTTTGCATTCACTCAATTGGGAACCAATTGATTCAGATGCAATTGAACTGAATACACAAATGAACTGGGCCTAACATGGCTTATAGGAGCACATTTAAAAAAAAAATGTGTCTCAGTGTATTGAAAACCTTTTAGTGCAAGGTAGGGGGTTCTCGGCCTTTTTCAAACCATGACCCTACATTCAGGCACACTCAACCAGCCGTCTTCAGATGTGCCGAAGAATCTTTTGTTCTCCCTGCTCTTCGAAAGATCTGCTCACAGAATCCTACAGTGAGACACAGGGGATGTCATGGGAATTAGCACAAAGGTTACAGGGTGCTCCTGACACATGAAGAGGTCCTCACTGAACGTGACAGAACAAATCCACTTCAACAGAGGCGAGGTCAGCTCCTGGGAATGGGTTCCAGCCCCGTAACACCTTGTGCCCTGGCAAGTTGCACCCCAAGGACCCTGAGATTGAGAATCCTGATGTCAGTGGCATCGGCTCCCAGGCTCTGGCCCTTGTGATGGTCCCACAGCATGGGTTTAATTGCTGTTCAAGCAACACTTTGCAGCTGGCAACCCAAAGTGTCTGGGAAGAGTCTCCATTCTTCCATGTCAACTCGAGCTTTTGAAGGCACACAGGATTGGCAATTAGTGACCGATGCCTCTATGTGTATCAGATGGAAACAGTCTGGGCATTTGTTTTGTCTTCCCGCCTCCCTCTCTTCATTAATGTATTTATTTATGCATTTTCTTTTTAAATAGGATTTCTTCTGAGAATTAAGTCTAGCACCTGCAACATCTCAGCATTTCAACACAGTATGTGGGAGTGAGCAGGGCCTGGGCAGTGGGAGCGAAAGGTCAGCTCTGAATGCTTTTCTTACAGACCGACTGGATATAAGATCACCCTAGGTTGCATCTCCACAGCACTTATCTGAGACTCAATTATTTTCTTTTCTTGATATTAACAGTATTTATAAAGGTGTTAAAGAACATGTCTTCCTGTAAGCCAGGACTTACGGTGCAGAACGCCAGGCTTGAATTCATTCCGTTATATTTAAAGTAAACTCTCTCCTGGCAGCTGAAACAATCTCATTTCTCATATAGTTAGTAAGGCACAGGGATTCTCTCCCACTTTATTTTTATGGTCACCAGTTATCCCTAACAGCCTGTAAGAACTGAGGCTAAAAACTCATGTGCCTAGTTTTAGTTTTTACTTGCACACCTTTTCACAAATTATTATTTCTTCATATATTGTTGTTGTTGAAATGTCTCTACAGTAATATGTTTTGAAAATAAGATAGCAACCAAAACCTATTTAAAAACTTCATTGAATTATCACTTTCTTAAGGGTGACAAGAATATTAATTAATAAAGACAGCAATGATGTGTATAAAAATCACCTCCATCTGTAACCAAGATCACTTGGGAAATGAATAAGATGCACCTAAGGCCACTGTCAAATCTCCATAATGTTGCTATCCTTATAATGGGTGACAGAGCCTTTTAAAATGTATTTTTTTGAGAATTTCACCTATGAGTACTGTTTTTCATCAGTTCTTCCATATTCTCCCCAGCCTCTTGAGAGTGTCCCATTACATTTCTTCCCAAATTCATGACCTCTTATTTTTTAACTATTTGTGTGTGTGTGTGTGTGTGTGTGTGTGTGTGTGTGTGTGTGTGTGTGTAATATAACCTCTAAGTGCATTTAGTGTTGTCCATCTGCATATATGAACACTTTAGTGCAGATCACTGGGAACTGATGAACTCCTAGGGAGTGAGGTCCCTGGAGAAGACTGAATTTCCCTCTTTCTGCCACCATTATTTATTTATAGCTCTCCATGTAAGGGTAGCCCTTGTTAGATTTTTAAGGTCTTATTTAGGCAACTATATTATTTTGTAGGTGAAACTTCAATCTCATATCTAGAATTTCATAATCTGTCTACCCCCTCTCCCTGCAATAATCTTTGAGTCTTAGATGTAGGGATTGTGTTGTAGATATATCAGCTGGGGCTGGGTACCCTATGGTCAGTTACTCTCTGCATTTTTGACAGTTGTAGCTTTCTGTAATGGTCTCTGTTCTCGGAAAAAAATAAATTTATTTGATAATGTGTGAGAGCTACATTTATCTGTGGACATAAGGTGCATTAGAATGCACTTAGAAATTATACAGGTGGGAAATAGGCATAACTACCTACCCAGGGCAAATGGCCCTGGGCGGCTAGAATCCATGAGTGTCTGTTCAGTGCCATTAGGACCAGGCAGGCAGAGATGGACACACATGCTCACCCCTGGCCATTTGCCGTAGGCAGGGAGAAGAAACCACAGGCCTGCCCTGTGCCAGGTGGTCAGACACCATTATGGTAAGCAAATATATGGTGGGGTAGGGAAGAGAGAGAGAGGAAGAATGGTTCATGGCCTATGGAGAGAAGCAGATCTGAAGAGGCAAAGGTGGTGAGGAACAGGTTGATGTGGGTGGCCTCCTTGCCACCTGGGGCCATGGTGATGTCTGGGTTTGGGTTGGTGCCAAGGGACATGTATGGATCCATGACACTTCTGTAGCCACAGTCTGTGTTGATGTGTATGGCTCCTGTTAGCATCTAACTGTCCAGGGTCTGGGCCACCACTTTGGGCCATATTGTGCGGATACATGGAGTGTGGACTCCCACCTGGTGTCATGTTGGTGTCCAAAGGTCACTCTACAGCCAGGGCCATACTGATCTGAGTGGCCTGCACTGCCACCCATTGTTGACCAGGCCAAGCTTCATCCTAGCCTTACCGCAGAGAGGGTCTGTGTTGATATCCATGGCTCTTGTCCATTAAAGGCTATGCAGATGTCTGAAGTTTGGACTGCCATCTGGGGGGGGGGGCATGCTGTTGTTCAAGGGCCACCTCGCATGCAGGGCTCTGCATTGATGTCCATGGCCTGCATTGCCACCAAAGGCCACAAGGATCCCTGGCTTCTGGAGCACCACTTGCGGCCATGTTGGGCTCTGAAGGACATGCCAAAGCTGGGACTATGCCAACCTGAGTAGCATGGACTGCCACCTAGGGTCATGACGTCTACCAGGCCTTAGCTGCTGCCGAGGACCATGTCTGGTCTGTGGCTCTACCAAGCCAGGGTCTACAATGTCTATGGGTCCTGTTACTATGGAAGGCAGTGAAGATGCCCAGGGTCTGGGTTGATACCTGGTGCTCAACGATCATGCTGCCACCTGGGCCCATGCCAATCAGGACGGCCTCCACTCCTACCCAGGGCCATTCTGATGTCTGCACCCAAGCTGTGGCTGGGGGCCATGTCTGGACCTGTAGCACTACTGCAGACAGGGTCTGTTGAAGTCTATGGCTCCTGTTACCGTAGAAGGCCATCTGAATGTCCAGGGTCTGGGCCACCTCCTGGGGGCCATGTTGGAGTCTGGGAACCATCCTGCTGCTGAGCCCCTACCAATCTGATCTGAGAGGGCTGAGCTGCTGCCCAGGGCTCATCTGGGTCCAAGCTGCTACTGCTGGCCATGTCTAGGTCCATGGTCCTGCCCTGTCTATGGTCTGTGTTGATGTCTGATGTCCATGTTACTAGAGGGACCCATGCAAACCATATGTTGATACATGTGCTGAAGTATGAAGGCTGTGCTGAGCTGGCCCTTCCCCTCAATGTCCTGAGGAGAGCTGCAATCCCTCACCAGAAATCTGACCCTGACCCTTGTTGGCCCTGGGATAATACACCCAATGATCCCCTAGAAAGCTAGCCCCACCCCTAATAGGAAAGCCTGCTCTCCTACACTTGGAAAAGCTGGCCCCACCATTTATGATGGGTGTGGGAGAGCTGGCTCTGCCTCTCACCTGAGGAGGGTGGTTACAGAGGCCCAGTCAGAGCAACCCAGGTACCACCCAGACACACCACACCCAGGGCTTTGACTTGGCACTCTCCAAAGTCCACCTCATCTATGACCTGCTAGAGCCTGTGAAGGGACTGGCCCTGCAGAACCATAGCTGAAGGATCCCCATGATTCAGACAACTAAAGGATATCTGAGAGGAGTTTCTGTGAGGGTTCAGTATTGATGGTGTACCAGAAGCCAGAGGCCTTGAACCAGACCAATGACTCATTGCAATGAATATTTGCAAATAAAGCTTTATGGACAAAAGGTTCTGCTGTGTGACATACAGCCACTCCCAATGGCACAGAAACAAATGAAGAGGTGATGGAGAGGCGGGGAAGACAGAGAAGCAAAGTCTTTGTTTGTTTTCTTACTCTTTTGTTTGTTGTTTCTTTGTTTTTTGAAAATTAATATTCTTATTTGTACTTTTTATTTTTATCCTATTTTAACATTTCTTTTTTAGTTTTCCTTTTGGGGCACTATGAGGGTAAAGGATGAATACAGAGGGACTGGGAAATGAGTGGGATTGGTGTGCACAATGCGAAGTTCCCAAAGAATCAATAAAAACAGAAATCATACTGGTTTGAGGAAGTGGCGGTAGTACGCTTTCCTCTAAAGTCCATGGTCACCCAGCCCCAGGTAGTGAGCCATGTTTGCAGTGCTGTGCGTGAATTCCCTGCTATTGAACAGGCTATAAATCTAATTTGATAACTGTTGGTTTTCCACAGGGTAAAAGTGCCATTAATGCTCTTTGAAGGATCACCTTGAAGTTCTGGTCATTGTGACTCAGACTTTCCAGCTGAATAGGACTGCTGATTGCTCTGCTCCCTTGGTATAGCCCCTTCAGACACTATGGAGCTAGTCCTCAAGAGAGGAGGCAACCATGTCAGTGGTTCCTCCTCCATAGATAAGCTCCTCCCCATTTCTCCCTTTATAACACCAGTGACCTAATATTCCATTCTCTAGAGTTCCTTTGGTCCTCACTCCCTATAGTCTCTTTTTACTCTTCTGGGTTCTGTGGTTCCCCCAGAGTACATACTCACATCTAAGATTTTGTCTTGAGATCTACAAATAAGAGATAATATGTAGTGTTTGTCTTTCTGGATCTGGGTTACTTCGCTCAGTAATAATAACTTCTAGTTCAACCAATTTACTTGCAAATTTTATTTATTTACAGCATTAATAGTATTCCATTGTGTATATGTACCACATTTTTATTGTCCATTCATCAGTAAAAGAACATTTAAGTTTTAAATCATAAAGATTTTAGATTTTGCATTAGGGTTTGACCCCATGAAGGAGGCTTCTTCTTCACTTGGTGGCACCAAAATACTTCTTAAATCCCATGCTATACTGATTACACAATCACATCTAAAATACTTTCTCCCGATTCTTGGCTATTTCCTAGCATGTTGGATTTTTCATCTCTTTCTTTTTCTTCCTTCCTTTCTTTCTTTCTTTCTTTCTTTCTTTCTTTCTTTCTTTCTTTCTTTCTTCCTTCCTTCCTTCCTTCCTTCCTTCCTTTCTTTCTTTCCTTCCTTTCTTTCTTTCTTTTTTCTTTCTTCCTTCCTTCCTTCCTTCCTTTCTTTTCTTCCTTCCTTTCTTTCTTTCTTTCTTTCTTTCTTTCTTTCTTTCTTTCTTTCTTTCTTTCTTTCTTTTGCTAAGAGGGATTTCCCTTTTGATCTTTCTATAATTTTAGTAGAAAATTCAGTAAATAAGTTCTGTATGCCATTAGCAACCATATCAAGTAAGGATGACGGGGTTGAGTATTGTGACATCCACTCTTCTGCACAAAGCAAGCAAGCATGGTTATTGCACTCATGACCTTACAATAGCTGTGGATACCTATGCACAAAACAAGCAAGCCAAAATTCCAGCATAGATGTGAGAGAAGCTCTCAAGGATTCATGTGTAACTGAAAAACTATTGGCTAATGAAAGAGGAAAAACCAGTTCTTTTTAGAGGTGTGGTCAAGGGTTGATGGTAGAGTACCCAGATGGTAGAGCTCTCCAGTGGAGAGCTCCAAACCCATGCACATATGTACAACCTTAACTGGACTTAGTTGTTTGTTTAAGAAAAAAGGAGGACATAAATTGGGAGAAAAAAATGTTAGATGAGATCAAGAACAGTCTAAAAGGGTAAATGGAGAATGGAAATGATGATATGTTATTCTATGCAAGTGTGAAATTCTCAAAGAAAAAACATACAGAAAGGTTTAAAGTTTAGATAATGAAAAGTGTCCCCTGCATCATCAAAACTTGGAATGGAATTATACATTAATTTGTTTATATATTTGTTATTAAGCCTAGTTTTGGCCTAAGATGACCATTTGAATATCCAGGTCATTAGATAACTGACATTATTTATTTCACTGTAGAGTTTTTTCAAGTATTTTTATTACAAGTAGTGATCTTCCCACAATGTATGTCAAAAAAGTGAGTCTTAATATATAAATTACGGCAGAACCATGTCTATTCATGATAGATCAGTTGCTTAATGCTTGGCATCAAACCATCTGCCTTACTTTCCTCTTCATTCTCATATGAGTCATGCTAAGAAGCCCTCATAGTGGGACATGGTCCACTGCTTTCTGAAATAATAGGTATGTACATATCCACCCTATAATAAGCATACAGAAAGAATAAAGTTGTTAAATATGTTGATGGTAGTCAGATACTATGATGGAGGTTTCCTTACTCAAAGCATGTGTCTTAATTAGGGTTACCATTGCTGTGAAAACAACAAACAAGCAAACAAATAAACAAACACCATGACCAAGGCAACTTATCAGGGTAAGAATTACCTGGGGGCTGACTTACAATTTCAGAGGGTTAGTACATGCTTGTCGTGGTGGGGAACATGGCATCATGTAGACAACCATGTCTCTGAAGAGCTAACATATAACAGGTTGCAGGCAGAAAGAGAGCAACATTGGGTGTGGCATGGGGTTTGGAAACCTCAAAGCCAGTGACACACCTCCTCCCCAAAGGCCACACCTCTTAATCCTTCGTAAACAGGCTACCATCTAGGACCAAATATTTAAACATCTGAGCCTATGGAGGTAATTCTAATTCAAACCACCACAGCCTGATCTTTGAGAAGAGGAGACTTTCTTAGAACTTAGAATATTTAAACTAAAAGTAAAAGTAAAATAGTAAACATGATAGTGGACCACATGAAGACGTAGAAAAGATAGGGAATGATACAATGAAAAGCCAGTGTTGCTGAAAGATTGCTCTCCTGTTGGCAATACTCACAATGTAAAATGTAAAGCCAATTATGGTGGTGTATGCCAGTATGCTGAGGAGTCAGAGGCAGGAGAATTACAATGTAGAAGCAAAACTTGCTTAGAGTCACATTTTTCCTGTGTAGTTTGTCATTTTCTTGACCTTATAACTGCATTCTTTTTAATTTTTGACCTTATAGGTTGAAACTGTGGTCATGATAAGAAAAAATGTTCTTCCCAGACTTAATTATTGTGTGGGGTTTTTGTTTTGTTTGTCTGTGTTTGTTTGTTTTTGTTTTGTTTTGTTTTTGAGACAAGGTTATATTAAACTACCCAGGCTGAATTTGAGCTTGTGAGCATCAGCCTTTCAGGTGGGGGTAGATTATTGGACCTGTATCTAATAAGGCACAGCTACATTCATATTTTTTAAATTAATACATTTATTTATTTTTTTATATGTATGTATTTATATGTGTATATATGCATGAGTACAAAGGAATTCCTGGGGTTTTTTTGTGTGTGAGATCTAAGGATCAACCTCAGGTTGTCAGTCCTGCATTCAAGTACTATTACCTGCTGAGACACCTTTACGGCCCAACATTAATATTTTTAACAATAAATTTAGTTACTATCTTACTTATGTTAGAACATAGTAAACATAATTAAGTGTCATTTATATGTGGTTGCTCTATTACAGAATTAACTAAGAAATGGATCTAATTTATGAATACGCAAAATGAATGGTGACAAAATGATAAAGTATGTCTGAGCATCATCAGGATAATGATCTTTTTTTTTCAATTTCTCATCAATTATAAAGCCCCTTTCTTTTTAATTTTTCTCCTTTAGTAATATTTTCCTTGATGAAGAATGTTTTAAGAAAGAACAAATAGGAAAAGATTGGTCATCTCTTAATGAAAAGTAAAAATTAAATGTGTCTATTTAAAATGGAAATAAAATTGTTTGGATTAATAAATTTTCAAGACTCTGGACATGAGACAAAAGAGCAGTCATGCCACAAAATGATGATGCAAGAATAGAAGCTGTGAAGTTGGGTGAGGTGCCACTTACATGTAATCTTAACACTGGGGAGGCTGGTGGGTGGACTGTGAGTGAGCCTAAGTCTCCCTGAAATAACTAATGAGATCCTATCACAGAAAGACAGACAGAGAGAAAGAAAGGAGGAAGGAAAGAAAGGACAAAGGCAGAAGGACTTCAATGACTGGCCAATTTTAACAACTTGACAGGGTTTCTGAGCCACAAACACGGATGGAAAAGAAGATTTACAGAATCAGGGCAAAATCATGGGGCGAATATTTTTCAAATTTTTGGGGCAGTCTAGAACTAAATCCTGTCATAATTTCCAAGGAAATAAATCTGCTCATAAATCCATGCAAATAATCACCCAAAGATATAAGAAAAAGCAATGCCTGGTATGTAGGCAGGGCTGGAAGAATACCTGTTTTTAGTAGTCTCATTTAGCATTGGCAAAGCCTTCTACAAGTCTTTACGCATCATGGGAAATAATTAATTCTACACTGACAAGACTCTGACCCCATGAATAAAGCTTGAGGACCAGAGTGTCAAATCATTTCTACATAATAATACTCCAGAATAAAGCTCAAGGATTTTATAAGAATACAAAGCTATCAAACATCTGTGAAGGTTCACAGTACCTGGCAGTTAAACCAGGTTTAGTGGTCATATTAAGAGGCAAGAATATTACTACAATGATCAGAAAGGCCAGTCAAGAAAGACTGATAAAGTACTCATTCAGATGTTCAATTGAACGCAATGACACAAGACAACTATTACATCTGTATTCTATCTGCTCAAAAGGTTAAGTAAAAATGTAAAAAGACCAAAATCAAACTTCTAGAGATCAAAAATACCAGTGTTCAGTTATATTTATACTAAATAGTGTCAACAATAGATTAGATGTCAGAGAAGGGATGATTAGTTAACTTGACATAGTAATATAAACAATGCAAAAATACACAAGGAAATAAAAATAGTTTTCAAGAGAGCAGAAAATTTTGAGCCAACTCAGAGCTGTTTAATTCACATATAGTTGGAGTGATTGATGGTTGGTTAATGTCAATTGTCATCTAGACACAATCTAGAATCACCTGGGAAGGAAGTTCCAATGAGTCACTCTCAAGACTAGGTGGGTCTGTTTTGTGTATGAGGGATTATTTTGATTACCTTAATTGAGATAGGAAGAGTAGCCCACTCCAGGTGGCATCATTCCCTAGGCAGAGGATTCTGAATTGTGTACGAGTGGAGAAAATGAACTGAGTGCAAGCATGTGTTTTCATTGCTCTCTGTTCCCTGTGATGTATAAGACATAGCCAGTCCTTGTTATGATGAACCACAATATGAAACTGCAAATTGAATTAAACCCTTTCTCCCCTAAGTTGCTTTTGTCAAGGTATTATATCGTAGTAATGAAAACGAGATTGAGGCACATCATAATTAATCAACAGTAGGTCCAAGAGATCTGAAGTAAGAATGACCTTGAGATCCTCATTGTGTTGAAAATTCTAAGCTTTCCAGATTTAAGAAGCTAAGTGAAAACTAAACACAGGAAATATCATATCAATCAAAGCAGATTCAAATCACTGAAAAATCTATCTAGATAAAAAGTCACTTAGTTTCACAAGCAAACCGATAAGAATTGCAATATATTCCTCTAATAGAGCTTGCAAATAAGTAGTAAATTGCAGAAAACTCTGTCAAAAATGAAATAGAACTTTAAAAACTTTTCAGTGTTCCCTCAAAGAAGCTTCCTTAAAAAAATTTCCTCACATCAAACAGTACAAGAACCTGAAGACAGAAGCTGATGCAGAGGCCATGGAGAGGTGCTGCTTACTGGCTTGCTCCACATGGCTTTCTCAACCTATTTTCTTATAGAACCTAGAACCGTTAACTCAGGCATGACCTCAACCTTGATGGGCTGCACCCCCATTACCCCCAATTAAGAAAATATCTGATAGAAGGAGACATTATGGGGTTAGGGAGAAACCTACTGTTAGGGAAATTCCCAGGAATCCACAAGAATCATCCCAGATTAAACTACTAGCAATAGTGGAGAGGGTGCCTGAACGGGCCTACCCTGGTAATCAGATTGTTGAATACCCTAACTGTCATCATAGAAACTTCATCTGGGAACTGATGGAAGCAGATGCAGAGATCCACAGCCAAGCACCAGGCTAAGCTCCAGGAGTTTAGTCAAAGAGAGGGAAGAGGGATTATATGAACACGTGGGGGAGCGGGGGTGTTGAGATATGATGGGGAAATCTACAGAGACAACTGAACCAAGCTCATAGGAACTCACAAACTTTGAACACAACTGAACCAAGCTCATAGGAACTCACAAACTTTGAACCAACAGCTGTGGAACCTGCATGGGACCAGACTAGGCGCTCTGCACATGGGAGACAGTTGTGTAGCTTGGTCTGTTTGAGGGAACCCAGCAATGGGATCAGGATCTATCCCTGGAGACTTAGCTGTCTTTCTGGAGCCCATTAACTATGGTGAGATACCTTGCTCAGCCTTGATGCAGAACAGAGGGGCTTGGTCCTGACTCAACTGAATGTATCAGGCTTTACTGACTCCCCATGGAAGCCTCTATCCTTTTGGAGAAGGGGATGGGGGGCCCAGGGGAGGGCAAGATGAGGGGGGAGTGGGAGGAAGGATGAGAGGGGGATCTGTGGCTGGTATGTAAAATGAATAAAAAACTTCCTTAAATAAAAAATGAATATGAAAAAAAAGAAGAAAAATCCCTATAGGTTTGCCTAGGGCCCAGTCTTAGGGAGGCATTTCTCAGGTGGAGTCCCCTCCTCTCAGATGATTCTAGTCTGTGTCAAGTTTATATAAAATTAGCCACTACACATGTCAATGTAGATGAGGAAATCTCATGGGGCCCTATCCTTAAAGGAACAATTATAAGCAATTAAAGAGTGCTTAGATAGGGAGAACTAGTATTTCTTGGTGATAAGCCCCAAACTGGTTATCCATTATCAAGGTATGGTGATTTGAATAGAAATGCCCCCCATAGACTCATGTGTTTGAATGCTTGGCCCATAGGGAGTGTCACTATTAGGAGGTATGTCCTTATTGGAGTAGGTGTGGCCTTGTTGGAGGAAGTATGTCACTGTTGTGGTTCACTTTGAGGTCTCATATGCCCAAGCTATGCCCAGTGGAGAACTCAGTTCACTTCCTGTTGCCTGTGGATCAAGATTTATAAGTCTCAGCTACTTCTCCAGCACCATGTCTACCTGAATGCTGCCATGTTTCTCATCATGATGATAATGGACTAAACCCCTGAAACTGTAAGTCAGTCCCAATTAAATATTTTCCTATATAAAAGTTGCTGTCATCATGGTGTCTCTTCACAAAAATAGAAACCCTAAGACACAAGGCTTCAGTACTAAAAACATACAGATGCAAGCAACACTAAAGAGAATCAGCATATATATGTATATATATATATATATATATATATATATATATATATATATATATATATATCACAGATAGCAAATAAAGAAAAAGAGACTTCAGATTGGAGAGTGATGGAGATGTCAGGGGCTGGAGAGATGAGGTGAGAGAATGATGTAATTATACTTTTAAAAATATTAGATCAATTTAAAAAAGAAAAATGCAATAAAAAAATACCTGATAGCTCAGTTTATACTTGCCACCAGACTAATTGTGTGATCTGGGTTCAATCCCTGGAGACCACATCGTGAAAGGAGAGAACTCATGCTAATTTTCTATTTCTCTCCGTGTGAGCACTGTGGCATGCCCAATGCACACACTACCTAAAATAAATAAATTTAACTTTTAAAAAATACATGATTAATGTTAAGGAAAACAATCAAAGAGAAGAAAAAAAACAATAAACAAGTCAAATAGTAAGGTAATAAATATAAACATGTCAATAATGAGATTAAATAAAAAGGGTCTAAACAACCCAATAAAAGAGAAACAATGTGTGATTGTATTAGAAAGCAAGGCCTGACTATATGCTGACTATAAGAAACACATAATTTAAATACAAACTCAAACATAGTTTAAAATTAAATAAATGAAAAAAATGCATACTATGTTAACACTGTTAATAAAAGAAAGCAGAAATAATTACATTAATATCAACCCAAACAGAGAAAAAGAGTCATCCAATAATAGAAATAAAGTCATTTATCAAAATAACACAATCTAAAACTTCTGTACCTCTCAACTGGAAATGATCATACTAAGTGAATTAAGCCAGTCTCTGAAAGACATGTGTCGCATTTTCTTTCAACTGGGGTTCCTAGGTGTCTATAAATAAACACATAGATATACAACCTTATATGCATATATGTGCATCTGCAAAATCACACCAAAATAGGAGCAAAACTTTTGTATGGCCAAAGGACAAATTTGTGTGGTAATTTTTAAATTAATAATTGATGTACGAAGGCTCAGCCCACTGTGGATGGTGCCATCCCTGGGCAGGTAGTTTTAGGATGCATAAAAAACACAAGCAGAACACACAATGAGGAGCAAATCAGCAAGCAATGTTCTTTCTTGGTTTTGCCTCTGTTCCTGTTAAAATTCCTGTCCTGACTTCCCTCGGTGATGATCTGTGAATGGGACATGTAAACCTATAAGCCCCTTCCTTCCAAGTTGCTTTTTTTCATGGTGTTTTATCACAGCAATAGAAAATAAACTTAGGCCATCTCTTAATGGATATTGGTGACAAAAATCCAGTTGCTGAAAGGAATGAATTCTCTGAGTTCCTCTTCTGCACGTGTATACTTTTAAATTGCTTATTTTTGAGCACATGCAAGTACTAGAAGTCCCTGAGAAAGATGCATTTGGGATCTGAGTTCCCACAATATGCAGAATGTACATGAAAATCCCTGGATTGTAGGTTACTTTGAAATTTCTAACTGATTAGCATTTTCCCATGAGTTACCCAATATTTAGCACACATTTCTTTGCTGTTTTTGAAACCAACAGGTAAACTCAATCAATAAACAATATTATGGCTATATTTATAATTATAAGCCTTTAATGCTAATCAAATTTGTACCTTGATCCTTGACTTACGTACATGTGTTTATTGATCATAGCTCATTTTCCAATAAATTTTATTATCAAAAAATGTGCAAATAACAAGCTGGCTTTTTGGAACCCATTACCTATGGTAGGATGCCTGGTTCAGCCTTGGTATAGTGGGGGTGGGGCTTGGAACTGCCTCAGCTGTATGTCCCAGGCTTTGCTGACATCCTATGTGAGACCTTACTGTTTTGGAGGAGGGCATGGGTGGTGCGTCTGGGAGGGAACTGGGGGAAGTAGGAGGAGGGATGAGAGGGGGATCTGTGACTGATATGTAAAATTAATAAAAAAAAAACTTCTTAAATTAAAAAAAATTTTAAATGTGCAGATAAATAAAAAGTTATACACCAAATTAACCAGAGCCAGTGTCTACACAACTTCATATACTTATATACAGTTGAACTGGGGTTCAAAGTGGAAGATATGGTATTTCACAATTCTTTCAGTATCAAATATATTTTATATACTTACCCACCACCAAAACCAAAAAGTTTACAACAGAGTTAGAACTAGAAAATGATTAGCTTTATATCCTCTATACCTCTTTATACCATCATTCATAACTCTTGTCCATTACCTAAACTCATTTCTTCCTCATCCACTCATGTTTAGCTTTCCTTATTATACTGCACCCACAATGTGGTGGTATTGTGTTCCCCAAAATACTGTGCACCCTAATAAACTTATCTCGGGTCAGAGAACAGAACAGCCGCTAGATACAGAGGCTAGAAAATGGTGGCACTCGCGCCTTTAATCCTAGCATTCCAGAGGCAGAAATCCATCTGGATCTCTGTGAGTTCAAAGCCACATTGGAAACAGCCAGGCATGGTGACACACGCCTTTAATCCCAGAAAGTCAGCCTTTAATCCCAGGAGTGAGTACAGAAAGCAGAAAGGTATATAAGGCGTGAAAACCAGGAACTAGGCTGGTTAAGTATTCAGGCTTTCGAGAAGCAGTTCAGCTGAGATCCATTTGGATGAGAACTCAGAGGTTTCCAGTCTGAGGAAACAGGATCAGCTGAGGAAATGGCAAGGTGAAGTAGCTGTGGCTTGTTCTGCTTCTCTGATCTTCCAGCATTCACCCCAATAACTGGATTCAGATTTATTCTTATTTAATAAGACCTTTTATGATTCGTGCTACATATGTGTGTGTGTGTGTGTGTGTGTGTGTGTGTGTGTGTGTGTGTGTGTGTGTCTGTGTCTGTGTTATATTCCACATAGGAGACATAACATTTAGTTTCTTTCTTTCTTTCTGATATTGTGTGACCTCACTTAATATTATGCATTCTGACTCCATCCATTTTCCTGCAGGGAATAAAACTGCCACTCAGCAAAGGAACAAATGAACTGAGTAGACTTTTTTTTTTAAAAAAAGAAGCACAAATGTCCAATGATTATTTTCTTTAAATGTTCATTATTGCCAGCAATCAGGGAAATGCAAATTAAAAGTACTTTGAGATACCCCTCATCTCAATCAGAATTGCTATCAACAGAATGGATGACAACAAATGTTGTCATTATTCACTGTTGCTAGAGGGACAAATTAATACAGTCATTGTGGAAATCAGTTTGGGGATTTCTCAAAAAGTTAAAAATAGAACTATCATATGACACAGATATTTTGCTCCATATCGTGCCACAGAAATACTGGCATCCCCATACATATGATTGTTTTTTCATTATAGCAAGGAACAACTAAGCACGACTGAGGGCATTTGTCCGTCATAAAGTATACACACTGAAGTGAAACACTATTAAACCTGTGCTGCAAGACAGAACTCATGCCTGGGACAAAACCATGTGATCTTAGTGGAAAACCTATTAACATCATTCTGCTAAATGAACACAGTATCTAACACTGACCCTGAATTCACATTTTTGTACCCATAAGGTAGTGTATCACTCATACTTCACTAGAGAGACATCTTTATAAAGTACTTGGTGACTAATACAGAGAGGCACAGCTGGGCAATGTGAAGAAAATAAGAGAATATGGAATGCTATGGTCTAGATGGGACATCTATAGCACATCCCCACCTCCTAGGGCTCAGGACCATTGCAGAACCTGGGATAGAAAATCATGAAGAACTGGAGGTAGTTGATGGACATCTTTGATGAAGCATTATTTGCCAGATAGGACAACACCATTGATTGCACAGATAGACTCACAGTGGCTATGACCACAGACACAAGACCTAAATAGGATAAAGTCAGACATAAGCACAGTATGGATGGGAGAGTGTCTCATGTAGTCCTATCCATAGCTGAGAAGTTATTGGCAACTCAAAGCTTCTTGGAGAGGGAGAGTAAGCTTTCTTCAGGGATGTGCTCTTCTAAGAGACTACCCATGCTTCAGTAGATGATCCTACACCCATATACATACAGGCGGCAGTAAGTGGAGTCAGTGGGTTTTGAGAGACAGAGAGAGAGAGAGAGAGAGAGAGAGAGAGAGAGAGAGAGAGAGAGAGGGAGAGAGAGAGAGAATGACGTTTGGAAGGGAAAGTGAAGATAGAGAAGAAACAGGTGAATAAATGGTAGGTAGATTTGACTAAACATAGTATACTTATGCATGAAAACCTCAATTTCAAAAGTACAGGAAAAATAAGATACCACAGATTGAACTTTCAAGCTCACATTTAGTAAAGCTCCACAATTCTGCATGGCGATGAATATCGTGTTGACAGTATCCCTCCAAATAACCTCCATTCGCCAGATATAACCCTAGATTACTGCTCAGAAACGGGGTGCCAAGCCATTCAATTAGCACTGAATCCATGCGCTGGACAATTAAGTTAGCACATCATGGCATGGTACCCGCCACTCATTTCACCTTCCTCTTTGATCGCCATCTGATGTATAAGGCATTGCTGACACAGGCTGCTCTGATACCAGTTTACCAAAGAGATTACAAAAATTGTTTAGAGAGTGTACACAGTTCTTCAAAGATAAATGCACACCAGAGAAAATCCTAACAGCTTTTAATTTCCATGCTTTTCAGTTTTATTGTTGTAAATGCAACTGTTTATAGGACTAATGACACAGGCTGGCTCTGTTGAGTCAATTACACCAGTAGGCAGTTGGATCGTATTCTTTACTCATGTTCCATTTACACAGTGTGGATCTCTGATATTTGACTAAATTGAATTGCACCGGAGTGCCTTGGTGCTTCCCATCCTCTGCATCTCTGCACACTTTATAGCACAATGAAATAAATGATAATATGCTGGATCCAGGGTGGTGAGTGTGCACAAGCACATGTGGCCTGAACTACACAGTGAGCAATAGTCAGCCAACAGCTTGGTTTGTTATATTAGATGGCTCAACTATGGCAGCTTTCCATGGGAAGAATCTTTTCAGCCTTATATGTGTATTTATGCCTTGACTGCGGGTTTATTACTGCTCTGCTTCTAAATTTTATAGAAGAGAAAGTGGGGTTAATGAAAACAGAAAAGGGGAGAGATTTGCGACCTTGAGTGCTCATATTTGCTATTGTAACAGGACCATCTGGACTCTGGTAGCATGCAGGCAGATGCTGCACATGATCCCCACACACTCTTAAATACCAGAGTGCTCCTTTGCTGACCCACAACTAAGCACTCAATTCTGGTAATGAGCCTCCCAGTGTGTAAAGATCTTGAGG
Source organism: Peromyscus eremicus (assembly GCF_949786415.1). Classification (NCBI taxonomy): domain Eukaryota; kingdom Metazoa; phylum Chordata; class Mammalia; order Rodentia; family Cricetidae; genus Peromyscus; species Peromyscus eremicus. Next base: position 128,611,930 of record NC_081416.1, on the reverse strand, counting down.
TAATAATTTATGATACACTGTGGAAAGATGTGGAATGCAGGGAGGGCTGCCCTATGGGACTACAGTTAGCAAGCTTATTCATTTCCTTCATGGCGTATATTGTGATATTGCAATCATAAACATCAACCATACATGGTATATACATAATCTGATCTAATTCCAGTAGCACATACCAAGATTGCAGCACTGCCTACCATAATGCATAGGAACTGGAGACTCATGCTATGCTATATATGTTAGCCATAGAAAACATTATTTTTAACTTTGGTTAGGTTTTTAGAGACATGATACTCATAAAGCTTGCACTATCATTTTAAAAGAAATACAAGATTACTACACTTCTAAAACACAGTCTCAAAAGCTAACTAGTTAAAGGATAATACCATTTATCCTTAATATGGATATCACTTGGAAACAATAAGATAATCCAGCTTCAGCAAGAAACATGTAGCTTTAGAATTAAATTTCAACCATCAGTTGGGACTAATAACACTACCTGGAAGAAATCATATAAACAAATTTAGACACTTATAGTCTTAGTAAGTATCTATATTATAGAGTCAATGGATAAATGGCAAAGATTGAAAGTCTCTGTCTCAATGTTTTTATCAAGTATAATTTTCAACTTAACAACAGAGTTGGTATTTTAATTAATATATTTTAATATAAACTCAAGCACAGGAGTTTAAGAGACAGAGCAGAAAACTGTAGGGAATCAAGGCACATCTGAGAACATAAGTGTGAGTCTCCCAAAGAATATTAACAGTCAGTAAAGCTACTTAAGTGTGGGTGCAAGCTCCTTGAGGGAAAGGTGCCTAATTGCTTTAAGAATAATCAAGAGAAGTTAAGCAACATGCCTTTTTCCTATCAAAAGAAAGCATGTGACATGAACTTACTCCTTTCTTGCTTTTGTGGGAGACTTTGATAACATTCTTTCTCTAAGGGCATCACTGCTATCTTTCCGGGACCCATATTTTCCAACCACGGTATGGGAGATGAAGTGCCAAAGAGAGGAGTTTTTCAAACCAGACATATGAAGCTCAGAAAGATAACATGGTCAACCTCTGATCACTGTAAAAACACAAAACAGATTTGGAAAAGTCTATAATTTCCCTTCAGATTCAACTTCTTCCTTTTTATGTATTGAAGAAATTTGTAGAGGGTCATGGCACTAGATTTCTGTCTATGTTAGTTCATTACAGTGGTTTTTATGTGGGTGAACGCATTAGTTACTTGTCTTGTTGCTAATGAAAACAGCAACGTGAGGAAGGAAGTACTTATTTTGGCTTAACATTACAGAGTAATAATCCATCTTGGCAAGGTGGTGTGGCAGGAGTAGCAAGAAGTAGCCTGTCTTGTTGTGTGAAAAAGTAGAGAGCAGTGAATACCTGTTCAGCATGTTGAGTGTGAGACAACTCTGACTCTAAATTCTATAAAATTGACAATTGAAATTAACCATCATTGTAATCATTTTTAACAAAAGGAAAGAGTTTTCTTAAAGAGCTATAGCTCTTGCCCCACTCAGAAACTGTAGGAGTAGACTGGAAATAAGAGTGATCTCCATTCAGTTCACAAGAGCATGCAATGATGTGATTGGCTCTGAGTTACTATAATGTAAGCAATGTAAGATGAGTAGCTAAACAGGCTGGAGAGATGGCTCAGTTGTTAGAAGCCCAGCTAGCTCTGTCGGCAGAGCATGAGACTCTTCATCTCAGGGTCATTGGTTCATGCCCCATGTTGGGTGCCAGAAGTAAGACGAATTGCTAAGTGGTCTTAATAATAATAATAATAATAATAATAACCCAGAGCCAGATATTGGGGTAAAAACCGAGAGATCAGAGGAATAGAAAAAACCACAGCCAACTTCACCTTACCAACCCTCAGCCTCCAGAGCAAGCCACTTCCGGTATGCTCACGCCTACATCCTTTCTGTCCCTGACATCTCACTGCCTGTTTCTGCCCAGCTCTATCACTTCCTGTCTGTCTGTACTGACCTCCAGACATCTGTGATTAACTAGCATTGAAAATTACAGGCATGTGCCACCACGCCTGGCTCTGTTCCCCAGGGTGGCCTTGAACTCACAGAGATCTGGATGAATCTCTGCCTCCTGAATGCTAGGATTAAAGTCATATGCTACAGTTGCCTGACTTCTATGTTTAATATAGTGGCTGTTTTTTCCCTCTGATCTCCAAGTAAGCTTTATTGGGATGCACAAATAAAATATCACCACAAAGCAAAAAACTACCTTCTGAAATTTCTGGACAAAATAGATTAAACATATGTAAATTTTAATCTTCTGTGGTAAAATACTGAGAATCATTTAGCTTTGACTTACAGCGAGTGTAGCCCACACCCAACATAATCTTTGCTGATTCTTGTCAAATAAAACTATTTTAGAAAATCCCAAACTAAATAGCATAGTTGGTTAAGCAGTGCCTCAAATACATTGTGTTTAATATTTGAGTCTTGATATAAATAGTTTGGAGATTACAACAAATTGGAAAATATTAAAAAAATAATTTGGGGGCATTGTAACCATCATGAATACCAATGGTTTCAATTTCACATTTTTTAGTTCACTAAACAAAAACATGTAGGATTTCATGAGTCCTGAAAATATCGTGAATGCATGAAGGCTAAGGTATTCAGCAATGTATGTCTCATGTACACATACTCATTATATGGATCTCAAGCACACGCATGTATGGAGCTAAGTGTCCTGTCTCAATCACCCTGAAAATGAAATATTTTACCTTATTTCTCAAGTGGAGAAGCTGGCAGGAGAAAGGCATCATAGTTTTCCCAACGTCAGAAGAATACTACAAACAAGAGGAAAATTGAGTCTTTTTCATTCTCTGGTACCTGTTATCTTTGCATTGATCCTATCCACAAAGAAATATGCAACCTCCGTGTTTTCATTCAGTCAAATAATTAGCTCCTTTAAAAAAGAAAATAAATAAATTACATGATGTAAACATTCTCTTCTAGTGGATTTAAAGGGACCTCTCCAAATACTGAGTAAGATCCTGGAATACCTTAGCTTTTAGAAGTATATCGAGGAAGTAGTATGAAAGACTTAGGACTGTGAGCACTGAGTTCAGTTGGTTTCCGGTCCAGTGTAGGTTCCACTATTCATTAGCTGTGTCACAGTGGATGACTTATTTAAACTCTTATGTCTGTCCTGCCAAGTTTATAAAGCAGCTGTGTGGCTTAGATAAATTGAACTGCCCGACATAAAGAAAGTCATAGATTCTGATGAAAAGAATTAGATATATAAACTTATGTTAATTACATTTCTCATTGCTGTAACAAAATATATAAAAGAAGAATTTAAAGGAGAGCATATTTATTCTGCCTTACAGTTTCAGAAGTGTTAGTCCATCACAGAGAGAGGAAATCATGATGGAGCAAAGCAGTTTACACAGTGGCAACCAGGAAGTGGGATACAGCATATAGAAGGGGGACTGGTCATTTAATAGCCCTCAAGGACAGGCTCCCTGGTGATATAATTTCTTCGCCAGTGTCCCATCTCTTACTTTTTACTACATCCCAATAATTCCATCATATCATGAATCCATCAAGAGATTAATCCATTAACATAATTCTCTTTGGAAAGGTTTTCACAGACACACTCAGAAGGATTCTTTCATAATCTGCATGATTCTCAATCTAGACAAGTTTGAAGAACAAATTGAACCATCAGACAACACTTGAATATCAGAAGACATTGGCAATGGGAAGGTCTGGCCTCAGTATTTTCATCATCTCTACCCAGCACGTGCACGTCTGGCAGGAGTACCCTTTCTTCAGGGCTTGTCTTTGCTGATGCATCAGCCTAGTGAATTATCCAAAGGTGTAAAACAGTTTTTCAAAGTCGTTGTCAGTAGCTATTTGAGACAGGGAGTGCCAATTGCCCTTGGAAGGCACAAAGCATTATCTGACATATAATCCTAACCAGGCCACTTGACAGTACCTCAGGGCCCCAGTAGCATCAGTTCCACTGCCAGGTGAGCCGATTATTTGAGGGAATTTCACTCACCTGATCTCCTATTAGCTCTGCTTCACAAACCAGAGCATGTGTTATATTTAGTGTGATGGTGACCCTGCTGCAGAACGCAGGTACATTAAGGATACCTAATTATGGTTGATGGTCCTACTCAGTTGCTTAGGGAGTAAGACATGATAGGGATTTGTGACATTAAATTATTCAATAACAAGAGATCATGTTTTGGGTACCACTAACTAGTGAGTTAAGCAATCCAGGGATGAAAATTGAAATGTATCATTATTTTAGAAACCATTTTATGAAAGAACTAGGATTTCGTATATATTTGGCAAATTCTCAGCTCATTTGACCCAATATATTTCCAGAAACATGTCAATTAAAAATATGTCCTTTGGAAGAGAGGAGAGGAGTACAGATTCCAAGATAATAAATACTGGGAGAGGGAGGTCAGATCCCTGACTTCCAGCTGGCATGACAGAGGTGGTTATAATTGAGAAAAATAAAAACTGGAATTAGGCAGCCGTGCTATAAAGGCAAGCTGCTCCCCTTCTGCAGTGAGGCTGGTGTGCCTCAGAATCCACCTTTTTAACTATCATGTTCTCTGCAAACTCTGGAACCTCTGATACCATGCTTGTATTCTGCTGATGATTAACAGTCACTTTTCTAAGTTTAAATATGCATCACTGGTTTTTTGGGTTTTTTGTTTGTTTGTTTGTTTTTTGTTTTTAGTTCAGGAATTTGAGAACTATTCTATGTGCTTTTTGCCTAATTCTAATAGGACTGTGAAGTGGACAAGTTAAAAAACAAACACTACTCCAGTTAGATTCATGCACATATTTGAAGATGAGTACACCCTGCAGTTCTACAACAACCTGAATAGAGAAGATAGGACTCATTCTAAGTCATCATAAAGGAACACCTTTCAAAAACGCAGGTCATTATGTTTTTTGGACGCTGCTATTGTATTTGGTCCCAAAGTCTTTGTCTGAAACTTTCTGTCTCTAACCTTTCCTTGTGGACTGAGCAGTTGTCAGCACCCCCCACCCCTGCCCAGTGAGAGACAGCCACCATTGGACTGTTCTGACTGCTGAGGCACCAGCTTTAAGGACCAAATAACTAATGGGTTCTCAGCTCTCCAGCATGATTCTGCTGTTGTTACTACTCTAAAGATGGCCTATTAAGTCATTCTGTCTATCTGTCTATCTGTCTGTCTATCTATCTATCTACCTATCTATCTATCTATCTATCTATCTATCTATCTATCTATCTATCTATCTATAGATTCATCCCATTGGTTCTGTTCCTCTAGCCAATCCTGACGAATACACATTCCATTGTATTATCAGAGATTTACAGCATACAGCATAGTCACTCTCTTTAGGATCTTTATTTCTCTATGTATCTGCTTCATGAATTTCAATTTATTTGTAGACAAGAATAAAATAGAAATTTTATCTTTGCCTGTATTATTTTTAATCTAGCATCTAGTACCTGAAAACAGCTCCAGGACCATTTCCTTCTAAACCTATAAGGGTTCTTAGAAAGGATTTATTCTCACTGGTGTACTGGCCTTAGGGTCAGAGTTATCACTGGCATTGTGTTGCTCTTTGGATCTGAGTTCTCACTGGCATTTTGCTGGTCTTCTCCTCCTAACAAATCACTTTACACTTTGCCTCATTTTCCACCAGAAATTTGCTCTTTACCAAAGTAGGGAAAATCTACCATTGGAGAAATAAAGAATGATCTGCAGCTATATACAATATCTCATTGTGTCACTCAGAAAAAACAGTGACTCTGCTTGCTAAATCCTCTCCATCTTTTTTTTTTCCCTCTTGGGTTTTTGAGAAAGAATCTTGCTAAGTGGCTCAGACAAGCCTTTAGTTTATAGTCTTCCTTCTTCAGTCTCCTGAATTCTAAGACAATAGTTATGAGCCACCCATCCCAGTTTTCCATCTGTAATTTTGTCAGCCATACCTACAGCTCTCTGTGTGGTAGTACTGTACTCTTACCGTCTAAAGAAGTTACATCCTATTATTCCTTCCTGCTTTCCCCCCTCATCTTGTCTTTCTTTCTCTGTTGAATTTGTTTTGCTCTCATCCACTATGTCTTTTCATATACCCACAGCCACTTTTCCTGACCTCTTATACTTAAAATGACTTGTATGTGGGGGTTGAGGATACCCTATGGGCACAAGCAGAAATCATTCGTTTGTTATCTCAAAGAGCCAGAGACACCCATTTGTCAAGAGCTCACACATAACAATATATAAGATACTACAAGCTTCTATATATTGACTACACTGATTCTGAGGATTGAGGCACCCAGGGAAGCAAATATTTTCCCTGTCAAGTTGGATAATATACTTTCCATTTATATCTCAACTGCCTATGCTTTACTTCCTAAGCATCCTGCTCAGTTTAAAACTTGATCTGCAGATCTGTTGGGAGCAGAGATGGCACTTGCAAGTGAAACCCTGTTTATGGGACTGGAAGGAACCAAGATTACTGATTCTTTTGAAACTTGTGTTGTTTCAAGGCAGTACAATCCCCACAGAACTCTGAGAACATGTCTTCAGGGAGAAGATTTCTCTGTCAAAGTGCCATGCAGAGTGAAACTCGGGCTCTCTAATAGCACCAAGCTGTGGCTGCATTTTCAGAGGGGCAAGAAAAATACAGCCAAGATAGATCTCTTAATACATTCTTTACTTTTGTGTCTGTGTCCTGTCCTGTCCAGTACTCTCAGCCAAACCCTCCCCTTGGGGACCTGCAAGAGCTTCCTGACTGCCTGTCTTGTCTTGGGAGTCAAGAATAATCCTGAAGTCTCAACTGCAGCAAAAAGGACATACCTGAGGGGAACTGTGGCACACACATGCAGGCACACACATACAGGCACACACGTACAGGCACACATATACAGGCACACACATCCCTGAATTGCTTACATTAACAGGTGACAGGATGGGATGAGAGAGTCATTCTATTATTCTCCAGCCCAAGCTATGATCCAGGCAGGGGAGACAATCTGGTAATTTTATGGAAGACAACTACTGACTGTCTTATCGCAATCCTACACTTTTGGGATATAGTCATTTTGTTTCACAGAGTTGCAAATCTGTAACGGAAAACACTGGTATAAGCCTAAATATTAAATAAGAGGCACTAGATACATGTCTCTATGCTTTAATTTTTACAAAATTAAATTGTCAGTTCTTAAGGATAGACATTTATTAGCTTTTATCCTCAATTAGCAAAATTTCCATTAAATAAAATATTAGGGGCCAGTGGGATGGCTCAGTAGATAAAAGTCCTTGCTATCAAATATAGAGACATGAACTCTGTCCCTGGGACTCACATGGTAGACAATAAATAATCCTCCCAAATTGTCTTCTGATGTCTTCATTTGTATCACTGAAGGTGAGTGAGTGCATGTGTTCAAACACACACAAACGTAAAAAAATAAATAAATATCTAAAGTTTGTTTTACTACTATGGATGCATAAATTGGGTACATATGGTAAAAAGAATTAAAGTCAAATAGCTTTTATTAAAATATAATACTTGAATCAAATGATGAGATTTGGGGTGAGAAACTGTGAGGTAATCTTTCCAGCTAACCACATTTTGCTTTTCTCTATTTCAGAGAAGCAGCAAGGAGCAAGGAGCTTACGGCTGTTTGCTTTTTCTGGAATTCCTACTTTTCTATTTTCAACACGGCAGCTCGCACATTCATCACAATAGTAGATCAAGAGCAATTTAGTTCTAATTTCAGAAGCCAAAATTGTACACAAGGTGAGCTGTGGATTTCTGCTGTTGCTGCTAGAGTCTGTGACTCTGCTGGATAGTCACAGTGAGACACCCCCACCACCAAGCACCCAACCCTAAATCTTGGCCTTCTCCATCAGATCTATAGAACTCTGTCACCACCACCTGAAAGGGTTAATGGTACTACTGTCTGGGGGACAATTCATTCTCCTGCTAAACACAATGACAAATAACCATTATTCTTTCCAACGGCACTGATAATCGGGACAGCTTAAACATTTTCGCCAGTATAAGTGAAACCATTAATCCTCTTGGATTTCATGATAAGTGGGGACTGTGAAATAATGACTGTGTCATTGTAGGCAAGAAAAAATGTTAACAATTAAAACAAGTTAGCCATTATCTTACCGGGTGCTGAGTCGCTTTCACATTTCATTAGTAACATTGTAAATGATATGTACCTTATTAAAAAGCTCTTATTATCCAAGAAACCTAATTAGTCAAAAATTCTCAGCCACTAGTATAATTTTCTAATGATATAAAAGCTACAGTGTGTATTGAAATGTGGCAGAATCCTTCTGTTTACATACATACAATGTCCATAGTGTCTCATTGTCTCTCAAGGAATATCTGAAATGATAGCTATAATTCATATTTTCAGATATAACGATATTTTATTTAGGTGACCCATCTGGCTATTATTGAACAGAATCTAAAAATCTCTTCTTAGCTAAGAGCATTTTAACCAAACATTAAGCTATCTGCCAAACAAAATGGTAAAAGCTGAAGAAAATAACAATTGTCATTATACAATGTTTTAGAGATTTTTTCCTTATTTCCTGTTCAAATTTTGAGATTCTTATAAATGAAATGATGGGCTGACCTATGAGAATTTCTAGCTGCTTGAAAGGTAAAGCCCAAGATCAAGTTCAAATGCAATAGCTTTCTTCTGTAGACCTACACAATGATGATAATAACACAGCATTTCTGCAGAAGGAATATGGTGGTTGATACCATCTCCACACAGCAGATTTATTAGAATGAAATGATCATTATCAGTTAAGATAACCTCAAAACAATTAGAAATACAATCCTTCTCTCTGAAAGTCAAGTTAGAGATGGAGGAAGGTGATATATAGATTCACAATTATATGTTACAATATATATTTAATACTAATTGACATGATGGTTGCCGAGTACTTTCAATCCTTGTAATGTGCATGTTCAAAAAAAAAAAACTGTCAGCGATTTTAGAATCATCTGTGTGTTGGATCACCCCAGTACTATCTAAAGAAATGAATATGCATAAATTTGGGTGCATATGCACTATAATAACAGACTATTCTATTGAACTTGAAGTCATAACAGAATGGCAGATAGTGAACATGTATTCTGAAGTCAAGTTTTGAAATTCTGATTTTCAAGCTTCCACTTTTCCGAATTTTTAAATCTTACCTTATTTTCTTCTTCAGGTTAAATGAAGCATTTATTTGGGGCCTACAAGGAGACTAAATCATCCTTGGCCCTAAAGAGATGAAAGAACTGGGGAGTCCCATGAACAGCCTTGACCTTTGACTACTATCCAGTGACGTTTCCACTCTGTGTCTTGCTCTTTAAAAGTCTGTAAATGTTTGTTCAGGATATTCTTGAAATTATATATTTTTATAATTGTATGTCAAACATTCAGGATCACTGAAAGAAACAAGAAGTCTTTCCTTCCTCCCAACCAATGGTCTCTTTCTAGTTTCCTGGATTCTTCAGGTACTCCAAGTTAAACATGTAAAACTAAAGATTCTACTTTACAATCCACACATGAAAGAGAGTGTTCAAAGTTCGTCTTAAGGATAGAGGGTAGTATAGCACAGATCATGTGAAGGAGAAATAGTGACTAGTGAGGAGAAAGATGGAAGTGGGTGGAAGGGTTAGAGTTTAGAGCAGAGTAGGGGATAAAGAGAACTAGCATTAAGGATGTTTGAACACAACATATGGAAAACCATTTTAATCTTCATATTATAAATGTAATAAAATATTATATCTTATTCATAGTATATATATATGCTCTATGTTCACATATGTGAATATATAATAGATTCATAGTCATATATAATATGAAGCTATGATATATGATACTTATGTAAAATAGTTCATTAAGTTTCCTTACAGGGGAAAATCTTCCTCCAAAAAAAAACATAGATTGACAAATACAAATCCCTGTGCCAGGTGTTGGATAACTGCACTCGAATTCCTGGGAGTTCTGTAGAGGCTGTTGCCATTGCTCTTGGTTGACCACCACAACTTGACAGTAATACTCCATTGCTAAACACAACACACAATTTAGTCAAGGGACATAAAGTCATGTTGGTACTGGCCAGGAAGCTTTCCCCCAGTAGTTGGCTTTCACAGTGCCGGAAGGCTCTATATAGGCTGCTGGATCAAAACAAGTCGTCATCAGTGTGAGTCACGTGAACTACAATAATGACCAGCAGGGCAGCATATGCACAGGGGTGTAATAAAAGAACAAAATAGTTGGGGTAACCAACCCCTTCCAGAATGGGTTTACAGACCCTTCCATGGAGGAAACACATGTCTAACACTGTAAATTTCATCAAGAACTCACTGTTGGGGAGTTCACAGGCCTCAGGGGTGAAGCTACAACCATTGTTTTGTTAAATGGATGTAGCATCAATCTGCCCTCTAAATTCCTTCCTCTCTACCCATATATTAGAGCTGCATCAGTGAATTGCCTCCAGGAACAATCCTGACTGGAATAGTGAGGGAATAAGGAGAAGACTGACAGACAAGTGGACAGACACATGGGCAAAAAGCTGGTATCAGATGGCCTTGGATCTCTTCTGGAGAAACACAGCACCCTGGAAGCTCAGAGTGTTTATTATATGGAATTGAACAGAGAGGCAGGGTTATTGCATACAGCTGAGCAAGGAGGTGGAGGTTATAACAGACAGATAATTTAGGAGAAATGTTTTGTGGTATACATCTAGACCAAGGAGACAGGTTTATCTAGTTTTGATAGAAGCAGTCTTCAAGACATAAAGATGCAAGGGAAGAAAGCTACAGTAGACTCTTCTATATACACTGTCAACACTTGGACTTGGTTCCTGGGGAAGGCTTTGCCATCCTTCTGAGCCTGAGGCTATGGGGTCCTTGACATGGCCATGCCTATGTCAACAGTGCACATTCACTCAGTACTTGCTTTACTCAGGGCTTTCTCAGCTCTCTACAGGTTACTGCAGCTCTCAGACCTCATCAGGGAATTCTTTTGTGTGGGAGATGGTGGTTAACAGGGAAGCTTCTAACTGCTCAATGTGCAGAGAATCAATGTCAGTGGAATGCTCATCCACAAACAGACCATCTTCATCACACCCCTTCCTCACAAGGCTTAGGGGCCATTGTTGAGGAATGGACAGAAAGATTGTAAAATTCAGAGCCTGGAAAGACCTGTAGAAGATCAAAACAGTCTACACTATAGGATTAAATTGAGTACTTCATGCCCTCCTCCCCACATCTGTGGAGCTTTTGGCAGCTGAAAGCATCTGGGGGGATTATTGTTTTCTTTAAGGTTATAGAATTGGTTTTATTTAACATGGTTCCCTGTGGTAGGTTGATCATGCTCTACTGGATGGCATTATACCAGTTGAATACATGTACAGCACAAATTGGCCTGTATGAATTATTTTAAAAAACAGGTTACAAAACTGGGAGGTGATGTGGAAATGGGGAGTAGATCTGGGATGAGTTAGGGCGATGATTTGGGAGTTATTATTTCAAAATATAGTGTATGTGTATATAAGATCTCAAAGAAGTAATAAACTATTATATCATTTCAAGAAGAAACAATAGAAACGCTGGAGAAGGTTGAAAGGAAAATGAAAGAAGGTAAGAAGAGGATCAAAAGAGGAAAGGAAGCATGGGATGATAAGAAGGGGAACGTTTGAAGATCAAACTGTATGACTGTTCTTCGCCCATTGCTTTGATCCTCATAATGGTATGGTGTTATGTGAAATTGATATACATTGTCCTCTGGAGGCCCATCGATTGAAGACTTAGTCCATAGGTTGTAGTTTAGCACCACTTGGAAGTAGTGCTTTAAGAGGTGGAGCCTGTATTTTTGGTTGTGAGCCTAGCCTTTAAGGGCTGAGCCATTTCTCCAGTTTAGTTTTTGGGAAATCTCATCTTTTCTTCTTGGAGAAATATTTGTCCTTCAGTCAAAAGGTTTTGCCTATCAATACCATTTCTAGCTTTTGTAGGTCCATGCCACTGGCTACTTACACAAACACAGGGCACACACAGGTATATGCAGAATAATCAGCTATCAAGCAAGAAGATTGACCTTAGTTCTTCCTATTGCAAGTATTGGCCACTTCACAAGCACCATTCTGTCAAATCCATGCCATGCTGCCACCTAACGTGCCATTTGCATTGAGCACTAAGTAGTTCTGATGCTGCCTCACTTCTGGGCTGCACGTGCCTCTTGGGGATGTGTTCCTTCCTCTTGGCCACAGGGATCTGTTACTTGAACTTTGTCTCCTTGGAAGGGAGGGCATTATAAAAAGTGTTGGTAGGCCTGAGATGCCAGCAGTTAGGACCAGCATTGTAGAAAGCGGGGATTGTGAGTTATGGGCACTGCCATAGCTAGGAGTCTGGGACAGGGTCACCTTAGGTTTCAGGGCACGATCATGAAGTGTTTGCTGTGTTTGCTTGCTTTGATGGGAGGTGGTGTGGGAAGTTACCATGGAGTGTGGATTGGTATTAATGTGTGTTGTGGAAATATGACCCACAAGGTGTAATGTATTTTAGTGCTACCATCATAAATAGAATATAAAGGTCCCTGAAAAAAAAAAAAAGAGGTGGAGCCTGGTGAGAGGACATCCAGGTAGAGATGTGCCCTTGAAGATGATATTGGGAATTCATCCTTTTTTGTCTCAAACTTTATTTCCAGTCAGCCACTGAAGCAAAGAATTTCTGTCCCATAATTCCAGCATGACATACTGCCCCACCATAGAGGGGAAAACTACTAACAAACTGAACATGGGCTGACATCCTTAAAACTACTCCAAAATAAATCTTTCCTCCTGCAAAGCAAACAGATTAGCCATTTTATGACACTGACTCAAAATGATCATGGTCCACATTTAAGATGTAAACAAACACCAGTGGTGTGTGGGTTACACTGGAGATATATCTTTTAATTAGTTGGGTATTTGACTTTGCTCCTTTGGTTCCAACTGAAGGAATACTAAGGCAATGCTAGTGATAATGTTTATATCTAATGGCAGGTGTCCTAATATATTTATGGAAAGCCTGGGCTTTAGAACGGACCTGATCTCACACCACTGTGATGTTTCTAGGTGAATAATCCTGAATTTACCTTCTGAGTAAGGGGCTCTGTGGTTTCTGTCTCTTGCAACCTTTGTTCAAATTCACATTAGTTAATGGCCACAGTTTACTGCTTATTTTCTCTCTAGCTGCACCAGAATTAGCTTCCATATTTCCCTACTAAATGCTATAACCATATCCAATGATTGAACTCACTTTAGAAAAAAATTATCATTTTGAAAGCATACACAGATGCCCCAAAATGGAAAAATCTGCAACATCATATACCAAAATGGAAGAAGAAAATAATCACAACAAAACTCAAACAAAGCAGACTACAAAGCTCATAAGTGCTCCTTTGAGCTTCCTAGCATTGCACACACACATGGAACCAGGCTTCTGAGCAGCCTCAGGGAGATGGCAAAGAAGTAGAGTGTCCCAAAGCAGCTCCTGTCTCACTTGATATGTTTTGAAATGCTGTCATTTGGTATTAATAGTAAATGCAATAGGGGGAAGTCTCTACAGTCTTTCCCCCATTTTTTACCTTCTTTTCATTTAGATTGTGGTTATGATGGCCTTGCATGTACTTGAAATATAATTGTAATGGAAGTAAATATGTGCACATTTCCAAAGACAAGCTGCCTATGATGATCATCAGGACACTTTGCTATAGCAATGAAATGAGAAGTAGGGTCTTTTCGGATAGAACACTATAACCTAGATGTTAAAAAACTTCAGTCTCCATTGTGAATGTAGCTGAACTTTTAAAGGTGTGATTAAGATTAAATAAAGTCAAGCCAGGCAGTGGTGGCACATGCCTTTAATCTTAGCACTTAGAAGGCAGAGCCAGGCTGATCTCTGTGAGTTTGAGGCCAGCTTAGTCTACAGAGCGAGATCCAGAACAGGCACCAAAACTACACAAAGAAACCTTGTCTCGAAAAACCAAAAAAAAAAAAAAAAAAAAAAATTGAATAAATTCATTAGGTAGGGTGGACTCTATGACAATGTTGCTGATGTCCTTATAGGAGAAAGACAGAAGGTAGTCAGACATAGAATGAAGGTCTTGTGAGAACATAGCAGGAAGGTGGACAGCTGCGAGCTAAGGAAACAGATATTCTGCCACCTGGATCTTGCAATTCAGTCTCCAAAACAATGAAAAATGGTGTATCACCAAGACTCTCCTCCCTCATCATGGAATACTGGACAACCGTGAAGTGTGAGAAACACCGAGGAACACATGGATTCACCAAATTTATTTGTGATAATAATTTTCCTCCAAATTTGAAATATGCTATCATGCATTACAGTGAGCTATCATAAAGTTTGTTAAATTGTAAAAGCAAGTCTATTTTAGGACCATCTTCGGGTGCTTGCTCTCTCTGCAATACAATGTGCAAGTTTTGGTGTCCTGATATGAAAAAAAAAAAAGGTTTGGGAAGAATCAACAGTAGGCATGTGTGCTTATGGCATCCCTTTAAGTCCCCCACCATAATATTTTCCACTGTGTTGGCAAAAGTGTGATCTAGATACACCTTCAAGAAAAGAGAAATAAAAGACCAGAGTGTGGCTGGTGTGCCAAGTATTTACAGCGGAAATGACACTTGGAATTATCAATCTCTGCCAGGACTTAGCACCACTTAGGAGACAGGAGACACTACTCTGGTTTTGGCTCAAGAGGTTTACTTGGGCACTGTAACATTGAGTGGCACTATTTCATCGGCTGAGCATCCAGACTGAGTTAAGGGAGTGGAAGAATGATATAACCCAAAGAGCATTAACATTCACCTTTCTGTTTTCTGACTGCAGAGAGAATGTGACCAGCTAGCTGCCTCAAACTCCTGCCACCATGCCTTTACTCCCTGATGGACTATATCCTCAAACTATGAGCCAACACAAACTCTTCCTCATTAAGTTCCCCCCTCCAGATATTTTGTCATCATGGCGAGAAAAGTAGCTAACAGAGCTAAAGGAAAACATCAAGAATGTGACTTTGGAATCAGCCAGCTATGAGTGATTGACCATTTTCCATGTCATGCTTAATTCTATGTAATTGAGCACATGTAAAACCTATAAAATCAGGATGGAAATATTCTGAGCATATTAAATGTTCAAGAAGTGAGTGATATCACTGAGCATGAGGGGATGAGCAATAAGAAAAACTGCACCTAAGAGACCATAGAGCAGCCTTCCTTGGCATCCCTTCTTGGCGGTGATTCCCTGAGCACATGGTGTCAGCAAGACTCTCTGACCCAGCATGGAAAACCTAACAACTATGAATCCTGAGAAACATCTAGCGACGTGCAATTTACCAAATTTCTTTATGATAACAATTTCCAAATTTAAAATATGCTATCATGCATTAAAGTGTCTAACATGGGGATATCATAAAGTTTGTTAAATTGGAGTTTTTATTGAAAATAGATTCTTCTCTCATGCAACATATCCCAACCACTGTTTCCTCTCCCTCCACTCCTTTCAGCACCTCTCACCTCCTGTCTCCCCAAGATTCACTCCCCCTCAGTTTTCACTTCAGAAAAGAGCCGGCCTCCAAGAGATGGCAGCCAAAGAGGACAAAACAAGATACAATAAGACAAGGAAACACCTTAATATTGAGGCTGGACAAGGCAACCCAATAGAAAGAAAAGAGTCTCAAGAGCAGGAAAGAGTCAGAGATATATCTACACCCACTGTTAGGAGTGAAACCACCAAGCTAACATCAACAACATATACTCAGAGGACCTGGTGCAGACCCTTGAAGGCCCCATGCTGGCCACTTCAGCCTCTGTGAGCCCATGTGAACTCTGCTTAGTTGATTTGTTAGGCCATGTTCTGCTATTTTCCTCCATCCCCTCTGGCTACTGTAATGTTTCTTCCCCCCATCTCATGGGATTCCCTAATTTCCTGGGGAAAGACCCAATGGAGACCTCCGATTTAGACTATCTCTAGCAGAATGCATTGCTGTGAGTCTCTACACCCACTCACATCTATGCCAGAGGAAGCCTCTCTGATGATGACTGAACAAGGCACTGATTTAGGACTATAGCAGAATATCATTAGGAATTATCTCATTGACTGTTTATGCATGTCTTCTTAGCCTAGGTGGATAGCCAAGGTCTCTGAGCTATCCATTCTCTGGTTTCTGGTCATCCAGGCAGTGTAGGGCATGGACTCCCTCTCATGGTGTGACCCTCAAGTTAAATCAAACATTTGGTGGTTACTCCCACAAGTTCTGGGACACCATTGCCCCAGCACATCTTGCAGGCAGGACAGATTGTAGGTCGAGGTTTTTGTGGCTGGGTTGGTGTGTAAATTTCTCTGAATATACCTGCAGAGTATCTTCATGTGACAGAGACTAGACAGTATGGCTGAAGGCTCCATGAAGGCACCAACTTAACCTCTCTAAGTTTGTTCAATGAGCTGTGTGGATATTATCCTCAGCACTGAAGCTCCACTGTCAGTTTTCAGTGTGGTCCTTTGTCCTTGCATCAGCCTGGGTTGTTTGGGGATCTTGACAGTACCTCCTTGACCAGCAACTCAACTGAATGCAACCCAGTCCCACCATTGGAAGCCTTGCCTTACTACAAAAGATGACCAATTCAGACTCCATACCCTAAAAGTCCTTGCTAGGGTTACCCTTATGGATTCCAGGAATTACCTGCTCCACTAGGTTTCAACATCCCCCAATACTCCCCAGTTCCAGCTGTCTCTCCCCACACTCTCTCCCTCTATCCCTCCACCTGTTGTAAGTGAAAGTTTGTTTAAGATCTAGAATCTGTTGGATTCTAGTCTGTGCATTCATAAATTGAAAATTAAAGTTAGTTCTTGTAAAAGACATATATGGATTCCCATTGGTTATATACATTTTTCATTTGATTTGTTTTTCTTGGAGTTCCCCCATGTAGGTAATCCTTTTCTAAACTTACAGTCTGTAATGAGAATTTTAAAGGGTCTTATTAATAAAAACAAACCCAGGATCCAGGTATTGGGGTAAATTCTGAAAGATCATAGAGACAGAACCAGCCAAAGCTAATCTCACCTCACCAATTCCTCAGCTGATCTGGTTTCCTCAAACTGGAAGCCTCTGTGTCCTCATCCGAATGGACCTCAGCTGAACTGCTGCTCAAAATCCTAAAATTTAACAGACTCTAGTTCCTGGTACTCACACTTTAATTACCTTTCTGCTTCCTGACATCACTTCCTGGGATTAAAGGTGTGTGTCACCATGCCTGGCTGTTTCCAGTGTGGCTTTGAATTCACAGAGATCCAGATGGATCTCTGCCTCCAGAATGCTAGGATTAAAGGTGTGTGTGTGTGTGTGTGTGTGTGTGTGTGTGTGTGTGTGTGTGTGTGTGTGTGTGTCTGCCACCGTTTTTTGTCGTCTATGTCTATCTAGTGGCTGTTCTGTTCTCTGGCCCCAGATAAGTTTATTAGGATGCACAATATATTGGGGAACACAATATCACCACAACAATCCTTCTACCTTTTACCTATAAAGTGATGGGATCACAGTCATGTGCTGAAATAACCAGCTCATGTGGAGGCGTTTTGATAGATTGAGCAGGGACAATATGTAGAAAGTTCACGTTTTGTCCTTTTTCTTGCCTCCATAACCTTCTACCTGCTTTGTTCTTTCTGTCTAGAAATGTTCTTCTCTTGATAGCTGACCACCTCTTACTCTGCTTCATCTATTATAATCCTCACCTCTTTTCTGAGACACTCCACTGCTCTCTAAGCAATCTGGTCCTCATGCTGTTTGCCTCACAAGATCCCTTTTATGAAAACTGTCATTTCTTCTGTCTCTCCAGCCTGGGATGACATGACCATGGTTAAGACACCAGAACCTGCCTCATGCTGCAGGTCCCCCCACCAGCTCTACACACAATCTCTGAGCACTGCACATACATGGGGTTTGGATTTTATTTTGGTCTTGAATTGCAATACATTTTAAAATCTTTTGAGTGCCAATCATATATATCATTTTTACATCAAAATGATCAATATGAGTTACTAAATGAAAATAACAGGTGCAAGGCATGGACTACCTCCCTACAAGTTACAGGTCAGGGAGACCCAGAGGCATGTGAAACAGCACAGGCTACTTCCATTGCACTTGGTTATGCAAAAACAACTATATGGTAAGACTCAGCTGCAGGACATAGAAAAAAATCAATCTCAAACCAAACAGGAAATTTTCTGTTGGATATCTAGCTTTCATAATGCCATAAAGTACTGTGCAGACTATTTGGCTGAGAAAATACACTAATGGTCTTGAGAAAATACACTAATGGTCTTACCCAGCGCTAGAACCTATGTGCCACAATACCACTGGTATAAGAGTAACATGACTGTGATGGCATAACTAACTGCTTTCTCGTTGGATTTGAGGCCTTTTCCACAGCAGGGAATATCATGCCTGCTACTTTCATCCTGTTCAAGGGTAGACCTAGGGTAGAACCCGATGTTGCTATTTTGCAAAATGATCACACTATCAAATTGCCTTTTAAATATTAACATTTACACCCATGCACATGGGCTGCTCCAAGTCTTGGTCAGAGAACCTTCTTTCTGCAAGCAACAACAATCAATGCAGAGATATATAATTGACTGAAGTCCCGAGAATAAATAACTGAATGCTTTGTCTAAATGGGACATCTTTATCAAGGACTGTTCCCTTCCTGGCCAAGGCTCAAGGAGTGTCATGGGAGATGAGGCAAGAAGAATGTAAGAACCAAAGGCTAATGGCTAGCAAAGAGTGCAGTGAAATGCTTGCTGCCTTCTGGGTACTGTTATACTCATGAACTCACAGTAGCTATGGATACCTGTACAAGACCTGTACATGATCATGTCAGCCAAAATTCAGGCAGAGTTTGGAGAAACATTCCCTAGGCCTCAGCACTTAAAGAGACACTATTGGTAGTTAGTAGATCCTGGGGAAGAAGAGTCATTTCTTTATTGAGGATGCTCCTACTGATAACCTTCCTGTGACCTAGTGAGATGACCTCATACCCATTCACACATGGGTAGCAGTCATTGCATGTAGTGGATTAGCAAAAAAGAGGAGAAGGGGCATGAGGTTGGGATAGGGACATGTTGGGGGAATATGGGAGTAATTGAAGGGTGAAAATATGTAGTGGGTACAATTATTTTTCCTTGTATGTGAGTATGAAATTCTCAAGTGTAAAGAAAAAATTATAATTTAAAGAAAAATATCAACAGGTTTTATTGTAGTACAGATTAAAATAATTATATTTTCAAACCCCAAGTGAGAACATGTAATTTTTATATGCCCAAGTATCTGGGTGAGCTTTCTTTCAATACTTCATATAATTAAACAGAGTTTGTTACATGGATAATGATAGCCCGTTGTAATGAATAACCTGTGTGAAATCAGACTTGTCTTGAGTAGCCATTCATGTGATGTATGACTACATCACCCTTCATCATGGTTCTGACCTTGCCCTGTTGACAGCACATTCTCTTGTTATCTGGAGGAACATGGTGGGAAGTTTCTGAAATAAAAATAGAGTGCAGTGGGGCCTCTGAAGGAAATGGGCTTGGAAGGTTAACAGCGATCAAGTATTTCCCTGATATCCACATTCACCACGAAACCATTTTTTTTTCTTAGCTGTGTCTTGTAATTTAAAGGGTCTGAGATCATGCAGTTGTCTAGGCATAAATCCTACTAATGGCTCTAACCCTAGAAGGTTGCTGCAGCGTTTGCCCTGGGAATGCTTCTTTGTCTGTTCCCACCCAGTTTTCTTGAACCATAAAGTTTCTTGCAGGCTTGCCTGGAAGGTGTCTCCCTCCAGTCTTAGGTGGGAGCTATGACTGTAATATGAAGAGGAATTGGTCCCCAGCATGGGAGGATGGCTGAGTTGACAAAATGTTTGTCATAAGGACCTGATTTTGGATCCCCAGAAGTAAGCTAGAAAGCTAGGTGCAATGGCACACATGTATATTCCCTGAATTTTGTAGGTGGAAAAGGAAGAATCCATAAAGCTTACTGAACAGGCAGACTAGACAAACTGATGGGCTCCTGATTCCATGAGAGAAGGGTCTCAGAAAGCAGTGCATGATTGGGGAAGAAACTTGGTACAGACCTGTGTGTGGCCTCCACACACATGCATATGTATCTCCTTCACACTTGTACAAAAATACTCATGAGACACACACAGAATTGGTTCAATAACACTGTTTCCACTAATGCTAATCATAAATGCACAATGCCCAACACCTGCTACAGTGGGTATTAATTACATGTTCTTGTCTGACCATCAGGCAGAACCCCTCTCAGGAAATATCCCATCTTTCAAATCACAAATCTTTTTTTTGATAATTTTAGACTCAGGTGCAAAATAAGTGTTGATTGTTTTGCTAATTTTAATTTTGGTTTCATTTTATTTTTATAATAGTCTAATGTTATTTGAGGGTTTACTTTATTTAGAATTGATACATAATACATGTACAAATTTATAAGGTATACTCTTATGGATTGTGCACATGGACGCATTGTGTAATGTTCAGATGAATATACTTATTAAATTATCACCTCAAATATTTGCCTTTTCTTAGTGGTAAAATGGTCTGCTCAGCATTTGCCAGCTATTTTGAAATATACACTATCGAGATCAGGGAAATGACTAAGCAGGTAAAGCATTTGCTCTGTAATCATGAAGACTGTAGTTCAGATCCGAAGCAGCTATGCACATGCAGAGTGAGTGTGGTGGCCCTCCTGTGATGCCAGTAAAGGAATGATATCCTTGGTCAAGCTGCTACCTAGACTCGCAGTCTACAAGCAAGCTGTGGGTTCAGAGGAGAGACTCTCTCTCTCTCATACAAGGTGAAGAGCAACCGAGGACAACAGCTGCTGTAATCCTCCAGCCTACACACATACGACACATATGTGCATGCATGCCTGAACACATGTGTGCACCCACATATATGAGGCATGCACCTTTCCATACTGCACACACAAACTAACACCACCCCGCCCTGCAAAGGCACACCAAATCTTATTTCTCCCACCCAAGCGTGAGTCTGTGGATATGAGCCATCTCTGCTTCTCTGTCTTCCTCCTTCACCACTCCAACCACTTGTAAGCTGTTTTTCCTTTTGTATTTTGTCCTCATAACATTTTTAGAAAATCTGTAATTCTTCTCACGCCTAATAACTTTTAGATAATAATATTCTTTCATATCTACTCCTCATACAGTGCTCTTGACAGGGTATGAAAATTATTCCATTGACAAGGAAAACAAGAAATAAAAGAGCTCAAGATAGCGGTCAAAACGATGTGCTGGTAAAGGAGACCTTCAATATAAACTCAGCATCTTGGCTTTACAGACAAGTTCAAGGGCGAATCTGCAAAAGCATACTGGCAGAGACTCCTGTTGAAGGATGCCCCCATTGACTCATTTGCTTGGGAAGTTCTCCCATCTCGTCTTAAAAGGAGCTGTGAAATGAAGAAGATCACAACTGCTCTTTTTGCTTCTCTGATAACTCCCATACCCAAACCATCAATTAGTGTGGGTAGCTTAAATCCTAAGACCCTGGCAGAGAAGCAAACATCAGTTGTAAGGGTTTCTTGCCAAGACTATGTCAGATTCTGAGCCTGTACATGAGAAGCTATGTACAATCCTAAATGTATTTAACACTGCTGTTTGAGCCTAGTGGACATGGAGATAGTCTACAAAGGACACAGGAACTGATGGGCTTGTATGAGAAGGTAATTTCCTTCAAATTTCTTTAACTCACATCTGTTTGGGAAATGGCGTGTTACAAAGTGTCTGATCTTTGTAACATCCAAAGGAAAAATTTGATAGATTTTTTTCAGACCTCAGCCCAGCCGGGAAACAAAAACAATTCAATTGGTTTTTAGTTTTGGCTTTTTTTTATAAAATTTCTTAAGAGTGAGTAATACCTACAGGTAAGTTTTTCCTTGAGACTAGACTGCTCAAAAACAAGCAGAAACTCACCAAAGCAGCTCCCAGCAGATGCCTTAGGGAAGGAAGGACAATAATCTTCTTGGTGCTGTGCATGGCAAACTGAGTCAACATGGCTTCGGGGATGGGTGAAGTACAGGAAGAGGCAGACCTTGGATTGGCTTGGAGTCACAAGTTTATCAGAGGCTGCCTGAGGTCATTATTCCAGAGGTGACCATCATGTGGCTAAGGAGATACTACAGGCAAGCAGGGCCTGTCTTGTTCCATCTCCTCTCTGGGCCTCAGCCTGTGTCTGCAGGTGTTTCTCTGTATTGAAACTCCCTGGGGAATCCTTGGCTTCACAGCAAAAGCCGGCTGAAGTGAAAGTGATTTGATTTGGATCCTATTACAGGCACTTTGCCTCTTCTATTTCCGTGATAATAGCAGATTGGAGTCGATTATTGTACTGGGAGGGGAGTTAATGTGATGTCGAGAAACATTGGGGAAACTGGCACAGGCAGAGAGGGATAGATAAAAAGTTAAGCGCAGATTGAAATCTGCAGCACGGGCTGATGCAGCCACCAGCATAGCGTCCACCATCAGTCGGGATAGTGACGTGCCAGGAGTCCGGATCACTTCCGTTATTGGTACTGGTGATGGACAGAGAGCATCATGGCTACTCAGTCTAACTGAAACACCACTTAAGGTCCTTCTGAGCCTTTGTGCTTCCTCTAAAGCTCTTGGCAGGCTGTCCAGCTTCTCACTCAATCCAGAGACTGCGGTGCTCACAAGCACCAGTGGCTTCCGGGTCTTTTTTGTAGGAGGGAAAAACATGTCAGCTTAACCAACCCATACAAGATTTAAGGGAAGTCAGAGAAGGCATAAATAATCTAGGTTTGTTTTATAAGAACTGCTTTATGTGTTTAACAAGAGAGACAGAAATCACTGAGAACTTATGAAGCATCCTTATTATGGCACTAGGTCTTGTCTGCAGAAATGTCTGTGTTTCTTCTTTGCCTGTAGTCTCCAAATCATACATCCAGTAGGAAAACAAATCATACCACCCTCAGGTAGAAAATCATGACATGGCAGATAAGAGATTGCTAATAGAGTGGAAGGACATTATTCTCCATGATCCAGGAAGTAAGCAAAATCACAAAAATGGTTAGTCCTTTGAAGTCCATTACCTGTACCTACTTACCCTTGGCATTGCAATGGATTTTCCTATAACTAAAATAGTGCATACGCCGGGGGGGTGGTGGTGGCACACGCCTTTAATCCCAGCACTCGGGAGGCAGAGGCAGGCGGATCTCTGTGAGTTCGAGGCCAGCCTGGGCTACCAAGTGAGTCCCAGGAAAGGCGCAAAGCTACACAGAGAAACCCTGTCTCGAAAAACCAAAAATAAATAAATAAATAAATAAATAAAATAAAATGGTGCATACTACTAAATGTACTGTCTTTTACCAGAATTCCACTTGTGAAATGTAGCCATTTTGTATTCTTGCTTTCAAGCATGCTATCATGAGATGCTTATACATTTGCGGTTAGATTTTTGTTTTTGCTGCAGGTTACAAACTAGGTAGGCAGAATGTCATTTGACTGGATGATATAGCTCATACAAGAAAAATTCCTTTTGGCCTTTGTCTCTATGTAACTTTAAGAGAACATGACGTAAGCAGATATAAATAAAGCATGTCTCGATTCAGAAGGGAAGCTAGACAAGCATGCTAAAGCCACCCTTGTAGCTTCTTGTCTGTGTCTGGCTCCCTGCACACACCATTATGTTTATGAGTTCCACACACAATATAATGGTGAATTGCTCATTCTTGTTTTCACATGGTCTGTTTGAGAATATACCAGATTGCCCATTTACTTAAGCATCGCAAATGTTTGAGGCATTTGGAGAGTATCCCTCTTCCAGCTTATATATATATATATATATATATATATATATATATATATATATATTCCTATCTCATATTTTAGATGTGTAATTGCTCTGTTCATGTGTAGCCACATGTGTGGTGGATTCAGTAACTGCTACAGAACAGTTATCCAGAGACACTGCGCATACAATCCCACTAACCTTGTGTGCTAGAGACCCTTGGTCTACATCATCATCAATATTTAATGATTTGTTGCTTTATAAAGTTTGTCATTATACTTAGTGTATAGGTATCGCCTATGGGTTAACTCCGTTTACTTGACTGCTAAGATACTGAGTAACATTGTATCTATATAGTAGCCATTTGAGTATTTTTTTGTGAAATATATATTTAGTATACATGTAGTTTGCCCATGTTTTATACTTGGTTGCCTCTTCAGTGTTTTATACAAATTCCACACCTATTTTGGAAGCAAAGAAGGTTTTTCATATATGTGTGTGTATACATACTGACTATATAACCCCACTCTTTGAGCTTCATTTTTATATATTTAATGGGTGGTTTTCAACAATGGGTATTTTTAATTCTAACATAACCTGTTTTTTTTTTTTTCCATTGGCGCTAAACTTTGCACTTCACTGGAAGGGAGCACACCAAAGAGAGGCATCCAGAGTAGAGAATTGAACACAGATCCTGTCATAAAATCTGCTTTACCTCTAGCCCTGTTCTAACTTCACTTCAAGTTATAGATTTAACAATGTGAACCTCTCTGATACTTGATAAGCCTCGACATGATTAGAATAACAAAAGCAACCACCCCAGTGGGCTGCTATATAAGCTAAACGAGAAAAAGCATTTCACTAAACACAGCCTCTTGTTAGAGTGGAAAGTCTTCTGTCATCAAGGAACTTTACCCTACTGAAGACTGACTGAGCGTTAAAGGTTGGAAGGAGGTATGTGTTCTTACCTACTTCCAAGACAAACAGACGAACAGACAATACTTAAATAGGGAACATAGGTCTGAAAAGATGAAAGGATATTCAGTAGTTAGCCAAGATTGATGGAAAACCTCAGTGAGACTTGTCAAGGATCAAGGACATGTCCAGGTGAAAGGCAGGCAAGCAGGAAGCAGAATGCAAGCGGGAAGCATGGAAATCAGGAGGCCACATATGGAATGATTGGCCATGACAAAGAAGGCTAGGGATGAAGCTTTGATATTTCAGTCGGTGAAGATGGGAAGATTTCTTTGGAAGGAAAAACCAGGCTGTAGTGGTAAGAAAGACTACAGAGTCATAAGTCTGTTCTGAAATAGACCAATTCAGATGCACTTGTAATAGTCTAGGCAGCAGAGTTTATAGTGGGAGCTTTGCAGATGGTGAAAGTGTGGGTGTATACTGAAGGTGCTAACAACAGAATTTATAGAGGTCTTGGTATGGGATGTGAGAGAGGGAGAGAGAGCCCAGAGACAACTGGAAGAAGTTCCATCTGACCAGGAGCAGTGGTAAGGAAGCTTGTGGGAAAATGGGTTAGGAAAGATCAGGAGACCATCTTTATGATGCTTACTTTGTGCTCCATGGAATAATTTTGAGTTTTTCTTTCTAACTAATCTCTTAAAAAATTTTTTTATTCTACATCCTGAATGATTCTCTTGCATCCCAATGTGAAAATACTTTGTCCCTAGTAGACAAAGCCACATTCCCAATAAGAAGCTACTATTAATGTTCAACACTACAACACTGACATGTTTCTTTCATTATTCATTTGTGGGTATGATAATGTAGGTAATAATGTCTTATGTAGATGAATAATGACAGATTACAGATATAAGAGTTAATGAAAAACATTGAAATAGACTATTGAGAGAAATGTCTCCAATATGACACAGTCCAAGTTGATTATAACACTTTTCTATTGTAACAGCCTTCTCACTATCTAACTATAGAAGAAAAGCACAAATAGCATGATGTTCACTTCTAAAAACATACTATAAATCAGTATTTTTGCAGTTTTAGGTTAAGTCTCATCCTGGAGATATGCCATCTATTTGCTGGCATATTTTAACTCAATAATGCCTATGGAAATGCATCAAGGAAATGAAATGTTCCTCTGCTATTGGCATCCATAAAATCTTCTCCAGTAGGATAGAAGAAAGAGTGATATAATAACAATGTAATGCTGGTTGTGCTATTTCTCTATATGTGTTATTGTTGAGAGGTTTTTTCCTGACTGAAATAATTACAGTTAGAGACTGTAACACAGTCTTCTTTGATTATCACCATACTTTGATCCTTCTCCACTCTCCTAGGACACACAGATGGTTCTTCATAGTTTCTCAGGAAGGTGAGTTACACCATGAAATAGTTCTGACCAGGGATGTTGGAACAATAAACACGCATCCCTTGTGTTTTTCCATTCAACAGAGAGTGTGGGCCATTGTGTTTGAACCAGACCCTGCAAATACATGATTGGGTATATTTGCCCTATTCTGGAGGTCCATGATTCTAAAGCATCAGTCTAGACACACTTTATAGATAGAATGTTTGCTCCTGTGCGGCACTGGCTATGCTATAAGCACCTAAAGAGAAATAACTCATCTTTCTTTTTGCATATAGAATTGGAGAAACAAATGGAATTACAGAACATAAAGAAGATATCATACAAAAGTACTTGAAAGGTGGCCACTGAACAAAGGAGACTTTGCAGGTAGAGAAATGGGTGTATGAAAAAAAAACCCAATAATGCAAGTAGTATGGGGTGAGCCACTCTAATAGAGCTTTGTGGGTGCTAATCATTTAAGCCATTATCTCTTGATTTCCAATAGTTCTTCCTATCTTCTGTTCTTTCATAGGGAAGTGGAGAATTGACTTTTTCTCTGTCATAGACTTTCTGTTAGATTTTGATAACTCACGAACATATAAGGACTAGGAAGAGGGAAAGGAGTCTCTTTTCTATGAGCTACTGCTTATTGTTAGAATTATAACAGTGACCCATGACTGTGACAGCACCACCTTATTCAGTCCACAGCTACTTTGTTGTGCTGCAGATCCATTCATTTTGGGGGGCCACCAGCAACAACAACAACAAAATCTTCTTCACCTAGAACTCTATCCCAGTTCGATGGGTTTCCTCCATCCTCCGTCATGGCAAGCTATCCTTGATATTTCTTCCCCAGTATCAATTCCAAGTGATAGATTTTCTTCCTATTGGTATGTGTGGGTTATTTCATATTTGTGTTTCTTTCAACCCCCAGTCCCTGGGTAAATAATATTGAATCTTGTAGAAGCGTTAAATGTGATCTCTGTTTTCCTGTCTGCACACAGTGATGCCATGATTTGTATTTTTTTTTTTTTTTTTGGTTTTTCGAGACAGTGTTTCTCTGTGTAGCTTTGCGCCTTTCCTGGAACTCACTTGGTAGTCCAGGCTGGCCTCGAACTCACAGAGATCCGCCTGGCTCTGCCTCCCGAGTGCTGGGATTAAAGGCGTGCGCCACCACCGCCCGGCCGATTTGTATTTTTGAAATGACTTAGACATCATCTATATAATGAAAAAACAAACAAACAATGAGTTTAGAGAATTCTGATCTAGGACTGGAAGGGGATAGTCAAAGTGTGGGATTGAGACAGGAAGTAGTGATTCCAATGGTTTCATTTTGAGGTAAAACTTGGGAGCAAAATCAACTATTTTCTGTTAAATAGGTACAACTGCATTTACAGAAAATGTGAGGAAAAAAGTCAGAGTGAGCTATTGACGAATGTGATAATGTTAAAATTTGTGCAGAAGGCAGGCCTGGCTTGAGATATTTGGGAAAATTGTTAACACGTCTCTGTTGCTGTTCCTCCATGGGTTTCCTGGAGGAGAGAGCAATGGTCACCAGGAGAGTCAATGAAGGGACATGGTTAGAACATGGAACCACTCAAGGACAATTCATCATTAGGAGACAATTAAAAGGACAAGTTGGCAAATGCCTATAAAGTGCTTTGCTATGCTCCTGAGATAATGAATGGCTAAGGATGACTCCATGGGACTTTGTAAAATTAATTCAGCTGTCAAGAAGGAATCAGAGTGATGTAAGCTGTAGGACTGAGGTAATTTATGCGATTTTGGAGAGTTTTTAGCTTGATTTTTCAGTAATATTTGTAGCAAGGTCAAGGACAAAAACTCCATACATGTAATTTTTAAAATTAAATGGTTTCTTAAAAAGGCAGATGGGTATGGTTGCTATAAATCAGCTAAGTAGCATATTGGCATGATGTGGGGTACTGTTGAGGGCACACAAATAAATTTACTGAAAAGCATGCTTAAATTCTTCCTGAATGCAATGAGATGTGACGGCATTAAAATAAAGACAATGCTTAACAAGGAACTTTACAAATTTTCTCACTATTTATGTCTTTTTATCTAATAAATGCATACCTTTAATGTGTGAGACACTGTGATGATTTTTATAAACATTACATTCTACAACAGCAAGACAGAACAAATGGCCAAGATGGCACATTTCTAAGCATTTACTGCCATTATAACCAAAGTTAAAAGTCCTGTGATAAGGCTGTAATAACATTTTCAATATGAGAGACTGTTTCATGAAAAATGTCAACATTAGAACTTATAGTTTCTGGAGTTGAGGAAGGAGATAAGAAAAGGGAAAATACATTTATTTGCACTTGCATTCCTTTGCTTTGCTTTGATCTTCATCATCAACTTGTCCAAGTTTCCAAAATTAAAATGTTAATGACTATATTAAGAATAGTTCAGAAATAGCAACATATTGTAAATATCCAAGGAGACACACTGCCTTTGGATTTGAGAATGACTAACATACTTGCATATGGAAGGAGGAATGGGGTAGATATGATCAAGATATATTGTACACATTTGTGAAATTCTCAAAGAATAAATAAATATTTCAAGTAATAAACGATTAAAGAACAAGGTCCAAGAAACAAGCCTGCTGTAATCAGAAAAGAGTCTTGTGAAGTATAGATGTATCCCTGGTTGGCCAAGAAGAGCCTGTTACAGAAGTAAATCCATGCTGGTCCTGACTTCTAGTGATCCCAGCTGACCACAAGAGTGATAAACATGAGTTTGGGTACAGTAGTAGCCATGACTCAAAGGACATAGGCTTTATATTTCTTCCTGCACACAATATGGACTATAAAGAATAAGAAGAGGACAGAAGAAAACCAAACCATCTTTTCTAAAGCTACTAGATGAATCTTTATGCTAATTACTGAGATATACTTAAGGGTAAATTCCCACCTCATGGGAATCAAAAACTCAAGAATGCATTTGTAGCAACACCCAAGGGATAGATAAAGATGTTGGATGGACTTTTAGATTCCAGGTGCAACACAAAGAAGTACAGTGCCAGAGGAAGAACCTGAGGGTCATAATCTTGTAGAAAACACTTGAGTTATGGGGAAATGAGATCTCCAAGGAAAGCAGGGGCTCATGTGATCCAGGAGGCTCCAAGGTAGTGATTCTCAACCTTCCATTTATAATGCTATGACCCATTAATATAGTTCCTCCTGTTGTGGTAACTCCCAACCATAAAATTATTTTCCTTGCTATTCTATAACTATAATTTCGCTACTGTTATGAATTGTGATGTAAGTACTTTTGGAGTTAGATGTTTGCCAAAGGAGTCATGCTTCACAGGTTGAGAGCCATTGCTCTGAGGTCATGTGAAAGACAACATTAATGGTGAACCAAAAAAAAATTGAGATTATTTTTTTGTAAACAAAGGAAACTCCATAACATCACAGATACTATTTTACCCTAGTGCTGCATGTAGAATTAACTGAGAAGTCAGGTGTCCAAAATAGTAAATAGCATGGTCAATGTAGTACAAATAACCCTCAAGCAAGCATCTTTGTTCTGACTCCTTTACACTACAGGCAATGGACTGACTCATATTTCAGACACAGAAAACAAAATCTAGACCAGAGAAGGCAATGATGGGGCCTTAAAAGAAAAGAATTTAAATATAATAAAAGTATAGAGATTTATTCCCAAATCCTGGCTTTAAATATATCCATTAAGAATCTGTAATGAATTCCTTAGTGAGCTAGGACAAGACTTTTGTCAATGATAACTGAAATCAACATACTTGTGTAAGATAATCCTAGGAGCTATCTTTCTAGATTGCTCCATTGATGAGTTGTGTTCATCATTGTGTGTTGGGAGTCCTTGAGCATCCTTCAATACACTATGCTAAAAGTGAAATTACTCAGTGGCCACAGAATGCAGGCAATTTCAAATTCTTTATTTTTCCAGACATGTAAAAACCTACATTATAGAACCTACACGAATGTAAATAAAGATAAAATAAATTAGCCACATAGACAATAATTAGTTCCAAATACAGTTGCCATTTAAATGCCAAAGGTGAGGGGGAACTAGAGAAATGGTTCAATGGTTAAAAGCAATTGTTGCTTTTGCAGAGGACCCAGATTTGTTTCCTAGCACCAACCCTGTGGCTCACAACCATTTGCAACTACAATTCCTTGAGATCCAACCCTCATTTCTGGCCTCTGCCATCACTACATGTACGAAGTATACAGGTAATGTGCAGACAAAGCACCCATACACACTGATAAATATTAATATTTAAACATTTTGTAATAAAGAAAAGAAATTCCAAGGAAGCCCAGTGCTCAATAGGCTGAGGCAGGAGGGCTGCAGAGACTTTAAAGGCAGCCTGCACTACATAAGCAATCACCAGGCCAGCCAGCATTAATTACATAACAAAACTTTATCTCAATGCAACTTAACACACAAACAATACCAAAGCAGGATACTTGGTGTCAAACAAGTTAATAACTTTTCAGAGATATATCCAATAACGGAGGTTGCAGGACAAATGCCCGTTTCTAAACCTAGAAAGAATAAGACACTTGTATGGAGATGCAGGTGAGGAGCCTCCCAATAGGAACTCTTTAAAATGAAAGGAGAGTGAAATATCTAATGGGGGATTCTGTACAATGGAAGAGCTATGGGATGTGCATTAAAGGACTTCTCATGAACTGACGGCATGGGAGAATGATATATCTGCAGTGTGCAATGCAGGTCGCAGCTCAAATGGGCAAAGGACACCATCTGCCTCTAGATGTTAAGACCTGAGAACACTACACCTCCTGTAAAATATTCTAAATACATTATTTAATTTTATTTGTTAATTGCATGTATATATGTGAGGCTTGAGGGGGTTGAGTACCTAAGCCCAGGTGCCCACAGAGACTAAATCAGATCTGCAGTTATAAAGCTGCAGTTATAGGTAGTTATGTGATACCTGATGTGGGAGCAGGGAACTGGACTCATGTCTGTGCATTCTAACTGCTGAGCCATCTCTAGAGACTTCTATTCTAACTGCAAATGAATATCCTGTAACTGACCATCAGAAAACATACAGAGTCTAGATGCAAAATATTCCATCTCCAAATCTACTTGTCAAATTTAACTAGAAATTAGAATAAAACCATAAGTGTTTTAATAATTTTACTAAATATATGCTTTTGTCTCCTAGTGTAGAGAGGAATATAAAGGTCAATTTAAATTAATTCACCCTTCATGTTAGGGGAAATAATGTAAATGTATAAATTTTGAATTCTTTAAATTTTATTCTACCAAGGACTTTATGATCTATTGTAATGTAACATGTCAAACCAACATAAATGCATTAAAGAAGAGAATAAGTGGGGATCCTTCTATTTAGCAGAAGCTTTTTTGTCCCACCCTGAGTTAACAATAACGTTTTCCCATGTTCAATTGTTTGTTTCTTTCACATATAGGAGGATGCATTTGGGAAAGCTGGGGTTAAAAATCCCATGGCAAATTCTCATTTCAACTAGCAGGAGGAAAGAGGATGGATATAGCACAAATCACTATGTACAATTTATGGAAGAAGTAAAGGTAATTTAATATTATTATGAAAAATACCTGTATAATGGAATCATTTGGGCTATTACATAATATAAAATAACGTGAAGAGAAAGTGACCCACTGTTGCAACCTTACCTTCCAGAGACAGTATTGTGCACCAACCAATTGCTTTTGGTCTAGCTAAATTTTAATAGTCATTTAGAGATAATGTATTCACTAATCACAATGGATAAATAGGCATAAAGCAAAATGACTAAGCAGCAGCTACCAACTGGATTTATTAAAATAGGATATTTCTAAAAAAATAAAATAAAATAGGATATTCCTTTGTATTACTGTGCAATTCAATGGCCTACCATTGGACCTTTTTACATATTTTAAAACATGTTTGCAAGAGTTTATGTGATAGGAGAACTGTATCTCTAAGATGCCATAAAAAGAAACGGTTTTCTGTAAATTCTAATGTCATTAATTTCTCCTAAAACAATATCCTTTAGAAAATTTATGTAAGTAATCTTCCACAGGAAACACACCTATATTCAAATGGACAAGCCAATGTGCTTATATATATATATATATATATATATATATATATATATATATGAAATGTAGAATATTTATCAATATCAGTGATTAATTAAAAGCCTTGAGATGTGCATCTCTTCTTTTAGGCTGTGAGAATGTTTCACAATAGTTCCTTCTTTTAATCATTCTTTGATAGATGTACAAACATTGCTTCGCTTTTTGAGATACTGCATAATTTACAGCCACCTGGGAGAAATGGATTTGCCCATGGTGTTCTGGGATTGGCTTGCTTCCAGATCAGTGTGCATCAACAGGGGAGCCTGGGTAAGATTGCTGGCAGTCTCCTCCCTACCTTCCAGGCAAGGAAGATTCCAGAGCTCTGCAGGAGGTCCCTGCGAGGTCCAGTTTCTCAGGTTGTTATGGGAAC
The DNA here is from genome assembly GCF_949786415.1 of Peromyscus eremicus. Taxonomy (NCBI): domain Eukaryota; kingdom Metazoa; phylum Chordata; class Mammalia; order Rodentia; family Cricetidae; genus Peromyscus; species Peromyscus eremicus. The sequence goes on along the minus strand of NC_081416.1, from coordinate 128,579,188 downwards.
TGTTTCTCACAAAGGAAACCTAGAAATGACAGTTTCTGAATTCAAAGAGAGGGATATATACTGTTTGTCAGCCAGGTACAGACATTTGCTTATGGCCTCACATGTAATTGGAAGATACTTGCGGAGGAGAGAAGCACTCATTTCCCATGAAGAAAGGCAAGAGGGTCAGTGGGGAGTCAAAATGGGGCCATTTCTTTGCTCCCCACACAGAACTACGAATGAATAATTTATAGCAGTAACATGGGGTAATGCACAACGTATTGCTCAGAAGGGCGTTATGGACTTGGGAATTTTTCACCAAATTTCTGCCCGAGACTGACTTTCTTGTTTGATTTCCCATCAGATTCCCTTCCCTGCCATTTCCTGGGCTCCTCTTCACTTGTAGAGTAATCTCCCCCAACCAATTATTATGTTCATTTCATTTTTTCTTTTCATCCTGACCTCAAATCACAACTGTTACAGAGTTTGTGACAACAGAAAGTAGAAATGAATCCAGACACACGGACACACACATGGAGACACACACAAGCACTGCTGCAAACACACACACACACACACACACATACACACACAAGCACACACAGAGAGACAATCCTGCAAGCTTGCTGGCTCTCTCTCTCTCTCTCTCTCTCTCTCTCTCTCTCTCTCTCTCTCTCTCTCTCTCTCACACACACACACACACACACACACACACACACACTCAAATGACTCTTTCCTAATCAACTTACTTACCTTATTTGTATGAATATTTTCCTGGTATGGCCATTTTTGTTTTCTGCAGGGCATCTAATGATTTTGTTTCTATCCAAATCTATTAAATCATAATGTTTATAGTTTGGGAAAGGATGGATTTGCTTCGTCAGGTTAGGCAACAATGTTTAGTTAGGGGAATGCATGAGGAAAAATTGAATTCCTTAATAATCAAACATTACCTCTCCAACAATGGAGACTGTGACAGCCTTCAAATTCGAGTTGAGAACCAGTAGTCTGCTCTTATTTATTGAACATCACCTTTTGAACTTTTTTCTGATAAACTGATTATGAGAATGCATACTACTGAACCCCAAAATATGATAATTTTCAACTAAGTCCATGTGAACAGACATATTTCTACAACTTTCTACAGCCATATTCACAATTTTTACTACTAACTTTCTGTAAAGATGAAATTATTGATTGATCCCATCAATAGGCCTGCCAAGGTTTAGTTCATTATAATGTTAGCCCTGGGATTTATCTATTTAAAACTTACTTAATGAGCCACAACTATCTGCAATACATTGCAGAAAGCATTGAAAATATAATTATCTGTCTTGGCACTTAGATATTCATGGGAGGAAATATAGAACAATAATGAATATTTATATAAGGGTTCAGTAAATGATTAGTGCCTGTGCTGTGGAAGAAAAAGTCTGCGGAGTGAGTGGCAGTGGCCAGGTGAGTGGTGGAGCTATTGTATATGGGCGTGTTATATTATATTTATACGGGTGTGTTTGGAGATAACTATAAGTTCTTCCACTGTCTGTGGAGAGCTGCAGATGAGAATGACAATGAGAAATAAGGAGTAATACTGCAGTTGCCAAGACACGAGCTCTCTCCAGCATAACCGCAGTATCTTTCAGAGGGGGTGGTGAGAAGAGATCAGTATCTAGACAGGTCCATAAAAGGTCAAAAAGGGCTGGGCAGTGGTGATGCACGCCTTTCATCCCAGCACTTAGGAAACAGAGCCAGGCAGATCTCTGTGAGTTCGAGACCAGCCTGGTCTACAGAGTGAGATCCAGGACAGGCACCAAAACTACACAGAGAAACTCTTGTCTCAAAAAAACAAAAACAATCCCCCCCAAAAAAAATCAAAAAGGATTCATGTAATGATTGCATATAGAAAGAAAAAAGAATTCCAGAAAATGCCAAGGTATTTTTATCCAGATGATCTCTGGCAGAACAGGAGAGAGAAGACTATGAAAAGAGAAAACTGGATTTCTATTTGTGTATGGAATGTTTGAGCTGCCCATCCGAGAACTGGGAAGATGTATGGATCTTTGTAGGTTTAGTAACTACTTCGGTGGGCGGGACTGAGGGCAGGGTGGCAAAGCAAAGCTTATCTATCCCTTTGCTCCCATGGACTTGCATAACAAAACTGCCATTTTGCAAACCTGAGATCCCAGCTGGCAAAGGATTTTTCCTGCCAAGAACTGGTGGTACAAACTCAAAGTCCAAACATCATATACATAAAGAGTGGATGCTTTCCAGAGCATCAGAAATAAATTTCAGGACCCGTAGATAACAATAAAAATCATGATCGTGCTGAAGAGGTGGCTTGTTGGATAAGAGTACTGATTCTTTCAGAGCACCTAGATTTGATTTCTTCACCAACACGGTAGCTCACAATCATTTGTTACTCCAAACTCAGGGGATCTTACATCCTCTTTGACTTCTGAAAGCACTAGGCACACACACGCAGTATAGGCAAAACACCCATACACATTAAATACTAAAACAAAAAGTTCAAGAAAACTATCATAAAGCCATAGGTGGTGACACACACCTTTAATCCCAACTCTCAGAAGGCTGAGGCAGGCAGGTCTCTGTGAGTTCAAGGCTAGCCTAGTCTATCTAGCAAGCTTAGACCAGGCCAGCTTAGACTACACAGTTCAATGGGGTGTCAAAACATTTTTTGATACTGGATTGTGACTTCTAGTTACGACCTTGTATTCATTCTTGCCCTTATATCTACATATATTCTCTGAAAACATTGTCTATACTCAAGTTTCTATTTGGTAGTCTTTCACTTCCTCTTTGATCCTGCCCATATGATTGGGGTTACAAGTAACACACTTCACTTGGTAACATAGGTCTTTACATCAACACAAAATATCCCAAAGCAGTGAACAATTTTTCATTTCTAATGCTTTCTCTCAGTGTTTTTAAATTCTTTGCTTTATTTTATTCTTTCAATTAAAAGTCTTTCTAAGAATCCCCTTACCCCCTGATTTAAGTCACATTTCTTCATTATCTCATACCATGGAGCCATTGCCCTTTCTCAGTGAATTACTTGCATATCCCATCTTCAGATGTCTTTAAATGTTCCTCACTATTTATTGAATGAAGCTCTTTTGGTTCTACTGGAACCCAGGCTCTGTTTAAACACATTAGTCTTAGAACAGAATCAGTCTACCATCTGAACCTCAAGCAACTGTCCCCACACCCGTGCTCAGTACACAGTAGGAACACATTAAAGATCTGCAAAATGAGTGGAAGAACCCTGAAGCAATCATGTTTTATATAGAATAGTAGTCTTTTGAAAAAAATAATGATGTTTTCTAGACTTGTAGATTATTCTATATGATAGATAGAATTATCAGAGAAAATTATTTTTTGAAAGTGAGATCATAACACTGATTATCAGAATTACCTATGGTGGCCTCACACTCCTCTAATGTGAGACCTGGCACCAGCTCTGTGAGCTCTGTGGAAGGCAGTGGAAACAGCAGCAACTCTCAGAAGCTCTGGTTCTGACCCGTAGGTAATAACCACTTTGCCTAACTCCATCTCCATCCCCTTTCTTTTCCTTTAGAACTACTCATCACATTTCTCTGCTTCCTCTTAAGTCTTAAGGCCAACATTCCCAATTTCGTAGCTTCATCAAGATGACTTACATAGGCTTCAGGAGTGAAAAGAAAGGACAATGATAGAGTTCTATAAATATTTCACTTTTGCATAAGGCCTCTTCTTTACAGATAGATGTGTAAACCTACTGGTGTCCTGGAATAGCAATGATAGACTCTCCTCATTTATGTGTTGTTTTTAACAGGTACTAGATGAACAGTCTGTGAGTCAGGGATCAGAGAAGGATGCACCCTAGATGCATAGAGCCAGCAAAGCCATCTATCCTGTGAAGAATTAAAGCCCTTTCCAGGGATTCCTCATGACATACGTTTCCAAGTCATTTTCGGTTTTGCGGGTAGAAAGATGTTTGGAGAGATTTAAAATTTCATGCAACTAGCACACAGAGTAGCAACTGAATTCAGTGCCTCCTAAGCCTTCTAGCAACTCCAATGCCATTCATTGGGAAAGAGAGGGAGAAAGGAACAAGCTAGCTCCTTAGAAGCAGAATGTGACTTTCAGAAAAGCCAGAGGAACACAGTGAGATGCTACTCAGTTTAGTGAGGAAAAAAAGAAGAGGAGGAAGGGGAGGAGAAGGAGGATGAGTAAGGAGGAGGAGCAGAAGAAGAAGAAGGAGAAGGAGAAGGAAAAATAAGGAGAAGAAGAAGAAGAACGAGAAGGGGAAGGGGGAGAGGAAGAGGAGGAGGAAAAAGAAGAGGAATAATAATAATAATAATAATAATAATAATAATAAGAAGAAGAAGAAGAAGAAGAAGAAAAAGAAGAAGAAATAGAAGAAGAAGAAGAAGAAGAAGAAGAAGAAGAAGAAGAAGAAGAAGAAGAAGAAGAAGAAGAAGCAGCTTGGAAATTCACTAGCTTTGAATGAATTGCTTAGATTTGGAAGGTCACTTTCCTCAAACATGAAGTACTGCTTACAGCCTGCTTGTTTCAAGACTGTCACATGATCTAATCATGTCATTTAGCACCTGGGACATGACATCACCAGGCCTTTACTCATTGCCATTAATTTATGAATGATGGAATCCATTAGTTAAGGAGAAAATGCTATCAAATACTACATAGATGTATGATACATATATGATATATGTATATATGAAATATGTGTTTATTTAAATTTGTATATATACATGGATATAGGCATACATGCAAAGAAAAAAAAATGCCACTCTAAATTCAAGCATCTTTAATAGCCACGGCGTACTTCTCTTCTTGTCCAAAGAAAACTGAATTCCCCAGGCATTTGACCATCTGTGAATTTTAAACCTTCTGGGACACATTTACAAGTCCTGTGTTTTTTGTCCCCAAAGCCCACTCTTTCTGCCTGAAAGTGGGCAGGCAAGCTGCCCACATGGCCTGGCGGAGCCGAGGGTTCACTCTAGCTATGGGAAAACAGCCTGCAAAAACACTCAGGCAAAAAAGCACTGCGTCCAATCTAAAATTAATGTTAACTTCAGATGTTCAGATTGAGTAGGGAAGGCTCTGGTCTACTTCAGACAGAATCCAGTTATCTCACTTAATAACACAGTTGTAAATCTGAATAAAATTAAAAAGAAATCAAACCCTGTAGACAAATGCTTTGGCTAAATGCCCTCTCTTGTGATCTGAATACCAACTACTGTGTTGTATAGTCATTTATAAAGGGGCTTGGAGGTAGGCAATAGTGGGGGGAAAGGGTCATTAATTTCAGCCCACCCAGAAAGGTGTTAACTATGCCCCATCCTTCTGGCTAGATGATAATTAAGCCGCCTCTTTTGTGCCTCCCCAGAGGAGGCATATATACTGTATTACTCTACAGCACAGTTAGTACAGTGTGATTGCAGTGAATCAAATCTTGTTTATCCTAAGGATGGGGTGGGCTTGCCCAGCTAGGGGCTTCATTTTTAATTGGGGTTCACAGAAGACTGAACACCCTCTTAGTTGAAAATCCTGGATAGCTCTGGGGGCATGTTTAGTTAACTCTCTCCCTGCTGGTACCTACCACCCTTCTCAGGGATTGCTGAATTTCATCCACAGAAAAACGTTTGCTTCCACAAAAGATACACTTAATACATAACAGAAAGTCTCTCAAATCTTTGTGAAGAACTCATAAAATCTTCAAGGAACTCTCAGAGCAATCTTTGTGATCTGTTTTTGTGATTTGGGGCTAAAATGAATTGTTAGTGCTTAAAACTCCATTGACTATTTTTCCCGTCCATGCTGCACATTGAGTCTCTTGGTCCTGAAGATGTTTTAAGTGACTCACCTAGAAGGAGAGAACATTTAATTAAGAAGCAAAGAATAGGTTCTGCCCACACATGTGGGCTGGAAATGCGTGATTTCTGCTCTGGTGACCTCTGGACCATTACCGGAGAAAGGGAAAAGTGTGTCATGGATTTTAATTTTGGCCAAGGCTGTCTTCTGGCCCTTTTGGTAATTGCTAGGTAGGCATCTTTTAGAACTGTAAGGTGCTGTTTACTTTCACCCTAAGAACAAGGAGATGTCAGAACACATTAGGGGCGGCATCGCAGGGAGGAGGTCTGTGTTTCCTTGTGATCCAGCATGACTCCTGGTAATCCTGTGGTGGGTTTCAAAGCCCCCTTCACTGAGTGACTCATGGTTGGTCGGCTTCAGTGGCTCCTCCTTAAGTGACTCATGGGTGATGCACCAGAGTGGGAAGAACAAGGGCTTTGAAACCGCACTTGGTTCCAGTTATCGCTGAAACTCAGTGTGATCATATGATTAAGGGGGAAAAAAACCATAAAGCTGGGATAATAGATCAGTTGACCAAATGCTTGCCTTGCTAGAAAGGGGCTCTGTGTTCTGTCACCCAGTACCTGGGTGCTACATACTCATAATTCCAGTCCAGTGCTGCAATGCAGAGGCATGAAGATCTCTGGAGCTTGCAGACCAGACAACCTAACCTACTGGGGGCGAGCTTCACACCACCTAGAGACCCTGTCTCAAAAGTACATGCCACACCTAATCACATAGACACATGCATATGTCTACACACACACACACACACACACACACACACACACACACACACACACAGAGAGAGAGAGAGAGAGAGAGAGAGAGAGAGAGAGAGAGAGAGAGAGAGAGAGAGAGAATCAAAATAGAACATAAATTTTTATCAGCATTCAGTAGTAATTCAAATAAAAACTGAATGGAAATTGCCTGGCAACTAGCAAGTGCACAGTTCATATAATTATTTCTTACAGTCCTCACTTGTGAACACAAAGTCCACGTCTTACCCCTTTCTTATATGTATATTCTTTGAAGGAATGGATGTCACAGATTTATTTGATGTCTTCTGATGAGTAGCACAATGTATGTTTATTGAATTAATGTCAGTAGCCTAAATGGGGTCTAAGTAATGTTTCATTAGATGCAGACTTGGCCAGAATATAACCTATACATATGAGTAATGATTAAAGAGGATTCAAGGATAGTCATTTGTTATCAAAATGGGACAGAACATGTCAGCTTCAGAGTTTAGAGGGTAAACTGACTTAGAGGAGATGGAGTTGTTTGCCATGATGGAAATGCAATAAGTTTGGAAGGGTGTAGGAAGTAATTCAAGGGTTTGAGTGGGACCAAAACCAATGATTCGCTTTCCCCTAGAGGAGAAAAACAGAAAATAATTTGTATTAGGTTCAATTGTTAACATCAGTGTGAACTAAAAAGATGCATGTGCGTGCTGTGGCCAGAAAGGTGTGGTCTAAGTTCAAGCACTGTCCTTTTCTGCACTTCAGAAAGTAAGTGATTATGAATGATCCTCTAAAAGAGACCACTTACAAGCAACAATGGCAAACAGTTCAAGTTTTAAAGTAGATTTGGAAATAGAGACCTTTACATAAAGAACTTACTATTTTAGTAGAGAGGCCACTGAGACTGAAGTAGATGACTTCTATTCAACACCCTTTTCTACTTCATGGCAATCAGAAGGACTCACTTTGCTCTCTTCAAAATTAGAATTTATATTTTAATTAGAAAGCAAACATGATTATTTTCTTTAAAAAGTCAATAATTACTGTAAGCTAATAATGAGCCTGACCCCTGCTTAAATATTGTACATTTTATACTCAGTATTTTTCAAAGAGAAATCCTTGAATTTATCTGGCAGATTTTGAAACATGTCCATTTGAGTAAACCACCAACAATCCCAAAGTCTTTTAGAACACAGCAGTGAGAGAGTGAACTCATATCCCAGGGTTGGCACCACTTGGTATGACACTGGGTATCACTGTTTCAGACTTGAGAGAGCGTGTATGTATGTGTGTACCACAGCGAGCCTTCAGTCAGACATCCACTGACTATGTGCATAAAGAAAAAAAAAAGGACACACTAGGAGAAGGTGGAAGGAAGAGCTTGACTAAAGAGAGATCCAATTTTAATTGGCACCAAACAAAAAGAGGAATTATGTGTGGGTCAAATCAGACCTTGGAAGAAATTAATAAATGGAAAGGAAATTCGAATCTTGTTTTTAGAAATGAAATGTAACCGGCTCACTTCTGGAAGAGAAGATGCCTATGTATCTTAAGAATAAAGACACATTTATTTGAAAAATGTACATCAGGATCTGGACGATCTCTTCAGTAACTAACAGAAAGCAGAGCAGCAACAAAGGTCCAAGGACAGTGAGTGTTCTGGGCAAGAAAGGGAACATACTTAGGAATAAAAATCTCTCTGCTCAGTGCTGAAAGTGTTACCAGTTTATCTAGATCTGAATAAAACAGAGCCAGAAAAAAAAATCACCTTTTATTTTATTTATTTTTTTGTTGTTGTCATTCTGTTTGTCTTCATTATAGAAATGGGCTTAGTATTCAGCCTCATGAGCTCTGAAACTAGCTTCAAAAACAAAAGCAACAGTTTTTCATGTATTATTTATGTTTGTGATCCACAGGACACAAAGTCTGCCATGTCGCCCTTTGTTGAGTATGTAACTTCATCTACATACTTCAGTGACAGTCCGTTCATGTTGGAGAATCTATCTGTAAACTTGTCATTTTCCCAGCAAAATTCTATTAAACTCTAACTTCTTTCTTCCTAGCAGCTCCTGGCAACCACTGTTCTACTTTCTATTTGTTTGAATTTGACTGCATTACATGCATCATACCACCAGATCCACACAGCATCTGGTCCTTCGTGGCTAGCTTGTTTCACTCAGGATCATGTCTTCAAGGTACTTGAAGTATCTACTTGGTAGTCTGAGTCACAGTTTTCTTCCTTTTAAAAGCTGAATCACATCCTATGTTCTGCATTTCATTTATTGATTCATACAGCAGAGGCTATTTGGATTAGGAAGTACAGTTTTTAATTGAATGGATGTATGCATGTTTGAAGAAATCAACAGATGAGTAATGAGTGAAATGGAAAAAAAACATACCTCAGAGGTAAAAACAAAGTCAAGATTAGTCTCATATCAGCTCTGCATACTTGCTACAGCACTCTTTCTCTATGAATATTATTTATCTGAGAGGAAAGAAGGGGTGAAAATGAAAATCTAATCAAAATATAGTTACTGATCCTCTTTCTGCCAAGGGGCAGAGGGAACTGGGGTGAACATTTCCTTCAGGCCACTCTCAGTGAAGTGAAGACGGAGCATGAAAGACTCCTAATTACCAGAGTATACTCTGGCCCCTTTCAACCTCTACCATCACCCACAGAAAGGAGGTAACACATGGACAGTATGCATAACAATATTTCATTCAGTAAAATGGCACACATTCGAATTTATTTGCTATTTTGACGGGATGGTGCTTACAGAGAATGATGAGCTCAGGAAAATATTCCTCAAACTTGGGGACTTACACATCTCTGACAGTTCTTACAGTTATGCAAGCTCCTATCTTGTTGAAGAAAAGTCATTGAGAAGTTTAAGTGTGTGGCAGACCTATCATGTCCACGGGGTCTTCTAGTACCATCATGTAGGTTAATGAAATTCTGTTACTCAGAAGTTGAACACACAGTGTTCCTGGGAAAATGTTCTCCTGGAAGCTCAAATCCGTGTCCATTCGTCTCACTATCTTGGCCCCAAGAGATCGGCACTAATTGAGGAGGCTGCGTAGCTGTTCCTTATTACCTTAAATCAAAATGGCTGCTTTCTCCCACGTGGCGTAGACAAGTCAAATATTTAGGATTATTTTACTACCCCTCCCCCACCACCACACACACACGCACATGCTGCTTTAGCACCTCTAAGACAGGCAAGGGACAGTCAGCTACCTCAGTTTCCAAATATGCCAAATAGAGCACTTTCTTTTTTGCAACAAGTGCCCCATGAGAAGCAGATAAAAGGTGCTCTGAGAGCAGCCATATTTCTTATTATTACTTTGTCATCAGTCATCACCAAAGCCCTCAAGTGTTTGATGTGGTTGCCTAGAAGCAGGGTTTCTCAGTCTTGGCTTGAAAGGGGTCTACAGTACGTAAGTAGTTAACCCTTGCCCTGCTGAGCAGCCCAATAAGAGCGCGCGCGCACACACACACACACACACACACACACACACACACACACACACATTTTCTCCATGCTGCTGAGCAAAGATGAGCCGATATTTTTCCTTGCAAGCGTTGTGCTTGAGATCAGCTTCACCTAAAAATCAAAGCCTTGCTGAGATTACAGGTGAAAAATACTCATAGGAAATAAAGCAGGAGTTACAAAGCCAATCTTTGCAGAGTTTTAAAAACAGGTCCTATCTTTGGAACTACTGGTTAACGTCGCTTACTGGGAAGCTCCTACTCATTTGGTTAGAGACTCAGGAGACAGAGTACGTGAAATCATTCAGGCTTGTTGAATATTCTGGGGCTACAGCGTGATGAAAATTTCCATTTCTAAATGAACAGCCCATAGATGTATTTTCTTTTGGGGTGTTTTATAAAAAGACACAATGCCCAAATTGTAAAACAATACTGACCATAGTCCTTTGACCCACTGTACTCACTGTACTAGGTTCGCACATTTCTCTATCCTTTGATTAACCAGCAATGGTTTGGTAACATCAAATGTTGTCTTCTCATTTTATACATAACAAATGAAAGAAATATTTAGGAAATGTTAGAAATGATAAGGAAGGGGGAATTTAAAAAAAAACACAAGTAACAGACAAAAGAGCGTATTTGCTAAGTCTAAGCAAGGTGGCAAATTGATCTTTCTAGATCTGAGAGTCATAGATATAGATATTTTTTTAGATATCTTTTAGATATTGCAGCCTAATGTTAAAAATGAAGCATTCAGTTATTTGGGAGTGGGTGGTTTTCAGTGGGGGGAAAAAAGGGGGTTTATAATTTAGTAATTGGAGAAATAAAAGATGCCTTTCCAACCTGGCATTAAAAATCTCTAATAAAATAGAGAAAATGAAGGTCTAAGATGACAGTCTTTATCAAAGTGTTTATAGAGACATTATATGTTCCCGTAATTGTTTAGGCCAGTGAATTAATGAATCGTCGCTGTAAGTCTCCATTTGAAATGATTTTGACGGTGTCTGCTGCTCGGCTGCTTTGGAAAAGCCTGTTGTCTGCCGCTCTGGAGAAGGGCCTTGAACCCTGCCATTCAATCCCTTTCAGCCCATCAGCTGACTCTAATTGCCAGAAAGCGCAGGAGACCCCGGAGCCTGATTGTTCCTCGACCTCCTTTGAGGTTTGGAGGCATGAAAAGAAAAAGGGGAAAAAAGCTCCTTTTGATCTTCTGTCTCTCTCTCTCCCTCTCCCGCTCCCTCTCTCTTCCTTTTCTTGTCTGCCCACTCCTACTCTAAGAATGACACATTTCTTTATAAGGCTTCTTCTCCTTCTAAGGACAATAATTAATAAGGCCTTTATAAAATGAGGCTTGAATTGGTGTCACCTCAGGGGTGGTCCAAGGCTCTGAAGTGAAACCTCGGTGGGCCCAGGCCTTGTCTGGCCTCTGCACAGGTCAGGTTTAAATACCCTGACCCCAATTTTCAGTCTCTTTCCCTAATGAGGCGATTCGCACAAGGATACAAAATTATACGAGGAGAGAAAACAGACAAAGGAGCCAAGGTGTAGCTGACATCACACTGGCCACATTTGATTATTGTCTTTGTGCCTGTGACATCACAGCTGTGTATGTCCTTCTGGCAAAGCTCTCTCCCTCGGTTCCTATGGTGAGCTGTAGAGAATGACTTCACAGACCCCAGCAAGTCGCCTGCCGCTTGACAAGCTCAGAAAGGAGAGGCCCTGGCTGCGTGGGTTGACCGCTGGCGGGTCCCATCTCCAACTCCCCGTGTTAGGACAGGACTGTCCTGAGTTTCTGCACCAGCGGTTTCTGTCAATCACTTGGATAAAATGGCATTATTTGTATCCATATAATTTTACAGGGCTTATCGTGTTGACATCAAGAGTTTAAAACATTCTCCTGTGCGTGTTATCTGTCCTAAATCTAGTGAGACGCAGGCTGCCTTTGAATGTCGCAGGATAAGAACACAGCCTCTTGCTGCACCATCTAAAAGGCTTTTAGAATAAGTGGGTGACCTTAGTAAACTACATGAGTACTTTGGAGTTACTAATAGGGGAGATGATCTGATGAATTCTATCTTTTTGGCTCATAGCATTAAAAAAAGGTAACAAAACTGGGATTTAGTAGAAAGGAAGGCAGACAGCAAGTTGGTAGTTTTTGTAGGTAATACAGATCAATCTCTTTCTCCTGGCCAGCGTGTCTTATTATTGCATACTATATATTTCTATGGATTTTGGAAGGTTTCTCTATTAAGAAAGAATTAAAAATAATGAAGAGACACCTACCTTAGAAGTTTAAAAAGGGTGGTGGTGGTGCCGAGTCCAGAAAAAGAAACAAAACTGAAAAATAAATACTTTGCACCTGTTTGTACAAAATAAAATGGAATGGCATGCTTTCCCCCCTGAACATAGTGCCTCTTTTTATTAAATGAGTAGATATTTTAAATTTCTATTTATGGATTCCAGCCAAATAATCACCAACAAGTAAGAATCATCACATACTGACTTTATACAAACACAGTTAATTAAATAAGGCCACTGCCTCTGAGTAATGAAGGATTGAAAAATGTATCGTAATAGTAGACTTTATGATGATATAACCGATCCTTAATAACATGGGTCTAATCAGAAAGGCAGTTCAGCACCTAGCTCCATTTAAAGGGTTTTATCTCGGAATTCTGTTTATCTCTGTCACAGTGATCAAGAAATTGTTTTGAGAGGCAGGACAAAAGAAACATCAGTGTAAAGATTTTGAGAAAGGGACAATAAAATGTTGAAAAGGAGAGGTTTAAAGAAAGAGAGGTTTCCACATCGCAGGCATGTAGTTAGGGTGAAGCATTGGTTTGCCTGAGTATGTCTCATCTCGTGAAAAGCTGTGGCCAGCTGAGCTCCTAGCAGTGATACCTGTCACCTGTGGATCAAACATCACAAGGACAGCACCTTCAGAAGCCATATCCTTTTGGTGCCACCACTGACTGTGTTTATGGTTGCAACACGCTTCATCTAGATCATTTTAGGGCAGCCGTTCTTAACCTTCCTACCTAATGCTGCGGCCCTTCGATACAGTTCCTCATGTTGTGATGACCCCCAATTGTAAAATTATTTTGTTGCTACTTCGTACCTGTATTTTTCCTACTGTTATGAATTGTAAAGTAAATCTCTACATTTTCCTGTGGTCTTAGGCAACCTCCATGAAAAGGTCATTTGACCCTCCCCACGAGTCATGACCTGCAGGTTCATGTTTTAGCACTACCTGTGTCGAACCAGGAACTGGTACAAGGAAGAGATTGAGCTGTTTCAGAACATTAAGTTATTAGAACTGTCCGTTACTGCGGCAGCACCAGTATACCGTGGCTGATACCAATAACAAAACAAAAAACAAAAAAATCTCGCTGAGGATTGAGCTGAGCTGAAGAGCACTGCCTCGTGTCACAGGCATATGTACATAAAAGAGAGGCATAATGTACAATAAAATCCCTGGGTCCAACGTTGGAGCTGGAGTCAGAGGTATATACGGATGGAGATTAAAGCAGCAGCAATTACAACAACAAACAAAACAAAACAAAACACTAAACTTTCTCTTGTTCTGCTCCTGGACCTTGAAGCTGGAAAAAAAATCGCTGTTTCCCCCGCCCCCAAGGTCTGTCTAAAGGAGGAATTTGCAAGGTACAAGCCCCCCCACACACACACACACTTCTGCTTTCTTCACACACACAGCACCTGGAAAGGAGCCTGACCCTGGCCTTATTAGCGAGGCGGGGACCCAATGAGCCACCAGCTGCACTGTCAGAGCCCACGTGCACTCAGACTTCGTACTGGTCTCATTGTTGTAAGCCATCCCATTCATGTCCGATCATTCGTCAAAACAGCAGTGTAAGTTAATGTTTTAAGCCATAGAAATTTCACTGAAACAATTAGAGTTTTGAAAATGAATCGTAGTTTGGGGATGACTCTTTACCCTGAGATTTTGCAACTCTTCTTTGCTTTTATGATTTAGCCAACATTTCAATGTGACTAGAAATTTCATGATTTGAAAAGTGCCCTCTGAAGGCTTTACATGCATTCAGAGTCTTCTGTATAATCAGTGGTCGAACAGACAGATCGCTGGATTTCTCAGGTGATGGCTTTTCTGATTGTACTGTGCTTGCGTCAATCACCCAGCAATGCCACTAACTAAACTGGAGTAGTCTGAAGTTCTGCCTCTCTGTCTAGTAGCTGAGTGGTACTGATGCTGCTGCCCCTAGACCACACTGTGAACACTAAGGGCTAGGGCCAGTTTCTCAACACTTATTAACTTATTTAACCAGTCTAGAAATGTGTTTAAGGACACACATCCCAAAAGCTGGGAGAACACCAGTAAAACTAAAAATTGACTACCTCATAATTGCATCTCAAGCAGACGAAACAGAAAGCCCAAGATGATTACACATAACGATGCTTCTGCTATAACAGAAAAAAGTGTGGGATAAATTTACTTGGGATGATGAAAGAGGCACTTAGCGCGTATCTTGTATTACTGAAAATACTGAGCTCTACCTGTCTCCTTACTCCTTCTCCTATGCAGGAGTAGCAGGAAGAGAACAAGCCATGCTAGGAAAATGAGGAGCTGTGTCTGTGGATGTGGAATTTGGGCTCAATTTCCTCACTGGCTAACATCAGAGAATAATGGAAGTTAGAAACATCCACCCTTCTCTGTAGAGGATTCTTAAAGTGATGAGAGCCAGATGAGAAACCCTTAGAAATATCAAGATGAGGTGAAGAAAGTAATCAAAATGCTGAGGATGTACCTCAGTGACAGAGCATTTGTCACACACGGCATTATCACGCAGGAGGCCCGAGATTCAGGTTCTAGGGCTGTGGAATAAATGAATTAATGAGTGAATGAGAGAATGAATTGTTTTTAAAGATGAGATTTTACAAAGTGTGACTTCACATGTCTGTAATCCTAGTATCTGTGAGGCTGAGGGAAAAGGAGTCTGAGGTTAAGCTTAGCCAGTTTACATAGTGACTTCAAAGCCAGTCAAGACTTCAGAGTAAATGCTATGTCATTAAAAACAAAACCAAAAAAAACCCAACAACAACAAAAAAGAGAAAGGTGGGTGGAGGGCAAGAAGGAGAAGAAAGAAGAAAAGCAATGGAGAAAAAAGAAGGGTGAAATCTCTGTGGGTATGAAACGGGCCAAGGTGAGTGAGTGAATGAAGGTTGCCATAGCACACACCCACAGCCCTTTGCCTGAACCTGTGAGGTCAAAGGTGTACAGGATGTCAGAATGAAAAATAACCTGATAGCCCAGTGGATCACCTGTACTTACTCATTAACTAACTCCATTAATTAACTCCGTATTTCTTACATAAAAGTATGCTTATTCACCAGGCAGTTGCGGCTCATACCTTTAATCCCAGCACTCTGGAGGCAGAGGAAGACAGATCTCCGAGTTTGAGGCCAGCCTGACCTGCAGAATGAGGTCCAGGACAGCCAGGGTTCCACAAAGAAACAGCGTCTCAACAGAATAAACAAACAAATAAAAACGTGTGCTTACTCACTGTAAAGAGAAGCGAGGCAGAACATGGGTGTGCCGGGTCCAGCCTTGTCATATCATAGCTTACAGAAGCTCTTGGAGCTTTGTCTATTTGGAAATAACACATGAAGGACTATGCATCTCCAGTATCATGGTAATCACTATACTAGCATTTAGCAACACGGTAGATATTTCATAGAAGAATTTTGTCATTTTTTTTCCACCAAATCCAATTTTTTTTTTATGTTTAAGATCTGATTTCAAAAGCACTATTGCTTGTTGAGGCTGTATCCAGAACTCAATCCTGGGACAGACATCACATTTTGAAGCAAGCAAGTCTGACATGGAGAGAAGCCACAAACAATTGGACTGGCCCTAAGAAATCTTCACAGAGGACCTAAGAATCTAAAGCTCCCTTTGTAAGCACTGGAGTGCCTTGAGTTTGGGAGAGGGTACTGCAAACAGCAGTTCCCCATCCCTTCCCAGCAGGAGAAAACATTTCCCAATCTACTACTCCTTGGAGAGAGGTAGAGTTCCTTTTTTTAATATACACGTGATGTTCTTGGGTGTACTTTAAGTTTCACATCATGGGGATGGATACATTCCTGCAGACCATTTATCCTCAACACTTGGCTGCACGACTTATGGCAGACAAATATCTATTCGCTACATTCAAGGTAGTGACAGACAGAACAGAGGAGTCTCTCCAAGTCCAGCATGGTGAACCAATGAGTTGATTGGGGTTACTTACAGGAATGTGGGTGACTTTCAAAAAGCTACACCAGAGGAGTCCACTGGGTGACTTTGGCACAGTCACATAAAAGGCCTGTTCCAATCAATTCTTTACTTCTTACATAAGACAGTTGGAATCTTAAGGGGGAAGGGTGTTTGTGTAGGTTTTATGACCTCCCCACTCCCTCCATGAGGGAATGTTAATTGGCCAAGTCTGGTGAGGGTCACCTGTGAGTTTTCCCAACTGCTCTGCTTCAAGGCTACAATGGTCATGGGCAGCCTGGAGGGAACTTACATAGTGCTCCCACACACTAGTGTCTCCTCCACGTTTCAAGCTCTTGCACATTAATGGGATTCACTCTTATCTGAGATTTTGAAAACCTTTCCTGATGCATCTTATACATTTCTGTAGCCTATCTGTTTAACATAACATCGTTTTATTTAGTTTACTGTGTGGTACATGCTGCTTATAGTTCTAAGTATTTACAGCATGCAGTAGCAAAGATATTCTCTTTGAAAGAACTGCTGTGTGTGTGTGTGTGTGTGTGTGTGTGTGTGTGTGTACATACATATACTTCAAAAATATTTGTTTCTGATATAAAGAAGAATGGAGTGTAACAGGAATGTACATAAGGATATGTACAAAAGATCATAGAGGTGTGAAGAACTATTAACTATTAAGATTTTAAACAAACTTCTCATGGTTCTATGTAAATTAATCCCCTAATGCAAGGTTATTACTACTATATTTTTTTAACAAAAAGAAATCACCCTGGTGTCAAAGTACAAACTTTACAATTTTCTTTTCACCCTTGCCAACTCCCAGCAACAGTGTCAAACTTAATTAACTTGTGGCTTAACCACATTTACAGTGTTCCTGGGCCAGTTTCTATTAAACAAGTGATTCAAAGCCGGGGTCAAAGCTACTTTTCTTCCCCTGAATGAGTCACAAAAAATACTTTTTCTGTGTAGGTGGACATAAAATCAGTGAAAATATGCAAAGTCACTGATTTTGTAATGACTCCTCTTTGAAAAGAAAGGCTTTGAAATGAGTTTGCTCCTTCTAATTTCCCAAGTGAATATGAGAGAAATGGTGATGGAGCCCTAGAAGACTCTATAGACTGGGAAGAAAACGTCCATCTCGGCAGCCCTCTCCCTCCCTCCGTGTTCGCAGCACAAGAGAGAGAATGCAGAACCGGAGCTCAAGATTCTAGTCTGCCTTGAAGTGCTTCCATGAGGGTGCACTCCAGCAAAAAATGTGATCATTTTTGCATTCAGTGTGGAATTTCATAAAAACAGTAAATGTTTAATTGTGTGGCCTTTGCTTGCGGTTAAAACATTGATATGATGACACTTCAGAAGAGATTTGAGGGCTATTGCAAAAGTGCAAACATACACATAAACTTGAACTCTGCGTCTCACAGCCAAGGCTACAATTTCCTCCCTATCCATGATCCCCTAGAAACTACACTGCTAGCAGCGGAACACTGGAGTCCCCTGGCTTATAACACACAGTGAAAACTTCCATCAGAGCCCAGAACAGTATTGATTTGTTTCGCTTCCTGTGATCTAACCATGGAAGTTGTATCTGACACAAACAGGGAAAACAGACTACTACCAGCAGCAATTCTGCAATAATGAACATGTTTATATCCTCAGTTGTTTTCATCACATGCAGGTGAAGGAAAAGCACAACTTGGAGAATTCAGTGGTTTGGGTATAGCTGCTTTTATCCAGGAGCCAGAATTATCTGTTTGACTACAAATATCAGATATGAAGCAGCTTGCTTGCAAAGGCTCCCAGGATATGGAAGCTGCATACTGAAGGGACTGTGCAGAGGAATGTGCCAAGGAAGTGCATACTGAGATGTGCTACGGTTTGTGCATGAACAATGGTTCATTTTGAGGGAATGTATGTAGACTCCTACATGCTTACTCTCAGAGTAAACACAGAGCTAAGAAGTGAAAAAAAAAAAACAAAAAAAACGCAATACCGTGTGCCTCCTTGTGAGGTCACCCACTGCTAATGAGCACTGTAATGAGCAGAGAGATTCTCACAGATTAGGCATCAGCCTGCTAATGCTTAGCCACCAGGGTCCCCTCCAGGGAAGCTACTTAGACCAGAGCCTAATAAAGACATCTGTGCATGTCTCCACTCACATGCAGCTCCTAGAGAAGCAGTCATTTCTAAGGATTCCTTTTTATATTCTGAAATGTTCTTGCACACTAAAAAAGAAGGTTCACATGTTTGTAAACAATAGCATTATCACAATGTTTTCTTGGGATATGCCATTATTTTCTGATTATTTAATTTTTTATTTAATTTTTCTGTGGACTTTCTTAAGCATAAAATGTGTGTTTCTCCCTCCCTCCAAGTGATATTTGAGCAATGATAGGGTCTCTGGCTATACTCATAAAAGATGAAGTAAGCAGATCTCCATGTTAAAATATTCAATTTTTAAAATACTGGCTGCAATGTAAAACTCACTCTTGGACACACTCAAAATTACCTTAATCATTACACAGAATCAAGACCCAAATTTTCCTCCACTGCTGTGCTGAAACAGGCAATGAACGTAATTTCAATTGTATTTAGCTGGGAGATTACGTAGGTATTTGCTTACAAAATATACACTGTAATAAATTAGAATGTATGCTATACAATGTTAAGTATAAGTATTTACAGAGTCTATCCCACTTGAATTACATGCACATTACACTGAGATTAGGGAGATTAAGGCATTCTTTAGGCTCTCTTCTTTCATCCATGACCATCACTGCACAAAATGGAGAGTAGGCACAGTTCAGTTAAACGTCAATGGTCAAACATCAGACTACACTTGAAATTATGCTTGATGTGTAGAGCCGGGAACAGTAATGATGTATCATACTGAAATTCAGGAGCTCTGATTCTAGCTCTCTGGTGGCAATCAGGTGTGTGAGTGAGTGAGTAGATGGATGGATGGATGAATGAATGAATGAATGAGAATCCTAAGGAAAATGGGAATTTTCATTTACTCGAGTCTCATTTTTGCAGACTGATAAAAGCAAAGTGAAATTTATGTCTGAATCTAAAATCCTTAAGAGGTAATATAGGGTTTTACTAAAAGTTACTTGAGGGCACCTAGGCAGTGCAGACTAGTTTGATTTCACCTGACAGCTTGTCCTCACACCTCTCTGTCACTATTTCTCTTCCTGGTGTCATCTTCCAAGTGACTCTTAACTATAATGCTGTCCTCCAACTATGTCTCATCTTTCCTCCTTCCTACCCCCCCCCTTTCTCTCTTCCCACTGTGCTCCCTGTGCGCAGAGGTGAGCCATTTTCCTTGTGTGGCTTCACAGTTGTACACCCCTGAAGATGATGGTGATGAATTCAAGGAAACCTGAGCAGTGAAGCCACAGGGAAGAGATTTCTAACCCTACCAAATCAGGTTTCCTGAGGTGTCACGAAGTCCATCCTTTGAGATCCAGGACTTGATGAGCTTTGCTAAAGACAGAGTGTCATGTAGCTACCACCATCATCAGTTAAGCAACCTTCATGGTACAGAAAAGTTGGCTCATGCTCCAGGACGAACTCGCTCACTCCCCATTCCCTCTGCAAACAACCCGGCTGATTGGGTTGTTTGCATCTGTCTGCCATAACACGTTGGAACCACCTGGTTGGCCTAAACAGTAGAAACGTATTTTGCTTCCACTTCTAAATCTGGAGGATCAAGTTCAAGGTGTTAATAGGATTGATTCTTTCTGAGAGCTGTTAGGAAAGGATCCATTCCAGGCTTCTCCTTTGGGCTTGATATGTTTTGATAAATAGGGATCTATAAGAATATCAGGGACATTGGGGGCAGGACTGACCTAATGACCTTATTATAACTTGATCATTTCTTTATAAAGTCCTTGCTTCTAAATAAGGTCATAATCTGGTGCATTGGGGGTCCAGACTTTAGCATATGACTTTGAGGTCATGATATCATAAAAATCAATTCAATCTGTAGCCATTTCTTTCTGACTTCTCTATCATTCTTTTGAGAACTACCAATTCTGACTTATACAACAGAAGTTTACTCCATTTTCTCACTAATGTTCTACAATGTAAATGTACTACAATTTTTATATTTATTTGGAAGTGAAATATGAGTTATTAGTCTTAATTTAATTTAAAAAACGTGTGTGTGTCTGCCTGTGCACATGTGCCCTCATGAGTTTGAAAGAACATGGACAGAAGAGGATAGCAGATTCTTTGGACCTGCAGTTACAGGTGTGTGAGCCTTCATACAGGTGCTGGAAACTGGACCTGAACCTTCTGCAAGAGAAGAGAACGTTCTTACATGCTGAGCTATCTCTGTAACACCTGCTAGCAACATTGTGCATATATGTATATATGTATATATATATACATGTGTATATGTATATATAATATATAACATATAATATATTATATATACATATATAATATATAATATATTATATGTATATCTCTATATATGCTTGTTTGTATATACGTCTATATCAGTTTATGTCTAAGAGTGGGACTTTGTGGATCATATAAGTAAGTGTTAGATGTTATAAGAGATATCTCAACTATTTTCTAAGGTGCTTTCCTTATTCCACATTCGACTTAACAACATGTTACATGGCATCACATCTTCACCGGAACTTTGTACTGTCCATTTTCGTTGATTTTTATCATTATAGCAGATGTGCCATGTTATTTCATTTTGCTATAAATTTTGTGGAAAACTTTTTATGTGTATATTCTTTTGTTGTTTTTTTTATTGGATTCTTAGCTCTTTTGTTGAGAAGCAAGGGCCCCTTCTAAGGTGTGGATACTGAGCCATTGCAGACACATACTTTGCTAATGCTTTCTTGCAGTCTCTATATTCGTTTTTCTTAATATCTCCTAAAGAGAAGAGCAAGCAGTTTTAATGTTTTATTCTTGTCACAGGAAGAACTAGAAAATAATATAAGGCTTTCTTTGTAAATGGGCACAATAAACTTTATTAATTTTTAATACTGTCTGAAATTTTAATATGACTTATAGTAGGAATTTTAGTTAAGTGATCTTTATTTGATGCCCTGGATTCCTAAGATTCCCAGAATGTCTGTGCCTAGTTTTTTGACTTCCACTGCTATTTCTCATGTTATATTAAACCTCACTGTGTGTTAATTATGACTTTCTATCCTCTATCTTCTTTTCCTTCCTTTTGTGATACAGCCCCACACTGAGCCTAGTCTGACCTGGATATCACTGTGTAGCTAACACTGTCTTCAGACTTTTAGCAACCCTCTTGCTTTAGTCTCCTCAATGTACAGCCTTTGGGATCATAGGCCTAAGCCTCTATGTTTGGTTCCTTACTTGGTCAGTGGTCTCTTGGTGTCTTCATTCATCATATCACCAGGGCTGGGAAGGTAGCTTGGTGTTTGAACACTTGTCTAATATACAAGAGGTCCTGAGTTCAGTCCTCAGCATTGAAGGGGAAATCTACTTTGTATAGTTCCAGCAACTCTTCTCTGTGGTCAAATTTCAAAATCTGTGCTACGTGCTCCATGGCCTCATCTGACTGACTCCCAAAGTGTAGGTACAAACTATAAAATGATTGAGGATATCAAGATGGCAGTTCAGAGTCTGAGATCCTCTAAGTATGTATTTTTTTTTTTAATCAAGCCACTCTGCTTGCCAGTATTGTCAATCCTCACCTTAAACATCATTGTCTTCTCTCCTTATTTTCTTTTGTAGATCCCAAATTCCATCATCGTCTTCAATGTGCAGCTCAAATGAGACCTGGGCTCATTCTCAGTCATACATACTAAGTTGTCTCTTTTCTCAACTTTCTGTTGATGGAGAAAACAATCACCCTCCTTGTCACAAATATTAACAAGGCTTTAAAAAAACCAAAAACGTAAATAGTATTTCTGTATATATAACATGAGAGAGAAAGAGCACTTTTTTGTTTGTTTGTTTTTGTTTTTGTTTTTCGAGACAGGGTTTCTCTGTGTAGCTTTGCGCCTTTCCTGGAACTCACTTGGTAGCCCAGGCTGGCCTCGAACTCACAGAGATCCACCTGGCTCTGCCTCCCGAGTGCTGGGATTAAAGGCGTGCGCCAGCACCGCCCGGCTGAGCACTTTTTTATGAATGCATCTGTTGACAGTCACTAGGTTGTTTCCTTATCTCACCCTTGTCATGAAAATTCCATCATGTTGTGAGCCCTTTAAGGCATTAATTCATTTACTAGTTCAGAACCCTAATGATCTCATTGTCTCTGTAAATGCCCTCATAGACATACTCACAGGTGTGCTTTACTAATATCCTAGACATTTCATTTCTATTAAGTTGACATCTAACCATCACACCAGAACAGTACTTTCCCTATGAAAGTACTTTAATGGATACCAGAAAAATATCTTCTTGGCTTGTTACACTCATTACGTTTGGGTATATAACTAGTAGTGAGATTGCTGGATCACACTTGGTGAATAATGTCACTTCCTGAGTGACAACAGCTGACACTAGGGAATTCTACAACACACATGAAGTTCTTTCACTCTCACATTTCTGGGACTTACCCTCTCCTTAGGCTTTGCACGCTGCTTGTGCCCCTCAGCCTCTTCTTATGAGACTCCATTCCATGCTCCGCTGCTCCCCTCCTTTGTGTACTGTAACCAAGCTTGGGTCTAGTACTTCCAGCACAGTCTTGTCTGTCAGCTCTTTCTCTGTTTGTACTCGCCCCGTACCTAACTACCATTGCAGGTTTAGCACAGCTGGCCCCTCCTTCTTTGTGTTGCTCTCTTTTGCTGTGGCAGTATAGTAATTCTCTGTTGCTTTCATACACTCAACCAAGAGGAACGTCAGCCATATCCCATTTGTTTGCCTCATCGACAACAGGTAGGAAGAATTTAGTAGCATTTACTAAGGACCTTTACCAGGGTATTGGAACTATATAACTAATAAATAGAACTGTATAGACCAAGAAATTGACAAAGATCTGCATTTTTGCAAAAGAAATCTAAAGTAACCCATCAAAAGAAAACTCTAAAATGCTGCAACATGAGGTCAAAACAAGTGACTAGAGTGGGCACCTGGAAGACTGGGACTAGACCCTTTTGTTAAAGTCAGTGAGTGACTTTGGACCTGGCACTTAAGCACTCTGGGATATATTCACCAACCTGGAAAACTCAGTCATAGCTACAGATATTTCAACCACCATCAGTTTATGACTCTGTCCGGATATTTTTATAATTGGGTATGTGGCTCTAATTTTGAAATTTTATTTTCATAAACGAACTTTGTATCAATATCCCCAGTTTGTGGATACTCTACCACTGCTCACCTCCTGGATTTTCACCTTTTCTCAGAGCAGAGCTGTGTTTTGGGAGCACTGGCTTCCATAGGAAGCAGAGTCCCACAGAGTTCAGAGAAATACCTCTTCCTGGTCCTGTTGTACACAGGACTCATGGGGAAACAAGGCTCTCTCTGTTGTTCATCAGATGAAGAAATGTTACAATAAATTTCTCTGTCACCTCTTTACAGAATTTGATTAGTTCCTGGAGAAGTAATTGTGTGTACAGGAATAACTGTACATAAGTGTCCTGGTTAGTTTTATGTCAGCTTGACACAAGCTGGAGTCATTTGGAAAGAGAGAACCTCAACTGAGAAACTGAGTCCATCCAGACTTCCTGCAGGCAAGTCTGTCAAGTATTTTCTTGATTAATGATTGACAGAAGTGGGTCCAGCCCACTGTGGATGGTGCCACCCCTGGACAGGTGGTACTGAATAACCTGAGAGTTGTAAGATGAAATAAAGCCCTATTGCTTTGTGGTTATGGTATTTTATCACAGCAGCAGAATGATAACTGTAGATTAACTATTCTTTATTTTTGTTGAAGTCAGTATTGAAAGTTAAGACATAAGAATTCTAATGTTTCTATAGTGTTTTAAAATTTTCTGTCTCCAGATCTCCTGCCTCTGTCTCTGTGTCTGTCTCTTACACACACATACACACACACACACACACACACACACACACACACACACACACACATTTAAACACTTGATTAATCTGTCTTCAGAAATGAATTCTTCCAAAGCAAAGGGAAGTGTACTGATTCCAGAAATGCCTCTGATCTATCTTTACTGAGATGTTTCTCTCCAGCCTACTTAGAAATACTAGAGAGTTTTATATTTAGTATTGCCTAGAAATATTTTGCTGTGAAGATTCCACGGTATGACACAGCTCTGGTCTCTCACAAGAGGAAAATAAGATAGTAAGAAATTAAAGCATTCCTCCCCATATGTAATAATTGATGAAACAAAATATAATACTTAAGACTGATCAACAGTTGAAAACGACCATGTTGATTGTCATTACCACTCTGCACAAGAACCATGACATCTGAGGGTTTCCCCAGTGGCAGAAGACACAGAGGAGAGGTGTGGGTCTTTTAAGGTTTTTTCTACTCAGTGCCATTGATGGAATTGACCATGAAGAAATAGATTACACAAGAGTATTGATTCTGGAAAACAATGCCCCCTTCATACCGAATGATGATGCCTACTCTCTACTTTCTCATGTCTAGACACATGCTCTTCTTTGATACCTATACAGGCTTGAGAAGGTCAAGATGTTGCCAAATCACTAGGCCAGGAGCAATTGGATGCAACTGGAGAATCTCTGAGAAGCAGAGAAATGGAGGGATTCCTGCCTGTGTTACTATGAACAAGTTCCTTGTACTCTATGAAACAGAATAATAAGAACACCTTGGAAGATAGTTTTATGAAATAGAAGCAAGGAGTGGAAGGTGGTTCCAATTGTGTGTCTGAGCAAATTAATACTCCATACCTGGCAATTCTGATATCAAGGGCGGCAGCAATTATCTCTCATCAAGAGTCAAGTGCTCCTTTCAAAGTATTGTGTGCAAATAGGAGGTGCCAGGGGAAGAGCATCTGCAACTTAAACTTCTTGAAGAAGTCTATTGGGATTTTTCTTTTGTTTTTATGATTTCTTTTCTGTAAAATATCTTTGCTTTTTAAAAAGTTTTTAAGACATTTTAAGTGTGTATTCATTGTACATAGTGCAGTATTTCATATAAATGGTTGTAAGTGTATCATGTACTTTCACCATATTCCCTTCTGCTGTATCTATTTAATCCCCCCACTTCCAGTTTCCTGTCCCCTCCTCTCCTTTCTGCTTTCATGCCCCCCATAATATTATATATATATATATATATATATATATATATATCATCTCATATATAATATTATAATGTAACATCTACACAGCAAACGATATCAGTCATTCTCCTTATGTCTAAATAAAACTCATCGTCTGTCTGTACCACATTCTCACTATATACTCATTAGTCAGTGGATTTATGAGTCTGTAACTTAGCTATTGTATATAGTACTACACTAAACACAGATGTGCAGGTATCTCTATGGCATATGTTGACTTATAATCATCCAGGTATATGCCCTGGAATGTTTACTGGGGTCATATTGTAGTTACCTTTTTAAGTTTCTTTATTCTTTTGAGGAAACATCATACTAATTTTTATTGTTACTGGATCATAAACATTCTTAATACACCAGAATTCTATATGTTTTACCATTTCCCCACATTCTCACTAGCATTCCATGTTGTTTGTTTGCTCAATGGTAGTTATTCTGACTGAGTTGAGATGAAACCTTAATGTAGTTTTAATTTACAACTATTTTTGTTGTTATGCTTTGGTTAGGGTTCCTATTGCTATGATAAAACAACGTGACCACAAGCAACTTGGGGAGGAAGAGGTTTACTTCAGCTTACAAGTTCTAGTGACAATCCATCATGAAGGGGAAGAACTTAAAGCAGAAACTGGGAAGCCGGAACTGAAGGAGAGGACATGGGAGATCACTGCTTACTCCCTGTTTCCTTTTACCATCCTGGACCACCAGTCCAGGGGTGACACTGCCTAAAATGGGCTAGATCCTCCCACATCAATCATTAATCAAGAAAATACCCCCCACATACTCGCCTACTGGCCAATCTTACAGAGGCATTTCTCAAATTAAGATTCCGTCTACACAGATGTGTTTAAGTTTGTGTCAAGTTGACAAAAACCAACCAGCACACTAAAGATGTTAAACGTTTTCCAAATGCTTATTGACAATCTCAACTTCATCTTTGAAGAACTCTCTGTGCATTTCCATAGTTCACTCATTGACTTCTCAAATAAATACATATGAACACATACAACACAGACAGACACAGATGCTCACGCACATGCACACATACACAGTCTAGATAATATGGTGACTAGTTTTCTAAGTCTCAGTATTCTTAAATGTCAAGTTTCTGGTTTAAATACTTCTTAGAACTAAATAGCAGTATCTAAATTTATCTCCAACTGTAAGAATTTGACAGTTTTGTTCAAGAATGATAAAAAAAAAAGGAGTCCATTTAAGTCCCATTCACTGAGAGATAAATGATAATACATGCACAATTATTATTTCAGCACTATTTATTGTAAAACAAAGGCTAAAATTTTCTTTTAAAGCATGGGTAAATTGTTAGTGATACATTTTGAGCACCTACCTCCCCAACTTCATTATCTGCCTTTCCTCACTCTCCACAAATCTCATTTATCTCTACTCATTTTGTTTTGTAACCCAAAAAGCTTTGCCAAGGTTATCTATATGACCATGGATTTGGAGCTATCCATTGAAGACTTAGGAGAAGGTATGTAGTTTACTAAAGATGGTACTTTTCCCTTTCCAGAATCAACGCATAGCCTGTTATTCAGAGGTAAACCGTGAGGCCTTAGAGCCCCTCCCCTTCACTTGACTGATTTTTTACAGACTGATTGTATGTGGACTCAGTGCAGACAGCTATAGTTGATGTGATTGAATGACTGCAATTGTTGTATGGAGTCCAGAAGATGGTGTTCTGTTCTGCATTCTACTTTTTCATTATGTAAGTTTGTATAATTTCTATTTTGTTACATCTAGTGTATTATATCTCATTTCAACTAATGGAATATGTTTTCTATTGATTTTATGTTTATAGTTATATTACTATCTAATTATACTTAATTATACTATAGATCTCCCATTTTTCATAGTTCAAAACCTTTATAATGGACCTACTCTTCCTACCTGCTCTTCTATTTCCACATGCCCCACAGGTGATTGTGCATGATGATAGTTATTACTTCTGCTGACATGAACACTGCTGTGTTTAGACATCACACTGAGAACTATCACACACTCACACATATAACTGTAAATATGTATTGGTCTATATTATACTTATTTAACATATATTGTATTAACAATGTTTCTGTCAGTGGTCTGCATTTCTTTACAAGTGATACAGATTATGTCATATAATAAAATAAGTCAAAATTTGGGGTTATGCCAGGAAGAGGCTCAGCAGGTACAAGCACTTGCCAGGGGCCCCAAAGCCCTGAGTTCAATCCCTGGAGCCCATATAAAGTTGGAAAGAGAGGACTGACTCTACAAAAATGTCCTCTGACTTCCATGGCTCAGGCATACCACTAACATATGTCATATACACATAATACCCCCCAAAAGTTGAAAAGCACCTTATAAGTTATAGAGTACATACTTAATATGTGTTTCAAGAAATACTAAATCCTTACTGTGATCCAGTCCCACACTATGAAACTTCAAAGAGCCTACAGAACAGAAAAGCACATTTGGGAGTTTCATTGGTTTAGTGGCACATGATTGTCAGTGCACATCTGTTTAGTGTGAGCATTCATGTTTGTCCTTGACAACATACACACTCTGGCAAAGTGCAAACTCTATTAGCATCAGTAATTCGGAGTCTGGTGTTGAACATAGCAAAGCATGCAAAAGTTATTTGTCTACACAGAAGAAAACAATGAAGAATATTTCAAATGGCAAATCATAATGTCTTTACAAACAACTGAAGAAAACACCATTTCAAATGTTTGCTAACAATGAGACACAATTGCAAAATGTAGTGAAAATTTCCCTATGATGCATTAACATGTATGATCCCGGGGTTCACTGTTATGAATATCTTCATTCAGGTACATATTAATTAGATTCCCTTATATTTCTTAGTTATAACATGCATTTGATCCATATGCTTTTGAGATGAAATTAGTAAAACATCTATTTTTATTATGAAAGGTCATGTTATGTATTTTAATTTTTAATCATTCTATAGTTCTTATGTTTCTCATCTGTAAATCTTATGATTGCTTTGTTTAATTTTGCCAAAGGTCAACTTGAAAGAGGCATAAAATTATTCATGCAGAATTTATGCACCATGGAGGATTTCCATAGAATTAGACTTAAGGTCTGAGGATAATGAATTGGATTTTATTCCTTACCATAAGTGTCAGTTTTAATATGGTGAAGGAAAGATTTTGGAAAAGTTTGCTCACATTAATAAAATTTGAATTTTCTTCTTCTGCACATTTGAGCAATATCAGGGTGGAGAAAGAGAAAGAACATAGTTCTTGAAACATGGCCTTCTTTCTCTTGATATTCAACTTTACCCAAACAAACAGCCACTGATATCCTTGCAAAACAAGGAAATTAAGCTTTTGAAGTCCCTGGAAAGCTCCCCAAGGACAGAGAACAAATGCAAAATATTTAACTGAGAAAGCCTAATAAACCTTGATAGTCAGAGTGTGTCAGCATTTGTGGAAATGTTGGCCCAGCTGTTTGCCTCCAATCCCAGCTCAGGAATGATGGTTCCAGTCCAGACGGGGATAGCCAAAGATTCAAGGCACCCTTCCATCTATTTCTCAGTTAAAGGTCTATGCTATCTTCATCAGTGAGGCAGTACACCAGAACCTCTGAGTGGAATCTGCCTACCTATGATAGAGAACAACTTCTGTGCAAGTGGATTTCATATTTCTTGTTTCTCTTCAATTAGTATTTTAATGTATATTCCATTTCTTTCTTCATTTCATTTCATTTTTGTGTGATCTATTACAAAAAGCCTTGGATTCACTTAATTACACACAAACAGCCAAGTCTTCCAACCTTCTTCCTTGTCTTTGAACTGATGTTGTGGGGCACTGTTCTATGGGCATGACATAGCCTTTGCCATCTTGAAATCAGAGAAGCCTAGAGTTGCTCACACAAGACTGTCTCACTAAAATTCTCTCATCCAGGCAGTGGGGCCTATGAAATAATGCACGAGAGGTGTATAAGGGCCCCATGAGTAGTGACGAGGTGCGTCATAAAGCAGACGTAGGCACATGTGGTGGCACGTTGGGAACTCATGAGTGGCTCCAAAGGTAGAGAATGAGATGTACCAATAAGGTGTGAGGGCTCTCTCCCCAAGGCTGTGTAACTAGTTCACAACCTCTGTGTGGGTTGCAGAGGCTCTCTACATGTTTTCCATTCTCCCATTAGGTACGCAATGGAATCTTTGTCAGACAGCAAGGTGCTTGTTGGGGCTGTCTTTTTTTCTGATACAGCTCCATGCTTAGCTCTACAGCTTTATGGATGGCTGTTTTTTTTTTTGTTTTTTTTTTTTTTTTTTTTTTTTTAACAGTGATCAGGTGCATAAATTAACGAAAACAGTGATCCAATTAATTTAGACTACTTTACAATGACAGTATATACTCTATGTGCTTGAGGTCATTTTGATCACAGAGGAAGGTTTTTTTTAGTTGTCTATCTCTTCAATCCTCTGCAGAAATAATCGATATGAGGGTTTATTGTTTAACTAAGATATCTACTATGTTCCTTATAATTGCTTTTCACCACATAGTACATTGATTTAAGTGCCCTTACAGGCTTAGCATCTCATCACTTCATTGTACTGAAGTCAGTTTTCAGGGGAAGAGATTTAAAGTTCTCTGTTTCATAGCCAGCTTCTACTGTGGTGCAAATCTCTCTCGGCTGACTTCTGGAGCTTGGAGCCTGTGAGAGAAAAAGTGCTTTAGTAAGGGGTTACTCCTCTCATGGAAGGATGCTCTGGTGCGTCTGTAGCTTCTGCTCTTCAAAGTAAGCTTGTTGAATAGAGGAACAAAGAGAGTGAAGGTCGTTTGTGTCTCAGGATTCCCTATGTACTACATCTAAGATACTATAAGAGAGGAATGGGCTAAAAGTGGGTCATTAGCTTTACATGGTTGGATACTCACTGGTAGATCTGAGTGGTTAGAACAGCAGGTAAATCAAATTGGTAAACGTTAAAAACTCCGTAGTGGTTACAACATGGGAAGAGCAGGTGTTGAGGCTTATCCTAGCCATCAGAAAACAAATATGCAAGAACTGTGTCAAGACAGAATTTCAAAAAACTTGGTGGGAAGGTACATCCTGTCTTTGTGAGTCTTTGGTAGGCCTTAGAGTCTAAATCAGTCATCAAAGTGGTGAAAAGAGTAAAAACAGGGGGGCCAGGTGAGCCCCCAAATCTTCTGATATAAAGAGTAAGTTCTCTGGGTTGGACAGTCAGAAGGCATGGTATTAACAGAGTATTAGTAGCTATAAATCAGAGAACTGACTTTATATATTAATCTTGCATCTGGTGACATTGCTGGTCTATTTTTTTATTATTATCAAAATACCAACTTCTCTAGTGTTCACCATTTCTCCTTTGTTTTCAGGTCATTGTCTGGGCTCATATTCTTTCACTTCATTTTATCTTATTTTTATGGTTTATTTTAATTTTGAGACAGGGTTACCTGTATCCCACATATACTAGGTATGTGAGGATAGTCTTTGAATTCCTGATAAAAATGTAAGAGTGGGCAAGAACTGAGGAAATACTGACATCTCTATACAATGCTGATATCAGTGCAAAATAGCCAGTCTGGAACACAGTTCTGTTGGAAAGAATTAAATTCAATACTGCCAGTTCTCATGACGACAGCCAAGAAGCCGAGAGATGCATATAGGAAGAAGCCATGACAAGATTTAGCCCCCAAACACATGCTCCAAGGGACCTCTTACCTTGTCATGAAAATTCCATCATGTTGTAAGCCCTTTAAGGCATTAATTCATTTACTAGTTCAGAACCCTAATGATCTCATTGTCTCTGTAAATGCCCTCATAGACATACTCACAGGTGTGCTTTACTAATATCCTAGACATTTCATTTCTATTAAGTTGACATCTAACCATCACACCAGAACAGATCAAATCAACCACAGTTCCTTAAGGTAAAGGCTAATCAAGAGAGAAAAACCCTGTCTTCAACACGAATGAGAAAAGTGAGGAATCTGGAGAAGTTTGAGGCTGGAAGAATTTGACTCACAGCTTTAAGGACAAAGGACATGGCCGGGTGACAGTGGCGCTCGCCTTTAATCCCAGATACAGAAGAAGCAACATGAGAATGTCAGACTGGCAAAAGGTACCAAGCCATGTGACTAAACATAGATAATAATTATGGGTTAATTTGAGTTGTAGTAGCTAGCTAGCAGTAAGCCTGAGCCATAGATCAAACAGTTTGTAATTAATGTTAAACCTCTGAGTGATTGTTTTATAAAAATGGCTGCTGCCTGGGTGGGACCTCAGGAGACTGAGAAACATTAGTCTACATTATACAAATACTCGCTTTGGTGAGCTTTCTGTTTAATGCTGTTGCGAGCATCAAAATCTTGCTGTTGTGTTTCCTAATGTTTAACTGAAAATACTCCTTGTATGTTTGAGACACCAGTCCAGTCAGGGGAACATGATGTCAAGTACGTTTCCTCTGCCTTGGGCTTCTCTCTCTTATCTCCTTGATTATCTCAACACTGGATTTTTTTTTTTTTGGCAGATGACTTTTTAAAGTTTTGATAAAGTACAATTTATCATTTTTTTTCTTGGTTGCAGATCCTACTGCAGGTATCACGTTTCAAAGTTCTTCCTAACCTTGGGTCATAAAGTTTTATTCTCATATGTATTCTTTAAAATATTTCAAATTTTGATCTACGATCTAAAACCATTTGTTGAAAGACTATCTTTTCTCCATTGAGTTCTTTTCGCACTTTTGTCAAAATCAAATAGTCATACATGTGTAGTCTATTTCTGGACGATCTATTGTGTTCCATTGATCTATTTGTCTATCTTCTCACCAATACCAGCCTGGCCTATTGTTATAGGTTTATAGTTATGAAATCAGGTAGCATATACCCTTCGACTTTTACCTCACTTTTAATAAAATCCCAAGGATTCAATTTATTTTGTCTTTCCATATGAATTTTAGAACTAAATTGTTACTACAAAAATTGTTTCACTGAAATTTTTTTATTAAAATTCTCCTATCTGTGGATTTAAATAAGCTTGATTTCCAGTTGTAAGTTGATGTCTATCAAAATGTCATTGATTTTTGTGTGTTTATCTCATATTCTAGATTTACATATTGGTGGGAGGATTTATGGTGAGTTAAATACACAGTGATATCTGAAAATAGTTTTAATTTTGTGTTTTCATTTGATAATTTTATTTCATTTTATGACTTTTCCCCCATAGCTAGAACTATTTGAACTCGGCTGAATTTAAATGATGAGAGTGTGCATCATTAAAGCATTCGGTCTTCCATTATGAATTATTTTTAGATATGAAGTTCTTGAATTTTTTTTCTTGAATTTGAAGGGTCCTTTATTTTATCATCTGAAAGTTTTCCATCTACCAAATCTTTCACAAATATTTTCCCCCTACCTGTTATATCTCTTCTCATTCTCTTGGTACTGTCTTTCATAGAGTAGGAGATTTTAATATAATGAAGTCTATCTAGCCTCTTCAGTTGTATGTGGAACATGTCTTTGATGTTGTGTCTCAAAGTCATTACTGTATCTAAGACTATTTTTTTAGTAAGTTCTTCTAGTTTAAAATTTTATATTTGGGCTAGTGAGATGGTTCAGAGGATAAAGGTGCTTGCTGCTAAACCTGAAGACTTGAGTTCAAACCCCAGAATACACATGATGGAATGAGAGACTCAACTACTCTAAGTTGTCCCCTGAGTTCCACACATGCATCATGGTACAACCTGCACACAAATGAATGAATAAAATAACTTTTACAGATACATAAAATTTTGTAGTTTAAGCAAGTGAATTTTCTTAAGGAAGCTCATTCCTCTGGAACTCATGGTGGTTCACCGATTATTTAATAGTTTATCTTTAAGATGTGGATGCAGGCCCCCGACCCCATCCCTGGGCACCAGCCACTCCGGGGAAGACCTGCCCAACTTGGGCCCAGGTTCTGGACCCCGGGCAGGTGCCCTTCTACCCCAACCGGGAAGGATCCCCTTCTCCAAGACCCCTGGCAGACCCTGCAGTCTCCACGCCCTGCCCCCACGCCCATCTGCCTGAGCCCCAAGCCTCTTCCTGAGACTTAGAGGCCGGCCCCCAGCTCCCATCTTGCCCAGGACTTCCCTTCTGAAGCACAGGTGAGTGCCCTAGCTTGCCCCCGACCCCATCCCTGGGCACCAGCCACTCCGGGGAAGACCTGCCCAACTTGGGCCCAGGTTCTGGACCCCGGGCAGGTGCCCTTCTACCCCAACCGGGAAGGATCCCCTTCTCCAAGACCCTTGGCAGACCCTGCAGTCTCCACGCCCTGCCCCCACGCCCATCTGCCTGAGCCCCAAGCCTCTTCCTGAGACTTAGAGGCCGGCCCCCAGCTCCCATCTTGCCCAGGACTTCCCTTCTGAAGCACAGGTGAGTGCCCTAGCTTGCCCCCGACCCCATCCCTGGGCACCAGCCACTCCGGGGAAGACCTGCCCAACTTGGGCCCAGGTTCTGGACCCCGGGCAGGTGCCCTTCTACCCCAACCAGGAAGGATCCCCTTCTCCAAGACCCCTGGCAGACCCTGCAGTCTCCACGCCCTGCCCCCACGCCCATCTGCCTGAGCCCCAAGCCTCTTCCTGAGACTTAGAGGCCGGCCCCCAGCTCCCATCTTGCCCAGGACTTCCCTTCTGAAGCACAGGTGAGTGCCCTAGCTTGCCCCCGACCCCATCCCTGGGCACCAGCCACTCCGGGGAAGACCTGCCCAACTTGGCCCCAGGTTCTGGACCCCGGGCAGGTGCCCTTCTACCCCAACCGGGAAGGATCCCCTTCTCCAAGACCCCTGGCAGACCCTGCAGTCTCCACGCCCTGCCCCCACGCCCATCTGCCTGAGCCACAAGCCTCTTCCTGAGACTTAGAGGCCAGCCCCCAGCTCCCATCTTCCCCCGGACTTCCCTTCTGAAGCACAGGTGAGTGCCCTAGCTTGCCCCCATCCCTGGGCACCAGCCACTCCGGGGAAGACCTGCCCAACTTGGGCCCAGGTTCTGCTCCCCGGGCAGGTGCCCTTCTAGCCCCACTGGGAAGGATCCCCCTCTCCAAGACCCCTGGCAGACCCTGCAGTCTCCACGCCCTGCCCCCACGCCCATCCGCCTGAGCCCCAAGCCTCTGCCTGAGACTTAGAGGCCAGGCCCCCCAGCTCCCATCTTGCCCAGGACTTCCCTTCTGAAGCACAGGTGAGTGCCCTAGCTTGCCCCCTACCCCATCCCTGGGCACCAGCCACTCCGGGGAAGACCTGCCCAACTTGGCCCCAGGTTCTGCTCCCCGGGCAGGTGCCCTTCTAGCCCCACCGGGAAGGATCTCCTTCTCCAAGACCCCTGGCAGACCCTGCAGTCTCCACGCCCTGCCCCCACGCCCATCCGCCTGAGCCACAAGCCTCTTCTTGAGACTTAGAGGCTGGCCCCCAGCTCCCATCTTGCCGTGGATTTCCCATCTGGAGGAGAGAGAGAGAGAGAGAGAGAGAGAGAGAGAGAGAGAGAGAGAGGAGAGCACCCATCCTCCCCCGGACTTCCCTTCTGAACAAGAGCTTCCATCCTGCCCCGGACTTCCAATTTGGACAAGAGAGCTCCCATCTGGACAAGAGAGAGAGACTTCCTGAATCTGTCAGCTCTGAACCAAGTGTGCGGATAAGGCCAGGAACGAACCACAAGGAGATGGGCAGACGTCAAGGCAGAAACACATACAACAAAATGAATAGTAATACACCATCACCAGGCCCTAGGCCTCCTCCAACACCTAGACCTGAACATCAGAAATTGGAAGAAGCAGAAGAAAATAGCCTTATGAATGTCATCATGAAGAAGCTAGAGGCTCGTGTAGAGGAAAAGACAAAAAAATGTGAAGAACGCTGTAAACAACTAGAGGAAAGGGCAAACAAATTAGAAGAAATCAATAAAGTCCTGGAAGAGAACAATAAAATACTGAAAGAAAATCAAGAAAAATCAATGAAACAAATGAAGGAAACAGTCCAAGACCTGAAAAAGGAAATAGAAAAAATGAAGAAGACACAAACAGAGGGAATGCTGGAAATAGAAAATCTGAGAAAACGATTGGGAACTTCAGATGCAAGTATAATCAACAGAATGCAAGAGATGGAAGAGAGGATCTCTAGCGTTGAAGATACAATAGAAGAAATAGATTCATCAGTCAAAGAAAACACTAAAGTCAACAAAGTCATGAACCAAAATGTCCAAGAAATTTGGGACACCATGAAAAGACCAAACCTACGAATAATAGGGGTAGAAGAAGGAGAAGAATACCAACTCAAGGGCACAGAAAATATATTCAACAAGATCATAGAAGAAAACTTTCCCAACTTAAAGAAGGAAATGCCTATGAAGATACAGGAAGCCTATAGAACACCAAACAGACTAGACCCCCAGAAAAAGTCCCCTCGCCACATAATAATTAAACAATTAAACGTACAGAATAAAGAAAGAATATTAAGAGCAGCAAAGGAAAAAGGCCAAGTGACATATAAAGGCAAACCTATCAGAATAACACCCGATTTCTCAATGGAGACTTTGAAAGCCAGAAGGTCCTGGACAGATGTAATGCAGACATTAAGAGACCATGGATGTCAGCCTAGACTAATATACCCAGCAAAACTTTCAATCGTCATAGATGGAGTGAACAAGACATTCCATGACAAAGCCAGATTTAAACAATATTTATCCACAAACCCAGCCCTACAGAAAGCACTAGAAGGAAAATTCCAACCTAAGGAAGTCAGATACAACCTCGAAAACACAGGCAATAGATAAAGCCACAGCAGTAGACCCCAACGAAGAAAAGTACACACACATCACCACCAAAAAATAACAGGAATGAACAATCACTGGACATTAATATCCCTCAATATCAATGGACTTAATTCACCTATAAAAAGACATAGGCTTACAGAATGGATACGAAAGCAGGACCCATCTTTCTGCTGCATACAAGAAACACATCTCAAATTCAAAGATAGACACTACCTAAAAATAAAAGGCTGGGAAAAGACTTTCCAATCAAACGGTCTTAAGAAACAAGCGGGTGTAGCCATCCTGATATCCAGCAAAATAGACTTCAAACTAAAATCAATCAAAAGAGATCAAGAAGGGCATTACATACTCATCACAGGAAAGATCCACCAAGATGAAGTCTCAATTCTGAACATTTATGCCCCAAACACAAGGGCACCCACATATGTAAAAGAAACATTATTAAAGCTTAAATCACATATAAAACCCCACACATTAATAGTGGGAGACCTCAACACCCCACTTTCACCACTGGACAGATCCCCCAAATCGAAACTTAACAGAGAAATAAAGGACTTAATTGATGTCATGACTCAAATGGACTTAATCGACATCTACAGAACATTCCATCCTAACAAAAAAGAATATACCTTCTTCTCAGCACCCCATGGAACCTTCTCTAAAATTGACCACATACTTGGTCACAAAGCAAATCTAAACAGATACAAAACAATTAGAATAACCTCCTGTGTTCTATCAGACCACCATGGTCTAAAGTTGGATTTCAACAACAACAAAAACTACAGAAAACCTACAATCTCATGGAAACTGAACAATACCCACCTGAATCACCAATGGGTTAAGGAAGAAATAAAGAAAGAAATTAAAGACTTCCTAGAGATCAACGAAAATGAAGACACCACATATCCAAACCTATGGGACACTATGAAAGCAGTACTAAGAGGGAAATTCATAGCACTAAACGCCCACATAAATAAGCTGGAGAAATCTCACACTAGTGACTTAACAGCACACCTGAAAGTTCTAGAACAGGAAGAAGCAAAGTCTCCCAGGAAAAATAGATGCCAGGAAATTATCAAAGTGAGAGCTGAAATCAATAAAATAGAAACAAAGAGAACAATACAAAAAATTAATGAAACAAAGAGTTGGTTCTTTGAGAAAATCAACAAGATAGACAAGCCCTTATCCAAACTAACCAAAAGACAGAGAGAGAGCATCCAAATCAACAAAATCAGAAATGAAAAGGGGGACATAACAACAGACATTGAGGAAATCCAGAGAATCATCAGGTCATACTTCAAAAACCTCTATTCCACAAAACTGGAAAACCTAAAAGAAATGGATAATTTTCTGGATAGGTACCACATACCTAAATTAAATCAAGACCAGATAAACTATTTAAATAGTCCAATAACCCCTAACGAAATAGAAACAGTCATTAAAAGTCTCCCAACCAAAAAAAGCCCAGGACCAGATGGTTTCAGTGCAGAATTCTACCAGATCTTCAAAGAAGAGTTAATACCAATACTCTCTAAATTGTTCCATACAATAGAAACAGAAGGAACATTACCAAACTCCTTCTATGAGGCTACAATTACCCTGATTCCCAAACCAAACAAGGATACAACAAAGAAAGAGAACTACAGACCGATCTCCCTCATGAACATTGATGCAAAAATACTCAATAAAATACTGGCAAACAGACTCCAAGACCACATCAAAACAATTATCCACCATGATCAAGTAGGATTCATTCCAGGGATGCAAGGATGGTTCAACATACGAAAGTCTGTCAATGTGATACACCATATAAACAAACTCAAAGAAAAAAACCACATGATCATCTCACTAGATGCTGAAAAGGCATTTGACAAAATCCAACACCCCTTCATGATAAAGGTCTTGGAGCGATCAGGAATACAGGGAACATACCTAAACATAATAAAGGCAATTTACAGCAAGCCAACAGCCAACATCAAATTAAATGGAGAGAAACTCAAAGCAATTCCACTAAAATCAGGAACGAGGCAAGGCTGTCCGCTCTCCCCATACTTATTCAATATAGTACTTGAAGTTCTAGCCAGAGCAATAAGACAACATAAGGAGATTAAGGGGATACAAATTGGAAAGGAAGAAGTCAAGCTTTCCCTATTTGCAGATGACATGATAGTATACTTGAGCAACCCCAAAGATTCCACCAAGGAACTGATACAGCTTATAAACACCTTCAGCAACATAGCAGGATACAAGATCAACTCCAAAAAATCAGTAGCCCTCCTATATACAATGGACAAAAAAGCGGAGAAGGAAATCAGAGATACATCACCCTTTACTATAGCCACAAATGACATAAAATACCTTGGGGTAATACTAACCAAGCAAGTGAAGGACCTATATGACAAGAACTTTAAGTCCCTGAAAAAAGAAATTGAAGAAGATGTCAGAAAATGGAAAGATCTCCCATGCTCATGGATAGGCAGAACTAACATAGTAAAAATGGCAATCTTACCAAAAGCAATCTACAGATTCAATGCAATCCCCATCAAAATACCAACACAATTCTTCACAGACCTGGAAAGAATAATACTCAACTTCATATGGAAAAACAAAAAACCCAGGATAGCCAAAAGAATCCTGTACAATAAAACAACCTCTGGAGGCATCACGATCCCTGACTTCAAGCTGTACTATAGAGCTACAGTAATAAAAACAGCTTGGTACTGGCATAAAAACCGACATGTGGACCAATGGAATCGAATTGAAGACCCTGATATTAATCCGCACACCTATGAACAAATAATTTTTGACAAAGAAGCCAAAAGTGCACAATGGAAAAAAGAAAGCATCTTCAACAAATGGTGCTGGCAAAA
Organism: Peromyscus eremicus; assembly: GCF_949786415.1. Lineage (NCBI taxonomy): Eukaryota > Metazoa > Chordata > Mammalia > Rodentia > Cricetidae > Peromyscus > Peromyscus eremicus. The sequence continues at coordinate 128,539,978 of NC_081416.1, read as the reverse complement.
CTGGATATCAACATGTAGAAGGCTGCAAATAGATCCATATCTATCACCGTGCACAAAACTTAAGTCCAAGTGGATCAAGGACCTCAACATAAATCCAGCTACTCTGAACCTGCTAGAAGAGAAAGTAGGAAGTAGTCTTGAACACATTGGCATAGGAGACCACTTTCTAAATAGAACACCAGTAGCACAGACACTGAGAGAAACAATCAATCAGTGGGACCTCTTGAAACTGAGAAGCTTTTGTAGGGCAAAGGAAACGGTCAACAAAGCAAAGCGACAGCCTACAGAATGGGAAAAGATCTTCACCAATCCCACATCTGACAGAGGACTGATATCCAGAATATATAAGGAACTCAAGAAATTAGACATCAAAATGCCCAACAGTCCAATTAAGAAATGGGCTATAGAACTAAACAGAGAATTCTCAACAGAGGAAACTCAAATGGCTGAAAGACATTTAAGGAATTGCTCAACATCCCTAATCATCAGGGAAATGCAAATCAAAACAACTCTGAGATACCACCTTACGCCTGTCAGAATGGCTAAGATCAAAAACACTGAAGACACCTTATGCTGGAGAGGATGTGGAGCTAGGGGAACTCTCCTCCACTGCTGGTGGGAATGCAAGCTTGTACAACCACTTTGGAAATCAATATGGCGATTTCTTAGAAAATTGGGAATCCATCTCCCCCAAGATCCAGCTATACCACTCTTGGGCATATACCCAAGGAATGCTCAACCACACCACAAGAGCACTTGTTCAGCTATGTTCATATCAGCGTTGTTTGTAATAGCCAGAACATGGAAACAACCTAGATGCCCTTCAACTGAAGAATGGATAAACAAAATGTGGTACATATACACAATGGAATACTACTCAGCAGAGAAAAACAATGACATCATGAGGTTTGCAGACAAATGGATGGATCTAGAAAAAATCATCCTGAGTGAGGTATCCCAGACTCAGAAAGACAAACATGGTATGTACTCACTCATAACAGGATACTAGATGTGGAACAAGGATGACTGGACTGCTACTCACATCACCAGGCAGGCTACCTGGAAAACAGGACCCCAAGAAAGACACAGGGATCGCCCAACGACAGAGAAATGGAATGAGATCTACATGAACAGCCTGGACAGGAGTGGGGGTAGTGAAGGGCGAGGGTCGAGGGAAAGAGAGCTTGGGTAAGTGGGAGATCCCAGCTGGATCAAAAACAGAGAGGGAGAACAAGGAATAGGAGACCATGGTAAATGAAGACCACATGAGAATAGGAAGAAACAAAGTGCTAGAGAGGCCCACAGAAATCCACAAAGATACCCCCACAACAGACTGCTGGCAATGGTCGAGCGACAATCCGAACTGACCTACTCTGGTGATGGGATGGCCAAACACCCTAATTGTCGTGCTAGAAACCTCATCCAACTACTGATGGACCTGGAGGCAGAGATCCATGACTAGGCCCCAGGTGGATCTCTGGGAGTCCAATTAGCGAGAATGAGGAGGGTTTATATGAGAGAGAATTGTTGAGACCAAGGTCGGATAAAGCACAGAGACAAATAGCCAAACAAACGGAAACACATGAAATATGAACCAATGGCTGAGGGGTCACCAACTGGATCAGGCCCTCTGAGTGGGTGAGACAGTTGATTGGCCTGATCTGTTTGGGAGGCATCCAGGCAGTGGGACCGGGTCCTGTGCTCATTGCATGAGTTGGCTGTTTGAAACCTGGGGCCTATGCAGGGTCCCTTGGCTCAGCATGGGAGGAGGGGACTGGACCTACCTGGACTGAGTCCACCAGGTTGATCTCAGTCTGTGGGGAAGGCTTTGCCCTGGAGGAGATTGGAATGGGGGGCGGGCTGGGGGGAAGGTGAGGGGGGCGGGAGGGGGGAGAACAAGGGAATCTGTGGCTGATATGTAGAACTGAATTGTATTGCAAAATAAAAATTAAAAAAAAAAAAAAAAAAAAAAGATGTGGATGCAGTTATTTATTATCTGATTAATAATTATCTCTAGCATTTTCCTGAGCAGTGAAGACATATTTCTCAACCCATTATTTGCAATGTTCCTTCTTCCTTTCATTTTTTGCACACTGTTGTTTTTTATTATATCTAGTTTCTCCCCATAAAAACCAGTGACAACCCAGCCTTTTATTTATGCTAACCACTTCTCTAACAGCCTTTTGTGTTCTATATTTGGATTGAAGATTAGAATGTACATTTTATAAATTCATTGTTTTAGGTTAATTTTTTAAGAAGAATCTTATGAAAATTAAAGTACAGGGATTTTAATTTTTAAGTAATATTTATTCTACTTGTTATCACTGGCAATTTTGTCTTCCCTTCCTAAAAATGTATAAGAATGGTTAAAATTATAAACTGCTTGCTGATGTGGATCTCAGCTGAAAACGAAAATAACCCAACCATGTTGTGAACTGCAATTGAATCATTATGTAACTCCCTTAAAAGGAAATGAATTTACTGAAAGGAACAAATCTCTTGATATTTACTTTGTAGTTTCTTATTTACTTGCACTTGATGTGTTTTCATTGATAGTTCAAATGATGTTTCTCGTATTGTCTTAAACTAGCCCCAATAACTGTGTTGGTAAGTTACTATATAATTCTCTAAGTACATCTGCCTAAACTGAGTTGATTTGAATATCTTATTATCTCAAGCTAACCTGTTGGTTCAAGTTTAGGTATCAGTGAGGACTATAAGATTTGTCGAAAGATATCTGCTATATGTAAGGAAGAGAGTAAGGAACGATCCAATCTTTATTCTATTTTTTTTTAAGTTTAAATAGGTCTTCTCCAACACTAGAGTGTTTGTTCTCTTTAGTTGGGGAGGTGACATCACTTTCTTTCTCTGCAACAGATCCTGTTGCCATATCTTTAGAAGGGTTATACATTGGTAAGTACACTTGAGTGTAGCTGAAGGGACTTGTGATTGATATACTTCCTGAAGAAAATAAAGGACTTAAAGGCAGGCGCCAGCACACTAGTATATCTGAAAATGGATGTAGAGAAGACTGCGTGACTCATGCAGTTTGGGAAACCTACGTTTGCAACCCTGCTACAGCTAGATAAGGTAATCACACCCTTGTCCCAATGTGTCATCATCTTAACAGGAATAAACCCTGTCCAGTTCAAATGGTGACAGTCCAGGGAAACTGATCAGATTATAAGCCATTGTTATTTCAAGAAAATTAGCAGGTTACAAGAGTCTTCACGTTTTATGACACATGAAGTGGGACACCCTGAACTTCAAGTGTGAAAATGCACGAAGTTGATTTTCAAATAGCCTTTCTACAAAGCCTCCTTCCATCTAAAAGATCTCTGCCTTGGTGCTCTAAAGCCAAGGGGAGCTTCCCAATTCAGCAATCTAACTTCACTTGGCCAAAACTTCCATAGTATTTGGGGCAGATGATGTCTGCCATAGGGCTTCTGAAGGTCACCCTAGTCTTTTAAACCCATCATAAGTGCAGGCACACACTGCAGCTTTCTCCCCAGGAAACAAAAATGCTATAATAAATTTGTCCTCTCAAAGGTGATGCATTACAAATTTGTAGTTATATTAAAAGCTGACCTCCTCCAGGGCAAAGCCTGGGGGGTGGGCTGGGGGGAAGGGGAGGGGGGCGGGAGGGGGGAGAACAAGGGAATCCATGGCTGATATGTAGAACTGAATTGTATTGTAAAATAAAAGAAAAGAAAAAAAAAGCTGAGCTTTCGGGGGAAATATGAAGACTTAAGTTCTAAGAAAATCATAAACTAGTATCCTTGTTCTAGCTCACCGTGTGATGCTCACTGAGATGTTAAGATATAATAAGACAACTAGACTCCTGTGTTGGCCTTCTCAGTCTTTAGAACCATAAGCTGAATAAATGTCTTTATAGGCTACCCAATCTCTGGTATTTTTTATGACAGCAGAAAGAAATTCCAACGTTTCCAATAACTATAGATATATTTAACAAGAAAAACATCTGAGTGACTAACTTAGCATCACTGGCCTAAAAAATGAATGCTCTCCCCAGGAAGACAAGGAAGGCAAGTCTTCCCAAGACAGAAACTTACTTCCAGTAGGTAGAGCACAGTTAACAAAGTTGAACGCTGTCCCGTCCTCCTCCTCATTTTTCTGTTGTGTCCTTGCTATGTATTTTTGAAATATTTGTTGTAAGCCTATGTGTGTGTTCGTAGGTCCATGAACCCGTGTGTGGAGGGAGTAATGGTAGAATGTTCTTTGTGCCTGCAAGTTGTAAATACCAGAAGTTTCCTGTCATTTCCATGCTATGACCCATCCCGTTGAAGTTAAGATTTCATGTCATTTAGCATGCCTATTGTGACCCTAGCCTGAACCTCCACAAATCTAGAGTAGTTGATTTTTCTCTCTCTCTTGTTATCTGGAAGTCCTATGAGAGCATTTCTTCCTCTAACACTTTCTCTCAAAATAACAGTATTTTTTTTCATCCTCAAATAAAAGTAATTTCTCCACTACATGGTCAAATCTTGAAGTACTTCAAACCTCTAATTATAAGAAAATAAAACAAAAAATATACGGAAGGTAAATTGATGCATAAAACATTATGTGTAACTTAGAGCTGGGGAAATGTTTAGAGAAATAAGTTGTTTAAACATTTTGGCATCAATGCAAGGGCTGGTACTATCTCTCTGCTTCCATTTCACATTTCCTCCTGCCGGATGTTTAAAAACAGGGTGACATGTATAAAGGATCCCGGGATTTGGGAGCTGTATTGTCAGGAACTTAGAAGGGTCTTTGCTGGCTTGACCTGTGTAACATTATGTTATCATTGTCTTAGGTGATCGCCACCTCTATTGATACCTGTCTAGATGAGGGTGTAACAGAAAGCAAGTGGTAAATGTAATTTAGGCACTAAGAAAACAATTCAATGAGAGGACTACATAAGAAGATTTTCATGATTGCTGTTTTATAATACTGTTTCATTAAATCTTAGTTTTAATTTTTTCAGTAATTAAGAAAATTAAAACTACTACATTATATTTGTCAGAACATTGTTGAAATAATTCTTTAGCCAAAGGAAGCTAATATATTCATATTAAAAATACTTTAAGGTCCAAGTCACCACTATGTGTACCTAACTGAGTTGAAAGTGATGTAAGAATGAATATTTGGGGAAAATGGAAAAACATGAGTCTGTCACACACATTTACCAGCTTGGTATGAAAATAATCAAAAATATTAACAAATTTTTAAAGAAATATGGACAACCATGCTGAGACATTTTCATAATACAGGTAACATTATATAGACAGTACATTGCATTTATATACTTGTATCAAAAATTTAAGAGAAAAGTTAAGAGGCCATGAATTTCAGAATAAGCAAAAGGGTACATGGAGGGTTTGGGGGATAGAAAAGGAAAGAATGCTATAATTGTAATTTAATTTCAAAAATAAAATTTTAAAATGGAAAGAATAAAAGATTACATCTATTTTGCTTGGGAAAATAAAGGAGACCCAGGAGAACACTCAGGGATAGAGAGGAGAGTGGACATGGTGAAAATATACTGTATATATGTATGGAATTAAAAATAATAAATAAAAACATCATTTAAAAAATTTATCAGAAAATTTTCAAACATTAAAGATAAGGAAAGAAAAAATAATGAAGAACCTTAATATATTTGAATAATTATGTGCCTTCTAATTGGTTTTATTATTCTTTTTGGTACATCTGATTTTATTTCCTTTAATATTTTCCTCATATTCCCGTAGAATCTTTCCCTCTCTCCCTACCCACTTTCCATTAGGTCAGTGCTGCATTATTTATTCTCATTTCTGATCACTGCTATGTTCGTTTCTTTTTTCTTATTTTGTCTTGAAACTGGAGGGTCAGTTCTAACTGATTCTTCAATCAACTGAATTCCTAGATTAAATCAGGCTGAGTTTATCAACAAACATGAGTGAATAAAAAAAAAAAAAAAGAAGTTAAAGCCGGGCGGTGGTGGTGCACGCCTTTAATCCCAGCAGAGGCAGAGCCAGGCGGATCTCTATGAGTTCAAGTCCAGCCTGGGCTACCAAGTGAGTTCCAGGAAAGGCGCAAAGCTACACAGAGAAACCCTGTCTCGAAAAACAAAACAAAACAAAACAAAACAAAAAGTTAAAATGAAAGGAAGAGATTGAAAAGTACAGGAGAGTTATATTCTAAGCTATATCAAGCTATGTCTAGGCACTCAGTAGTACTGGGCTCAATTTTTAGAATTTAAATTACTTTGCAGCTTAAAATAGTAAAGTGGAGGTTTTGTAGACTAACATATGCCTATGTTTTTCAGTGTTATTATTTACCAGCTCTGTTCTAATAGTTTCCAATAGTTTTGTTGCTTTTCGAACTTTATTAGGAAGTACAAATGATGTATGATTTTTACTCATGTGTTTTTCAAATTAAAAGCCATGCCTCCTCAACTTGATTAACTCTCACAAAAGCCATGATACTCCAGGAAGACATTCCTCACAGCACAAAGGCAGTGCCAATTTCATGTTCCTATCAGTTCACAATGTCTTTGAAGATTCTCCAGGGATCTGTGGACATGGTGTGGTAAACCAAAGCTGAGACACTCTGACCTCACAAAAACCCTGACATTATATGAGGGAAATGGTTGGATACCATCCTAAAATATTCTACCACCGAACATCCAATTCTTCCCTCTTGGAAGAGTGACTCCCCATGGTCCATGGCTATTCTTCACACAAAAGTCTTTATAAATATGGTTTAAAACAAGAAAATGTTCTTGACTATAACCGTGGATTATGAGAAAACTTGAGAGACACAATGGAAAGTTCTCTTCCAAGAGTAGTTTTGCTGCTATGGCTACCTGATTGCCACTATGTTGAAGATAATATGTTTCTCCTGGGCTTGCTCATCATCCCCCATCATGACATGAATGCAAGGAATAGCACTTAGAAAAGCTAGTACTCCTTTTTATACTCTTTATTGTTAGAAAAGCAAACACAAACAATGCAATAGAGCAAATGACAGCTTACTGCTCCAAAGAATTAATCAAAGCACTAGGAACTTTAAGTACTTAGTTTGAATTTCCCCATAAAAGCTTAAATCTATGCCTTTATCCACAGAATCCTTAAACATATTGATTTTACCTTGGCAGTAGGTAACATTCACAGGCTAGGAAGTGTGATGAATATCATCATTTCCTCCTGAGGATACCTTTGTAAATTGTCTTGCAGCTGAAAAGTGTAATGAATAGCATCATTAATGCAAAAGTGTGCACATACTGAAGCAAATGACAGGGTTCCTGAAATGACCCATATCTTTAGCTAAGACCAATGTTGGCTTTGGCTTGTTCTAGCCTCCACACCTATTCACTTGAACAAATATTCTCTGATGCACATTATTTACTTCATAACTCTGCATTTTCCATCTATTTCTTGACATCTAAAAGCCAAATTTAAAGTAATCATGGGACAAGATAACACTTGCTGTGCCTTTTCCTGCAACAATATTGGATTCTGCTTTGTTTCTGAAAGTTTCACACGAAAGAGTAAAGTTGAGCAGTTAATCATTTCCCACTGTTAACTCACTTGCCTAATTATTAGTTATTAATAGTCTTTTGGTTTTAATTTCTTTTTACTGCAATGAGAAGCTATTTCCTCTTTTTGTAGTATTTTATGCATTGAATTTTTGCTGATATATTCATAGTATCTTAATGGGTTGTTATTTCAAAATATCAATATTTTTCAAAATTTCCTTTTTGACTATTCTAATTCAGGATCATTAAAGTGACATTAAACTAAGATCTTATGAGCTACAGTTTTACTTACATATGTTATGCTAAAATCAGTGAAAGTCATGATTATGAGGGACATTCTTGACGATTTCAGCAGACTAGCAGATCTTCCAACTGCTTCATTTCATCACCAATCTGGTCAGAATACAGTTTTTTTTTTTAATTTTATTGATATGTTGTGCAACTAACAATAATATATTTCCCAATATCTACTATAAAGCATATAATTTTAAGAGTCATGATGAAACCTCATTAAAACTTTGCACCAGAGCCAAGCATGATCTAGCACATGTGTGTATGTAATCTCTAAGATAGGAAAATCATGAGTCAGCCTGGGCTTTATTGCAAGAGCCTGTTGAAGAAACCCGAAACAACAAAAACAACAAAGTAGACTTTTCACAAGAAAACATTGTCTCTAATTATATGGAGTGATTTAAACTGATGACTAGAGCCAAATAAATCCACAAAAAGAAAACAAATAAGATGGTATAATATGACAGAACTTAGTAGACAGAGTCAAGAAAAAAAAAATCAATGAATAGAAAATTTGAGAAAAATAAATAAATAATAGACTTAGATCCAAACTTGAAATTCTTTATGAGGAAAGAAAGACCTAGAATAAAACCATGCAGAAAGTAAAGTGCAGACCTCAAAAGCATGGAAGACATTTCCTCAGAAGAGCAACTGAAGGAGGCAAACAAGAGGATATTGACCAATCACTGCGAGCAGCATGCATGTGATCTCAATTTTCCTCAGGGGCTTCAGGATACCATGGAAGGCTGGTGTGGAGTAACTAACATTTGCCTGTCATTTCCCCTTCTGAGTCTCCTCTATATTGCCATTTGTTTTTATACATCAAAAGCTACAACTAAGCAGATCTCATAGAGTCTTCTAGAAGCTGAAGCGGCAATCACCACATGGGTATGCCCTAGGTCCTCTGCATATATGTTGTGGTTGTTTAGATTGGAGTTTTTGTGGGACTTCTAACAGTGAAAGAGAGAGGTGGGGTATCTCTGACTCTTTTGCCTGCTCTTGGGGCCCTTTTTCTCCTACTGGGTTGCCTTGCCCAGCCTTCATATGGGGGGTTGTGCCTAGCTTTATTGCATCTTGTTATGGCTATGTCCCATTGATATCTCTCGGAGTTTTGCTGTTTTCTGAGGGAAATGAAGAAGCAGAGGATCTGGGGGAGAGGGGTGGTAGTGGTGGGGGATTGGGAGGAGTGGAGAGGGAGGGGAGGTTTCAGTTGGGATGTATTCTATGAGAGAAGAATAAATGAAAAGAAAAAAAGAAGAGCTACCACGGAAAGGCTTAGAGTAGAATATAACTTCCCAGCCTAAACATGTAGTCTACAGTCAGGTAGGTCAGCCTTAATGGACTGGCACAAACTGGGGGTGAAACAACAGAGTTTTATTCTCTATGCATTCTGAGGCCTGAAAATCTGAGATCAAAGGGTTAGTAGAGGGAGAAGAAACCATAATTAGGATATAGTGTATGAGAAAAGAAAATAGTTTCAATAAAAGGGAAAGAAGTATATAAATAAAGTAAAATATTGAAAAAAAACAAAACAAAAACAAACAAATAAATAAACATGTTCTTGACTACTGCTAGCATTTTCTCTCTATGCCCCCACCCTGCCTTTTCAATGTGCATTTACCTTCCAGGAGTTCGTCTCTTGTTAGAAAGATTGTATTCACATTGAGTTAGGACACTATGCAATGGTATCTTGTTTAGATGGAATCACCACATTAAAAGTTCCGTCTCAAAATCCACCAGGAATCTGATTCCATGACTCACCGTCATTAAATTAGACAGTATTTGAAATTATGATAGATTACTTTCATTTATGCTGAACATCTACATTTTTAAAAAGTCTGCCATTATTTCTTGAGTGGTATAATAGACCAATGATTTTCACAGTCTTAATTTATTAGGAATCCTAAGTCATCTTAAGATGATATGCATAGGCTAGATGGAAATAACTCTGTTTTATCTGTAGAAGCTGGACATCCATTATGAATTATGGATATTGGTACCAGTCAGAAAGGGAATTAACAGGTAAACACTACTCACCTTAAACTATCCTTGCATAGTAACCTGACCTTCCTGGGAACTTAGTATTTGAACTGAGTACACATCTACATAGTTTGCAGTAAATGTCCAACATCCTCATTCCATTTCTCAACTGCTTTTCTGAGGCAATGTTTTCCTTGTTCCTCAGTGGGAGGCACCTCTTCTGTAACAGAATACGTTCTCAGCTCCAGGATGAATTTCATTAACTACTTGTAAAAGGTATTTGCCTACCCACTCTCTACATGGTGGCAATTCTCAGCAAAGTTGCAACCCTTCTAGAATCTAACAAAGGACTAACATGCATGACCTGAAGGAAAATTTGCAAACATTTCTTATTACTTTTCTACACATAGTTTTCAAATTTCTTCAGCACCTCTGAAGAAATACAGATACAACCATGCCCATGATCAGCTATAGATGTGTTGTTCTTCCTGGTTCAGAGAACATGTAGGGTCCTACAACCGCAATAATCATACTCTTTACTCCACAAAGGCAACCTTAGAGTCCTAATGCTCTGAGACTAGGAATATTGATTTCTTAAATGTATGTCTTATATTCTCAGAAAAAAAAGAATTAATTTCCTTGATCACTATACATATGTATTCTCAGATAATAAATTAACCTCTTACTAGAAGTAAGTAGGAGGCCTTCTTGGTAGCACAACTTGTTCCTCCTTTAGTTAAACATGAAGTAACCCAACAGAGCATAAGATAGGCTATAAGCTGGCTCACTTCTGTGAACTTGATTGCACTAATATGCCATAGTAATTATGAAAAATATATTTTTATGACATAACAAAATGGCCAGATGAAGAAATGTGTATTTCTAAAGGAAATTTTATGGGAGAAAAACTAGGAAAACACTAAACGTAGAAATGTCACTTAATGGGTATTCTTCAAATGTTATACTTCTTCATTCACTATTTCTGGCACAATAAGAAGGAAGGACAAAAAAATAATGCTTTTTGTCTTTCAGCTATTGAGGAAACAACACTCAAAGGTGGATGAATACGAGGTGAGAATGGATCTAAGAGGGGCCGGGGGTGAGTATGATCAAATACATTGTAGGCAGTACTTAAAAAATTAATACACATTTTAAAAATAGAAAGAAATAAAATTCAGCCTTAAGAGATGGGCAATCAACAACTCCCTCCCCTGACTATTTTAATGAATGCCAGGCAACAAATAGGCAGGTATGCCTATTGAAACCACTGACTGAGGAAGAAGATTCTAAAGGACCGAGGTGGACAGTGAGGGACAGCAGAGGTAAGACAGGCCTTCTATTGATATGCATATTCTCACTTCAGCTTTTTCTATAGTATAACCTTGACTAAGAGTCTATAAAAATTAAGCCAATGCTGCTGCCAATTCTTTCCTTGGCAACCAAGGGAAGAATTGGTAGCCAAAACATGGAAATATGGAAAAAGAGCTCCATTTGTGGAAAACTATATTACTTGCATGTGTGTGTGTGTGTGTGTGTGTGTGTGTGTGTGTGTGTGTGTGTATAATTGTCAGTGAATGCTTAGTCTGTTTATAATAAAACATAAAGAAACTAGGAAGATGTACTCCAGTATTGAAGGTAATAAGGAAAAAGACATCATTTATAAGTTTGTGTTTCTCCAAATGTTGTAAGATGAGTTCTGAAGCCCTAGTTGATGATGTTAGAGGTGTAGTTTGAGGGGGGTGATTACATAGTAATGGCTCTATTCATGAATGGGATCATCAAAGAAGCTTCAGAGAGCTGCCTGGCTCTTCTCCTTTGTTCTGTGAAGCCACAATGGTCGTTTTTTTCCTGCCTGTCTGCTTCTTTCATAGTGGTCCTTCTTTCCATTTGATGATGCCACACATACACACACACTAACACACACTTACACACACAGATACATGCATACACACATGCACAAGGACACACACACACACACACACACACACACACACACACACACACACATAGACACAGACACACAAATACAAAATGCCCTTTCTGACTCTGGTCCTCACTAGGCACAATGCTTACTGGTACTGTGATCTTGGACTTCTTAGCCTCCAGAAGAGTGAGAAATAACTTTCTATTGTTTATGAATTACTGATACTCTGGTATTTTTATTATGGTAGGACTAAGGCAACATCTAACCAGACAGAAAAGAGCTGATTCAAGAAAGATGTGTGAGACCAGAAAGACTACAGGAAACAGTGTGTACTACAGAATCATACAAGATCTGGTAGAAAATAGTAATGTGGTTAAAAATTCTGAAATCCCTAACAGATAAAGGATATAAATAAAAACAGGGTTGGAAAGAGAGCCCATTCAGAAAAATGCTACCCTTGCCAGAATGAGAGTTTGAATTCTATCTCCAGAATTCATCTAACATCAGCCAGGTGTGGTGGCATGCAGCTGCAATCTCATCTCTGGGGAGGCAGAGACAGGCAGAGCTCTGGGGCTCACTGGCCAGCAAGTCTAGCCTATGAAAATAACCTTGGACAAGTAAGGGATCTCCAAAAACTCAAAAGTGAAGGTGGACAGCTTATGAGGAAGAGTGCTTACAGTTGTCCTCTGGCACCAAGAGTCATTTTCAGAGATATGTATACCAACCTCATACACACACACACACACACACACACACACACCTGCACACACATGAACACACATGTACACAAGCACAAAAGGACACAGATAAGTTATCTATTAGTGTTGCTGGATCCTAATGGTTCCTTCAGGGGAGAGGGTGAGAAGGTGGGGCATGAAAGGCTCAGACAGGGAGTCAGTTGAAGGCAAACAGCAGACAACTTTATTTAATAAAGGGGAAGTCCTTATACACCCTTCTCCCAGCACCCAGTCTGTGTTGCAGTTGGGTGGAATTGTGTAGTCGTCCCTCATTGGCTGGGCATGATCAGGAACTCTGACAGTGCCTGTTGCTAGGCCCTCAGGCAGACTCCAGGTTGGCTCATAATGAAGTACATTATATGCATACCTTGGCAACTGGTTTGAGCTAATTTCCTTGACCCTATGGGCCTGTCGTACTACATACTAGGATTTTTTTCTCTGTAAATGAAAAGTAACTTAGGTAGACTGGAACAATAAGAAACATTCCGTATGTGTGGCCCTTAAATAAATTCAGTGAAGGCCCAGATTCTATCCATGCATCACTAGAGGGTAATCAGTAGATACTATAATAAAGTGTCGTTTGGCTGAAGTATTTATTTATTTTAATACAAAACTTGAATTTTAGGGTCAGTTAGAGAGAGAATGATTTTAGATAGTAACCATAGAATGCACATCAGGGATCTATCTCTGTTGGAAATTTTGGAAAAAACAAGCTCCTACTGAAAATGTGTTTACATAAGACTACTACCAAAGATATACTATTTAACACCAATATAATTGTGCAGTGTGTTGGCTAGTTTTATGTCAACTTGATACAAGCTATAGTTATTTGAGTGGAGAGAACAACAACTGAGAAAATATCTCTAGAAGGTTGGCTGAAGGTAAGCCTGTAGGACATTTTCTTAGCGATTGATGTGGGAGAGGCCAATCCATTCTGTGTGAGACCACCCCAGGGCTGGTGGTCCTGGGCTCTATAAGAAAGCAGGCTGCACAAGCCATGGGAAACAAGTCACTAAGCAGCACTCCTGCATGGCCTCTGCATCAGGTCCTCCTGCCTCCATGTTTGTGCCCTATTTGAGTTCCTGTCCCAACTTCCTTCAGTGCTTAATAGAGATGTGGAAGCATAAGCCTAATAAACCCTGTCCTCTCCAAGTTACTTTGGTAAGTGTGTTTCAACACAGTAATGACAATCCTAACTAAGACACTGGGAATTGCAACAGATACCTTTAATTCCAGCACTCAGGAGACAGAGGCAAGGTGGAGCTCTGTGAGTCTAAGGCCAGCCTTGTCTACATAGTGAATTCTTGGAGAGCCAGGGAGACATAGAGATGACATGCCCCATTAAAGAAAAGAAAACAAACAATATAACTAAGGAATTCTTTAAAAACTGATTAATTACCAAGTATAATTCGATGGGTTATTTTATGTTATATTAAGCAATAAGTGTATATGTATATGAATTTGTTTTTCTTTGAAAGGAATAATTTTATTTTTGCAAATAGTTTCCTCAGAATCCTTTAATGAATCTGTGTAATAAAATAAATTTGTGTGTGTGTCAATAAGAAAATATTGCAAAATCATTTAGTTTGAATTTATGTATGTATACTATATATAGACTATATATGTATGTGTATATATGTATATAAGCTATATACATACATATAGGTGCTATATGTATATATATGTATGCTGAAAATATAAAAAGTCTATTATTCCTATGGAGAGACTATATTCTACAAGGAATAAGTTCAAAAAGAAAAATATGGAAGTTCAAATGATTACCCTGAAAAGAATCTCAGCCTTTAGAAATCAAGATGAGAGAGGATTGGGAACACATAACAAAGAAGAAAGTGTGATGCTTTGGAAGCCAAGTTCACTTGACAGCTGTTTTAAGAAGATGAAATCTTTAGTTGTGTCAAATGATGCCTTTCAGTGAATTAGGATGAGGACTGAGAACTTCACTCTGCTTTTAACACTTAAGAGGTCACTAGTGACCTCACTAAAATCAATCTGGATGAGTTCAGGCTGAGTTTAGCAAAGAATGCGGTATAGCATTAGAAACGAGGCAGAAACTTCTGTCAAGGCATTCTGATGAAAGGAGATCAGAACAATGGGTTGTAATTGTAGGTCTCAATTTTAGACGTAGATTTTGATATTTTATTATCATAAAATTTATATTATTCTTTCGTTATTAAGCTTTTTGTCTTGTTTTTTAGACAAGATATCACATAGCCTGAACTGACTTGAACTTGCCCTTTAATTCTAACTAGGCTTGAACTTCTAATGCTCCTGTGTTCACCTCCCCAATGCAGGCATTGTAGGGCATGTGCTACCATGCCTGGTTTATAATAATCAATAGTATTACTTTAAAACTGCACAAATACAGTGTACTTGAATAGCCAGGGTCATGAAACAAAAGAGAAAAGTGAATGTAGGAGAAAATGAATTCTTGGACAACAGATTTCATTGACTATAAGGATGGACTTAGAGACATAGAACACACACTGTTTCAGTTAGAAACTTGGGTCCTCACTTGTAGAAAGGAAAGAATTAGAGTCTTGCTATAACGCATATAAATAGATTGGTATTGGAGTTTTTGTTGCTTCTAGTTTTTCAGAGAAAGAAGTAGCAAGCCATCAGTTCAATATTATTGGAGGATGCAGATGTCCCAAGAAAGGCATAGGAAACAGAGCCTAGCATCTCACTGTTATGTGTGGTATGTGAATCTGTAACAACAGTGTTGAGAATGACTCTAAAAATTCAGCTTCCTGTCATTAAAAGGTACCCAATGATTCTAAACATAACCGAGCATCTAAAGAGCATCTCCAGATGGCCCATGTATATAATGAAGCTTGTAAATCACAGGCTCAGAATGACAGAGTATACAGTAGCAAAACTTAGCAGAACAGAGAGCACAAAGTTACAGCTTTGTCAGAGAGCTTGGGTAAACATGTCATCATTTGGTAAAGATGTGCAAGTATGTTTGTGAGATTTAAAGAATGGTACAGTTAACTACGAGAGATTTCATCAGTTACAACTTTAATAAGCTGGAGTTAGAACAGTTGAATAATAAAATGATTGTAATGATGCTTCATAAAATTGAAATATAAGATCTGAAAAATGAAACTGTGGGGAGGTGAAAAAGGGAAAGAGATCCCTTTCTAGTGTGGTTGAAGGATAAGTACAGTGGGTGAGATGGGTGTAAACTGGAAAACAAAAAAGATGGTAGTCATAGAAATTACTGTTCAGAATTGAGGTGGGGTAACTAGTATTAACACAGAACAGTGTGAGTTGTGGGAAGAGTGAGAATATGAGTGTGGGTGGAGAATGAGATTTACAGCAGTAGCAGAAGTCAACAGAATGATTGGATTGAATCCGCACAGAGTAATCATCTACATGGGCAATAGAACTCTCAGGAACTGTGACACTGATGTCAGGGTAATGAACCATGAGCTATTGGCTGAGTCTCAAAAGTCTATTGGTAATGACAAAGAAGAAGGTCCTGGTTTGTACAGTCTGATGATGTCAGACTGGTGAGTGTGCTTGGAGGGGTGGGAGGATGCTGATGATGTCAGACTGGTGAGTGTGCTTGGAGGGGTGGGAGGATGCTGATGATGTCAGACTGGTGAGTGTGCTTGGAGGCGTGGGAGGATGCTGATGATGTCAGACTGGTGAGTGTGCTTGGCAAGGTGGGAGGATACTGATATACTAGTGAGTGTGCTTGGAGTGTTGGGAGGATGCTGATGATGTTAGACTGGGGAGTGTGCTTGGAGGGGTGGGAGGATGCTGATGATGTTAGGATGCTGCTGATGCTAGACTGGTGAGTGTGCTTGGAGGGGTGGGAGGATGCTGATGATACTAGGATGCTGATGATGTTAGACAGGTTGGTGAGTGTGCTTGGAGGGGTGGGAGGATGGAGAAAGTGAAACAAGAGAGACAGCTCACTGACTCCCAGAGTAGGACTTGTGAAGGAGAGAGCATGTTTCCTTAAGCCTCAGGAAAGGGTGCTTACTTAAACAGCTCTGAATGAGTCAAGAGCAATAATGTTGGGGTGCTAAAAGGGTGATTGTGAGGAGTTGCAAAAGATGGGGGAGCATCTTTTATAAGACCGTCCCACTCTTGCACTGCGAAGGCAAAGTAGGGAGAATTTAATCTATGAAATTCTAAGGCTAGGTCATAGTAAGCTAAGGCTGCTGTAACAACTTCCAGAGAGAAGGTAGCTAAAGCAATACAAGTTTATGCCTTGTCATTCTGGAGTCTGGATGCTGAGGATTATGGGAAAGGTAGATTTAGTTCTGGAAGTTCTCCATTTTCTAGTTTGTAGATAACTGACAACTTTCTTCTCTTTGCTTCCTTGTGTGAGAGAAAGCAGAGACAAAGCACAGCCTCCACCCTGCTTTTCCTCAGAAGAACACTAATCTGGTCAAATTACCTCCCCAAACCTTACCTCTAAGTAACGTGCTTTTAGGGTTTAGGATTTCAGCATATGAAGTTTTGGAGGAAAGAACAATTTATTGCATGATCTTTATTCTCTATTTTTATCTCTTGATTGATCAAACATAACTCACAAGACAAAAATTGCTCCGTTTCCACAAGCTGGAAACAAAACTTAACCAAGACTTTGATGAGAAACCTGCACATCTCTGTCTGTTTTGCATTCCCTTCCAGACATTGCTAAACATCCAACAAACTACTATGCTGTTCTCAATCCTTATATGGGGCTTCCGAGTTCCCTCCGGACACCTACTGATGGACACACAGGATTAGCCAAGAGTGACCTCACAGTGTGTAAGCAGTTCTCCCAGGATACCTTTTAAAACATTGATTGTGTTAGCACAGAAGTCATGAGGCGAATAAAGTTGAATTGCAATCCTGGATCCATGTTGAAAATTGATCACGACTCCTTTATATTTTTATTTTTTGCCCATTACAATAATAGCAGGGCTAGTATAACATTGTAATTATGTGTTGATCTAGCTCCTGACACCAAGTGCATGCACATGTGCACATACACACCTGACTTATTCTCGTCATTATTATTTATTTCCCATGGCTTGATTTCATGCCTCTTACATGTTATATACCTTAATTTATATTTATTAAGAATAAGCATTTATCAATGATTTTAATTCTAATACCAATGGGAGAATCAAGAAATTTTCTGCTAAAATTTTGTGTTTAACCTAACCCCATCCTCATGGCCTCATGTACACATACTTTACAAAGCTGTAGGTTCTAAATATTCCTCATCCAACTCAAAACCTGTAAACTGGTTTTGTAACACACATAATTAGAAGAATGGTGTTTTCCAATGAATTAGAGCTGTCTTTATCTGAGCTCTTGCTTAAGGTCCTTCCACAGGTGACAGAAATACACTAATTAACGCTCTGCCAAGGAGAGAGAGAGAGAGAGAGAGAGAGAGAGAGAGAGAGAGAGAGAGAGAGAGAGAGAGAGAGAGAGAGAGCGAGCTATTTTACAATGTTGGGATAAAATGAGAGTTAGATAGCATCATTTCTATTTGCAGTATTTTATTTTAGCTGAATTTCACTGAACAAGGTTAAAGAGAAACCAGTGACTAATAATTATAGGTGAAGGTAGTAAGACACAAACCCATTCAATGGGCTTTCACAACAGTTAGAATTATATCCAAAAGCCTTTGACTCGAGGGTATGCTTTCCACATGTTATGACATTCAGTATTTGATACTCACTGTCAGTGACCCTCCAGCGTGTTTCTAAACTCTGTGGAAATGAATCCATCTCACTATAAAGATTAGTAAATAGGCTCAATTAGTAGTTTGGATAAAGGAAGTGACATTATTGGGATTCATGTGCAACAACCATCAACTGAAGGCTCCAGGACACAGGGAGCAGAAGTATGGAGATTTGTTGTCTTAAATTTTAAAAATTAAGACTTTATGTGGACCTTCATTTAATTGTTTTCTTACATTATCAAGAAAGAACTATAATAGTAGAAAACAGTATATAGATTGATGACATTGTGATTTCTAATACTGTTTTATAGAAACAATGTTTTCCCAGTTTATTTACTTAATTCCTTCCACTGATCACTCACAGGGCTTACTCTGACCAAGGCACTATTTTATCTACTCTATTTTAAGCTATGAAGAAAGGCTTTAGAGTTTCCATTTTCATAGTGTTTACATTATCATAAAGAAAAGTCACCATGGTCTGAAAGATGTGTAATTTCACTATCATCCGTCAGTTATAAATATTTTCTCTTCTTGTAAGTGGTTTGCCCATGTTCTAGTTTGAGGGGTACTTTCTTGAGTTGATCTGATAGGTTTCTCAGATACTCAAGTCAGTCTGTGCTGACATATTCATAATATCTCTGCATGAGACTGAGAGTGTTTCCAGAAGAGAGTAGCCAAGGAGGCATGAGATGGAGTTAGAGAGACTCACTCTCACCAAGGTAGGCAGGCATCACCGAATATGCTAAAAGTCTGAACCCAAAAGCAGGAAGCAGAAGAGTGGAGTTTCTAGGTTGTTGGCTCTTGTCACTTATTTGCCTTAGATATCATACTGCTTTGCTGTGGACTTTGGGCTCTGAGAATTATCTCATTCCCAACTAGTACCTCACTACTTCTCGGGTAATATGGTGCTCTTATTGGTACTGGGTCTCTAAAGAGTCCAGACTAAAACATTTCCATATGGCTCCATCTGGGTGAAAGATGTTCACTATCTCTTTTCAGGTGATCACATGTCCAATGATAATGTCATCCTCCTTGATCTTCATGTTGGAGATAAGAATTACTTCTGATCACTCACCATACCCCAGCTCTCAAGGGTCAATTTTCTGCTGCAGGTGACTCTGCCACTGTGAAATGACCTCTTTTCTCCGTCTTCACTAGCCTCCTCCATCCCGTTTCACTAGCCATCAGAGTTCCCCCAACAGGCCTCTAACATAGGTGCCTTGAAGTTCACTCACTTTTCCCCATCAATCCATTGTGTCCATTACTCTCAGAAAGATCATTCAGAACCCAAAATCTCATATGTAATGGTTCTAAGTAAGAATTTTATAAAGCAATCTACAAATACTGTATGTGAAGATCATAAAGATAACTGAGTTCTAAAGAACATTCCATGTAACTCTTTGTATTTCCAAATAATCTTGTGAATCAGATACAAAGTTCCATCTATATGAAGAAGAGGATGGTGATTCTCAAAATAACTTCAGTGCGGATCAGAAATTTCTCCCTGTGAACTCCGTTTTACTACATTTGCCTTTTTGTTCTTAAAGTACTTAGGTAGTGAACAAAAAAACCTAGTGATTCTTAACACACCTGCCATTTTTTAGGTAGAACTAGTAGTGGATTTATTTGAGAATTCAATGAAACCTATAGACTCTATTCGTCTATATATTTGAATTACACATGTGAAAGTAGGTCTTTCACTGTCCCATGAAAGTAGGTCTTTCACAGTCCCATAGAAACCATGCTAAGATCCTCTGTAAAATGACCTAAAAAGATCCCATTGTTCAGGGAGAATTAATGTTCATTCCCTAAGTCAGTATTACCAGCAAAGTTGGAGCTTCTGGAAAAAATTTTAAATCAAAAAATGTCTTTAGAATCATTTTTTCTTCTCTATTTGTATTGATTGTCACATTTCATTGATAACTTTCTATTGTATTGCAAAAGAAATAAGAACTGTTACTCTATGAACTGCTGTTAGACACATTCTATTCCTGCTTGGGGAAAAAAGGTGCCCTGCTAAGAGGCCAAAGGCATCCCTTCCTTAAAAGAGTCCTGGACTAGACATGTATTCCAGGTTCTGGAGCATGTCTTATGGACAGAGAAGAATGGGTGTAGCTGCTCATTCATAGAAGCATGGAGTCTCACAATGGTTCTAAAGCATCTGCAGGGGGCTGTGATTTAAATATCATGATCTCCCACCTCCAGACTGACCCATTTTCTTCAGTGCTGTGTAACCACCCACAGCATCACAGCCTCTAAGGAAATAAAGTCTCCCAAAGCCTACACTTTCCAGAAGTGAGCTTGGCAACTGCAAATTTGTGCAAGTACTGATTTTCTATTCTAGTTCTAAAAGGTGCCATGGTGCATAGATTCATGTCCAGATATAATTGTACACATAGCTCAGAGTATTATGTATAAACTAATGAGGGCTAAACATTGTTTCTGCATTAGCCAAGAACAGTAGGAAATCTTTAGAAAGAAAGTTAAATTAATGATAATGAGCCAACCTCTGATATGCGCACTTGTCCCTCTTTCTAAATAACAGGGAAAAAAATCCCACTTCAAGTAAATTTTAAACTTATGTCTGTATTTTATTGATCAAGAGGAACATTCCTATTATACAGACATTCACTCAGTTTCCTAAATATTACTGGGTTTCTCCTACATGCCAAATAATTTAGCACATATGAGGGAATAGAACAGAGATGTTTGCCTTAATAGAATTAGCCATGCTTTCTTTACAATCCTGTTAATTAACAAGTCTCACAATTTAAAAAAAAATCTTGTTATCTTCAACTAACAAATATCAGTTAGTTATATCAGTTTTTTTTCACACTAGAGTTTTAATATCTATTCATCTTCATTGAGAGTCCAATCCTATATTAGTTACGGAATTGCGGGCAGATCACCACTTTACTAAAACAAAGGTAAATCTCTGCAGTTTGTGGCAGCAACCAGAGAAGGAATGTGTCTTCCATTCTTACCTAAATGATACATAAATATCAGTTAAATATCATTTTTCATTTTGTTATTGAAATAAAATATGTGATTTTAAAAGTCGTAAGAATGAAAGAAATGCTTGCCTTATTGAGCTAACATTCTAGATGTAAAGCTATGGGAAAAAGGAAGAATTAAGGTAGATATGCAAAACAGAGTCTTAACAGTACATGGACAACTTTTATAAACACCTGAAGAAGTCTTTCTGGATGCCCTATCATTTGCCTGCCCATACTTTTATCCTTGTTAAGAGATAAGACATAGTCTGTAAAATTTTACTGCAGTAGAATAGGGCTATGTTACCTTAGTGACCAGGACCCGAGACAGTCCACATTGTCTCTGGAGATGCCTTGCCTTCACTCTCCTCAATGGATCATTTCCTAGGCATTGGTACTAGCATCCTTATGTTTTTCATGACCTGAATACTGTTCTGGCTGAGGAAGAAGTTATATTTTAATTAATGTGTTCTTTGTGTGCTTAAGAGCTATATGGCTAATGAGTCAGTTACCAACTAAGATAAGCATCATTGAGGTGCCAAGGCATAAAAGATGATGAGTTCTGAGTATTAATAGTCAATTAATGAGGAATGGATGGAACTTGGGGTGTCAGTAGCTAGTGACAAATTTTATATTGAGCACAGGTCTCCCATCATTCTGCTGCCTGCATCAATGCGTGTGTTGGCTTCAGGGAGCCCATAATTCCAAATTGCACCACTTTTAGGATATGTTACATCTCTGAAGCCACGTGGTCTGATTTGGGAAAAGTTGACATCGCAGTGTGTATTCTGTTTCTTTTCCACCAAGGAGTGTGTTCCATATAGTGTGTTTCAAGGTACAAATCAAAATAGTGTTTTATTTATCAGTTAGGTAAAAAAGGAAGACAAAAACTCTTTCTCTGGACAGCTGCTGTCACAAACTGCAGAGATTTACCGTTGTTTTAGTAAAGTGTTGAACTGCCTGTAATTCCATAACTAATATAGGGTTGGACCATCAATGGAACTGAATACTAAATAGATACTAAAACTCTAGTGTGAAAGGTGGTTAATGAAGAATATATTTACATGATTTCAAAGTGTTTCCATGAAGACTTCTTATTAATTGTGATGGGAAAACAGACACCTCCACATTGGAAAAAATAGAACTCTAATGACCGAAATCAAAGCACCTTATGCCCCCTGTTCCAGTTCCCTGAGAAAGACACAGAAAAGAATACATGGAATTCTACCCATGGAATTTGAATCAAATCCACAAGGAATACTTAGACAACTCCAAGGAGAGGGAATTTTTATTATGTGTTAAGACTATTACCAAATGTCAATACAATTAGAAGTAGAAAAAACTAAAATAATAAAATAAATAATAGGTTCTGCCTAAAAAAATAATTAAATGAAATATTTGCTTCCAAATCAAAGTTAAGTTGAAAGGAAAAAAAAGTAAATTTGAACTTCCTAAAAAATAAAAACATGGAACTGGACACTGTGTTAGATATCCCTATCATACTGTGTTCTAGAACATTTTGTAACTCTTTTGTAAATGTTGAATTCTACTCTCAGAAATTTTGATGTTGGAGGTGATTCTGGGGCTAAAGATCAAACTTAGGGCCTTGTGCATGCAGTCCCACTAGGCTACAATCTTTCCCCTACTCTTTATGTTTTAAGATATTTAATATATATAAAAAATCACGAGTCCTCATCTATAGTATAGTGACAGGTTCTATATAGCAAGAAATTTTCTGGATTCTGCTCCTTGTTCCTGGAAGGCAAATTCTAAACCCATGACATTTCCTAGGTGATTAGATAATAATAATAATTGTAGTTAGTCATATTTGACTCCTTGGACCACATTTAATAACTTATGCTGGTGAAATCATTTAAGATGGCAGATAGTTTTACAAAAAAAAAAAGCTAGCTATATTATTCAACAATTGAGTTTTAAACCACTTGGTATCATTCCAAATTTATGGCAGAAATGGCATCATGTAGCAAAGACTTCAATCAGTCATAGTTTAATCAAGTCTCAGTGAAAAACTGTGGATCTCAAAGCACAGGTGAGTCTCCTTGTCTGACAATACTCAGTATGTCACATATGGATGTGAGAGTCTTTGCATGCCTGTAAACCATGACACTTCTGCATTTTGCTGCATGTGCCTTACTGGAAGTGTTTCCAATGTGTGTCTTTTTCTTAAAATAAGCCTGTAATTGTAAGCAAAGCACACTCCTAAGTCTGAGAGTCAGTCCAACATATCAAGCCCCAGCAGCTAGTGGTAAGGTAGCTGATCAGTAGGAAAAACAGCCCAATAACTCCTCTGAGTGTCACAGTTGCTGGCTGTCAGGGCAGCCCAGCAATGGATTCTGTCTTTAAGCTCTGAATTTGGCTCAATTTCAGTTAATTGGTCTCAGAAGTCACTGCAGATTCATTGTACTAATTTTATAAAATTAAGTTTAATGTTTAATTTTTTTTAAATTTTAAGAATCTCATAAACTTCAAGAAGCAAGAAATATAACCCAAATACAATGTTTAGTAGGCTACCCATGTGTCTCTTTGATCATATCCTCTCAAAAACTGTAACTTCTCTCATTAGGTAAATGAGTCAATTATTAGATTCAGAATTCTTTGGAAGTTACTGAAGATTGGAAAAAAAGGATTCATTTTAAACTCAATTCAGTTTATGGATTTAAATGCTAAAACTGAGCAACAAGAGCTAAATATACGTCATTACCAGTGTGAATGTAGATTTCACCTCGAACAACTGGGGGAAAATTAAAATTAAACATTTTAAAATGACCTGAAAATACTATTATTGAGAATAATAAATTGCAATCAATCAATCAATCAATTATATAGATATCCACCCAAAGATATTTTAAAAACCTATGCCTGCCACATAGAAGATGATCAATAAATAGTAATTAGGATTCTATTTAGATTTTTTTCATACATGTATTTATTTTAAGAGAATGACAAAATCCCAACTAGACATCTCTCGTTGTTAAATGAAACCTCCACTGCCCTGAATGAGTTACATGGAATTGAGTTTTTGGGCAAAAGGACCACATGTAAACTCCCAAACAGCCCAGGATTTTAATAAGGCTACTGGTTGCTCCCCACACACTGATGGTAAGGCCCTGTTGCTGAAGACAATGCCTACATAACTCACTGAACATAGAGTAGTCAAGCTGGTGCCGACCTAGAGCCTTCAGCCCTACTGACGACTGTTCATGGTACTTGAAGGTACTCTGCACAATACCAGAGGAGAAAGGTCAATACAAATCCAGCTACAAACCATTCAGTCTACAATGGTGGTGTGACTGCATGATATGCGGGTGTAACAGTGGTACAAAAGATGTTGGAGTAACCAACCACTATTTGATTGGATTTAAGGCTCAGTCCATGAGAAGGAACCCATACCTGACAATGCTCCAGGGGCAAAAAAATCAGTCTAAGTAGGCCAGGGATCTAAGGGAAAACCAAACACTACTGTTTTACCAAAGGAATGTAGCAATAAAATGACTGCTAAGAACACTCTGCTACATTCAGAGATCAGTGTTTTTCTTCACTGTCATCAGAGAAGCTTCCTCCTACAGAGGATGGCAATAAATACAGAGACTCACAACTGAACAATGTGCAGAGAATGAGAGACCTTGGAACACTCAGTCCTAAATGAGATATATCCATCAAATCCCTTCCCGCAGAGCTCAGGGAACTTTGCCGAAGAGGAGGCAGAAAGATTATAAGAGCCAATAGGAGTAAAAAAGCCAAGGAAACAAGCCTTCTAGCTATAAACAGGACAGATACACAGATGCATGTACGAACTTACAGAAACTGTGGCCGCATGCACAGGGCCTGCACAGTTCAAAGCCAGATGGGGTAACAAAACTGAGAAGGGAAGTAGACACAAGCCTCTATCCCTAACCCAGAAGCTATCTCCAATTGATAACCATTTACAAAAGAAAAATTAGTTTTCTCCAAGGGAGTCTCACTGGATATACCAACCACACTTAAGGGCAGGCCCGCTGGCCCAGCAGTAGAGTGCCAACACAAACAAGCTCCGTAGTGTTTTGGGAACTTTTCTGTCTTTTTTTTTTTTTTTTTTTGAGACAGGGTTTTTCTGTGTAGCTTTGCACCTTTCCTGGAACTCACTTGGTAGCCCAGGCCGGCCTCGAACTCACAGAGATCCACCTGGCTCTGCCTCCCGGGTGCTGGGATTAAAGGCGTGCGCCACCACTGCCCGGCCTTTTCTGTCTTATAATGACTTGTTTAGGCATTTTTCCAATTTTATGTTTTATGGGATTTCTCTCTCTCTGTGTGTGTGTGTGTGTGTGTGTGTGTGTGTGTGTGTGTGTGTGTGAGAGAGAGAGAGAGAGAGAGAGAGAGAGAGAGAGAGGGAGGGAGGGAGGGAGAGACTGCATCTGTATGTGTTTCTTGTGCTTTTTCTTTCACTCTTCGTTTTTCTCTGCTTAACTGTTTTGTCCTATTATGTTTTTATTTGTTTGTTTATTTTTAGTTGTCTGCTTTCTAAGAGAGGAAAGAAGGTGTAGATCTGAGTGAGTTGGAAGGAGGGGAGGTTGGAAGGATGTGGGGGTAGTTAAGGGAAGGGAAACAGTGATTAGAATATAATGTATGGAATATAGTGTGTATTTTCATAATAATTAAAACTGTCCAATTAAAAAAATATTTATTGTAACAAATACTTTAAATAAAAACGTAAGAAACTTGATGAAATGTTGATGTTCATAACTTCTTTTTTTTTTTTTTTTTTTACAGGTTCATGTTTTTATTGGACATGTTAACAAAAGAGGTTTAGTCAAAAAGACCAAAGCCCATGTCGTCATCGACTCCTCAGATTCTTCCTTCTTTGCTTCCACTTTCTTTTCCTCAGCTGGGGCAGCAGCAGTAGAGGGGGCAGGACCACCTGCTGGCGCGGCTCCAGCCCACCAGCCCCTACGTTGCAGATGAGGCTCCCAATGTTGACATTGGCCAGGGCCTTTGCAAACAAGCCAGGCCAGAAAGGTTCAACATTGACACCAGCTGCTTTAATGAGGGCATTGATCTTGTCCTCCGTGACCGTCACCTCATCGTCGTGCAGGATGAGGGCGGAGTAGATGCAGGCGAGCTCGGAGACGGAGGCCATGTTGCCGGCACGGTGCTAGTTGCCGGATGAAGTGAGGGCCTCACCCCAACGCGGCCTTAGCTTCCTCGGAAGAACCGAGCACCTTGGCGGCAGCTGAGGAAAGGCTGTTCATAACTTCTTTCTGTAGTATACCACTCTTTGTTCTTAAATCTGAAATACATTTCAGCAGCATTTTGTAGATTTGGGCTAAAATAAATGAAACCCCAAGGACACAAGTTGTAAAACACTAACAAGTTCACCCCACCTCATGTTACTTCTAAACTTTAAGAGAAGAAAAGGGAAAGGAAAAAAAATTATGACAAGATGAAGGAGAGAAGGAACAAATGAAGGAAGGGAGTAAGAAAGGAAGACGATTTCATTTCTTCAAAGTAAAAGTACAGTTGTACAGGAACAACAACTAAATCAGAGTTTGGTTCTTATTTCTTTTAACCTTCTGCAATGCCACGAACCCACTGCCATGAGCATTCCTTCTTCTACTACATAGTGGGTTTATCCTCTCTTGTGTCTTCATTATCTATATCCACATTATCCACAAATGGACCCTAAGTAAATTTTATGAAATCTTGTCTGTGTTGCCTTTGACTTCTAGGGTAGTGTTATACTGTGTTTCCAAATACACACTAATTTAATTGTGTCCACTTTTACAAGCACAGATCATCTTCTCCCACTTCTCTATACACTACCCCACTCCACATTTTATTCCATCCACATTATGGCATTATTAGGTGGCTGCCTTTTGAGGCACTTCAGCAAGCAAAACCAACTCTTTCATCTGTTCCCAGTGACAACCGTGTTTCTGACAAGCTGATTCTACCCCCAGCTATAAGAAGGTAACTATATGCAGTAGCTTAATACATCTGAATACTTCAGCTACACCTTTTAATTATATTATATATCTCAGCAGGCTAACATATTCTGAGGTTGTACTTAAGTATTCACCCTGAAATAGAATAGACTGTGTATTAAATTAAACTACCAGATAAGACAACTTTGGCTGATGCATCTGCCAAGGAAGTGACAATTCACATAATTAGTTAGCAATACTGAAGGTATTCTGAATTATTTCCTGCTTATTTTTTAATAATCTGGTGCATACAGTCCACAGATATAAGCAGTTTCTATTAAACAATACACTATCAAGCAATACCTGAGCAAGTGTTGCATCTGTGGCTAGTAATATTCATGGTATATTAGATCAATTCTACAGATGAACAAACCAACCAAAAATGATCTGTTTTGGAACACCATGACAGAAAATGTAGCAGTTCTATGAAGTGAGCTTCAAGGAAGATGATATCAAGTCATACACCCTCCCACACCCACTTTCCTCTATCACTATTAAAAAACACATTGGTGTAGCAGTGATAGCCTAAAATTCCTAAAGCTAGCCTGGAGTCTTCCACACTTATTTTAGAATCTCAGCACACTAGCCAATTTTGAAATGTAGCTTCTTGGAACAGCAGAACACCCTATCAACAGAGTACTCCAACTGTGACCCATCACACTGGACCAGACCCCAAGGGTTTCCAAGTGGACTGAGATTAGCTCCAATCTTAAAAGGTAGGAAAAAGTTAGAGGAACAAATAGAGGTGAAGTTTTGTGTCTAAAAGAAGTATTAGAGAAGGCTCAGAACAGAGAGCTTGGTGGACTACAGAACCCAGTGCAGGCTCTAAGGAAAAATCCTAGGACATGAGACCACCAAGATACATTCAAAGGACACTGAGTGCATACTAAAGTGTTAATATGATTTACTTATTATTTTATTCCTATAGAGTCTCCCTGTGTGACCCAGGCTATCTTCAAGACCCCTGGCCTCAGACTACCAGAACTAGGACTGCAAACTTGTACCTTCATGCCCAGGCTTGGCTTGCATTTAGAGAGCCACATTCTGAGTTTTAACTCAGGCTTTACATTTGTTACGAAGGTTTTAATATTACCACGTAATATGTTCCGTCGGTCTTCTATATGGTGATTACTATGTGTGTAGAATCAATATTTGAGAAAGAAACTTGTCTGTACTAAATGAGTATAGCCTTTCCCCTTGTCTTTAGTCCCTAAACAACCCAGTATGCCAACTACTTATGCAGTATCTACATTGTATTAGACACTACAACTAATGTACGGGTGTTTGGCACATTACAAAAGAGGCTATGAATAAGTTCTATGCAAAGATTATACTTCTGTATAATAGATTTGAGCATCTTTCCATTTTGGCATTGGGGGTGGGTGGTCCTAAAAGCAACCCCTATGAATGCCCACAGACAACTTAATTTTAAAATACATCTCAATTGTAGCGGTAGATATGAAGTGTATTTGGAAGAAAAGAAGAGAAATGCACATAGTAAAAATTTAAAACACGTTGATAATGTGGCTTGGCAGGCAACTACATCAAAGAAAATAAAAATTGGAAAAATGGGATATTCTGAACCTTGTGGTATTTACTACTTAATGGAATGTTGGCCGAAAACAGTCAAATAAATATTTCATTTTATCCAGTACCACTTAAAAAGTAGGTAAGACACAATCCCTTCTGAGACAATTGCTGTGGCAGTATGGGGTAAGCATAATGGGCTTCAAGCTGCATAAAGTTTAAGCTAATATTCCTGGGCTGAGATGGTTACCTCGTCTTCTTCCCTGAAATAGTGCCTTATATGATTCCCATAGGCAAAATAATCTCAGTGGGTTTTGAAAACCCGTGTAAATAAGTGCAAGTTCACTTTAAAGCTCCAGCTACATATTAAAGCCAAATCAACACCCTTTACTAATGGAGATGTTCAGAAAAGATAAAACAGCTCAAAGCCGAGCACTGCGTTTGTGCTGTTATTTCATGTCAAGGCAATTACAGTGATAGTATTAGGAAGATCAGGGTGGGAGCGGTGTTGTCATACGGGGAAGGGAAAGCAAGCCTTTAAGCAATCATGTAGAGCATGCAGAACATCTTAAAGCTGGGGAAGGAACAAAGCTCCGCGCTGTCGGAATATTGATCTGCTCCAGAAGGTGCGGGGAGCTGCACTGTGGTGATTGCCTTCCCCGCTGGGTTTAGAGAGGCCTGAAAGAATACAGTATTGATCTGGCCTCACTCCTGAGACGCAACTTACAGATAAGCCCTGACTGGAGGCCACCAACCTTGAGAGCAAACTGTTGCAAAGAAGCCTCGTTTGCCACAAGTCCAACATCAGAGCTAATGCCGTGGGGAATGATGAGAACAGACTTCCATCTCTGTTCAGAGGGGCTAGCCCTGTCCTTCCTCTCCCATGTAAATTACAGGTGTTTCTGAACCCTCGGGAGGCTGTGTTTTGTCAAAGAAGGAAGATGTGCGCTAGTGTGATTTTACTTGTTTACTTGACACCATTCACAGCCTCATTCGCTTCATGTATCATCCCCTCAATAATATTATCTATTTGTGAATAAGAACGTTGTTAGAGTATGCAAATGTCACAGGAAACCCTAAGCACATTCAAAGACAGCAGGGTAAGGGGAAGCTTGAGAGTGTGTGGAGGTTTGTAGTATAGGTTTTTGTGTGGTGTATACACACATGTATGTACCGGCACACATACATAAGGACAGATATACAGAGGCTAGAGCATGATGTTGGGTGTCTTTTCCTACTGCTTTCCAACTTTTTTTTCCAAGACAGAGTTTCTCTGTGTAACAGATCTGGCTATCCTGGAACTCACTCTGTAGGCCAGGCTGGCCTCGAACTCACAGAGATCTACCTGTCTCTGCCTCCTGAGTACTGACTGGATTTACAGGTGTGCACCACCACACCCAGTCCCAACTTATTTTTTGAAACAGGATTTCTCACTGAAACTGAAACACCATTTCCTCTAGGCTAGCTGGTCAGTGAGCTCCAGGGATCCAGCTATCTTAGCCTCCAAATCTGGGGTCACAGGGTCTCTTGTTTGTGTAGTAGGTGCTGTTCCCTACCCACTGATCCATTTCCTCAACCTCAGAGTGAAGTCCTCAAAGACAAACACAAGGAGTGTCACATCAGAAATTTAGGACAATCATCTTTGACCAGGGCAATTAAAAACGAGAGTTGTGTATAACACATCTTAGTGGAACTAATAATGTCTGGTTCACAAAGTGGGCTCTGGATTCAACGTACGAGTAGGAAAGCCACGCAGGAAATTGTAGGTTTTCACAGCTAGAGGGATGCCAGCAGGAAGTGAGGAATCTTTACCATCTACTATCCAGCTAGTAGAAGTCTGTGACTCAGGGCTGGAGGGATGGTTCGGTGATTAGGAGCAGGTACCATGCCTCCTGAGAAACAGAGTCCCTAGCACACACACACCACCTGTGCCTCATGACTACCTGTAACTCCAGCTCCAGGGGAATCTGATGCCACTAGCCTCCAAGGGCACCTGCACACAGGAGCACATACCCACATAGATTCACACACATACACACATAATGAATCTACATCTTTAAAATGAAATATAAAGTTTTTATAATTAAAAATAGATTTTTTTCTTTCCTTCAGAAAAAAAGGGACGCCATTGATATTTTTCCTCCCAGAGCTCTGGGTACAAGTCATGTACCCAGTCTTCCACACATATGATCCAATTTCCTTTCAAACATGGAAATAAAAACATCCTCCCCCAAAGTCCCCCCTTCCCATGCCACTCTGCCTATTGCTCCTGGTTTCCTGGTGGAAATGACTGTAACCACGGAGTTTTGCATGGTTTCAACATCTGGCCACAAGTTAAAATGGGCCAGATGCAACAAAGAAGCAGGGAAACTGGGCTCGGGTATTGCGAAGTTTAAACTCCAAAAGAAAAAAAAAAAAAAATGGAGTGGGATTTTAGAACATGGTGAGCTTTTTGGCGCAGTGATAAGGATATCTCATTTACCAAGGAAGAGGGTTTCAAGTTTACTTATCACTCCTCTGAGAGCCCAATAATTTTGCCATTGTTCTGAAATTCCTCGGGATAGGACCTGGGTCATTTAATTTTTGTATGAAATGCAGTGGTGGGCTGGGGGAGCTGTCTTGGCAGTAAAGGTGTTTGCTGGCAAAATTGATGAAGAGTTTGATCCGTGGGACCCACGTGGTGAAAGGAAAGAGCAGAACTGATACCTACAAGTTGTCTTCTCACCTCTACACATGTGCTGTGGCATGTGCACACACACACACACACACACACACACACACACACAGAGAGAGAGAGAGAGAGAGAGAGAGAGAGAGAGAGAGAGAGAGAGAGAGTCAGATCCAGACCCAGAGAAAAGGGTGAGAAACACACACTTACACACTAATCAAGCAATGTAATAATATTTAATAAATGCAGTGAATTCTTAAGTCCCACCTAGCAAAAATTTGTGAGCATGTACAAAAGAAACAATATTCCAGTTGTGCTGTGATTTGGTTCATCTCCAAATCATTCCAGTTTAGTTCATTGTAGCTGTGATACCATAGTTTCATCCATTTCTAATTCTCATTGTGTAAACAGAAACTTCCATCAGACTTAGGAACCAAAACCAGACTCCATAGTTCCTGTATGCATGAGTTCAAAATCGTCTGTGTAGACGGGTAACCAGCCCCAGGTTCCAGGTAATTTTCTCTGAGCTAGGCAGAGAACTAGAGCACGGTTGCCAGGCCACATGCAAGCCTCAAGGACTGTGGGTTACTCTAACAATAGCATCTCACTGTTGTCAAAGTGCTTCCCTCTCTTGCATTCTCTGTGCATTACCCATTTTTGCTGTGGTCCAGGTCCCTGGAGGTGAGTGTGCATATGCATCTCTGCTACACTTGATCTACCTCTGTTTGACCACTGACCGACTTTTCCCAAGCAAATGGAGAATCCCCAGGAGGACTGACAAACTGGACAAAGGGCTGCAGAGGCAGTTTGATTTCACCACAGTCATTTCATCTTTCTTAGCAGAAATCCCTTGGGCTGGCCCTGGAGTATAGAAACTTGCCTTTGCTCACAAAGCTCAAATAGAAGGCTTCTCTTTCAAAATTTAACTCATCTCTCGGAAACACGCCAAGGAAATGTGGCCTGCAATTATCCAACCTGAAACGCAAGATATTAGATCCTTTGTCCAAGGTTAATTGTTAACCTTTTAAAACTTCAGGGAGGTGTATTTGGAGCTGTGACATAATTGTGAGATCAAATAAAAATAATACTATGTGTATATTTTCCAGGAGAAAAAGTTCACTTAATATGTTGTTCATTTCTATTGCAAACACACCTTTAGCCAGCCTTGTACATTTTGTACAACATTAGGCAGAAGTCATTAAGATCATTGATTCTCCAAGGTTTATCCATAATTGCGAAGCTGTAGTAGTGACCTTCCTTTCAGAAGGACAGGATTTTCAAAATCAACATTTTGTGACAGAGATTTCTGACCTCAAATGCTAGAAATGTACACCAACTTAAAAAAAGTCTTATATGTAAAACAGGGAGTAAAATATTATGAATAGAAATCTTGTGCAGCAAGCACACAGCCTACCCACACCCTGTGTTTGTGGGAACAATAATTACCCGTGTGGTAAGAGCAACTGTGTCCTTTGTTACATTTCTGCAGCCTGCCTTTCTTTCTGCCTTCCCTGGTTTTCCTTTCTAAGAGAAGTCAAGGTAAGGGCTTAATGCCTCTGAAGCTGGGGCAAGAAAACACTCACCTTTTCCAGTGGCCAGCGAAGAATACAGGGGCATAGTTAAAACACAGCCACTGAAGTGAACAACCAGGATGCTACCAACAGGAGAAACCCCACCTCCAGGTACTCCCCACAGGGCTCCCTTTTGGTTGCAAGGCCAGGAAGGTCAGCCCATCTCTATGGCATTCCCTTTCAAGTGCATGAGCTGAACGCCAGCAAACAGGTTCCGCATGACTGCAGGTGCACAGGGAAACTCCTCCGAGAGAGACCCCTGACCCATCAGAGGGGCAAAACCAAAGCAGGGATCAGTCACTTTATTTCAAGGGTGTGTGTGTGTGTGTGTGTGTGTGTGTGTGTGTGTGTGTGTGTGTGTGTGTATGCGTGCAAGCACGCATGCGTTACAAAGAGGAAGGCTTACAAATCTGGAAACACCACACACATGCACAGATAAGGCAGAAGCAAAGTAGGAAATAAAACGAGAGAAAGCCTCCTTTCAGTAATCCACCATGATAAAGATACAGAGAATACTTGTGACTCCGGACAGTTAAAATGTTCTATTTTAATTGGACCCCATTGTTCTGAATAATGGCCTGTATACTGTTCCATATAATGGGCAATTCTCCAGGTAAGACCTTCTCTCAGGCACATGCTTCTTCTCCATCAGTATTTGATACATGAAAAGCTACACATAAACATTGCTAGCAAATGCTGCTCTGTTATCAGGGGTAGAAGATTCTCTGTGATATGGGTGACAGGGCTGGGTGGGATCTTTAGTTCCGCTGTTCATCCAGGGCTACTCATTGTTTACTTGATGTGCAGAGCTAGTGACATTATCATACCACATGGGTGCCACTAGCAACTTCTTGAAGATACCACAGTCTGTCAGAACTGAATGCTTTTTTTTTTTTTTAATTTGTCTATTTGCAAAGTGGCTGCAATAGTGCATCCTCACAAGCAGGGTTGCTGTGGAAGAAGCCCCTTTCTACTCTCTAATAGGTCGCAGAATGTCATGGAAGATATCCTTGATGCTAAGGATGGCACTAAAGCACTTTGCTTCCATTCCAATTCTAAAGAAATGTCTCTGAGTTAGAGTAAATTAGAATTTTGCTGTGGACCAATAGTCCTGGGTGAGATCTGGAGTCTCAGTGGCTCACTGTGTAACAGGGTTTCAGTCCAGAAAGCTGTCACAGTGGGAACACTGTAAAGCAGGTTCAAGCTTCATGCTTACATTTGGCACATGTTTCTTGAACTCCTACTTTATTTCAGGCCCCAGAGATACTCTATTCTGATGGACTCAGCCCAGCTCTCATGGAGCTCATTTGCCAGGAAGGATGGTAGTAGTGGACAGGTCATTCTACTTGTGTTGAGACACATGAAAGAAAAGTGGTGTATACTGATGGAGCATCTTAAAGAAGAAATGTAGGAGGAAGACCAGGGAACGCAACCAGGAGACTGAAAAAAATTAGTGTAGAGTCAACTTACAGGCCTGCTTTTGCTGGTTCTTTATTAGGACTATCACATGTATAAAAAGTTTCAGACCCAGACCCTCAATTTTGACCCTACACTGATTCATCTTGATTTATCTTTCATAACACACCAGTTGGATTTGACATTTTTCTTTTGATTAAATTTGGAAATCCCAGCAGGGAAACAGTCTTGGTAGCCTGTCTGATTAAGAACAGAATAAGAATTATATTTTTACATCTATAATCAAACCTCATAAAAGGGCCCCAATTGATGGGAAAACTCATACTTTAATCCTAGGTCAAATTTATTTTTGACAGTACTAATTCTAACTCCACATCTTTCTAACATATTGTCCTTATAGAATGTTGTTAGTCTTAAAATTTTTTGAGGGGTAAGTTCTAAGTATAAATTAGGTTCCTCTTCCAACAAAATTGGGGATATTAACTTTTCATTTTATTGAGCTAACAGAAAACATCCAGTTTTTTTGTTGATATGGTTTAAGGTAGTTGCAGGTATCCAGTGTGCTTCTGAAAGAGGAAAATAAGACTTAAAATGTGGAATTTGAAGATAAAGTATAAAACGTTGAGTTGCCAACTTACGGCATATCAAAATGTCAGCTCAGCACCTTAAAGAGACTAAAGGGATTATTCAGCCCAATTTTCTCTGTGCTTAATGCCATATACTGGCTTAGAGTCAGGCTCCTCTGGAAGAAAGCTTAACTCTTTCTGTACAAAATGGCCTCATTTCAAGCAATGAAGTTGCCATTTCCCAAAATGAAGTTCCCTTAGCTGAAATATTTCCCTCAGCTTTGAAAGGACCCTTGCTTGAGAATATAGCTTGCACTGTGATGATTTTTTTCCTTCTAGGGCAAGAGCATGACCAAATCACATTCACTGTCTGACAGGTAGAACCTCATGCAAATAGAATATTCCCAGCATTGTCTCCAAGGCAGACACTGACTTGAATCTTACTGCAGTTTCTGTATACCTGATCCCAGTACTTTAAGGAATCATTTTAAATCTCAGTTTTAGAAGGAATGGGTATATTATGGGGTATTTGGAATGGTCTTAGCACCATCAGCATGATACACGACTCCTCTCTACTATTCTACTGATAAGTAGACTCAAGGACTCTGGATCTGATTATTAGAAAATTCTCCATGTCATGAACTGCCCCACAGTCTTGTTTGATGAATCAGAAATGAACTTAACCTTCTTGAGCCAACTTCATATTAAGAGCTACAGAGAGTAACTTCACTTATTTATCCTCAGAGTTTCCATAGCAACATCATAATGAAATCACTCATTTATTCAACCATTTGAGTATTCATTATGACTTACAGATGCATCAAGTTGATGGGGGATACAGCAATCAACAAACAAAAATCACTTCTTTCATCATGAGTGTACCACCATGTCCACTCTGAAAGTCATCTCTTTTGTGGACCTCATCTTCTATGGAAGAATAAAATCAGTAAAACAATGACAAAAAAAATGAAGCATAAAAAGTAGAGAAAGGATATTATGATACACAGGATGGAGTTGGAAGTTATGAGCTATTCTCAAATGGTAAGAGAAGGTCTCACCTATTAAAGGTAAGTGAGCAAATGGCTGAGAGAAGTGGGTCAGCTGAAGACACAGGTCTGAGGGAAAGGATCCTAGTCTTTGACACTTGGGACTGATATATAGATTTCACCTCTACCATCAGTCTGGTGAGATGTTCTGTCCAGATCTTTATGCTGAAAGGCAGCGCAGCAGTCATGTCCCAGCTAATGCAAAGGGGACTGATGAATACTATCTACTATGTTTGTCATACAGGGGCGAGGAAGAGATAACTACTATGTGCAGACTACAGATCTCCAATATATTTGCTCCATCTCAATCAGGGCCTTTGAGCTATCTTGCTACCCTCACTTGATTAAGTGAATCCCTCCTCCCCTGTGGGCTTTGATTTTTTTTTTAATCTGCACCATGGTTTTACTTTCTTGGAGGAAAGATAAGGTAGCAAACCCTTCTCTAGTAAAGGGTAAAAACTTAGTGTTGTAATAATAATTTAGGAGTTGTCTCATAAGCACAAAGAAGGTCTAGTGTGCCAATGCCCTAGTTCTAAGCCCCACAATGAGATGTCTTCTATCTAGAATCATATTATTTGATTTGGGAAGGACTCCTCATCTTGCCCAAGTGTTTAATGCTGAGTAGCTGCCAAGATGTCAAACATTTCCTTATTTCCTTCCATTGCTAAAGATTTTGTGCAGAAGTCAAAGGCAGCTGTCTGCATAGAAAGAGCACCATGTGTTAAGGCAGACTCCATTCACTTCCATCCATACATTCTAGCATATAGCATAAAGCCACAATTTGACACTGCCCATGCCTAACAAAAGGTTAATGGTTTAGCTTTTAAAAAATTTGGATCTGTTGGTTGGTAATTGGAATAAACATTCAAATTTGACCATCAAATTTCTCATTAGTTTCTCATCAATACCTGTGTTGCAACTATGGATCAGGGAACTGGGCTCCTTGCTGCCCAAGTGAGTCCATTAATCATTCTCCCCTAAGATGGCTGTGTAAGTAGACAGCTGTTGGAAGCAGCTGTCTTCAGGTCCAACTCTTCACATACAGACTCTGGGAAACTTTGTGCATGAGTTGGCTTACCTCGACACCTGACTTATATTGACAGTTCCAGAAGCAACTGGATCTCAAGCCAGTGACACATTTTACTGTGTAAATGGTCACTCTATGGTCACAGAAAGAAAGGCTTAAAGGCATTAAGAATCCATTTCCATCCCTTATCTGAGATACTACCAGGAAAGGAAAATACAAAGCAATGCTTTCAGGTCCACACTACCTTAGGTGAAAAGTCACAATTCTTACTCTGAAGCCTCATGACTCTTTCTTCTTGTCCAAATGTTATGATCTGGTTCCTGTGCTTTCCCAATATTATTGGATAAAGATAGTTAACTTTATTTTTCATACTTTTGGATACACTTGGCTGCTTAGAGATCAGAATCCACATGCAGCTCTGATTCTCCATTATATGAAGTAAGTACTTATGTAATTGGAGCTTATCCTGTCTTAATATATGCAATCAGGAAATTTGAAACAGCCTTGATGGCCCCTATAATATTTCCCTTAGATGCTCCCTGATATGTCAATGGCTATAAGTTCATCCACACAGCAATGACCTCAGATGTCAACCTTTTCCCATGCACTAGAACACTTAGTAGTAACATGAGAACCAGATTATCTTCCCTTGGGGGGAAAATGGGGTGGGGGAGGACAAAGAAAGACAACACACATAAGCATGAACTCAAGGGCTGTCATTCTCTTGGAAGCAGACCATCCAAGCAGTTCACTGGAGAAAATAAAGTCAGAATTCCAACAATGTTTTTGTAGGAATGAGGTGTTGGAAGACTTTGGGGAAACAAAGGATTGCCAGGCATATCTATTTCCTGGACATGGGTTTCAGCCTTTTCATATCACGGAAAACTTTCATCTCTCTCATTAATTGTTGTCAGGAAGTCAACACAGGAAAGGGAAGAGAATGAATATGCTTTCTAGAGACTTTGTGAGTCAATCATTTAAAGTGAGCATTTCTCTTCCATACCAGGGAACATTCTGAGATAGACAGTGCATTCCAAGCGAGGAATGAGGCGATTCCAAGTCATCCACTCACTCACTCAGAATCCTGTAACAGGTAAGTACTGAAAAATTACCTGGGCCAGTACTGTCTTGGGCATTGGAATACATACTAACAAGGCAGAAAGAAGTATGCCTCACACAATTTATATTTAGTGTGCAAAATGGAAAATGTAAGTTTTATCAAATTTTTAAAAATTAAAATGCCAGTTACTAAAATCTCTCACAAGCAAAAATAAAATAGAATGGTATCAGAGACAGAAAGTTATTTAAGGCTGTGTGCCATTGGAGGTATCATTGAGTGCAGAGGACATCCCAGCTTAGGAATACAAAACAAGAACCAGGGTAGGATGAGTTGGCAGAAGCAACTCCACTTGTTCATAATTCTAGCATTTGGGGAGCAGGGGAGAGAGGATTGTTGAAAGGATGAGGCTACACTAGCCCACACAGTGAGCTCTTAACTATCCTGGACTGCACAGCCCCTTGTCTCTAAATATATAATTCCAACACAAAAAGATGGGGACACAAGGAAGGTTGCTTGTGTCAATACATGTAGGACTGAAAACCTCCAAACCTTCCACTTATCTCCTTTACAGGGTCATGGACAGTTTTGTCAACCCTAAAATCAAGAAGATAGCAGGCAATATAAATAAAATAGGGAGTGTGGAGGAAGAATGTCCAGCATTTATATGTGTGCGTGAGTGTGTGTGTGTGTGTGTGTGTGTGTGTGTGTGTGTGTGTGTGTGTATCATATCATTATAGTTGGATTTTTTAATCTTATGTCTTTGGGGGGGCTGCCACACAGCTCCCAAATAAACACATGGAGATATATTACTTGTAAATGCCTAGCCTTAGCTTGCCCGATTTCTAGCCAGATTTTCTTACTTAAATTATCCCATCTAGCTTTTTTTTCCTCTGGGCTTTTACCTTTCTCTATTTCTGTATATCTTTTCTTTCCTTCTTATTCTTCTTATTTCATATCTGGCTGTGCGGCTGTGTGGCTGGGTGGCCGGGTGGCTGAGTGGCTGGGTGGCTAGGTGGCTGGGTGGCTGGCTTTCAGCATCCTCCTCTCCTCCTTTTCTCACTCCTCCCTCTTCTCCTTTTATCCTATTTATTCTCTCTGCCTGGCAGCCCTGCCTACCCTTCTCTTGCCAAGCTATTGGACGTTTGGCTCTTTATTAGACCAATCAGGTGTTTTAGACAGGCAAAGTAACACAGCTTCAGAGTTAAACAAATGCAACGTAAAAGAATGCAACACGTCATTGCATCATTAAACAAATATTCCACAGCATAAACAAATGTAACACATCTTCAACTAATGTTCCACAACATATCATATATGTCTGTATCATATCATATCATGTATCATATCATATCATGTAATATCATATAGATAATCTGCTGGTGCCGATCCAAACTAGTTATTTAAGAAGCCAATTTTTCTGAATAATTGCTCAGAAAAAAAGGGGTAAACTTCAGTTATTTATAACTCTATCAGCCAGTTTATAGATGTTCTCTAATTTTTAAAATTTGCTTATTTTTCCCATTACAGAAGTGCTATACTTTGTATTCTTTGATCACAATTCTTATAAGTTAAAATGGCCTAAGCATTGATTAATATCATACAGGCTTTAGTATGGAGACTTTTGGAACTATATCTTTACTTGTGTTCAATCTAAGAGTGGGGTGTTATGAAAACACAGATTAAAAGACATTCATTGATCATGTACAAAGAGATAGCCAGCAAGTTTTGTAGAGTTGGGCCCTCACTATCCAGTGAGTATAT
This sequence comes from Peromyscus eremicus, assembly GCF_949786415.1. Lineage (NCBI taxonomy): Eukaryota > Metazoa > Chordata > Mammalia > Rodentia > Cricetidae > Peromyscus > Peromyscus eremicus. The sequence continues at coordinate 128,500,198 of NC_081416.1, read as the reverse complement.
TAATGGTAATTGCTAATAAGTATCTTTTAAACTAACAGTCCATTAAAGCATTAAAACTTTCAAATGGAAAATTCTACCTCTAAGAATCTTCTAATGTTTTCTAGATATTGACTTCTGTGATGATTTCACCCACTGCTGTGCTGCAACCTCTTCTTGTTGGTTGCTTCAACCTTTTTCATGAACTCACCAGAGACTTATATGACTATAAATATAAATGACTGAAGAATAATTCAAGAACCAACCCAAAAGTTGATAACCTCTAACTTTTAAGAGTCTTCAAGACCCACTGAAGTGAAATATGATACATACATTTTTCACTTTTTTCTTTTTATGCCTTTATCTACTTGTTTATATAATTGGTGGTTGGAACCCATCAGACAAATATGTTATTGTTTTATGGCATAGATGAAGGAAACTGCCAGGCAATAAATATTAATATAAGGAATACTAATAATACTCAGATTTTGAAATATGATTTTTAATATTACATCCATAAAAATGAGTTACATTGTATTTCTGGAATGTTCCTCCTTCCTCCAGCCTTTGCTGAAATTCCAAATATGGATCCCATTTCTCCTTTGAATTTGAGTTATATTTCATTCCACTGGCTTCCAACTTCAAAACTCCAACTTACATGAATTCTTGTTGAGTATAACAATAATATAGAATGATTTGTATAAATGAATCTGGTGAGAAAATAAGTACACATCCATAAATCATCCATGCATACAATTTTAACTCTGAATTTTGTAAAAATATAGTCTTTATCACATTATAATTTCTGGCAGCTGTATCATAAGTGTGAGAATATTAAGCTATAAGAAATAGTCACTTCATGAAATTGGGAGTTAAAAGAAATTCAAAACACATCTAGTCTAGTTCTCTTCTTTAAAGATGTGAAGAAATCCAGATACTGAAAAGAAATATTACAGTCCTTGCTTTCAGTCACAGCTGGTTAAGGGTGGAGACAAGATCTTCTGACTGCCTTAGAAAGGCAGTGGGGAGAACATCCATCAGGCTATCAGTGTGCGATTACTTTGGACTAATCATACAGTCTTATTTGGGAGTCAGTAAAATGTCACAGTATTTAGAGTCCTATCTTAACAAAACCACCACTGATAGAAAAGATCTTTTGTTATAGACTGGGTGTCTGTGTTTCCCTAGACTTCATATGTTGAAATTCTTGTACTCAGTGTGACTGCATTTGGAGATTAGGTCTCTAAGGAGAAACAATGATTAATGTTAAATTAGGTCACAAGGATAAGACCTTGGTCCAACATAATCATCGTCCCTATGAGAAGAGATCTCAGAAAACTACAGCGTACCCCTTCCCTGTTTCCCCTTCTCCATCTCTTCTGCACATACAAAGCACATTGTTAGATAACACCATCTACAAATCACAAACAGGGGTCTCACAATGAAATATCCCTTTTTGGATTCTTGGTCTTGGATTCCCCATCTTCTGGTCTGTGAGAAATACTTTCTGTTATTAAGCTACCCCTGTGTAATATTTAGCTATGGCAACCTAGGTAGGTTTATACCCTCAACAATTCAAGTGATATTCACCTAAATTTCCCATGTTTGTATGAAGCATTGGCTTACTAGTTTACTTTCTTAAATAAAAGAAAAGAGAAACTGTATAACATGCCCACTCTCTGACAGGGGATGGGGCATATGATTAGCTAAGATATTATATAGTATATATTATATATAATATGTAGTCTAACATTATTATTGTCATAATAAATATGGTGAAGTTTTGCATATACATTGGATTGTTGTTGCTTTTCTTGGAGCTGTTTTCGAAATGTGACTTGCTGGGTGAAAGCATGCATTTTGAAATATTTGATGAGGGACGTTTTCACAGAAAAGTTAAATGAATATATACTGGCCCTCAATAACTAACTATACTAATCGGCTGTCATGTTGATGGTTAAAAGGTCTGTTCAATGTATATGTGCTCCACAGAGAACATCTTCTTGCACTTAAGGAATTCATCTAAGATTGTAATTCTCAAAGAAGTGTATTATATGCAGGTTCACAATCTCAACGAATTAGATCTTCCAAGGCCACAGAATAAATCCATGGCCAGCCTGGGGTTCTGCACAATCCACGGCTTCAAAATGAAACTTCAAAATGGTCTTCAATTTTAGCCCAGTGGTTGAGCTCCTACCCAGCACACTGTAGGTTCCAGGATTGGGTACCTGGTATCTTGGGAAAAGTAGCTGCCGAGAAGTTAGCCGGAGCTTTTAAAGCCCATATTATAGGATGTCCGGCTAGCTGAGAATATTATCTCCTTAAGATGTGTACTAACTGATTCAAAGGAAGTCCTTTGAAGAATGAAGAAAAGCAGAACTGACATGTGAAATGATCAGAACAAGGGATTCTAGACTGGCCTTCAGATCAAGATCTAGCCTTATACTTTTTTCTTTCTCATTTCTTTATATATATATATATATATATATATATATATATATATATATATATATATTATAAAAACCACCAATTTCCTACAAGATACAATTGTTATTCCCTTCAGTCACCCTCCCATATGACACTTATAACAAAACCTCCAATCTTAGCCAGTACCCCCTGACAAGATAAGAATTGGCTATTTTACATCACTTCATATCAGGAAATTCTTCAAAATGACTGACACAGTTAAGCCTCCCAGGAAATGAACACTTTGGAAGATTTGGCTAAGAAACCTAGTCACTCTCAAAAGTCTCTCTGGCTTGTAGCTGCTGGGGGAATTTGTGAACTGAAAAGATGAGCTTTGCATGCCTTCACCTTGACCTGAATCCAGCTGAGGCTTGGGAGTTGAAAGGCACGTGGTTTGATTCCAGGTATCTACCTCCTATAGAGCATTGGAAACAGGAGCCTTGGAGGATGCGCTATGATCTAGATGTATAAAAAGTGGTGATTATTTCAGAAGGAAATCCTACTGCAATGAGGTTTAAAGCCAGGGTGTGAAATAGTGCTTCTGCCCTAGGAATACCCTCCCAGCCTCTCCCTACTGCTGATCCCTTAACATACTATGAAAAGTTAAATTTAAAAAGGAGGGAAAGTATATCATAGAGATAGACTAATCCCCTAATTCCTTAGAGGACCGAATAACCTTTCCTCTTGATATAGGAACCAAGCATTGATCTGTCACACTGTTTGTTCTAGTAGAGTTCCCAGAGGCACATTCAGTTTGAAACGTTAAGGCTAGTTCATTAGGCGTCCCTGGCTCGTTTCACCGACAGAATCAAGATAACACTGTGGTTAGTTAATGGCTTTCTCTTGTTTCCCCCAGAGCCTGCCTGTCTGAAGCCTGCAGGCCCAGAAGCTTCTTCCTCCCTTCTCTTTGCTATTAGTCACAGCTGGTAAGGCTCACAGGAGCCCAGCCTGTTTGAAAACAGTCAGATCATGAAAATATTTGAGTCTTTCTGCTGCAAGCAACAAACTTGGCCTGGGCTGCCACTAGGAGATGGAGAGAGGGTGGGGGCAGGGAAAGGATGCTTCAAGAAGGGGAGGTGAGGAGGGAGGTAAGGAAGAAGAAGGAAGGCACGAAAAGAGGGAGGGAAACAGAATATCATTTCTCGTGAAAAAAAAAAATCCTGGGGAAGCCTGGGTAGGCACCCTTGATGGGAAAGTAGGCAGATTTTAAGTGTTAAGACAAGCCATGACCTTGAGACCCAGTGTGCATAGTGTCTTCCTTGATTCTAGTCCTAAGTGTATACAGGGAAGAGGCAAATGATGAGATGCTGTGTCTAGCAGTCAATCTTTGTCTATTGAACTTCTTCAACACTATCTGGCTCCTCTTTATACTACGACATTTTATAGAACCTGTCAAGAGTGGGGGGAAGAGAGAAAATACAAATTTAGGAATTACAGATGATGTCTAATTTGAAAGCCAATGTCATAGTCCTGCCTACCATTTTAGAGCCGTGGTACTGAAGAGAGGAGAATTTTCCTCTCAGGAGTGGCTCCTGTCCTAATAGATCAGTGCCTAGTTGTTTAATGCATCCCTTCTCCCCAAAGCACCTCTAGGAACACAGACTGATAGTGTCTTCTGAACTGCTAACAGAGGCTGGGTGTCTGGCTAATGGGCTGCCAGACAAAAGGGATGCTTACACAATAGATGATAATGATGACATTTCCAGGGACAAGTCACTTTGTGGTGTCTCTTTTCCTCACTAGTGAATGCTATGGTGGCATTGGGTTTATTTGTCCAATAAGCATGTGTACTTTGGAGTCAAGTTTAAACACAAGATGGAAAGGTCTCATTTCACTCTCTGGATGTTGCCAGGATTAATATTATACTGAGAAATCACAGAGGAAGGCTTTACCAGGGATCAGGTTAAGCCCATAAAACTGATGAGGTTCTTCACATTACTTCTTTCTGGGCTCTCTGGAAGTGGCTCCATGTCTGGCTTGGTTTTTTTAGATGATATCCCTGCCCTTTAAATGGTTTGAGGTAGTTTAGGTTCTTCTGAATGTGGGACACTCTGAAGACTCATTGGAGACGACAAAGAATGGGCTGTTTACAGAATTCTAGATTCAAGCTTCACTGAAACACAGGAAATAAGGCTAAGGTACACTTTTCCTTTACTTTCCTCAGAGAAGTGTGTGTGTGTGTGTGTGTGTGTGTGTGTGTGTGTGTGTGTGTGTGTGTGATGGCTCTAATTGCTAAAACCTACAGCAATTGTGTTTCAGGCCTGTATTCCCAGTTTAAGGTCATAAATAGAAGATACTGAAGATCAAATACCAAGATAAGATTTGAGATCCATTGTAACATAACCATTTTAACACAGATCACACAACAGACAAGTTATCCTTAACAGACGACTGTTTTGTTTCATGTTTACAATTGAAGAAACGTGGTACTGTTTAAAAAATTGCTAGTATTTTCTATATCAAACTTCATATTGAAGTTACTAAATCAGTGATGTAGAAAGAATTATATCATTACATAAAGTCAAGTCATACTCATGAGAAGATTTTACTTAGGCTGATAATTTACAGACCTTCGTCTAATATCCGATGTTGTGTATGAGGTTATCGCGTGGTATTAGCCACTCATTCTGAGAGTAAATGTTGCTCTGAGTGTGTATGAAGTTGCATTAAAATTGTTCATTTATTCATCAGGCACCACCATTGGTTGCATTATTTAAAACAATTCAGTTTCAGCACTTTTATTCTAGGCGACTTCATGGTTCTGATTCTCTTGTTTCTGCTTGGCCTTCCTCTGTGGTGTCTTGTTTTCCACATGCCCTACATGAAGAGTGTCCATGGTCTTGACCACAGGTCTCCTATCCGTATTTTGCTTCTCGAGAAAGGAAGGCCATGTTTATTCACAAAAGTACATCAGATTCTACTTCAGCTTGCCTTCAATGGTCATGTATTATGTACCTGACTATTTGTTTTCTGGTTACTATAGGAAATACAAAGATAGGATAGTCCCAATACCCACTCTTTGGGCAGATGGCAACAATAGTTTGTCACAATAACTAAAAACACTTCGCTAGCTCTATTTACAGTGCTGTACACAGATGAACTTATCCAGTCTTCAAAGGAGCCCTAGGAGTCAGGGTGGAAGGGGTGTCATTATGAGCATTGTAAAGAATACAGAATGGAAAGATAGAGTGCTTGGGAAATTGCCAAGTGTCTTACATATAACCACCAGGAAAAGAGAAATAAATAAAGCACTGTGTGAGTCACAAGCAGATCAACACGGAATATCAACTTAGGGTAAGCATTTATGCAACTCATGTGCCTGTGTCTCTGAATAGACAGTGAAAGGTAAGTTAGCCTTGGGTTTAGGAGAACAAGAGATAAATGTGAGGAAAGAAGCAAAATATGAATGATTTAGGAGCCTTCCCAGAATCAGAGAAAGGCTTAATACATTCCTTCTGCAACAGGAATGAATGCTCCATATATAACACCTTTCAGGCTCTGGAGAGGTAGGACAGGACACAACAATAACAAGAGTGAAGCTCAAATACTCTGGGATAGATAATGGGGAAAGAGATGTCAGGAAAGAGTGCAGACAGTTTGTTACAAATGAACCTACTTACAACTCCAGAAGTTTTATCTGATTACTTTATGCTGTAAATGGCTACTGCATAAAGTAGTATGCAGTACTTAAAAGAAAACATGATAGGATTGCATTTTAGTAACAACAATAATTAGACCCTGAGATATCTTTGAGGGAGTAACAGAGGGCATTTGTGGGTTAAAAATAATTCAGTCTCTCTCTCTCTCTCTCTCTCTCTCTCTCTCTCTCTCTCTCTCTCTCTCTCTCTCTCTCTCTCTCTGTATCTAAGTGCCTGTATATATTGACTCTCCAAAGAGATTACTCTAAAGTCATTGTACAAAGAAAACACGTATGTTAGAATTGAAGTTAGAAAGTTAGAAATCAGGAGTGAATGATGAGTGTTGAGTTTGTAGACCGGCTGACTGTTGGGTAGGTATTTCCTCTAAACTGAAACATCCCTTCCTGGAGGAGGAAGAAGGGAAGCTCCTGAGAATAGAGAATAATAAATCCCACAAGGCTCAGTGAGTTCCTGAGACTCAGAAGATTCATGAAATCCCTGCCCAATGTTATAGATGTGACTGATTGCTAAAGAGATTCTCAGCAGTAGGCCTGCAAACTTTGTAGGAAACACCAGGGATGCGGTTTTCAGGAGCTGCCATCCATGTTTGGTAATGCAGCTTCCTGAATCAGCCCCTCTGTATGTAATCTCTCCCCCAGACTCCTGTAAAGAATTCCTGTAAAAAATGTACACTCATTGACTCACTATGCTAGACCTGGGAAGAATTGTTTTTCTCCTCCATTTTTGGTGGCCTGTCCAGGGCTAATAGACACTTATTCATGTTTCCCTAGGGAGACTGACATATAGAACAATGGTATGAAAATTATGACACTGATTTTAATATCATACTACCCAGTTAATGTTCTGCTTGGAAAGATATGTTTGGATTCAAACTTGACTTCCGGGACTGCAAAGTATTTGATTGTTACATTCCAGCAGATACCAGAAATGTGAATTTTTGTTCAAGAGAAAACTGAGATTAATAATTCTATTATTTTTAATTAGTTTTAAGATTGTTTTAGATATATATAAAGAAAACTCTATAATAATAAGGAAGCTTCTATACTCCTTTCACTCTGATATCATTTACATCTCACACAACTATTGTGAAAATTAAGGAACAAATATTGACTTTTAATTAATAACATTTTCTATTTTCTGTTTCAAGATCTTGTCCTGCAAATTGGATTACATCTAGTAAATGTGAGTCCTTGGGCTTCTCTTGGCTGTTGTAGTGTCTCAGACTTCCCTTAGTGTTAAGAGTTTGGGAGGAACTCCAACTCCTCCCCCAGCATCCCCCCACAACCCACCCTCCATCCCCTCCTCCAAAAGGGTAATGGCTCCCAAGGGGAGACAGCAAAGCCTGGTACATTCATTTGAGGTAGGACCAAGTCCCAAGACTGAGCAAGATGTCCCACCATAGATAATGGGCTTCAGAAGGCCAGCTCATGCACCAGAGATAGATCTTTCTTATCAAGAAACATGGAAGTGTTAACTGGAAAGGAATGTTTGCCAGATATCTCCTGATCATCCCCCAAGAATGTTACTCCCTCATACTCATTTGCCAGGCTCTTCAAGGAGAAACATTGTGTAGTCTCTTCCTCGGGAGTCAATAGTTGTGCTTCCTGTCCTTGAGAGAGTTGTATCCATATCAAAGATCTAGAGTTCTACTGTGTATAATGTTTATTTATTACCCCCAGTTACTAATTTATATACTCACTCAGCTATTTGTATCTGTTATCAGCATTGAGACAGTCTATAATTTAAATTATAATCCAACACTTTAAATTATAATTTAAATTTGGGATAGTCTATATTTTAAATGATAACCCATCTTTTAGCTAATTGTTTTGGTTTAGGCCATTAGGAAATCCACCCATGGGCTTTCTTTAGCATGCCCCATCTTGGTGGAGGAGTGTTTGTTAGGCTGGTTGGTTGAGTTGTGTTGGGTTAGCTTCTCAGCATCCTTACTTTCCGAAACTAAAAGGTGTTTAACATTCATTTCAATATTTCTTATACTTAGCATATAACCATCCATTTCTTTAAAAGTCCCTGGGTCTTGTCATTAGATAATGGTATCAGAAGCTAATATCCGAACACTTAATGTGATAGCTAATTTTGATTGTCAGCTTGAATGGATTAAGAAATACTTATGAACTCAATAAAGGACATCTGTCATATGTATGCCAAGGTATTTTGAGACATAATTAGATCAAGAAGGCTCTGACCTAATGAGTGTTTTTTCCACTGAAGGAGTCAAGTTAAATAGACTTATAACAGGGGAAGTAGGTCACTAAGAGTGTACCTTTGAAGAGTGTGTCTCACCCTAGCATCTCCCTCCTTCTCCCCTTTGCTCCCTGGCTGCTACTAGGTGAACAGCTTTCTTCCAGTTTGCCCTTATTCTATGGCATTTGCAATGAGGCCCGTCAAACTTGGAAATAAACCCCTTCAACATTAATCAAAATAATCTTCCCACTTTTAAATTGTTTTTCAGATAATTACCACATGCCAAAAACGTAGGTAGCATGCAAGATGCGACTAATGCTCCTTACATGCTATTGCATTTATACTCTCTTAGATACTAAGAAATTATATATATGTATAAGTGTACATATATCTGTGATATACAAACATATTTATATGTGCATATTTAGAATGTTTTATATGTAGTCATTTGCATCTGCGTTAAGTAAATGTGAGCTCATGTGATATCTCAAAGTGCTAATCCATTGGGAATTGAATTATCATAGTCTTTTCCCCTTGCTCCTCTTTAAATTCCCATTACAGTAAGAGATATGGCTCCCATCCATTGCTGTTCATTTACACCCTTGTTCATTCCCAGTGGTCATGCCCAACAGTATCAGAATGCTTAGCCTGGGCACATAGCCTTCTCAACTAGAATATAATGTTTATATGTAGTTTGCTTTCACTTTAGTTTTATAGACTTATGTCTAGGTCAATTAGGTCAACATCTCCCCATCACCCACTGGTCATCTCAGCTTGATACTCACGTGTTATATTCATTGTCTTCTTTGAGACCTATTTATTTCACTTTCCCTTCTCCTCTTCATCAACCAAACTTACTATATTCAAATTCCAAGGGCTTTTCCCTTCCAATTGGTAAAATATTCAATAATACATCATTGAGTTACTTATTTTGACTTGCCATCTCTTAACTTTGTCATGAGTCCTTATTTATGACATAGGAGAAGAAGTCTATATTAATGTTAGGAACCACTTAATGAGTACCAGCATATGCATAGAAGGAGGTAAAGTGGCTTTTAAATTCTTGAACAGCTATGCAGCATAAACATGGAGTGATGGAAGAACCCTTGCAAAATTCTGTAGAAGAAAGCATATAACTGAGAAAAAACTGACTTAATAATTATAGAAGACAAATAATGCCCAGCCTTGAGTAGATACTGCCAATGGGAGATGTGATGAACTTGGTGGATCACAGGAACTTTTGGTAGTGGGGCAAACACAGAACATTCATTGTCTTTCTTGTCTCTTTTATAGATTCCATTCAGAGGCAGCAAAGAAAAGATGGTATCAGAGGTTCTGGCTAGAAATTGAACCTTGGGTTCACCATCAGTGAGCTGTATAATCCCCACACAACTTCACTGAGCATCAGTTACTGTGCCATAAGATGTTCTTGAAATGCCAGCCTCTTTCTCAGTGAGATATAGAAAGAACACATTCTCATGAAGAGGTAAGTAAAGAATAGAAAAGATGGGTTTCAAATGTGTAGTCCTGAACCAATATACAACTGATAGTGCTGACAGGAAAATGAGAAACAGGGGTGGGAAGAAGATAGGAGACAAGAGAAATCTGGGGGAGACTGTGAGTCACCAAAATCACTTTCAAGGCCTTGATCTTGGTACGTGTTACATAACGGTGTAGCCACACACCAATCCATTCCCTGCTTCGTGAACGATTAAGCTAAATAGGAGGCTTAATTACTTTATGTCTTGTCTTATTTGAGTTTAATCTTAGTATGTGTCTATTTTTAATCTGTATTAAATTTCTGTTTGCTGTTTATATACCCCAACCCCAGATTACAAAATGTTAAGAAAATACTTCCAATTGCTTCCTTTTAAGCCTCTAATGCCCAGCACAGTGGTTTCAATTTTATTGACAGTGATGAATGAGTAGAGAGAGAAATAAATGAATGAATGTGTCTAAATGAAGGCAGGAATTAAACTTTTGGCTCTGGGAGTTTGTTTCAAATCAGAGGTAAAAATCAGGATTCACTTCCCTTCTTCATTCACACAAGATTTAAAGCTTTAGAAATGTGGATATTTAAGAACCAAGAAAGAGATGAGGAGGCTATGGCTAGGAAATATAAAGAGACTTGCCCAGCACCATGAAACATCTGGAGAAGAGTCACGTATGAGCTTGGTTGCACATTTCAGAAGTTCATTCCTGTTCTGCCTCTCTCCAAGGGAAAGTGGTCCTTACCCTGCTTCCTGATCCCATCTTCCAGCCTCTGCTGTGAAATAATCCTCTAGTACACTGTAAAGATTTGTCACTCAAATTGGTTTAATAAAATGCTAATTGGCCAGTAGCCAGGCAGGAAGTACAGGTGGGGTGACCAAACTAAGGATGATGGGAAGGAAAAAGGCAGAGTCAGGAGTCACCAGCCAGTCACAGAGGGGCAGGAGATGAACATGCCATGCTAATAAAAGTATCACCATGTGACAAAGGATAAATAGAAATATGGGTTAATTTAAATGTAAGACTTAACTAATAACAAGCCTGAGCTATTGGCTGAGCATTTATAACTTATATTAAGCCTCTGAGTGATTATTTGGGACCAGGTGGTTGGGACAGGAAATGTCTGTTTACAAGCCTCCAATAAAGTTTCCATCACCTGTGCACTCTACCATCCCTTGAACAAAATCTGAGACATCTTGATGTTGATAGATCAGTGACTGAGAGCTGCTGTTGGAATTTAAAGTATAGATGTCCATATTTGCGTTTGGGAACATGTATTCATCAAAATAATGTATTCAGTCTCAGATTTTTTTTTCTTTTTCAGTCACTGAGAAAACGCCATTAGCTGCTTGTCTAGTGTCAGTGGGTAGCTGCCTGTCTACACTTGAATGTAAAATGTCTGTTTCCAGAAGACTGAAGACCAAGGGAATCTTTGATTCCATTTAAGTAAAAACTTATCTGCACTGTTTCAACGTAAAAACCTGGTTAAGATCTCAAAGCATACTCATAAGATTAAGATGGATATAGACTGATGGATCCTCGGCAGTCTGCAGGGAATCAGATCCCTACCTTAGAATACTTCCAAACAATGCTCCCTCCCAATCACACACAGCTGTCAAGAAACCATGGCTATAAACCTCTTCTATTGCTTCAGGGGACAAGTCACTAAATGTACCATTTTGTCCACAGAGTCTGTGATCAGGAGTGTTGGGTGATTAGAAGTCATGACAAAAATAAGAAAGCAAAAAGCTATGGACATTCCATCAGCTTAGAGATCCACTCTCTGGTGTTCTTTATGGTTTAATCCATGTTGAGACTTGACCAGGAATAGGAGGAAAGGCAAATCGTATCCTTATTCTAGTAACTAGTCTTTCTTAGGCTCTATGTATGTATAAATAGCTCCTATTTTTCTGAGCCAGAGATTTTATGATTTAAATTACCATCCAGGAGAAATGTTATTTTCTCAAGTCCTTTAATTAAACAGTATGACCAAAAGGAACAGCTTTGAGTACAAGAACCTATGAAGTTTCCTACCTTTTAGAAAAGCTTTGTTTTCTTTTAGTTTTACTGTTCAAGTATAAATTGTTTTCATATATGTATCAAGAACTATAACTGGATCATATCATGGTATGCCCTAATTTGGAGAATAAGGAAATGCAGAGTAAAGAATTTTGTAAGAAGAAGTGTGATTAAATATATAGCTAAGGCCGAATGAGTCACACAGAATAATTTTAACAGAATGGTGTAACTGAGCTGAAGGGGATTAAGCTTGACAAATCCTTTTATCTGAACCCTTTATATACACTTCTTAGACACAAGCAAAGCAAGGTGGTAACAGCCAATTTGAAACAACAATGAACAATTGTCACCTTAGGTACCTGTGAAAACTTAATTTTGCCCTAATGATCTCACAAAAGCATGAAAACTCTTCTTCACTTCTCTCACTTAATACACTCTTCTGCTAAACATACGGCGTAGCACCAAGGTTACTCCAAGATGCCATAAAGTCAGCCTTGAATAATGTATTTATTTTTGCTTTTGGGGATAGGGATGGCGGTGAGTTGTATGCAAACTTCTGAAATAAAACTTAAGAGTGTCTGAAAGAACTTCATTTCACATATGACCTTTTACAGTAATTGGATCTGAATTATAATCAGTCACCTGAATCCTGAAATAGATAAAATAGTTTTTTAATGTTAAAAAGTTTTAGCCCTTCGTTGATTATCTATCAGTGCTTACAGTCCTGTGAAAATAAGATAAATGAGAAATTTGGTCTCTAATTAGACTTCACTAGATTTACAGCTTTTAATTTATACGCCAATGCAGCACAGGCCGGCACTAACGCAGATAGAGATGGAGCCACAGTTTTCAATTGATTTAACAATTTAATTGCAGCATTAACATCCATTAACATTTAACTAACCTTTTAAACTAACCTCAGGCACAACCTTAAAGACTAAATGAAGTAAAATTGCATATAAAAAGGTACTAACATACAGCTGTAAGAAGCCAAAGTGAATCTTGAGGGAGATTTAGCTAGGCTTCCTCACATCAGCAGGAGGGAATCTGTTTGCCTTCTTGCAAAATTCAGTAGGGAAGCAAGCTCTAATTTATGGGAAAGGGAAATAGGCACACTTGATAGTTATTAACTCTCGTTTATGTCTTCTTGTCTATTGAAGGACCCCTTCAATGGAAAAATAGAATAGCCTGGAGGAAGACCAGGCATTTAGAAAATAGGTACAAAGGAGGAGTCACTGTAAACCAGTCTTTTTTGATATTAAACTAAAATGCAGTATATTCCATCCTATGGTACATTCAAGGAATATATTAGAATGTGCAAACTATAGCTGGGAGAAATATCCTTTCCTGTTTACTTAGGTGTTTAGGTTTGGGTCTTGGGAACCCAGTTAATGTTTGTTTCCTTTAAAAATTTTTCAGCATTTTAATTCCTATTTTTTTCCACTAAGTGAGATGAACATTGGTGGACAATTGATTAAATTTTAATTTTCCTGAAAACGAAGACCTCAGGGTTGTAATTGTGAGATTGATTTTAAAATAGACGCCATTGTTTAGCTTTTGGCTTCAAGTAGAAACACTGATGGCCAATGTTCAGCTTCACACAGGAAGGTGACCTTCCAACTGTGAACAGCCTCATGACGTATTTCTCCCATTAAGTTAGATTTAGAAAGTTCTATAGCACAGTACTTGGAGTGACTCAACAGGAACTGCATAAATATTGTCTCTAGGTCATTTTCAAGTGTCAATATCATGCGGGCCAATGAAATGAAATTGGTCTCCAAAGGACTCTCATGATGGGGATGCTTTGGAAGCAGTAAGCCTTCCAGCCAGCAGAGCCACACTGCTTTCTAGCCTGATAGGTTATCCATGTAGCAGCTCAATGATCCAGATATTAAAGGCCCATAATTGTAAGCATCAGCATATCATATTGTCACTCTATGTTAGTTTCATGCTCCTTGGCACTTCAGTTCCAATTTATGGTGTAAGGTTTCTGAGGATCCAGTGTGTTAATACTGTGCTTATCCGAAAAAGATGAGTATTACAGACAGGTTTGCCTTACACATTCTCTAGTAGCACTCCTCAAGAAAGGGCTATTATTATTATTATTATTATTATTATTAGCTCTGTAAAAGGAGAGAAAAGGTGATCTTGAAAACCACCAGGGTCAGAATATGCTATCGTCATATTTAGTTTACTATCTCTTTGATATGTGTAATTTATCATCTTGTAGACAGGCCTGCATGCAAATCTAGTGCAGAACAGGGGATTCTGAAGTTCAGTAACATGTATGCACTGACTACCTTCACCATATGCTAGCTTCACGTCCAAAGCAAGTCTTGTAATTGAAATACATTGTATGTGTGTTTGAAATTTTCAAAGAATAAGCAAAAATACACATTATACATACAAGTAGCATTATATGAACAAATTGTATTTATATATTTACAAATAAACATAATTTATATGTATATATTTATATATGTATTACACATACATGAATTAAAGTCAGAGGACATGATTTTGAGAGAGAGAAAAGTGAGATTTCATGGGAAAAATGGGAGGGAGAAAAGGGGTATTAATGTAATTACATATTAATATTTAAATTATTTAATATTTCTCCTTTTTCTAATTTTTTGAGATAATATTACAGTTACATTATTTTCCTCTTCTCTTCACTCTCACCAAACCCTCCCATGTACCCTACCTTACTTTCTTGTTCTTTTTCAAATTCATGACATCATTTTTTAAATTTTTGTTACATATATGTGTCTATATACACATGTTTTTGAATACATAAATACAAACTGCTCTGTCTGTAGATGATGATGATGATGGTGGTGGTGGTAGTGGTGTGTGTATGTGTGTGTGTGTGTGTGTGTGTGTGTGTTTATGGAACTGACCAACCAGTTAGAGTGCTCTTCCCTGGGGAAGATTATTTCTCCTGCTCTCAATGTTTTATAGTTGCCTGTAGATATTTGTCTAGAGTTGAGGCCTCATGACCCTGCATTAACCCCAATGCCATCCACACTAGCCTATCTATTGGTGTTATCTTTGTTTAGGTAGCCATGATGGTGAGACTTCACAGGTGTACCTTCTACCATTTCTAGGTGACACAATCTCACAGCAAACTCCCTGATCCTCCAACTCTTACAATCTGTACCCCTGAGCCTTGGTTACAGGAGTGTTTTGTAGATGCATCTAATGGATCTGGCTTCACAACTCTATTTTGATTGGTTGTGGTTTTCTGTAATAGTCTCCTTTTGTTGCAAAGAGACTGTTCCTTGATGGAGGACTAAACTTGTAGGTGGGTATAAGGACAGAATTTAGATTGTTGTTGGGGATGAAGATGCTTTAGTAAAGTCTCAGTTGTAGGTTCTGTTCCACACTAGCTTTGAATAGTTGGCTAGATATCCAGTACCATGTATAACCTTCTTTTGTGGGTCTTCAGCCCAATTATAGAGCTGTTGGCTCCTGTCAAGGTATGCATGCCAGTACTGCACTCTTAAGGTTAGCATGTCAGGCCAGTATTTGTTGTGGTTCATAGGTATCACAGTGGGGAAGGACTGTTAACCCGCTTCCATCCTTTGGAAGCTTGCATGGCACCTTCTGGTACTAGGAAAGCTAGTCCTCAAGAAAGGGGCAGTCAGGTCAGTGTGGTCCCTGTGTCTGAAGGGCGTGATATCCTCAGCACTGAAGATTTTACTTCCACCTCTGGGGATCAACCAAGGGCAGTAGCAATAACCTATAATATTTTGAAAGACTCTTGGACAACTTTGACCAACAACTCAATAGAAGACTCCTCATGCCTGCTATTTGGAATTTTCATTAAATGGTCTCTGGCTCTTGGAGGAAGCATTGTCAGCCCAGATGGGAAAATTTCCTTTAAAGTACATATGGATGTTTATATACAGACTTACATATGTTATAGGTATTTTGGTAGATAGTTAATAGTATGATTGCTTATGAATTTTTCTGTCATCTTTTATGTTATTCTGCCCTGCTCAATCCTTATTCTGTATTTGTCTTCCTCCCTCTTCCATAATTAGAGCAGGTACAACTGTATCCTGCTCTTCTCCTCTCTAATTTACTCCCTGCTGTACACCCACGTCTGAGGATTTGGAGCTAGGAACCTAAGATGAAAGTACTGTTTATCTTTCTGGATTTGGGTTACCTTACACTGTATGGTATTTTCTTGTTCTAGTTATTTACTTGCACATGTCATGATTTTATATTTCTTTACAGCTGAATAGTATCTCATAGTATATTTGTACCACATTGTCAGTATCCATTCATTAACGAAGAAAATTTAGGGTTATTACATTTCCTAGCTCTTGTGGATAGAGCGGCAATGAATATGGCCGAGTAAGTATCTGTGGAGTAGAATATCCAGTCCTTTGGCTTTCAGTGGTATAACTGGGTCATATGGCGGAGTTATTCTTAGCTCTTTGAGGATTCTCCCCACTGATTTCTAGAGTAGTTAGACCAGTTGTAATACCACCAAGAGTAAAGGAGGGTGTTTTCCCCTATGTTCCCTTCAGTATTTGTTGTGTCGTTCTTCTTTGCCATTTTGTCTGAGGTAAGATTAAATCTCCAAGTTTTTTTTTTAATTTATATTTGCTTAATTGCTAGTGATGAACAGAATTTTGTGAGATATCCCTTAACCATTTTTTTTTGAGAACTCTTTGTTCAGGTCCCAAATCCCTTTTCTTTTTTCTTGAATGGGTCATTTTTTTTACCTTTGACTTTGTTTTTTGAGTTCTTTATATACTCTGAATATTTACGCTCTCAGATGAATTGTTGGCAAAGATTCTCTCCCATTTGTTTCTTTAGTTGTACAATAACTATTTAGTTTTAAGAATTCCCACACATCAGTTCATAGCCTTAATTCTTAGGTAAATGAGTTCATATTCCGAAAATACTTTCCTACACCTACATCCTGTAAAGTACTTTTCATGTTTTCTTCCAGCATTTTCAATGTTTCAGGTTTCACTTTTACGTCCTTGATTCATTTGGAGTTAGTTTTTGCTCAGGGTGATAGATACAGATCTAATTTCATTCTTCAGCATATGGGCAGCTTTCCCACCACCATTTGTTGAAGATTTTTTTTCACAAGCATATGTTTTTGGCATCTTTGCCAAATACTAAATGGCTGAAGTTATGTGTACTTCATTTCTGGGTCTTAGTTTTGTTCCATTGGTTTACATGCTTGCTTTTTGTTTTTGTTATTGATTGCTTTTTGCCAAGAACATATTGTTTTTGTTGCTACAGCTCTGTTTTATATCCTGAGCTCTATTAATCCCCACATCATTTTTGCCTTTTGCTCATAGTTGTTTTCACTCTCCAGGATATTTTATGCTTCCATATGAATTTTAGGACAGATTTTTCTTCTGTGAAGTATGAGGTGGGGATTTTTTTTATTGGGATTGTATTGAATCTGTACATGGCTATAGGCAGATTAGTCATTTCTCACAATATTATTTATATCAATCCATGAGTATGATATATCTTTCTTTTTTCTTTTCATATTCTTTCTTTTTTTCTGGTGCCTTTATCTCTTTCTTCAGAAGTTTAAAGTTTTCCTTCTAGGGATCTTTCACTTCTTTGGATAACTTTATTCTGTGATATTTTGTTTTCATTGATGTTACTGTGAATGGGAGTATGTTTACTATATCATTCCCTGTATGTTTGTTGTGGGTTCATAGAAATGCCATTGGTTTGTTCAAGTTGATTCTGGATCCTGCCACATTGCTAAATTTGTTGATCGTTTCTAGAAGTTTTCTGATAGAAATTTTGGGATCTCTAATATATATATCATGTCATCTGTGAGTAGGGATGGTTTGACTTCTTCTTTGTGTCCTCTCAACTTCTTTCTCTTGCCTAATTGCTCCAGTTAGTGCTCTGAGTACAACACTGGAAGGAATGGAGACAGTGAATAACCCTGTCTCATTCCATATTTTGATGAGATTACTTCAAATTTTCTTCCATTTAGAATGATGGCTGTGGACTTCTCATATGTATCTTTTATTATGCTGAAGTATGTTTTCTATGTTCCTACTTTCTCTATGATTTTTATTATAAAAGCCTGTTGAATGTTTTTTCAAAGAGTTTTTCTGCTGCTATGTGTGAATCATGTGAATTTTGTCATTAAATCCATTTATATGTTTTCTTACATGTATTGACATGTATATGTTGAACCATCTCTATATTTCAGGAATAAAGATAACTTGTTCACCAATTTGAAAAAGGGCAAGTGTTATATGGGAAGGGTTGAAGGAAGGAAAGATAATTAGGAGATGATTTACTATATTTTGATTGCAAGACATATTTAAGATAAAAATAAAAATCAAGAGTAATTTTTAAAATGAAAAATTCTCCTATTTTCTATAAGATGATTGTGAGCATTAAATGACTGCTTCTCAGCATGGCATGGATTCAGTATAATGGGCTGTTTTAGTTCCACATTGTTGGGAAAAAAGAAGGAGGGATAAAAGAATGAAGAGAGAGAGAGAATAGAAGTGAGCTTCAAGTGACTCTAAAAACTAAGAATTTTGTCAAAGCACCATTGATAGAAGAATGAATAAGAATATGATGCTTCATTGAAACAAATTTTGATTACGATAGATGCTAAAGTTTTTAATAAGTTATAGTAATAAAAACTCAACAATCACTAACTCAGATTAAAGAGATTAGTGTATATATATATATATATATATATATATATATATATATATATGTGTGTGTGTGTGTGTGTGTGTGTGTATACACATATATATGATAACATAATTATGAAAAAGCATAAGAAAAAATTTCAGGTCTATTTTTTATATTTGAAACCCAAGCCATAGACTGTAATTTATCAATAATAACTGATAAATCAGTATGATATTTTGAATGTAATTGGCCCCCATAATATCATAGGGAGTGGCACTATTAAGAGGTATAGCCTTGTTGGAGTGGGCAAGCTTTTTTGGAGGAAGTGTGTCATTGTAGGATCAGGCTTTGAGGTTTCCTATGCTCAGGATACCACCCAGTGTCTCAGTTGACTTCCTGTTTCCTGCAACATGAAGGACTCTTAGTTACTATTCCAGTACCACATCTGCCTGCATGTCGCCATGCTTCCAGTCATAATGATAATGGACTGAACCTCTGAAACTGTAAGGAAGCCAACCTAATTAAATGTTTTCTTTATAAAACTTGCCATGGTCATGGTGTCTCTTCACAGCAATAGAAATCCTAAGACAATCAGACTCCATCAAAACATACTTTCCATTGTATGAGGAAAAATAGAGAATAAGTTCCAACCTGGAATAAAATATGTTCAAGACTAATATTCATTAAAAGTCAATCATTTAAAATATATAAAGAAATATTAAAGAGAACAAGCTAGAAAATGAGCAGGAGACAAACAATTTGATAAAGTGTATACAAAGATGGCAAAGAACTGTACAATATACTTAATAAGTTAATTTCCTATCAAGGAAATGGAAATTAAAACCATAATGAGATATAACTACACGTTTATACTGAACACCTGGCTAAAGCTGAAAATTGCAAAAGACCAAATGCTGATGCAGACGCAGAGAAACTGGGACAGTCGTACACTGTTGATGGGTTGCAGCATATAGTCTGATAGTTTATTATAAAATTATCTATTAATTAATACATGACCCAGGAACAAACTCTTGAGCTAGAGAAATTAACACATGTTTATTCAAAAAACACTATGTTTATATATATATATATATATATATATATATATATATATATATATATATAGAGAGAGAGAGAGAGAGAGAGAGAGAGAGAGAGAGAGAAAGAGAGAGAGAGAGAGCTCTACCTGGAGCCAATTCAGATATTATTAAATAAATAAAGAGTAGAATAAAGTGAAATCAAAACCTATATCACATCCATATTGTAGAATACCACTTTGCAGGGACAAAAGAACACAAACAGTTATGGATGCATGTAACAATTTGGATAATCCTTAGGGAATTACAGTAAGTAAAAGAGTCATTCACAAAAGGACATGCTGTATAATTTGTTTTACATAACATGTTCAACATGACGAAATTACCGAAATAGAACTGAGATTAGTGGTTCTCAGAAGTTGGATGCTGAGGGAGTAGATATGAAAAGACAAAGAGTCTTGAAAATGATGGGATTCATTCTACCCTCGACTATAATAGTGACATACGATAATAATCACATGAAAAAAATCACATGGAATATGGCACACATGCACACATACACTCTCACACACATATACCTGTACATGTTTTACAAAACTGATGGACTTTGAATATTTGTGGATTCTCTGAGTGTCAACAGCCAGGCTAATGGATTATGTTTTATTATAGTTACAATACTTCACTGTAAAGAGAGATTGAGGTGAAGAACACATGACCTGTCTTTGTTTTCCATACAACTATAAGGGAGTCTAAAACTGTTTCAAAATGAAGCATCAAATTAAACAAAAGGGATTATTTTAAGCACAAAAGGAGCTTTGACATCAAGTATTCATGAGTTAGAAGTGAGCCAAGAAGGTTGGTGAGACTCCAAGAAGGCCATGTACCTCAACATCCTCTTCAAAGAGAATAAAAATAAAAGAAACTTGGGTGTGGAATTATAGTGCACAGACTACCATGAAAAAGGAAAACTGGTTTGGGAAAGTACTATACCCAATATGCCACTGAAAGATGGTCTTCACTTTTAAAAGTTTCTGTTAAAATCATTAATTCCACTGCTATCTACCCATTCAGCAAACCATGCCTTACACCTTGGAAACAAAACCAGGGCCTCTCCACCGTCCTTGATGGAATCTGCTGGCTTGATCTTGTTCAGGCAATCACAGCCCACTGTGAATTCATACATGTATCAGTACTATCATGTCCAGAAGACATTGTTTTGGCTCAGTCCTCCCTAACCTCTGGCTCTTACAATTTTTTCTGCTCATCTTCTGTGATGGTCTCTGAGCCTTTTGGAAGGAAAGGGGGTGATACAGATACTCTATTTATGACTGAGCACTCCACTGACATTTATTTTCTACATATGACCACTTATGGATTTCTTAATCAACCACCATCCACTGTACATAAAAACTTTTCTGATGAGGTCCAATAGTTGCACAAATCTATGGGTACAGAGTTAATTTAGAGGACAATTGATGTTATGTCCAATTAGTAGGATGATGATAGTAAGTTTTCCCCTGGGCATTGGGAACTTCCAGACATGTTCTTTACCAGCTTTGTAGTCATTCTGGTATCCATTCCTTTCTGCAGAGGAGTGTTTAGGTCTAATCAGAAAGTAGATGTTTACCCTCATAACATTCATGCCACTATTGCACCTTGTCAGAAGAATTGTTTTTGTAGCTCCATGGTTCACAGTTTGGTATGTAAGACTGTTGATGAACTGCACCCCCAACAACCTTCACATACTTTCTCCTTGCCATGGAATAACCCGGGTCTTCAAACAGAAGTTTGTTAGGAGTACAAGTTTGTTAGCTAGAAATCCAGAGAGGCCTTAATCCCATGTGAAGCAGAGGGCAGCCACTGCTTGTACTTCAAAAAATAAAAATACATAAATAAATAACTTATTGAATGAGAATTTTCATTAAATTAAATGCACACACACACACACACACACACACACACACACGCATGCATCTTGATTAATCATCAGTGCAATCCCAACAGTGTTGTATTTTGGGGAAAAAAGAAGGGTTTGGTGGGAAGAGCTTACTGAGGATGACAAAATGAGTCCCCAGAAGGCATGAAAAAATAGCTACCATGTCCCCAAAGCTCTGGCTTGTATTCACCAAGCTAAGCCATGATGACATAGACAAATTCATAAATGTGTGATACAATCAGTATTTCTCTAAGCCCAGAATGCAAATATACAATGCTCAAGGTCTATTTTTTCTATGATTAATCTGGAAGCCCCAGATGGACGTTGGTGAAATAAGATCCTTATTACTTCTCTAGGTTCAAATGGTTTAGAGACTTTTTTTTCTTTACTTCACTTCTGTATATTTATGGTGATAGCTCATGTAAGAATGCTTGTTTTTGTTTCCATTTTTACTACCTAAAGTTTAGGTGTAGTTTCACAGAAATGAAGTGAAAACTAGTTAATCCTGACCCAGAATGAAACTTTGGGGAGAATGCTCCTTTGAATGCTAGGAATTGTTCCTACTACAGCTGATTTCCCAGGTGAGATAAATGTGCTGGAAGCTGAATGGCTGTGGTATGGAAAGGTACCCCCACTTATTACGGTTCACCACCTGCTAGCCTTTCCTCGTCAACTGAGCTCATGATGAGATGGATCATGACAAGCTCAGGTAGAGGGAAGAAGTGCACTCAGGAGGCAGAAAGGTGCATCTTCAACCTCTGGGGACTCCCTTACTCTCCCCTTCCTCTGACTCTTAGTCAGTGCCACATGGGCAAAACACAACTTTTGTTTTTGTTCTCAACACAGAAACCAAGGCTAATCCTATAACTATACCACAGTGCAGAAACTTCAGCCTGTTTTTGGTTCTCAACAAATACATAAGCAGCCACCTGCTACCCAACCCAATATTACATAATCACAAGGCTATGATTTGTGTTTGAAGGGCTTCTTTTGTTGGATTTTACTGTTTAATATGAACAGACAGGTCATTTCTTCTCTGTCATTACCGTTTGTTCGTTATTTTTTTGGCCTTCCCTTTGTTAAAGACAAGGATTCTTCTGGTGCCATTTAAAAACACGACTAACATTTTTCTTTCAGCCCAATAGATACAAACAAGACCTTGAATAGCAAAAACTTATGAGTATAAAGAACCAGAAAAAAAGGTATTTTAATATAATGTAACAATGTCTCAAATATATGTTTTATATTTAAGAAGAACTGCTAAATGTCTCTAGAACCTAAGAGGCTGTTTGATAAGTCAGTAATGAAATAAGGTTTAAACATCAAATACAATAAATAAAGGGGTTGAGGAAATGGCTTAACTGGTAAAGCATTTGCCTGAGATCAGATCCCCAGCATTTGTGTAAAAGTCCTGAAAGCCAAACTGTGTTTGGCCACATGGATCAGTAGTACCCGTGCTGGGGGTAAGGGAAGACAGCAGATGGGGGAGGGGGGGTGGGGGGCTGTAGCTCTCTGACAAGCCTAGCTCAGTGAGCTCCAGGTTCAATATTGACCTTTTCTCAAAAAGTAAGGTAGAAAGAAATAGAGGAAGACACTCAATGTCAAGCTCTCGTCTACACACACATGTGCAGACATTGATACCACACATACATGTTCATATACACATATGCACCCCCACACAAATAATAAATAGCAACGTATTTTAAAATCTGAAAATTGTCAATGCTAAGTGAAGTTAAGTGATAAGAATATCAATTGACACAGTACTTTTGAAAAAAACATTTATCAAGCTGATCAAAATGTCCTTAAAAATGTTGACTGTGGAAATGATACTGGCTGCAGGAAAGTGTACTCTATATGAGATTGTTATATCTGCATTTACAAAGTTATGAATATGGAAAGAAGATGCAATCTTAAGTTAAAGGTTAAGTGTGTGTGTTTGGCCATAGAATGCAGATCTGTGTAGAAATGATAAAAGCTTCTGGTGTGTTTTGGGTTGGAGAAGCTCTAACCTTCACTACACCTCATTTGG
This sequence comes from Peromyscus eremicus, assembly GCF_949786415.1. NCBI lineage: Eukaryota > Metazoa > Chordata > Mammalia > Rodentia > Cricetidae > Peromyscus > Peromyscus eremicus. The sequence continues at coordinate 128,476,726 of NC_081416.1, read as the reverse complement.
GACATCCATGGTGATTCACCATAGAGACATCACCGGACATATATCACAGGAGATGGCCAAATTATGTACTCACTTCTGAAAAATAAAAAAGCAGAAAGAAATGATGGAGGAATGAAAATAATGGAAGAAAATGAAAGAAAAATGAAGATGAGGAAATAAAGGAATTCTCACAGCTTATCAGGCGGTATGAATTTATGACTACATGAGTTTTACTCATCTGCATAAAGCTGAGTTACATATCTACAAGTTTTATGGTGATCAAAATATTCAACATAAAATCAGGCAACTTTGAATTCTTCTAAAATACCTATCTAAAAATACCCTTTCATATTCAGTTATTTAATTTATTTTAATTGGAAGATGTATGCTTAGCACAAGAGTACCATAGAATTGACTAGTAAATTACTTACCACTGCCAGGGTCCTACACTTCCCTACTAGTGTTATTTTAAGCCACTTGACAGTAATTAAATAATAATTGCATCACAGTAACAATTGAAAATTCCCAACTGAGTGAATTACTTATGTACTATATTAAAATTCTATTCTTATAATTTTACATTGATTGAAGGGTAGGTAAAAAGCAAGATAGTTGTCTATTTAAAGAAAGACTGTAGATTAAGATGTCCTTGGCATTGTTAAAATATTTGCACACAATCGTTTTTCTATAAATAGAAAATCTGTTGTCAAGATGATTCCTTTAAAGCCAATAGCAACTATTACTCCCAACCCAAAACAGTGTTCATTTGAAAAAATTGGCACTAAAATATAATTTTAAGGGAATATAAGCAAAAAAATGGGAAGACTCATCAGTATGAAGACTTGTTTTCACATTCTAGTACATACTATGGTCTTACATTTTGGGGGAGTTTATGTTTATTTCCTAGTCATATGTAAAATAACTGTACATCTGATAATATATGGCTTCTCTGTTCTATTAAAAGGATAGACCTGACATTATTTCAAATTCTAAATCTTAGTTTGAGATGTTTGTCTTAGACTAGCTGCTGTCACATTTAGATAAATTGTAGCAACTTGAAATGCTGTTTGTGAGAATGAAAATAAATGTCATTCTTTAGCATGTTTTTCAACTTCCAAATTGTAATGTACAGAGAGTTTTGAGACCTGGTGAATCCAAGGAAAGATTTCTTAGTTAAGCGAAGGAATCATGTTACAGTGAAATATTTGGTTGATTATGTAATAAGTGAGCACATTTCTTTGGGAATGGCTAAAGAGGGAATTCCATCTATTCATGTACTATCTCTAAGTAATATTTTGTACATCAGAAACTCTAGTGAGACATACATAACCATATCTCTATATGGGTACATGTATTATTTATTTTAAACTATGTATGATATCTAACGCTTGTGTGGTTATTTATAATTTGGAGTCATATTTGCATACACATCCATCTATGAGTTTCAGTTCATATGCTATGACCAAGAGAGGTTTATGAAGTAAACCTAACAGTTTCTTTCTGTTGGGAAATTTCATTTATTCATAAACTGTGGGCTTATTTTAATTTTATAGAAATGTACCTGGCTTAAAGCTCATCCATTTTAAGTACAAAATTAATTAATTTTACTACATTTATATTATAGACTAATTTAGACTTTTTCATCAGTTCTGAAAGCTCCTTGAGTATTGTTTGTACTCAAATCCTGCTCCACCTTCAGTCTCAAGTCAACATTGATCTGCTGTCTGTCTTTATTGATTTGCATTTTCTGGAAATGTATTTTGTGGTTTCTTGCATTCACTATGTTTCTGGAATTTGTAGGGTTGTAGAAACTGAGAATATTCCATTCCAGTTCATTATCGTTCCACGCACTCCATCTTACTATCTCAGTCAAAAATTGAAAAACACATGGACTATTCCCAGTTGTAAGCTATTTTAAGTAAAGTTGCTATGGAGATTTGTGTCTAAATCTCTGGGTAAACATAGATGTGATGGCTGATCTTGGTTGTCAACTTGACTGCATCTGGAATTAGCTAAATCCTAGGTATCTGGGTATATCAATGAGAGATTTTTCTTGATTGTATCATTTGAGATAAGAAGGTCCACCCTACATCTGGGCCACACCTTCTGGTGGCAGCAAACATATAAGGATGTGGAAACCAAAAGTTTCTGTTTTTGCTGCTTGCCCCCAGTCTCTCTGATAAGTTCGTCTCTCCTGCTGCTTTGCCATTACTTCACTGGTATTTGAACTTTAAGGATTTCAATATAGACTAGAGAGCAGCTGAGACATCTAGCCTACGGACTGAACAACTACTATATTATTGACTTTCTCATCAGGAGACACCCGTTGTTAGACTAGCCAGACCACAGTCAGGAAGCCTCAAATAAATCTCCTTTCAATACATAAAGATTCAATCTATCAGTTCTGTTCCTCTGGAGAGAGCTGACTAGTACAATAGTCTTTTGACTTTCTTTGAGAAGAAATCTATGAGAGAACAGTGATTTTACTGTCAATGTTTATAGTGTTAGAAACATTTCAACCTTTCTCATTGAATCAGTGCCAGCATCAGCATGTGAGAATTTCAGCCTCTCCTTTTCCTCACCGACATTTAGTATTGTCCATCTATTTATTACCGCCATCTTTGCAAGAGTTGAGGAGTGGAATCTTGTAAATTTCATTTCTCTATTGATTTTTGGCATTGAGACTATTTTCACACATTGATTATATTTTTTTTTGTTTTCTTTGATAATGGGAAGTCAGCTCATCTCTTTCAGATTTTAATCTTCTTACTGTTAACTAATGAGATAACTTTATATATTGTGTATAAAATCCAACTTCAGATATATGATTTGATAATTCTCCCTTGAGGCTTGTTTATCACTGTAGTTATTAGATTTTCTTATAGGTGTTTATGAGAGGGAAGAGCTTTTTAAAAATGGCATTCAGTTGGTCATTTTTTAAATTTTAGAAATAATGCTTTTTCCTGTCAGGTCAACTTTATTGGCTAATTTAAGGTTAAAGTACTTTATTCTAAAAGTATAACTTCAACTTTCATATTGGAGCCTATAATTCATTTTGAGGTAAATTTTACATATTATATGAAATACCATATGAAGTGTTGCTTTTGTATTGGCAGAAGTATAATTGTTCCAGAGTTGTTAGGTACAAAGATTATCATTTTCCCCAAGGGATTCATGATCTCAAAACTACCGAAAACAGCCAGGGTTTATGCCTACCATCTGGGTTCTGTTCCATTGATCCATAGGCCCACTTTTTACCCATACTATTGTGGTTTACATTTGAAATAAATTTATGTGAGACCTTCAACTTTATTCTCCTTTTGCAAATTTTTTGCTTTCTGCTTGTCAGTTTTTCCAACAAAACTTATAGGGCTTTGCTTGGGATTGTACTGTGTCTGTAAAATATTTGAGGGAGAATCACCATATTAAAATAATTTGCAAGATTTATTGCAATACAGTTCTCACGCAATGCAGCCTATCAATTTTAGATAAATATTATTTAGTACAATCACAGAGATATGTTAACTGTTGCCACAATCTATTGTCAGAACCACTTCATCACCACAAAAGGAAGCTTTTAACAGCAGCCATTCATCAATTTCCTTACTTCCCCAACCATAACCCTAGGAAACTTCTAAATACATCGTCTACATTTGTAGATTTACCTGTTCAGACTGTTTCTGTAACAAATATCTATAAAATGTAGAATGACCCTTTAGAATTAATATTAAGAAGATGGGAGGTTTTTTGTCTTACTAGTTCTATAAGAAGTTTATACAACTTGTTTTTATCATATTCTTTTGTCTTCCAAAAACTCTTCCCAGATCTGTTCATTTCCCCCTTCAACATCCACCCCCCATCAAGACTAATTTGTGTTGCCCAAATATTCTTACATGTGTGGCCTTCCCCTGGAACATGGTTGATTTACAAGGAACTACCCTCTTAAAGAAGACTGACTCTTTCTCTGCCAACAACTCACAATTACCAATACTTCCTCAGTGAGGCATAGAACTATGTGCCCAACTCCCCTCTCCATGGTGAAATTTTCTCTGGCTTGGGCTTGCCCAGGTGGACATCTCAGCCTCTTCTGGGCTGCTGAAGGGAAGAAAGGAAAATCAAGGAGCAACTGAACATATTGATGAGGTACAAAATAAAATAGATAGAATAACTGAACAAGCCAGTGAGGAAATTTTGAAACTTGAACAGAAATATAACATCTCTTCTGATAATTTCAGTACCAAAAGAGATCAGACTAGATCTCCAACATCCCAAATTTCAGGGTAACATTTTTCAACCATCCACAAGTGTCTGCATTGCTTAGGGAGGAATGTGGACTATTTGTCCTCATGTGAAGTGACGAAATTTGAACACACAGGTTTTTGAAGTTTTACTACTAATGTTTATGAATAATTCTAATTAACACTATCAAAATGTGGCATGGAAGTGGCTTCTGTATGCACCTTTCTCTTCTTCATATCTGGTAAATCTAAGACTTTCATCACTAAGTAGAACCTTAGATAAGGGATTCTCAATGATACCTTCATCAGATCCATTCTTAATTGTTTTCATCATGAAATACCTACAACCAGTTCCCCCAGGGTTAAGGTGTCAGCACAAAAGAGGGGATGGGAAGAATTTAAAAGCAAGGGGTGATGGATGGCTACAATGAAACAATGTTTTCGATACAAAAGAGTGGGCAGTTTCACATATGACCTCACAGTGTTTGTGATAATAGTCACAAGACTGTGAGCACAAGATTATGCCAGCCAAAAGCCCAGTATGGAGATTAGAGGTGGCCACAAAGTCCCACACCTAGGTGAGGAAATACTAGCAGTTGTTTGCTGCTGGGCGAATTTCCTTCAAGGATGAGATTTGCGAGAGGAGAGTCATGCTCCAGTAGCTGTCCACATCCATACACATATTAAGTAGATTCAGAGGGTTAAACACACACACACACACACACACACACACACACACACACACACACACACACGAAGGAATAGTAGTGAGAGCAATGGAAGGATACTTGGGGTGGGTGAATTTAATCAAAACACATGACATGTATATATGAAATTCTAAAAATTGAGGAGGAGGAAAGCGGGAGAAGGAGGAAAGAAATAGTGGTAGTTTTCCAAAAATGTTTTAGTGTACTTATTTAAATAACATTTATTTTTTTGTCCTTGGTTAATATATTATGCTATATTGATGAATTTGTAAGGGATTAAACCAACCTTATATTATTGAATCAAATCGGCTATTAATTTAAGCATTTTAAAGAAGTTAATCTATTTCAGTCATTATTATTTGTTATTTTTGTATCTGTATCAGTGAGAAATATTGGCCTGTAATTTTATACCTTGATTTAAATGTCTTTATCTGTCCATGCATAGCACCAGAGTAACACTGTCTTTGTAGAATGACTTGGGAAATAACTCATCTCCTAATATTCTAGGAGATCTCCTAATTTTCTAATTTCTATTAATTCTTAAATGTTTATTAGAATTTTATCAGTGAATCGATAAAAGTGGGGGATTTATGGAACATTTCAATTGAAATCACACATTTCTTTTATTGTTAGTAATATATTTGTGCTACATATTTCTATTTGAGAAATTTAAGTTCTTATATGTTTTTGCTTATTTGATCTGATACCTAATTTTGATAATTTCCATTATTTTACACGATACATTTTTTATTTCTATAAAGTTGGATGGCTGTCACTTCTTTCCTTACTGAAGTTGGTATTTTGAATCTTATCTGCTCATTTTCTTAAGTACTCTGTCTAAATGTTAGTCAATTTTGTTAATCTCTTCAAAGAAGCACCTTTTGATCTTATTGAATTTTCTCTATTGTTTTTCTGTTCTCTACTATTTGATTTGCCTCCAACCTATCAGTTCCTTCTTGCTGCTTGCCTTGTTTATAGCTTTCTAGTTTTAAAATACAAGGTTCCTGATATGTACGTCAGCTTCTTACCCAGGGCTGTAACAAATCAACACACATGTAATAGCCATCATTTAATTAATTAATTATTGTATCTGTTTCCCTGCAGTATTCAGGGATGGAACCCAGAGCATTTCGGCTTATCTGTTAGACAAATATTCACAAATGAGGGAAACTTTCAGCCAAACGTGATGGCTTTAAGCAAGTTTATTTTCTTCCAGATCTGTAATTTTTAGCCTAACATGTCTTAATCTCCATTCAAGATTGCAACAGGGCTGGGTTTCTTTCTAGAATCTTGCAGGGAAGGTAAGTTCCCTTAGCTTTTCGAGTTTCTAGAGATTCCCTGAGTTCCTTGGCTCATGATTGCTGTTACCTTCTACAAAACTTAGCCACTACTACATTCCCAAGTTCTTCTGGTATTCAAAGTTTTTCTTTCTCTTCCACCTTGACACTCTGTAATTACATTTCAGTTGCACAGATAACTTTAAAAAAATACAGTTATTTCAAGGGCAGTGAATGAGTTTACCTGATACTACTTGAGTGTCTATTTCCTATAGTCTTTTGGAGGGAACATTTAGGGTAGGTCCTATCTATCTACCAATCTCTAACATATTTCCTATTACATTGTATTAATTTTCCTTCATTTTCAAATAGTTTTTAATTTCTTGTCTTTAAGTCACTGCTGTTGTAATGCTGAAATTTTGACATATTTGCAAGCTTTTCAAACTACATGTGCTATTAATTTATATTATTTCATTGTGGTTGAAGAGCACTATTTGTATTGCATTTTTGAAGCTGATTTTCTGGCCTCAGTATCATGTCTCCTAAAGGATATTCCATGTGCCCTCAGTGTGAACAGACTGCAGGGTTTCAGAGAAACCTGGGCCATTTATAGCATTCAGGCCCTCTATATCAATCTGAATCTCTCTAACATTTATATACAACCTTAAGATTTTCAGCTGTTATAGTAGTTGAATTTCCTATTTTCTCTAAAACTTTGCAATGTTGGAAGTATGTCTTTTGGAGCTTTGTCTATATATTTCTATGACATTTAAGAAAAAGTTTGATATTTTTATGATCCTAAATTTTACCTTCAGTGGTGTCCTAAGATTTCTATTGCTGTGATGAAGACTATGACCAAGGAGGAAAGGTTTGCCTTTGTTTATATTTCCAGTTACTAGTCCATCATTGAGGGTTGTCAGAGCAGGGATCTGGAGGGGAACTAAAGCAGGAACAATGGAGGAGTATAATTTTTTGACTTGCTCCTCCTGGCTTGCTCAATTTGCTTTTTTTTTTATACATCCCAAGACCATGTGGCCTGGGAAGTCACTGCCCACTGTAGTCAATTAAGAAAATATTCCATGGTTTTGCCTACAGCCCAATCTTATAGGGGCATTTCCTCAACTGAGACAATAGACTCATTGCCAACTTGACATGCAAACTTGTCACTATTAAATTATAACTTTTCCTTTACTGTTTGTGCACCAACTCTCACAATAATAGTAATATCACAATGATGGGTGATGTCGCTCTGTATGCTGTGAATGTGTTCCTCTGTTTGGTTAATAAATAAAATGCTGGTTTGCCAGTGGCCAAGCAGGAAGTGTAGGTGGGATAAGCAGACAAAGAGAATTCTGGGAAGAGGAAGACAAAGTCAGGAGTCACCAGCCAGACACAGAGACAAGCAAGATGACAAGGCAGAACTGAGAAAAGGTACCAAGCCACGTGGCTAAATACAGATAAGAATTATGGGTTAATTTATGTGCAAGAGCTAGTCAGTAATAAGCCTGAGCTAACGGCCAAGCAGTTATAATTAATATAAGCCTCTGTGTACTTGGTGAACACGAGTGGGAGAGATTTGTACCAACCGCTGGCTGGGTAGGACACAGGAAAACTTCCAGCTACATCACACTATAAAACAAGTGAAATATTACTTTTTATTCTTCATCTTAAGATGAAGAATAGCCAGTTCTATCTTATGAATGATTACTGTTTGTAAGTTATCTCCCTATATTCTTAACCTCCAACCAATATGGGTTGTCATTGTTTTTTAGACAGGATGTAACCACATATCCTTGGCTGGCCTGGAGCTCACTGTCAGGCTGGCCGTCAACATAGAGATTGTCTCCCTCTGTCCTATCAGTGCTGGATAAAAGGTGCATACCACTATAGACTGACTTACAACTTATTTATATTTTGAATTTAATATATCTTTTCTGAACAGTATACAGTTGGGTACTTTTCTTTTCTCCAACAAGTTTTAACATGTGTCCCTTTTGAGTTTATTGTTTAAATCATTTAATATAATGTTATTATTTTTTATGCTTTGAGAATTTCATACATGAGTACTATATTTACATCTTTTAAAGCCTGTTCTTTCCTCTCCAACTTTTCCTGCATTACTCTTTACTTCCTCTCAAATTTATGATTACTTTAATCACTATTGTTACACAGAGAAAAAGAGTATAGTTAGTTTGACTCCTAGAGATGCATGTTTAGGCCTGACCACTTGGGACAGGGTAACCATCCCAGGAGGCTTGACCCTGGAGGACACTCATTCTCCCTCTCTCTGCCACCACTGAATGGCTGTAGTTCTTTATCTGTGGGATGAACCTTGTGAAATTTTTTTCAACCAAGATGGCATTTCAAATTCTGTTGTCATTATGCAGGTTTTGTTTAGGGAAACAGCAATGTAATTTCATGTTAGCATCTATAGTATATCTAGAAAACACTATCTGGCAGCAGTTATTGTCTTCTTCTGGGTATTACAATCTTTCTGCCCTCACTTTATGATGTTCCCTGAGTCTTGGGTGTACAAGCTGTGTTAGAATGTATCAGTTGGGGATAGATACCCTACAGTTGCTTATTTCCTATATTTTGACCTGTCATGGATCTCTGTAAGAGTTTATATCTTTTGATGAAATAAGATTCTTGGAAGAAGGGGGAGTGCTATGCTTATCTGAGGGCATAAGGATAAGTATTTAGAATGTATTTAGAAATTATTTTGGTTTAGGAAAATGGCAATAGTAGGTTCTCCTCTGCCTCTACGACTCTCCATACACAGGTAGTTGGCGAGCTTTGCAGTATCAGGTATGAATGCCCTCTTATTTGTCTGTATTTAAATCTAATTAGACAGCAGTTGGTTATCCCCAAGAAAAATTGTCACTGTTGTACCATTGTGGATATCTTACCAGACCAGTCAGTTTTATGGTTCATAGTCTTTATAGCTTGTTAAGACCAAACTAGTCTGAGATTTCATATTACCCTAAGCAAATGGTGATAATCAAGAAAACTCCTGACAGCAAATGCTAGTTAAGATGAGGTGATGGGGAATGCTCATTCACTATTTTTGTGTTGCAAATTATTGCAACCACTCTGGATATCAGCATGGAGAAACTGCAGAAAGTTAAAAGTAGGTCTAACATATGACTTTCGCAAATATGCTAACAATTTTAACAATTTTATCTTACTACAGAGATACTTGCACATACATGTTCATTTCTGCTGTTTGCAACAACTAAGACCTTGAAATAACATAAATTTTCTTCAATTAATGAATGGATAAAAAAATATGTTACTGTTTTGGTGATATATATATAAAATGTTGTTTCCTGAAAGGACACAGAGTATGATTTTTAGTGTAGGAATGAATGTATTACTCCACCAGAGCAAATATAAATTATGTATTCAGAGCTTTTCATATAGTGGGGGAGTTAGTTGCTACCCCTGCGTGTGTGAGGGGCAAAGACTCAATGGCCAGCAGAGGAAAAGGAAGGCTTCAGAGGAAAGCAATGGGAGACTTCAAATTTGCCATCATGGAAGTTTCTGGAATGTGAATAGTGGAGAACCAAGATGATCTGACATGTTTAATTGAAGCACATATGCGGTTTTCTCTCAGAGGTCCCGAAGTGACATGAACTAAGCAATACAAAATGAAAATTTTAGCAGTCATTGAATCCTTCCCAAATATCCTGGACTAACTGGCACAGAGGCAGTTAACTGAACCTTATTCTTATATATGATATGTTCATTTTTCATTGTTTTATTCAGTCTTCCCATACATTATTCTTCTTTCTTACCATTGTGTTAAACTCATTTACTAGCTCTTGGAGTAGTTTTGTCGGTTCTTAGGACATACAACACACAGAACTGTACCATCCATCATCTATAAATGAGGGCTGTTTTATCCATTCACTTTGAACTGAATATTTCAAAATTCATTTTTTCTTTCTGCCATTTTTGCTATACTGATTAGCCAGTATAGTTTTCTCAATCAACATGGGACAAAGTCAAAGAAATACCTGAAAGATCCAAAAACGGTAAAGGAAACTAACAAGTGATTTTAGCTGAGTACAGATAAGTCAGTCAGAATAAATGGTAACACGTCTATTTTGAATTGGACGATGCTCTGTCGCTAAGGTTTTACTTGCTACTACATTTGTCTAGAGTCATAGTACTTCAGCAGAGGTATAACCACATTATACTTTGCTAAAATACAGTAAATGATACAGTGCTACACATTGGAGTGCAAAAAACAATAGCATAATTGAACAGATTTAGAAAGAGGTTTTCTCATTTGAAAATTTACTGTGTGTTATCAGCATTGATGACAGTACAGCACTGGTATGAAGATATGCGGACACCAAGATTTATCAGGAAACTCTCATGTTCAGCAAAGATGCAGTGGTATGTAACAAACCTATCCCTTTATCTGAAATCAATAAATAAATACCTAACCTTTCAGAATTTGACATTTCTGAAAGATAACGGTGCATATGTGGCATTTAAAAATACCCTTCTATTTCTAAGTGTTCATTAAATAGAAATATAAGAATATTCTCATAAGACATTTGCCTATAAATACTCATAGTAATTTAACTAAAATCAAAACCCCCAAAAACAACTCACATTACATGTTCTTGAAGATCTGATTTAGTAAACAAGCTGTAGCATATTTAACCATGTACAAAAATAAATGACTAAGTTATTGATACGTGATATTCCTGGATGAATCTCATGTCATACACATTAAACAAGTCTCCAAATATAAAGCAGTACACACTGTGTCATTTCATTTAGATAGAGGCCAATTATCTAGACAAGTCATATTCATAACATGCACAGAGTTCTACATCTCAATAATTAAAATATAGCTAACCTAAAATATACATTTTTGAAATTTGAATAGACAATATATGGAGGAAGTAATGACCATAAAGCAATGGAATCATCAGGTTGTATTAATATATTAATTATTTTTTATATGTAACAATATTATATACATGTACCATATATGTACATGTAACAACTATGTTTAAAGAAAAGGAGGCCATAAATTTGGGAGCAAGTGTGAAGGGCACAGGTAGGATAGAGGAAGTGAGGGAAAGATATATTATACTTCAATAAATGAATAAATATAAAAGAAGACTGTCAAGATGGCTCCACTGGTAAAAGCATTTGTCTCTCAGCTTGACTTGATCTTAGGACCCTTACAGGACCTCCATATGCAGTCATGTCATGGGCACATAACCCACACAATACATTCAATACATAAATAAATTTAATTAATGCAATTAATTTGTTTTTGTTTTGTTTTTTCAAGACAGGGTTTCATTGTGTGACAGCCTTGGCTGTCCTGGAACGAGCTCTGTAGATCAGGCTGACCTAGAACTCACAGAGATCTGCTGCCTACCTCTGCCTCCTGAGTGCTGGGATTAAAGTTGTTTGCCACCATAGTCTGGCTTAAAATAATTTTAAATAGATAACAGATAATGATTCCTTTGAGGCTGGAGACATGAGAACTCATGCTAAGGTGGAGTTCAGAGTGTAAGAGGGTTGTGAGTTGTGTGGAAGTATGTGTTCATTAAAAACAGATCCAAGTGTACACAGACCAGCTCTTCATACCTCTTGTTGTGACTATTACTTAGCTTTAAAAAACACATTCCAATATTATTATTATTTCCTGCTCAATTTCCTAGAATAAAATGAAGCCAGAGGTGAGACTTAGACAAGTCAAGATACTTCTATATTGTTGGTTTTGAATACTCATGCAATTCACATAAAGCACTTCATGATGATGAACTCATTCTGATACACCACTGATGCTGCTCAAACTTGCTTTGTAAAGCCCAAAGTATCGCTCAGTGGCTATATATAATATAAATATATATTTAATCCTGAGAATGTATATTTTCTCAGAATTAAATATATATTTATATTGTATATAATATATATAATATAGAATTAGGATACACTATTCTGTAAGTTCAAAATCATTTTAACATCTTCCATCTCCATTAATGTTGTGATGCTGGAATTCCTCAGGAAACATATACCATGAGTGTACAAACACTGCAGAGTTAATGATGATTGATTTCATTAACGTCTGTGTCTAATACCTGTGGCGTTACAGCAGGCTGAAAATACTGAGTCAGGAGTAAGTGCCATACGTAGTGGTTACCTGAATGCACTCGTCCTTCCTCCTTGCATTGTTCTTCCTTCAAGTAAAAAAAAAAAAAAAAAAAAAAGATTTCAATGACACGTACATTTAATTAATCCTTTCATTTTCAGAAAACTATAGTTGTAAAAATTCCCTAAATTAAAAAAAAATGTAGAGAGAGCATATTTGCTTATCTTTTAACCATATTCCCCCAATTCCAACAGCTGACCAAACTACAACACCACAATCAGAAAATGATCATCCATAGAGTGAAGATACATCATGTGGACATTTACTTCCTAGAGTACCATAAAAATTGATCCTGCAATGTAGCTGGAGTTTTCCTGCCTGGCCCACAGTCAGGACAAGTCTCTCTCACCTGCCAGTCCCACAGCCTCTCAGACCCGACCAAGTAAACACAGAGACTTATATTGGTTACAAACTGTATGGCCGTGGCAGGCTTCTTGCTAACTGTTCTTACATCTTAAATTAATCCGTTTCTATAAATCTATACCTTGCCACATGGCTCGTGGCTTACCGGCATCTTCACATGCTGTTTCTCATCGTGGAGGCTGACAGTGTCTCTCTGACTCAGCCTTCCACTTCCCAGCTTTATTCTCCTCCTTGTCCCGCCTATACTTCCTGCCTAGCCAATGGCCAATCAGTGTTTTATTTATTGACCAATCAGCAACACATTTGCCATACAGAACATCCCACAGCACTGCAATACATGATCTTTTTGTCTTTCACTCCGTGTAAGTCTCTAGATATTCATGCTGATTACTGGAATTTTCAATATTTCATACCTCTCTAATTTTAAGTTTCATATACTGACACAAATGGTCTTACACTGTTTAAAAAAAACCCTCACTTATTAAACAAATCTAGACTTTTTTTCTATTTGGGGGACTTTGTATGGTAAGGCGGAAGCATGTACATGTACAGAAATGAGTGGAATGAATATGGCTTCATTGATCTAGCATTATTAGGTTAATAACACATGGCCAAGCAATTTTTCAGATTAGTTCTACAACTGGCTTTTCCAGCAGTGGGCATGGTCCAGTTGTGCTGCCTAACTGCAAGCATTTGATGTTGCTGCTCATCTTTGCCTTTCAGATAAGTTTATTTAACAAATGCAATGGTAATTCCAACCTTAACATTCCTATTGTTTAGCGATCTTTTTAAAAGTTCTTTACAATCCCAAACATGTATATATTGAGTTTTGGTAGATTTCCATCCATCATGACTCTGTCTTTTCTTCCCTCTTGGCAAAATATTTTTCCTCCAAGTTGATGGTTTTTTGTTGTTGTTTTTCCCCCACTGACTAATTTTCAATTAATTTGGTAGCATGAGCATGAGTGGGGAGTGACGTACAGAAACAAGGGCAATTTATAATCGGAAAAAAAAATCACTAAAGCAAATCATACCTCCTTCACCAGCAGCCATCTTAACCTCATTGAGGGTTAGAGACTCATGGGTGCCTGACCCATGGGTGATGGAGTAGTGATGGCTCTAATTTTGCGCAGGCCTTGAGCTGGTTACAAGAGCTGTGATAAGTTCACAAGGGTGAGGATGAAGTCATATGAGGAGACACTTTTTTCCAGCACCTTCAACCTCTGTCTCTTACATTCCTTCTGTCTCCTCTTCTGAATAGTTCCTGGTGTCCCTTGGGTCTTGCAGGAGGTGATACAGATGTCCCACTTAGAGCTGATCACCACAGTCACTAATTCTCCTCACATCCACCAGTTGTGTGTCTTTCAACATTAACTGCTGCTAAGTAGAAGAAGCAGCTTCTCAGGTGGCCATGCTGTCATGCTTCCATCTAAGTATCCTTCTGTGTTCCCTTTACAATCTGTGTCTATTCTTTAGTGCAATATCTCCATTACTGATTGAATTATTTTCTTTGGTTGTCTTTTTAAATTAATATTCTAATTAATTTATCAATTAATATATACTTTACTGTTTATCTTTGACAGTTCCTAATAAATTTTAAAAAGTAGTTCTCAATCCATTGGTTGAGAAGACTTCAAATACTTTTCCATTCTTTGATACAAAATATGCTTTCAACAGAAAAAAATATTTTTTTAATTTTGATGGTGTTCAATTTGTTAATCATTCCTTTTATAGATTACATTTTTGGTATAATATATAAGACTTCTTAACCTAGCTTGGGAACCCAGTGTCTGCTGCTATTTTTTCCCCATTTTTCTATAATTTTGCATCTTACCTGTATGTCTGCAATTTATTTGGGGGTATTTTGGTGTAAAATGTCAGTCTTGGCTTAAGGTCATTTTATTGATATATAATTACTCTATCACTGTTTTTATTTATTTTTTTAATTAAGAAAGTTTTTATCCATTTTACATACCAGTCACAGACCCCCTTCTCTTCCCTCTTCCTATGCCCCACCCCCAACCTTCCCTCCCAACCCACTCTTCATTCCCTCCTTAGGACAGGTAAGGCCTCCCATGGGGAGTCAGCAGAGCCTAGTACACTCAGTTGAGGCAGGACCAAGCCCCTCCCCCTGCATGAAGGATATTTATCTTTCCTCTGTTAAATTTCACTGAAACTTTGTTCAGAACTTGCTGTGCTCATTTTTCTGGGTATGTGTCTGAGTCATCTGATGTAATCTATTTTCCCACCAACATCCTTCCATCACAGTTTTGACTACTGTGTTTTTTTAATGGGAATTTGGTAAGAATTTCATAAGGCCTACATATCAACTAAGGGGGGCTGTGGTCTAGGTCTGACAGAAAATTATCATGAACAAGCATGGCATAGATCTCCATTTTGATCATTTTTAAAAGTGTTATACAGCTTTTATCAATAAGAACTACCTGGGCGGTCGTGGCACATGCCTTTAATCCCACCACTCAGGAGGCAGAGGCAGGTGGGTTTCTCTGAGTTCAAGGCCAGCCTGGGCTACAGAGAGAGTTCCAAGAAGGGCGCAAAGCTACACAGAGAAACACTGTCTCAAAAAAACCAAAAAAAAAAAAAAAAAAAAAAAGAACTATATAGCTCTTCAATTTATGGCAGTGAACTAATATTTTACAGTTATTAAGTTTGTAACTAAATCTCCTATATATACTAACATTATTGAACTTCCATACTACTACTAAAATGATTTATACATACTTCTTGGAATTTTTTGCATAGGCTATTGTATGCACAGGCAGTTTATGTCTTTACCTTCTCAAACTATGTACAATTTACTGATTTTCTTTGTTTTATTGTTCTGATTACACACTCCAGCAATACACTGAATACAGTGGTGAGTGAAGACATTTTTCATTATTTCTGATATTGGAAGAAAATACTTTATTATTACCTATATATTTTTGTAGACATCATTTCTCAACTTGAGCAAATTCTCATATATAATTTAGGGAGAATTTTATCATAAATGAGTGTTGAATATCTTCAACTACATTCTGCATTAATTAAGGGGGTCACATAATTTTTCTTTAATGTTTTAAAGTAATGGATAATATAATAGGAGT
This sequence comes from Peromyscus eremicus, assembly GCF_949786415.1. NCBI lineage: Eukaryota > Metazoa > Chordata > Mammalia > Rodentia > Cricetidae > Peromyscus > Peromyscus eremicus. The sequence goes on along the minus strand of NC_081416.1, from coordinate 128,460,868 downwards.
TAATTATCAAGTATTAAATCAGCTTCAACTTTAAGAATAAACTCCACTTGATTATGACGTAAAATTTTTTTATACATTACTAAGTTCTAGTTGCCATAATATCTTATGGGTTTTTATACCTACATTTATGATATTTGTGTATTTTTATTATCCTATTGTTTTGTCTCACTTTGATATTAGTTCAATGCTTACTTTATAAAATGAATTTGAAAATGAATCCACCTCTCCTTTTCCTAGACAAGATTGTATATGTTAAGTATTAATTTTTTTTCAATTTTTAATTTTCTCTGGGGAAACAAAAGGAAGAAGAAATTTTACTTGGGAAATTTTTAATGTGTGAATTTAATTCTCTTAATACTTGTAAGATTATTTAAATTGCATCTTTAGCACTAGATATTGTGGTGGCTCTAGTTCCTTGAGTAATTGGTTCATTTTACATAAATTGCCATATTATATATAAAATTGCCTATAGTTCCCCCTTATTGACCTTTGACAGCTATGGCATCTGATCTAATAGTTCCCGGTCCATTCATGATATTGATAATGTGTGTCCTTTCCCTTGTGATTTGTTTTGCTCTTGATCAACCCGGCTGAGTTTTATTACTATGAAAGTATTAACCTATGGCTTCGCTATACTGTATTGCTTTTAGATTTTACTTATCTCCTCTCATTTCCTTTCTTTCTTCTCTGAATATCTTGGGCTAGTTTTCCAATGTTATTAACTTTTAAAATAGATGTTATGGTTAGTGTTTTTAGACTTTTTTCTCTTCAAAGCTATTGCAATTAGAACTACAATATTTCTTCTTGTAACTCTTTTAGTTATACCTTCCAAATTTGAATATGTTTTCATGAAATAGAATTTAACATATAGTTTTATCTACTTGAAATACCTTTGTTTCCTGGATTATCTAATATTATGTTGCTTAGTTTAAATGCTATTTTGAAATTTCCTATTTGTTTTCTTAATTTCTAGTTTTAGTATATGGGACTAAAGACTATTCTCTGTGTGACAGCAATTCTTGAGATTATTTTTTCTAAAACATATCTACCTTGATATGCACCTTTAAGTAAAGGGATTATAATTCTTGGCAACTGAAACCTTATCTAATTTGAAATGTTAAGTCTGATAATTTTCTAGGAAAAAAAATTCCACCTGAATACATACACTTCAACTCTGGTTTAAGGATCTCCAGCCTTTCCTTCCTGATAGTCATCCTTCCTGATATTTTTTTAATTGAGAATCTCATTCATGAGTACAGCATATAAATTCTTTCTATCCTTCCCTCTACCCACTCCATCTCTGCCTGTGTATTCCCTACCCCCCAACTAAATCTATTTTGATTAGTTCCCCTGTTCCAAGATGCAGAATCATGGCAGACACACTATACAACTAGCAGAATCCTTGTAGTTTGTACTAGCTCACTGATATGTGAAGTCAGGGATCTTATGATCCAAGAAGACTAATCAGATGAAAATAATTGGGCCAACCTAGAAAAATCTTAAACTAACGCTGATGTCTTACTATGGAGATATTCTAGCGGTGCATAGAGAAGTCAGAGATGTAATGACTACAGGATGGACATGCTAACCTGTCTGATTTGTGCAAGATGTGGATGGGTTTGCGAGAATGGCAGTGGGTGACTGGCAATTGACCAGGTGTTTCCAATTATACTTGCTAGTCCAAATGAGAACTTGTTGCTTGGAACAGGTTGATATATTTCCTTCTTATCAAAATTCTGATATTAATCTAGCAAACTCTTTCTTGACATTATGTTTTACAATACACCATCAGAAAAATTTGTTTAGGCTGATAAAGATGGCAATGCAATTTATTTTTATTCTTCAGGGAGTTACCAATTTTCTAGGGTAATTTAGTTTGCAGGAATCTTGATCACTTTGCCCTTCTACTGATCCCATTTATTGAAGTTATTATGCAGACTGGATGATTTCAAAGACATAACAGCTCATATTGTAATACATATGTATGTTAAAGGGTGAGTAATACACCTGTCAAAAATTCAGAAGCCTTTTACCAATTGAGATCTGTAGAAGCCCACTGGTCTAGATCATGTCAAAGTATCTTTCTAGCTTCTTGGTATGTCCTCAAAAACATTTCCATAGTGCGTGATCAGGGATGAGCAGAAAGAGAAAGGAGAAAGGAAGGACGGGAAAGATGAGGAAGGTAGAGAAAGAGAAGATGAGGAGAGAGAGAAGGAGAAAGAAATAATCTCACTTCTTGCTCTTATAAAGCCATTAATCCTACCAAATTAGGACCCCACCTTTAAAGGGCCTTCAACGTGTGAATAGAGAGGTCATGATTTAATTCATAGTACTCTTCTTTATAAATTTCATTTATTTATTTATTTGTATGTATGATACAACATGTCAGTGGCGGTCAGAGGACTACTTGCTGGAGATGCTGCTCCTCTTCCACTGTGTGAGTCTCAGGCTTTAGACTCAGGTAGTCAAGCTTGACAGCAGAAGTAGGCAACTTTACCCTATGAGCCATTCGGTGGATCCCGTAACATTCTTCTGGATGTTTGTTTGTTTCTAGTATCAAGAGGGCCCTGACAAATTACATTTGCAATCAAATGTGCTTGTTTTATGAGTGCATGAATATGTGGATGGATACAAGGAGGAATGCAATATAAATTATAAATGCATCAGTGACCTCTTCAAGATCACATAGCTATCAAGCACAGACTAACATGATTAAATATCAGTTTAGCTGAATGAAAACCCACATATCTATGTGTTGTCTTCTGTTAAATCTAGTGAAAATTAAAGCTATATATCTTAGTAATACATAAACTAAACATAGAATAAAGGCAACACAGAGCTGCAACATTAAGTAGACTCTAAAGATGACTCCTTCATCGACAGCTGTAGAATACTTAGTTATTTCAAACAAACATTTGTTTAGTACCAAAAATTCAATACTGAGTTCAGGCAAGGCAATATTTAAGCTCCAGTGCATGAAGATTTGGTTTTTGGAGACAGTTCTATGAAATCCCAGAAGCATGAAGGAAAGAGGAAGAAATTTAGTCTGGGGATAGAGATGGTAGGGTAAAGGCCTTAGGAAATGGGGCAGGATACTTACTGCTTCTACTCAGACTATTCCAAAAGCATTCAGGGGTAGATGCAGGGGAATGAGCTTGTCCTTGATGCACTGTTCTCTGGCCTCGAGAAAATAGTATTCCCAGCTCATCAACCTTATGCAATTTAAGGGTATTAGAGACAACACATTATAAACAAGTGATGATCTAGAGTTTAACCAAATTGTAGGCTATCAGTCATGATTTCTAGTGGCTATCATAGGATGCTTAAAGTGCAATATACTTAATTGTTGTACTAAGATCAACTTTTCTATAAATTTCACCATGTAAGAATGTTTTCCTAAGAGTCAGATGAAATGTCAATCAAATGTTAGTGGGGGAAATAACAAAGGTTCAGTTGTGTCAAACAAGTGTGAGAGTCCACACCAGAGAAAACATGATATCAATAACACAGCTGCTATAGGGATCCTTTCTTCACAGGTTGCAGCTTCCCAGCAGTGCTTTATAGAAGAATACATCCAATAGTAAGGAATGGTTTCCCTTGACATTTGATGGTCCATAACAGGTAGGTTTTATCAGAGAAAGGAGGACATCTTTTATTGGAGAAAACATTCAGAGAAGGATAATGTAGAAATCCCAGTGTGAGGGATGACTTCTTTTTCATGAAATCACTAAAAACTAACCACCCTTAATCACTTTTAAATTTTAACTATTATTTGATTGTTTAATTGACATGTGCAAATTATACTTATGAAATGCCATGTGATCTTGAGATATCCCTCTTCCATTTATTTATCTCTTCTTAAAATAAAGACTTTAGAAACCCACCAATTTACACGAGTATAAATCAAATTGTAACAGTTGTTTTTTAATGTTTTTGTTTGTATGTTTTTATAATAGTAAAAGTCTCTATGAACTACAGAGCAACACCTTCTGCGTAGATAATGGCAATCTTTTCTGTTATATATAGGGGTGAGTTAGTCTTCTTTTGAGGGAGGTGACTGATTCACACTCAGGGATGTGGAACTTTACATTGTTTATAGCTTGTTTTCTTTTTTCTGCATCCCATTACTGTACCACCATGCAAGATGTCAGGTTATGCTTTCTTCCTTCCATAGAAGTGAGATGGAAGTCTCATCTATGCAGGACATGACCTGCTGATATAGGAGGTACTTCTGTTCACATCTTCTTTGATGTGAACTCAGCTGAAGAGAAAGTCAATAGAGAAATAACACTGTCCCTTGTTATTTGTTGACAATTTTTTTCCTGAAACCACCTTTTCTAAACCTTAGCCTCAACAGTTACTCTCAATCTTTGCCTTTGTCTTGTTTATCTAAAACCAATACTGAGCCCAGCTCACATCAATCAATGCTGTTTCTCAGAGTGATGACAAAAGGCTCCCAATTCTCTTGTTTAACAGCTTATTCAACACCCACTGCCTTCAGAGACCTTTTAAGATCTACACTTCCTGACTTCATGGCTTCCAATATTCTAAGGTGAAAAAGAGAGTGAGTGAGAAAGACAGAGAGAGAGAGTGAGAGAAGTTAGCTGAAAAGTGGAATGAGATTCCCCCATGTCCATAAGTGCAGAAGTAACATTTATGAAAAGAAAGACCTTATAATCAGACAGATTTGGAGACTTTCAAAGAGAAATACAAAGTATGAAGCCTTTTGTTGTTGAATTAGAGAGGAGTCCAACAAGGGCTACAAAGTTAGCACCTTGCTAGTCTGAAATGTATAATAAATAAAGCTGAGGGCTAGACTGAAACAAATTTATGCAAAATAATCCATGCAAATTTGCCAAGCAAATTATCAAGGTACACAAAATGGTAGCCAAGAATATTTGTTTAAGACAAAAAAGTTCAAACACTAGAGAGATGCATGTATTTGCATATAATAATAAAATTATTTGCATATGCTAACTGAAAATTATCAATGCTGCCTCTCTTTCTTGGAACTTCTTTATTCTAAGTCATCATATGTGTGGAAAAAATTAAAAGATATTGCCTAACTATTAAAAGAACTTTTTAAAATAATTCTGCCAATTATTAAAGCATATGAGTTGCTTCCAAAATTCATTTAAATAATTAATGCCATTTTATAATACTTTACCTTACATAATATTTCAAAGCAAAGTAATCCAATAAGTCTACACATTGGGAGAAAAAAATCACACTATTGATTCAGGATCAAATGGTTCTACTACTATAACATTTTTTGTTAATGCTATCAATGAAAGCATCCTTTATGACACTGTACCTCATGATGATAAAGAATCATGTGATTCAAGGGAGTAGAGGCAATACCAACAGAAATTCATTCCAAATCAACATATTCATGTAGATATTTTTATAGCATACATAACTGAGGTGTTGTACTTATGTTATACAAATAGAATGAACAGTTAAATAGTAAAAAGTAACAAAACATATTACATGATTTATTTTCTTTACTGATAGTATCTACAGCATTTTGCATACACTGATATCATCATCCTGACTGTGGTTTTATTTTTCTATACCTGAAACACACTTTCCTTTTCAAAGCCCACAGAAATTTAGAATCTATTACCTCTTTTCACAAGTATTAGCTTTTAACATTTGTCAAGGTTAAGAAAGTTCTCAAGGATACCTTACTCAAGTCTTGAGATCTTTCTTAACCTTGACAATTGTTCAGAGCTAATATTTGTAGAAAGAGGCACTAGCATTGAGGAAGAGCTTGATCCTGCCCCAACGTGCCATGTCAGCCTGTGTTGTTTCCCCATGGGGGCCTTAGTCTCTATGAGGAGTGGAAGGGGTTGGGGGGAAGTTTGAGGGTGGAACGGGAAAGGGGAGGGAGGGGGAACTGTGATTGGTATCTAAAAAAAGAAAAAAAAAACCTCAAAAATTGACAATATTCTGTCAGATTATTATTGAAATTCAACATTCTTATCCTATTTTTGCTCAGTTCATCATGCAAACAATTAAAAACTATTACTTACATTGTTATTTACTCAATGAGTAATTTGAAACCTAGTGAAAGCCCTCCTCCTAGCCCACTTCCATTCTCTTGGGATTTATATTTTCTGTGCCTGTGACCTGGGTTTCTTCTTCTACCTCTGTAGTTATTATTTATAGATTTAATTTTTTTCATAGTGTTCCAGATTTCCTGGATTTTTGTTTTGTTTTGTTTTTATGTGTTTGTTTGTTTTCCAGACAGGGTTTCTCTGTGTACTCCTGGCTTTCCTGGAACTCATTCTGTATACAAAGTTGGCCTCCAACTCAGAGATCTGAGGGCCTCTACTTCCCGAGTGCTGGGATTAAAGGCATGTGCCATCACCATTGACTGAAATTCCTGAATATTTTGCTCCTGATTTTTTTTTTTTTTGGTTTGTTTGTTTGTTTGGACTTAACATTTTCTTTGAGTGAACTATCTATTTATAGTGCAAACCCAGGGTACCTCTAGTTCTTCCACACTACCCCCCTTCAATTATTCCTCTCCATTTCTTTTTGACTCCCCACCAACCCACAGAAACACTATTTACCAGGAGTCAGACAGCTGACATCCTGGGTGAAGCCCAGATGGTCTAGCCACACCCTTGGCCCTCCTTCACTTTAGCATCTCCAGTATACTCTTAGACCTCAGCTCTCTGCCAGCCTCATTCCCTCCTCATAGCCCACATCCATCTCATTCAGACTTACTGCAATTCATGATCAATTCCAGTTCCACCCTAGCTCTACCTCTGCCACCATTCATGTGAGCTAGAGCTCACATTCTGCTTAAAAGAATTCCAGAGTGTGTCGCCTTCCCCTTTTTTCTATCCTTTCAACCACCACAGCTACTGCACCCATCTGGGACTGTTTGGAGTTGAAACCAGAGCTCCAACAGGAACTTCAGATCTTGAACTAGTCAAAGTATGAATCCTAAAACCCAGAGTGATCCCAAGACTGAAAGCCAAGCATATTTCTTCTGTTCCAGAAAATGTCAGATTGGAGCATCAGCAACCAAAGAACCAAATACATACTCAACAAAGACAAGAGCAGATATCTTTACCAAGAAACACCACAAACTTCACAAACCCAGAGGGTAGATCCTGGTACAAAAACACAAGCATGAACAAAAAAGACAACAGGCCTTCTCCAGAAACAAGAAACCTGAAATTGATCACGAGTAAAGCAAATTAGCTGAAGCAAACACGAAGCAAAATAGCAATCATGAAAATGTTCAAAAACCTTTAAGAGGATATGGGTAAAAGCCTTAATGAAGAGAGGAAACATACAAGCAAACAGTTGAATGAAATAATGAAAACAATTCAAGACATGAACGCAGATAGAATTAACAAAGAAACAGAATAACAACAACAACAAAAAAACCCACCAAACTGAAGTAACATTGGAAATGAAACACATGATGTTGAATAAAAACCTCAGAGGTAAGCCTCATCAACAGATTGAAAGATATGGAATGGAGAATGTACAAGTCTCTGAGATAATGCAGAAGAAATAGATAGTCCAGTCAAAGAAAATGCTGAATCTAAAACAAACAAACAAACAAACAAACAAACAAACAAACAAATCTAGGCACTAAACACCCAGGAAATCTGGAACACATGAAAGATCAAATCTACAAATAATAAGTATAGAAGAAAAAGAAGCCCAGGTTATAAGAACAGAAAATATTTTTAATAAAATCATAGAAGAAAATCTCCCCAATCTAAAAAAAAGCAATGGCTATAAATGCCTAAGATATGCATACAAAAGTATAAGAGCTCACAGAGGTTTTCTAGTGAGATCTGAGCTTGCTTCACCCAGCAGAGCTGCATAAAGGGATGGACTGACCATGTGTGTGATGACCAGGTGTTTGGAAGGGTCTACACTTAGCTGTGCTAGGGGGAGGTCTTATGCTCCACCCCTTGGCATTCATTTAAAAAGCCCTTTAGAAGAGACAGAAGAAGCCAGTGGATTAGGATCCAGGCACTCTGGAGGCTATCCTGTATTTCTAACTGTCTCTCTCTCTCCCCTCTGTATTTTCATCTAAATCATTTATTTCCTCACTCCTCAAGAGTACCCTAGGGGAAAAAGTAGGGGTAGGTCCCTCACATAAAGGTATATCAAACACTGAATAGGCAGGACCATAAAAAACAAACAAAAAACACCTCTTCACAACACTTAAGAATCAAGCCTGAAGTATACGAAACAAAGAAAGGATTTTAAAAGTTACAAAGGAAAAGCAGCAAGTTATATACAAAGACAGTCTCATTATATTAATATCTGACTTTCAAAGGAGACTCTGAAAGGTAGTATGTCCTGGATGATTGTTCTATAAGCTGTGAAATCCCATATATGCCAAGCCAAACTACTATACCCAGCAAAACTATCAATCATAATTGACAGAGAAAGAAAAACTTTTCATGAGAAAATGAACCTAAACAGTTTCTGTTCACCAATCTAGGTCTCTATAAGACACTAGGAAAAAAAAAAAACTTCAGTATGAAGAGAAGGTTAACTATGCCCAAAAGACACAAAAAAATAAACATCTCAGAAGGAATTAAAAAATTTAGCAAAGTAATAGGAATTAACAAACACTACTCATAGACAAGTCTCAATATTAATGGTCTCCATACTCCAATAAAAAGACATAGGCTAACAAATTGACATAGAAAACAGGATCTACCTTTTTGCTACATCCAAGAAACAAGCCTCAACATAAAGAATAGGTATCATTTTAGGATAAAAGGATGGAAAAAGGTACTCCAAGCAAATGGAATCAGGAACAATCAGGCATGACTTTTTAGTATGTGACAAAATAGACCTCAAATCCAAATTAATCAGAGGAGATCAGCAAAAAAATATGCAATCAATAAAGGAAAAAATCCACTGCGAAGATACTACAATTCTAAGTTTATGCACCAAACTCAAGGGCACCAAATTATATAAGATTTCATAAAAGAAACACTAATACATCTAAAAGTCACACATTGATCCAAATACAATAATAATGGGGGAATTCAATGCCCTCATGTTTACCAATATACAAGTCATTCAGACAAAAACTAAACAGAAAAACACTGCAGTAAAATGACATCATAAAACAAGTGGACCTACTAGATATATAAAGAACATTCCCCATGAACACTAAGGAATATATTATCTTTTAATAAATCCATGAATCTTTACCCAAAATTTACCATACACCAGAATACAAGGCAAGTCTTAACAGACATATGAAAATTGAACTACCACCTTGCATCCTATCTGAACACCGTGGATTAAAGCTGGATATCTGCAACAACAGAACTGGCAGAAAGTTTGGAAGGTAATGACTCCCAATGAAAGTTAGGTCAAGACAGAAGGAAATTTAAAAAATTTAAAGTATTGAATAAAAACATAACCTTTGGGACATAATAAACGAAATTCTAGCAGGCAACCTCAACAGCATCAGATGCCTACATTGAAAACCTGAAGTGATCGCATACTAAACTCATATTGCACTTGAAAATTCAAGAAAATAAAATACCCCAGTACCATGGGGGCTCCTTAGCTATGTAGGCCCTCTAGATAAGTGAGATAGTTGTTTAGCTTGAACTGTTTAGGGGGCCACCAGGCAGTGTCTAGGCCTGTCTCTAGTGCATGAGCTAGGCCTGTCTCTAGTGCATGAACTGGCCTTTTGGAGCCTAGTGCCTATGGTGAGACACTTTGTGTAGCCTTGATGCAGGGAAGAGGAGCTTCGATGTGCCTCAACTGAGTGTACCAGGCTCTGCTGACTCCCCATGGGAAACCTTGCCTTGGAGAAGGTGGGAATGGGGGGTGCATTGGGGGGGAAGGCAGGGGTATGGGAGGAGAGAGGACAGAGGAATCTGGATGATATGTAAAATGCATAGAAAATCTCTTAATAAAAAGAAAAGAAAATACTCAAAAAGAACAGGTTAGAAGAAATAATCACATCCCAGAAAGAAGTCAATCCAATAGAAACAAAAGAAAAGAACACAAAGAATCAGTGAAATGAAGAGTTCTGTTTTGTTTTGTTTTTGAGAAAATCAAAATATATTGACAAACCTTTAGCCAAAATAACAAGGAAGAAAGAGAGACAGAGACAGACAGGCAAAGAGAGAGAGAAAGGAAGGAAGGAAGGAAAGAAGGGAGGGAGGGAGGGAGGGAAGGAGAGAAAGATAGAGGGATGGATGGAAGAAAGAAGGAAGGGAGGAGGAATGAAGGATCCTAATTAGTAAAGTTGGAGATGAAAAGAAAAATATTACAACAGATACTAAGGAAATTTAAAGAATCATAAGGACATACCTTAAAAAAAATCTAAACTGGAAAATTGAATCAAAATAGATCAATTTCTTCATCTATATGACCTAACAAATTTAAATTAATATGAATTAAACAACTTAAACAGACATAAACCCCCAATGAAATAAAAGCAGTAATTTAAAAACTCATAACCAAAATAAATCCAGGGCCAGATGGATTCTGTGCACAATTCTACCAGCCTTCATTGAAGAAATGACAATATTCCTCAATTGTTTCTGAAAAATTAAAAAACTGAAATTAAAACTGAAAGAACACTTCCAAATTCCTTTTATTAAGCTATTATTACCCTGATTGAAAACCATGTAAAGATTCAACAAAATGTCTGAAAATTATAAGCCAATATCTCATGAATATAGACACAAAAATTCTCCCAGGCATGCCTTTAATCCCAGCACTTGGGAGGCATAGGCAGGCTCTTCTCTAGTTCAAGACTTGCTTGGTCTACAGAATGAGTTCCAGGATAACCAGAACTACACAGACAAACCCTGTCTCAAAACACGCCCCCGCACAAAAAAATTCTCAATAAAATACTGATAAACAGAATTCAAGAAAACATAGAAAAGATCACATACCATGATCAACTTGGTTTTATCCCAGAGATGTAGAGAAGTTTCAACATATATAAATCAACACATATAAAGTATCACACAAGCAGACTACAAACCCCACACATATGTGTGTCATTAGATGCAGAGAAGGCTTTTGACAAAAATACAGCATCTATTCATGATGAAATTCTGGGAGACACTAGGGATGCAAGGGGCATATCTCAACATAATAAAGGCAATTTACACAACCCCACAGGAGCCATCATCTAAAATAGAACTCAAAGCATTTCTACTAAAATCAAGACCAAGACAAGGATGTCCACACTCCCATACCTGTTCCATATAATACTTGAAGAGATAGAGTAATAAGACAACTGAAGATCAAGGAGATACAAATACTAAAGACTGAAGTTAAAGCATTCTCAGTCACAGAGGATATGACGTTATGCATAACACACACTAAAGATTCCATCAGAGACTTCTAGAGAGCCAAATCTTTCAGCAAAAGCAATACAGATTAGCACACAAAACCAGTAGCCTTCCTACACACAAATGACAAACACACTGAAAGAAAAATCAGGGAAACAGTGCCTTTCCCAATAGCCACAAAAGACTCTTGGAGTAACTCCAACAAAGCAAGTGAAAAGATATATACAAATAACTAGATGACACTGAATAAAGAAATTGAAGACTATATCAGAAGATAGAAAGATTTACCATGTTCATGGATCAATAAGATTTATGTTATGAAAATGTCCACCCTACTGAAAGCAATAAGCAGATTCAATGCAGTGTCCAACAAAATTTCAACACAATTCTTCACAGACCTTGAAAAGACATATCTCAGCTTCATATGGAAAAAAATTAAAACAATTCTGAATAATAAAATAATTGCTGATGGTATCACCATCTGAGATTTCAAATTTTATTACAGAGCTATAGCAGTGAAGATGGCATGATATTGGAATAAAAATGGATAGGTTGATCAATGGAATAGAACTGGAGACCCAGACAGGACTGTACACATTTATTGAAAACTGATTTTTTTTTTTTTTTGGTCTTTCGAGACAGGGTTTCTCTGTGTAGCTTTGCGCCTCTCCTGGAACTCACTTGGTAGCCCAGGCTGGCCTCGAACTCACAGAGATCCGCCTGGCTCTGCCTCCCGAGTGCTGGGATTAAAGGCGTGCGCCACGCTCGCCTTATATTTAAGGCAACTTTTATAGCGCGGCTCGCCCATCGGTTTGCGTCGAAAACTGATTTTTGACAAAAGCCCAAACTACATATTGTACAAAAGAGAGTATCTTCAATGAATGGTTCTGATCAAACTGAGTAAGTTCACACTGAAGAGTGAAATAGATCCGTATCTATCACCCTTCAGAAAAATCAGCTGCAAAGGGATCAAGGACCAGATATTCTGAATGTGATAGTAGATAAAGTATAGAATTCATCTGAATTCATTGACACAGGTAGGACTTTTGAACAGGTACCCAATATCTCAGGCATTAATACCAACAATTAGTAAGTGGCATCTCATGAAGCTAAAAGTAAAGAATACCACCATTTAAGCAAAACATCAGCCTAAATTATGTGGAAAAATCTTTAGAAATTGTAGATCTGAAAAAGGGTTGATGCTTAGGTTATAAAAAGAATTAAAAGAAAAAGAAATATTGATCAAGAAAATGCATAACTCAATTAAAAAATGGAGTATAGACTTAAACATAGAGTTTTCAAAAAATAAAACTCAAAATACCAAGAGATACTTTAAAAATGTTCAACATCTTTAGCCGTCAGAGAAATTCAAACTAAAACTACATTGAGGTTACATTTTACCCTAGTCAGATGACCAAGATAAATAAAACAAGTAATGGCATATACTGACATTGCTGGTTGAAGTGAAAACTGGTACCATCACCATGGAAATCAGTGTAGTGGTTCCTCAGAAAGCTGGGAAGAGATCCACTTCAAAACCCAGCTATGCCTCTCTTGGGCATATACCCAAAAGATTCTACATTCTACTATAAAGATACTTGCATGTCCATATGCATTGCTGCTCTACTCATAATATCCAGAAATTGGAAACAAATTAGATGTTCATGAATTGGTGAATGATAGTGAAAATGTGGTACATTTACACAATGGGATATTATCCACCTATTAAGAAAAAAAAATGAAATTATAAAATATAAAGGCAAATCCATGATAGCCAGAAAATGGAAACAGACTAGATGCCCATAAACTGAATGGATAATGAAAACATGTTACATTTACACAATAGAATATTATTTAACTGTTAAGAAAGTGAAATTATAAATTTGAAGGTAGATAGTGCTAGAAAAAAATCGTCTTAAGTGAGTTAATCCATATCCAGAAAGACAAACATTACAAGTTTTCTCGCACACAGACGTTAACTTTAAAGCTTTACATACGTGTGCTACAATTAGAATAGCCACAGGAGTTAGTTAGCTATTTATGGACCAGGCAAGAGGAAGGAATCTCCAAAGAAATGTAAATAGAACATAGTGTTATACTGAGATGAAGCAGAAACTAGAACAGGAAGATTAAATGAGGATGAAGATTGAAGACAGAGTAGGAAGGGTAATTATGGGAAAGGACAACTAACACCAAAGGCCTTTGAAAAAGCCATTTGGCAACTTATTACTATAGAAGCTTCCTAAATCATATACATATATTAAAGTAATTTAAATGGAGTCACCATAAAAAGGGAGAGACAATGCTCCAACTAGATATTTCATTCCACAAAGTACAGTCTCAGTTTCAGGAATGACTGGGCTACATCTTGTTCAGTGGTTGGCAAAAGGGGTCTCATTGAATAACCCCCAAGCATCATACAATATTGCCAATGCTATCAGTTGACTTCCACAGCCTGATGATAAGATCATATTCCTGAAGACATCATAGAAACCATGACAGCATGCACAAATATCCACAAGTTCAAGTCACACAAAATCCCAGCGATAGAGAAGAGAAAGTAGACACAAACGTCCACCTTAAACAAGAAGTTATTTTCAATTGATACCAGCTGTGAGAAGAACAATCCATTTTCTCCGATGGAGTGATAATGGATATATCAACCATGTGCCACAAGAAACTGCACACTCAGGAGTAAATGTCAACACGAAACAGACTCCATTTTCTTTGTCTGTGCTTTTGTTTTTGTTTTGGTATTTATGTGTGTGTGTGGGGGGGTATGTGTGGATGTAGGTGTGTGCGCATGCGCGTGCATCTGCATATGTGTGTGTTTTGCTGGTCTTTTTTTTGAGAAAAAGAAAGAACATGAAATTGAGTGCATAGGAGGTGGGGAAGATGTAGGAGGAGGGGAGAAGGGAAAATAATCAAAATATATTGTATGAAAAAACTGAAATACAATAAATACAAAACATGTAGTGAAATTATAATTGGGGTGATATTTTTAAAGATGCCAGGAAAGTGATATTTCCAAAGTAAAGAAAGTGGGACTGTGTATATGTAAACTCATGCTGAAATAAGAGATTTATCTTCAGATGTATGATTTGATAAATATCTCATGTCATGGGTATTCCATGTGTTCTTTCTTCTCACCAAAATGTCTAGCTTTTCCCTGGGGTAGTTCTGACCTTTCCTTCTGTCCACATATAAAAACCATTGAGAGCATTGTTTTATAAAAATAATCATTACATTTCCAGAAGTTGTATTTTTTCTCTTCCAGTAGAGTGTCTCCCCAAGTAGCAAAAGCAAGAAGCTGTAACTTCATTATAAATGTGTCACTTGCTTCAAAATTATCATAATAATTAAATTTAGGAGCTCATTATTAACCAAAATTTTGTCTATAAGTCAAAACATGGGCATTGAGAAAACTCTTCCTGTGATAACACTTTGAGGCAGTTCAATTCTGCCTCTACCAGAGCTCCTGGCATGTGTAATGCATGTGAAGCAGAACAAGTCTGTTCTACATCAACATAAGGTTAATATATTTTTCTAATTGGTAGGGAAAAAATTGTCTTTGATTGTTCTACATTCCTTTTCCAATTACAACATAACCCTACTGTACCACCACTCTTGGGAAGGTTTGTAGGCATGAAATATATGATATTTCTTTTCAAAATCATGTTTCCCTTTTTTCTCTACAGCTATGTTTTCTTAAATTAACATGAATAATTCATATACATTGGAAGAAATAATATTACAGGTTTGCCATCATTCATAAAGAGACTAATTCAAAATCACTTCTGGAATTCAGTTCTGTATCCTAACATATTTGATGTACATGTTTATGTAAGTCTCCAGGGCAGCAGAGGAAAATCTATTTAATACAGGTTATATTTAAGGTGTAAGTCTTTGAAGTATGTATCATATGTGTTTACATTTTGAATGATTGGTGAGAAAATTCTTATTAAGGACCATGTGTATAATAGTCTGACTTTATAGTAAATGTGTGCTACTTAGAGTCAATTACCTAAGCTTAATTTCACATTATATATGTGTACAGTAAGTATCTAAAGGCACATAATAAATACCTTCTCTGCATGGTCTTGTACTGGCTTCCCATGGGCAAGACTGTATTTCACTCATTCATGTAATGAAATTGTCATAAGCATCTCTGCTATTTAGACAGATCTGTGTCTGTCTAAGTCCTTATGTTAAAGTTCAACTCCCTGTGATATCCAATGCTAGGTTGCGGGAGCTTTGGGCTTAATTAGACTGTGAAGGTAGATTCATCAAAAATAAAACGAATTCTTTCTCACACAAGACCTCAAAACTGTGTCTCTCATCCTTTTGACCATGTGAATACAACGGGTCCTATTTACAAATCCAAAAGCCCTCACCAGATACCAAGTCTGACAGGGCCTTGAACTTGGATGACTCAGCAAAAATTATTTCTGTCATTTGTAAGCCCTCTAGTTTATAGTATTTCGTTCTATCATTCCACACAAACTAAGGAACTCCCATGCCTGCATCTTCTAATGGATACGAGAGCCCAGATGGAAATGTGAAACAGCCTCTGCCATTAGCGAGCTAGCCACCTATTTTATCCCTGGTTGTTGAGTAGCCAAGACAGAAGTCATAGCACAAAATAATAGATGCTACTTATTGGCTTTGGCTAAGACATTGCAGGGACCATTTATTGGCATATCAATATTTGTTCCTCTCAGATCAGAAGAAGAAAAACAGTCTTGACACCCGTTTTCAGCAGCGTGGACCTCCAGGAGGGATCGGGAATGAGAAAGAGGCCCAGCAAGCACTAACCTGTGTAGGAGCTCTCTCGTGCAGTCTGGGGTAGCAGCTTTGACAGTCAGATCTTCGAGGCCGAGGAGAGGACTCTTAGAGACACAGCTGCAAAGATGACCTGCACTTTCTGACATTCAGAAAAGGGAAGAGGGACATAGCGTTCATAGAAATCAAGCCACCCCCAAACACACAGTGAAGAAGATTGACATGGCCGTGGCTGCATAGAGTAAGAGCAGTGCCTGTTAAAGTGTAAGATGCAGAGAAAACCCCTGATCTCTTGGCCAAAATCCAGTCTTTGATTCAGCTGGTTGGAAATGGGGAAGCAGGATTTTATATTTTTAACAGACTCTCAGCTGCTGCTGCTGTTGCTGGTCCCACAACGGCACTGAAAAGCAAGGAGTTAAAATACAGAAAGGGGTTTATTTCCTTATAACCATGGAAGCAGTAATCTTAACTGGAAAGACAGACAGTATGTCTGCTGTATCACACTGTAGTCACTCTCATGCAGGGAGGCTCAGGCACTGTACAAAAAAACACCAATAACTGAACATGCCATGGTCAAAGATATTGCTATTTTTACCCCTTAAAGAAAATACTAAAATAGAAAGCAGAGGTTCCTTCCATCAATTGTCTCAAAGGACTGACAATCACTTTTACATCAAACTTGATTAGAAAACAAAAAGTACAATACTGTAGTCCAAGGGTAGAGATGGGAAGGAAAATGCATGACCGCTCTCAGACAGAGCCTGAAAATGATATAAAAGTCTCCTACTTTGTGTCTTTTCTCTGCTGACCATTGACATTGATTTCTGCTGTAGGCAGATTCCACTAACAACTTTTAAAGCAAGAACGATGGCTATGACTCCTTAGTCTTATTAACAGAAGGAGAACTTGAATTCCCCAGCCTCTTTTACACACACTAACCTATTTTGAGAAATCACTAGGGTCGATGCTATGAAAACTGGATAGCACAATGGAAGGGAGGATTGTAACTGGGAGCTGTGTCTCCCATTGAGAACATGTGAAGACAAGGTTATTTAATAGTCTACTGGGAGAGGACAGCAATGGCAAGTTGGTACTGAATATCTCTTCTATGGCACACCTCTCCATCTTTTCTCTATAAATAAGGGACAGGTCTACATCTCTATGTCACATAAAATATGTGCAGAATCTCCATAATTTCTTTCTAAGAGAATGTATGTGACATGCTCAAACATCAGACTAGTTAATTTCCACCCATCCCTTGTTTTGACCACAGAATAACAATTAGTCACCATAGCAGCTTGTCAGCTCATGACAGTCTTACAAGTGGGAGACTAAAACAATGCCCATTTGTTACATCACAGTTCTGTTGGTCAGATCAGAAATCAGTTCCCTCTAAGGGGTCTAGAAAGAACCTGATTCAGAGTTCTCCCTCGCCTTCTGGTGCTTTGCCATAAATCTTCGGTGTTCCTTTAATCTCTACTTTTATCTTAGCATAGTATAAAATACTGACATGTGAGTGTATGAGTGTGTGTGGGGAGGGGCACATGTGTGTGTGGATAGATGTATACGTGGCTAGATTATCTCTTAAAAAGAATCAGTGATATTGGATTAGAAGTCCACCCTACTATAGCATTACTTCTTAACTAATTATCTTTGTGATAACTCTTTTTCCAAAGAGGGTCATAGTCAAAAGCCCCAGGGACTGAGAATTTAACATGAACATTTTGGTGGGGGTGGTGGTACAAATAAACTCATTACAGCTGGCATCATGCCCCATATCATCTATCCACCTGTCCTTTATAATTGTTAGCTGCTTCTAGCACTGAAATAGCATGGACTCTGGACCCTTCCAACACCATCCCCCAAAAATTCAAAACTGGATCCAGATCCATATGTAAAAGATGCCTGTTGATCTGACCTGAGTTAAATTGGGTAAGCTACACTTCCTAATTCAAGGAAATGATTAGACTTACTCACTGAAAATTAAAGAAAGTAATGTCAAAATAGCTGCCATTCTTAAGATTTAGATTGTGAGTTCTACTTAAGGTACTTTTAAATTAAAAGACAAGACACCCAAGATTGAGACTGTGTTAGTAACATGAAAACTGTACTTGAAGATATTTAAAGTTAATGAGTTTTGTTCCCTGTTTCACCTTAAATGAGAAATGCCAGAATTATCCATTTATAAACGTAGTAAAGAACCTTGATGACTCATTATACCCAAAATGACTCACTGGTCATCTGAGAGTAAGCAACGGACACTCACTGCTTTTCATGGACTTCCTCCTACCTATGACCCAAAGCAGCAAATCTTATAATCCAATGCATTTAAAATGTTATATAAAAATTTGAGGTATGATATACATTGATCATATTCTTTCCCCTCACCCAACTTTTCCCAGATCCTCCCCACTTCCCTGACTACCCAACTCATGTTCTCTCTCTCTGTCTCTCTGTCTCTATCTCTATCTCTCTCTTTATCTCTCTCTCTCTCTCTCAACAAAAACATACCTAAAAACAAATTTAAAACAAACTGGCAAAAATATAACAAAGCAAAGAAACAAAACACACACACACACACACACACACACACACACACACACACACACACACAAAGCACAGATTTCATTTCATGTTGGCTGACTACCTGGACATAGGACCTGCCCTGGAATATGGTTGATATACTCAATGTCACTGCATTGGAGAAAACTAATTTTCCTTTTTCCAGCAGGTATCAATTGCAAGTTGCTTTCTTATTAAGAGTGGAATTTTGTGTCTGCTTCTCCTCCTCCATGCTGGCATTTTGTCTGTCTGCCTAAACATTTCGCAGGTTTGTTGAGTGTCACAATCTCCGTGAAAGCATGTGTCAGTCTCATTGTGTCTGAAAAGCGCTGCTTCTTTGCAGTCACTGAGCACCTCTGGCTCTTACAGATTTTCTGCTTCCTGTTCAACAAAGATGTCTGAGACTTTTGGGGAGGAGTTTAATAAAGACATACCATTTGGAACTAACTATTCTAAAGTCTGCACATTGTCCAGTTGTGAGTCTCTTTGTTAATTCCCATCTACTAAAAAAAGAAACTTCTCTGATGAGGCTTAAGCAGTTCACTGGTCTATGGGCATATCAGCATGTTGTTAGTTGTCATTTTAATTAGCAGAATGATAACAGTCCGTTTTCCCTAGGCCCTTGATCTACCTAGTCTCAGGTTCCTGATCACTTTACCAGTATCAGATATGGGTTCTGTCTAATGAAGTATACCTTAATCTAATTTTAAAAAAGGAGGGGTTGGTTACTCCCATAACATTTGTGCTACTTTGATATATCCTGCACAAATGTTACAATGGTACGCCTAAGAGTTAGTAGCTGGGAAATATTGACAATTACATTTTTCACCTTGTAGAATGCAAAGCACCTTCCAGCACCATGAATGATACTCAGTAGATGTGAAGCTTCTATTTGGGCACAAGCTCTACTTTTCCATATTCAATGATAGAAGTAGTGTCTTCACTCAATAGGGCCTTATCATTAGGTTGTGGAAGCTGATCAATAGCCTTAGATGTTCGGTTGGGGAGAGGGTCTGTGAGACCTTTTTGATCAAAGACTCCATAAGAAAGCTATAGACAAATCAGCTTAGTGACTTTAAAGAAAAATAAAAGGGAGTTCATGTGTGCCTTTGGCCAATGAGAGATACAACAAATACACAATTGTCTACAAAATGAGATGTGAGCCTTTACCAGACACCAAATCTGTTTGATCTGGATTTTACAACTCTTCCAACTCAAAGAATAAACTTCTGTTTTTTTTTTTTTTTTGTTTTTCGAGACAGGGTTTCTCTGTGTAGCTTTGCGCCTTTCCTGGGACTCACTTGGTAGCCCAGGCTGGCCTCGAACTCACAGAGATCTGCCTGGCTCTGCCTCCCGAGTGCTGGGATTAAAGGTGTGCGCCACCACCGCCCGGCAGAATAAATTTCTGTTATCTATGAACTACCCAGTCTTCTGTGTTTTATGCTGGTAGCCACAACAGATATAAGAAGTAATTCTTGAAAGAATAGCTTTCATAGAATTTAGATTGAAGGAAGTCAAAATAAAATAAATATTTTAATTTGTGAATTTTAGCATATATTCTGCATCCACTGAAAAGATATGATGGTACAGATTTTGATAATGTATGTAACCTTCCTTCTCTATTCCTAATTACTTGTGTAATTTGAAGAAAAAATTAAATTATATTGTTAGGAATGTGTTGGAATCTATAACTTTGACAAATATAATGAATTTACCTCTGCTAATTCAACAAAAATTTAAGTATTGTGCTCCTAAACATAATGCTACTTATAGGGACAGAAACAAGGAAAAAAAATCCTGAGTTTTCTGCTGTGTGAAACTTATAGAAAATTGATGGTAAATAAAAACAATTAAACAAGCAGCAGCAAAAAAACCAATGATAGTAGTACAAAAATTCTTAACAAACACTATAGTAAATGCTTTTGAACATCTAACTTTCTTTTCCACATCTCTGGCCCACTTGCCGGAGAAAGAAAGTGCTCCCTTTCTTGATATAATATCTCTGTTTCTACTACTTAAAAAATGTGACATGAGAACATTTAAAAACTTGACAAAAAGTTAGCAAAAAAAATTTTTAGAAACAGCCTAAGCTAAAGACATATGAATAATATGTTAGGTGACAATCAGTATTCAGTAGTATAGCTAAATGATGGCTAAATGAGCTAAAAAGACAGCAGACTATCCCCCAACCTCAACACATTTCCTGTATGATTTCAGTGCTGCCTCTTCAGAGAGAGAGATGTGATAGTTAAAAAGAAATGAAATTTACTTCTAGTGCATACATGCAGTTGTCTCCTCCCTTAAGAGTTAGTCCAGTTGGTTTGGCCCATGACCTGGTCAAAGTGGTTACCCAGGGAGGTATAGATACCTAGAAAAGTGGGCTTACCTGGAATTATGCTAAAGGAAGAGGCAGAATAACTATTCCTTTAATGAGATACTGTTCCTTTCCATCACAGAAAACCCAACCAGTAGCACAGTCCCTGACAGCATCCCTGCCCCTTTCTGAACCTTCCCAGTTTTCTGAATCACTCCTGAGAGCTAACTTTTCCATTTTCTCTTTTTACTTCTGTTTTAAACATGCTCTCCCCAGGACCATGGCTTCCTTGTTCTTTCTCTAAAGCCCCTGTTGACCATATGCTTGCTCTCAGCCATCATGTGGCTCCCATACAGACTTACTCAAAGGACATTTTTCCCTTTCTCTTCTCTATTCTCCTCCAGGCAGATGCTGAGATTTAAGGCTTGCCTCCCCTAGGGTTTTTCTTCTAAATGCTAATAAAAAGAAATGGGCTTAAAGAAAAGAAGTATGCTGAATTTATGAAAACAAAACATTGTCAGTTGAATAATCAAACAAAGTTAGAGGAGTTCAATACCTGGGGCAATAGTAATAGTGAATATTTATGGAATATGGTATCTCCATGTACCATATATCAGTATTCGAATATTTCTACCTAAAACATCCCAGTGGGAAGAATATGGTTTTGTCTTTCTGTCAGCCATTGAGAAACTCAGGCTACGTTAACAGTCGATGCAGACAGAAAAGCCAGGATTAGAACCCAGGTGTGCTGTACTGAGTGTTCTATGTATGAAACACTGCAGTATAGTAATACTTATTTTTTAAACATTATATAAAATGTGACTGGGCTGTTATATTCCTACTGTGCTTAATATTACCCTAAAATTTTATAGAGTATTGGAATCAATGTCATTCACTCATTTAAAATATATTATCTCTTTCAAAAAATTTGGAAGCTTTTCTAAAATACAAAACTCAAGAGAAAAAAAGAATGATTAAATTTAGATATAGTAGATTGTTCACGGAAATGAAATACTGAGAGCTTGGATTATTCCACCCCCTGTGAATACTTGAAAGCAAAGAGGATATTAGGTATGGAGGAAAGGTTTCAGTGGTATTTACTTTAGAATCATGAAGCTCCTGGGATGCTAAGTTAGAGATTCCTATATAATCTAGCAGTTAAAGGATCACAGTCTCCTTAGCTTTTAACAAAACACAGAAAACAGAAGCAGGGTATTGTTTGCAGAAAAGGGAACCAGAGAGGAAAGAGAAGCTGGTCCAAACATTCTCTGGGCAGGTGGACTCCCAGACAAAACAGATGGAACTAGAGTGAGGAACCCATGCTCTGGATGGAGGATGAACTCATCCTTGGTCTTCCCTTAGTAGACACCTGAGTCCTAATCTTCATAAACATTTCACTCCTGGCTCCAGGGGAACCACAATCCCTCACACCGGATGGCTCCTCTCACTTTAATTCAAAAACACTGAAAGGCAAAGCTGTCCTCTCTCCAATGCCCAGACAGTTTCTCTCAACTATATCACCTACACCACTCTAGAAAAGACAACTTGGTCATTGACTACTGGCTTCTTCCCAATGCCACAGGAAAAGCAGGGGAAGAGGCAGGCATGCTGGACTCAATAGTCGAACTATTCAAGGCAAAATGAAAGTCTGACGCCCTTGAACAGTTCAACAAATGATTGAAGAGTTCAACATGGCAACTCCTGACAACTAAGCCTCCAACAGTGCCTTTCCATGCCTCTGCTCAGACCTGTGAAATCTCCTGGAGAGCAATAGAGTACACTATGAATATTTTGCTCACCTTCCAAGTCTTGCATACATGGTTTGCCGATGGTGGCTTAGAACGATTTCACGTATGAGCTCAAGCCCCTTGAAGCCTTGAGACTCTAACTCCTGCACTGGTGCATCCTGTCTTTCTATTTTACATCATCTGGCAAGTCCCTCGTCATCTAAGGAGCATGAGTCTGCACGTCCCTGTTCATCGCTAAATTAATGTGACTTCCTGCTGGAGTTATTTTTCCTGCAAAGTAGGAATTATCTATCCCATTTCCACCCTCTTTACCATGGTCAGCTACTGGGTATAATTAACAGAAACAAGCAAACACAAAACAGAAATCTGTTTTATTGTTAATAAGACATATGGACATATAGACAAATGAGCTTATTCTGCTTTAAATATCTGAGCTAAAGAAGGCCACATCACAACGGCCTCTTATTCCACAAATCAAGTTAGGCTACAAATGGTAATCAAATCTTCCTTTTTCTCACTAATTCATTTTACCTATCAGCAGTAAGTAGGGAGAGATGATATGCAAGGATCTATGGGAAAAAAAAGAATAATGACATCTGAATTAGATGAAAGATATTCGCAAGAGTGGCCTACTTTGCTTTTTTTTTTTTTTTTCTAACCCAAATGCAGAGCTATTCCCCTACTCAGGGGTGGTTCTTGCTGTAAGACACAGCTGGCTGGCATTTTAAGACATTTATTGTATAAAGTGGTCAATAACAGAGTAGTAGAGTGGAGCAAGGTGAGCATACTTGGCAAGAACTGAATGATTAATCATATTCTAATATCTGTAATTAACAAAACAAACAAAGAAGCTGCCATTATCTATCTAGAACTATTTAAGACTATGCTTGGGTTCTGACCGAGAAACCAGGGAGAAAGTCATTTTTTTTTAACCAGCAAGCAACAGGAAACACAGATGCAAATAGAGGGTTAAGGTAGTTAAATAGAAAGATATATGTTTGAGCAGAGTGTGCTTTAAAATTACTTCTAATTTATCCACTTACCAGACATGTATTGAGGTAAAATGATCACAGTAATGTGCACTGGAAAGATATATACTTTTTTAATTGTAGCCAAGAGGGAAAAAGCAGCATGGAATAACTTAATCATTGCTAATTATAATATCACTGAGGTAATTACAATAGATTTTGATTGTCTCATTTTCACACCAGAGGAGGGCACAATGCTGGCATTTCTCTTAATACATATTTGTTTTTAAAGAAGTGCCGACAATTACACTAATTGTAGTCACAGCATGAAACTTTGTTTTTAAGGAAAAATTTGCCTACATGTCACATGGAATAAATGCACCCTTCCTGCTTGGTGAGGTGCAAATTAAAGACACATTAATTGCTTTGTTTATTGTGGTAAGAGATCTCTGCATTCTTGCAAGCATTACCAATTTCCCAGGAGCAAAATCCATTTCAAAGTTCTTAACACCCAAAAAAGTGTCCTGCTGTTTAAATGGGTCACCTGCATGAAAGAGCATTGTCAGACATACTGTTCCTACCATTTGAACAACCACCATGATTCCCAAATTTGCAAGTTCCACTTGGGAAGTCAAGAGCAAAACCTGCAAAAGTGCCAGTGGAAGTTGAACTGACATGTGTCTTCCACTCTGCCTGAGAAACCCATCTGGGTGCCAATCATCCCTGTGCACAGGAAACCAGCCTGTGAGGAGCTGGCTGGAAAAGGCTCAGATCCTCGGGCAGCTGAAAGCTTAACCCTTGGCACAGCTGAGGAGAGGAAGTCGGAAACTGTACAGTTGCAAATCCAATCAGAGTGGCCATCGGGTCAATTGGTTATTCTTCTCGTCCACCTGCAGGCTGCCATCAGCAGAGAACACAGACTCAGTCTTCAATAGTAAGTCAGAACTGTGCTCCTCCTGTGCTGTCTGAAGTGCCTGAGCCTGCCTTCCTAGGCTGACCTCTCCCATAATGCATAGCTGGACCACTGGTCCTGTCTGTCAGTCCTACCTCTTTTACAATTGTCTTGATGGAACTATGGGAAGAAGAAAACCTGCTAGGCAGCTGGACCACAAACAGAAAACAGGGAGAAACTGCAACCATGACTGAGTGGGTTCTTAGGGTTCAATGGAGGTTCTGAACTTTATGGCACTTTATTATGGCAAGAGATCATTATGAAAACCCAAACCAGATTTGTTTTGTGGCCTCCACAGAGGGGTAAATGACGTTCTCGTGATCAAATTGTGTTCTGCTGCACTGTTCCAAGTAGATGAAAAGTACCAGTGACTAAGAGATGTACAGTTGTGTCACCTTGACAGATATCCAGACTAAACAATGTCATTCTTGGTAAAGTGGTAAAGATTTGAAGCATTATGAGAGCATGTTTATTATTGAGTGTGTATATAGAAACAGATATACTCAGAAGGGTGCATATATATATAATTTTGTCTAGAGTGAAGTGGGAAGTTTGAACATATGTATTTCATATGCATATATACCTTGATGTAACTAAGTCAACATACAAATTTCAGAAAAGAGATAAACATGGGAATTTGACAGAATGACCTCATAAGATATTCACTACAATCATATCTATAACAAAAGGACACTTTACCATAAAGTTTAGTCAAATTGGGGAAGACACACAGTACAATACTGACAATCAATTATACTTAATTGCATATAAAGCAGTTTATTAAACATTGTGGTCGAAGGCACATTTGAGAATAATAACATGCATAGTTAATTCCACTGTACAAAGAGCATGCCCACCTATGTAAACTTGCATCTTTTAGAACTGTATGTGGCATACATACTTAGAGGAATATTTACAATTTAGAAGAAAAACCAATGATAATATTAGATTAAAGAAGAGGCAGGTTTTGTGCAGGAGCTGAGACGCAATTCCTGGCAAGCTGTAAAGGCTCTGTCTCCTCGTTTTTGTGGGTGGAAACACATGCCTAAAGAGGTTTGAAACCACAAAATGGCATCCCATTGCCAGCATTACCACATCATGACTGGGCTTCCAAAACAGATGCTGACTTGAAAACAACTGGAAATGTAGAAGTAAGAAATTTTTTCTCATTCAGAGAAAGTGGGAGGGCGAGAGAGAGAGAGAGAGAGAGAGAGAGAGAGAGAGAGAGAGAGAGAGAGAGAGATCAAAAGGAGCCAGTGTGCACTATGGGATTTCACGCTGGACATACCAGTGAGAGGATCTGGGCATGTTCCTGAGACAAATGCCCCTGTTCTGAGCTCAATAAAAAGAAGTGGGCTCTAGGATGTGGCACCTTCAAGTCAAAGGGGACAACACGAGACAGGACAGCTTGAACTAAACTGTGTTTGCCTCCAGAATTTCTGTGTATTTGTGCGTGTGTGTGTGTGTGTGTGTGTGTGTGTGTGTGTGTGTGTGTGTGTTCTGATAAACATATTAAACTTCTAAGGGTGTTAGAGTTAGCAGCTCCTCCAGGGGCTAACCGGGGACTTGAAACAATAGGGACACCTACTCAGACTTGACACTAAGAACCTTTCTAAACCTCAGCCACCTAACCTGATTTCTTTAGAGATGAAGGAACCATAACATCAAAAACAGTGATTTCTTTAGAGATGAATGACCTGTGATACCAATATAGAACAAACTTTATGTACCTAGGAGGTCCAGTATTCAGAAACATTATCACATTTTCTTTAATAACATGTAAAACTAGATATTTTGTGTTTCAAACATTATTCAGAAGAAAAGTATGTTTCCTCATCTATAAACACACAATTAACTAAATACTCTAATGTTTTGTCCACTTCCTGGGAAACTTAATTGATCATCTTGGAGTTGAGGCTCCCCTGTCACCCCAAGGTTTCAGGATTTATGTATTTGATTCTGACATTCAGGTGAGAGTACTTACTGTGTTATTTTCCATATCTCTGAATCAGGTTATTAAATGGTTACAAAAGATGTGCATTGTGTAAAAATTTGGCCAGTTGTGTAGTTAGTGTATAAGCCATTTTCTACATCTACATTTAATTTTTATTTCAAAAGGCAATTGGAGCTATTTAAGAATTAAAATAAATTCTATATTAAAATAATTCATTTGATTTTCTTAAATAGTAGACATAATCCTCAAATGTCACCCAGTCCCCAAACAGTATAAACTTTCTCATATTTTCAAAATCATAAAATGCTCAAAATATGAAGTGAGTAGACCCTCAGAAAAGACTTAAGGACCAGGGAGTGGGTAGCATACTGCCATGCAAGTGTGAAGAACTGGGTTCAAACCCACAGACCCAAAGGAAGCCTGGCAAGTCATACACAGCTGTGATCCCAGTACTCCTAGAGGAAGTGTGAGGCAGGGACAGGAGAAGCAGCAGAAGCTGTCAGGCTAGCTGGCCTCTAACAGCCACAGCAAACAGCCGAAAAAGAGACACAGTCTAAAGCAAGATAAGGACAGACACTGGAGGTGTTCCTAGGACCTCCACATGCACACTATGGCACAAGTATACCCCAAAGTACGTATTGCACACTATAACTGGCACAAATGTACCCTTACATACACACATTCGTACACACTGTGGCACAAGTTTGCCATCTCACAGGCATATACTTACACATGTCCACACTGTCGCACAAATGTACTCTCACACACACACACATACACACACACACACACACACACACACACGCACACACACGCGTGCACACACGCACACTGTGGCCTGAGTGTACTCAAATATACACACTATGGAACAAGTAGACCCTCACATACACACACATGCACACACACACACACACACACACACACACACACAAACACACAAACAGATTCAGTAGCACTTCTATAATTACTAATAATTAAAAAGCTCCTTCATATGCGTTTGTGATTCAAGGTCAAGGTGATAAGGCAGAACAAGAGGATTGAGTAGAGAAATATATTTCCACCTGATGTTCATATTTCAGAAAAAAGTTAATTGCTATTATTGGCTATTTCTAACAAAAGAAAAAGTTGTTTTATTTACCCAAGTGTATTTATCTTCTATCTTAAAATAATTGAGTTAAATCAGACATGAAAATATTGTAAAGTTTTCCAATACTGCATTACCCCCAAATACCTTATTAATTATAATTCTTCATAAAGTTATTGGTTCACTAATATGAAGGACAGAAGAAAATCAAACATTCTCAAACCCTTCAGGCATTGCAGTAGAGAATTCGGTGTACATTTCTGTTTAGTACTTATCCCCTGAGCTGAGTTAGTTTCTCAAATTTGTTACTTTTTCATTTTCCAATCTATCATATTGATTTTTTCCTCCAGGTTTGTGCAGTTTGGAAATTACACCTCCTTATAAAGATCCATGGAATCTTTTATGGCAAAAATAATCGAGCTCTGTCAACCAAAGCTCTGGCTCTCACTGAAAGACACACAGGGTAAATTACAGCTGGCCAATGTGACCTTTTCAAAATCACCGTGGCTCTTCAGGCCTAAGCTTTATGTCCACGTCCTTCCAGGAGGAATGATTATAGGAGGAAAGCGGGGCCCTATTGTAAATGCTGTATGTAATATTTATGTGGGATAATCTCTGTGGCAGGTAAATAATTCAGGATTTAAAAGTATTAAGTGTACAAATACTAAGAATTCAACAAGTTGCCACACTTTCTAAGCAGTGAATTCTCCATACTTGGTACAATTCCATGGCTGGGGGAAGGCAAATCAAGCCCAAACAGCAATCTATTTCTAGAAATATCCATTCTAAGCACTCATTGTGTAAGAAAAAAACAAAACAAAACAAAACAAAAACACCACCACCAACAACAAAACCATTTTATTTGACAGGTTCAATGTGTTAGTAAACGTGTTTCAGAAGGATTGTGTTGAACCCACTTCATGCATGTGGAACTTGACTAGGGTCTTTAAAGGCCTTCAGAGGATCCATCTGGATTGCGCTTTGGTACACTTTCTGATCTTTCTGGGAGCACCACATTTTTTTCCCTTATCAAATCTAACTTAACCATGAGGAATTAATTCAGATGAGTTTCATTTTGTGTTGTTTCATTGTGTTTTTGGATAAAGCTGGTTCTAACCACTCACAGTTTCTTTTCTTTTTTTCTTTTTTTCTTTTTTGGTTTTTCGAGACAGGGTTTCTCTGTGTAGCTTTGCACCTTTCCTGGAACTCACTTGGTAGCCCAGGCTGGCCTCAAACTCACAGAGATCCGCCTGGCTCTGCCTCCCGAGTGCTGGGATTAAAGGCGTGCGCCACCATCGCCCGGCTCACTCACAGTTTCTTAAACCATCTTCTGCCACAACCTTTAGAATGCCGCTGGAATGGGCCATGTTCCTTGTGGCCATTGTACCTGGAATTGAACCTGAGGTACAAATACCTAGTGATAGAGTTCGTTAAAAAATCACTGTGTGGGCAAGTGAGTTTAATTAATCCTTGTTTGACATAGAAGAAACTGAGATTTTGTTAGCGATTGCATACAGTTTCTGAGTTCTTGACTCTTTCAGGTGGTTTGTGTGAAGTGTGTGTGTGTGTGTGTGTGTGTGTGTGTGTGTGTGTGTGTGTGTGGTGTGTGTGTGTGTGTGTGTGTGTGTGTGTGTGTGTGTGTGTGTGTGTGCCTGGGGTCCAGGGGTCAATGCTGAGCATCTTTCTTAACCACTCACCACCTTACTCTGTGAGAAAGCATCTCTCACTAAACCTGAAGCTCACCAATTAGTTTAGGCTGACTGAGAAGCAAGGCCCAGGGATACTCCTGTCTCCACTTTCCTAGGGAGAGGGCTACAAGGTTCCACCACTGTGCCTGGCACTTTCCCTGTGTGCAGGACGTCTGAAACCTATGTTGTCACGCTTGTGTGGCAAACTTTCACTGCCTGAGCCATCTCTCCAACACTGTACCTACTAACTGGCTAAGTAGGACCTGCTAAAACAAAACATAACAAATTAAGACAAATTTCAATGTGCAACGGTGTTGTCTTTTAGGTAAGATTACTTAATTGCACTGAGATATACAGAGCAGAATAACACACACACACACACACACACACACACACACACACACACACACGAACATATATGTGAGCACTTTAAAATATTAGTAAAGGAGCTAGCATAAGCGGGTTTATTTGCTGTGGGTTATTATCAAGTGCAAATTGGGATGATAAAAGTAGAGGCTTTCCTTACTTCCAACTCCCTCTTAAACCCCTTCCCCCCTTTCCTCTCTCTCTTTCAACCTCTGTTCCCTCTTTTTCATCCCTCCTCTCCCTCCCTCTCTACTTCTCACTCTGAAGCCCAGGATGGTTTCCACTCTTGATCTTGCTGCCTCAGCCTAAGTTCTGGGATCCCAAGCATGGTGAACCACTACACATTAGCTCTCTCTCTTAAACTTTCTTGCTGAGCATCTCAAATCTTCTGCAAGCTGAGAACCACAATAGTTTTGTTAGGGAAATAGGCAAGTTCTTAATTCATTGAGAGATTAATTTAGAAAATCGTTTGTGTACAGTAAATCAACCAGGTGCGTCACACAGACAAACTGCTAGTGGTTCCTTTCTTCTCATAACAAAAATCAGCCAGGATCAGCTTTTTCTAACCTGCCTTATTAAGGACCTTGGCAACCTGCCTGAATTTCCTTTCAGAACTCACCAAGATGATCCTTCCCTGTGCACGGACTGACTATATTCTCTCTGCTGTTTACATCCCATTACTCACCAAGTTCCCTGAGGTCTCTCTAAACACCATGCATTTCCATGGCCTCTCAAAGCAGAAGCCTGTAAAGCCTCCAAACACACAGCAGGCAAAAAGTGGCTTCCTTGTTCTCTGACACCATCGGAGGTGTTCATTACAAACAAGCCATTCAGGCTCTGTTTTATGTTTCACACTAGTGCCTCATGCAGTTATTTCAGTTGCTTCAGAATTCAAACTCAGCACTCTTGGGCCAGTTGTCTATGTCCTGGGAGCAAGGACTTCAGTGTGACCATGTAATCACTATATGATCCTTGAAGGAGAGATCTTATACAGAAATGCAAAAGATAACTAAAATTCTGCATATTTAACAAATATGTAGACTTGTATAGATTGTTCTACCATTATGATGGATTTACACAATAATTCTTTTCAAATATATTCGGTAGACTGTAGAAATAACATTTATTGTACATGCTCTAAAAGGCTTACTTTATCGATTAACTGAACACTTAAATGTAGTAAACAGAGTAGACTTAGTATATATTCAAATATTTTATGTTTTTAGCTATCCCTAATACCAATGGCATTGTCTGCTTGTAATATCATCTTATTTTTAATATTTTTGTACAGTTGCTTACAATGTCAGAAAGTTGAACTTTCTTTTGATAATTTTCATTGATGACGCATCCCATTTTGCCAATACAAACAACATGCCATTTAAAATTTTAAACTGTGTAGTTATAGATGCAAATATATAAAGAATAAATTTGATTAATACAGAAAATAATACATTTTACTTAGTTTTGTATGAAAATATGTAAATGCTGGACTAAAGTAAGTTTCCAGATTATTCTTTTGGTGTGTATGGGTGTTCTTTTTCCTGGTTGTATTTATTATTTTAGTACAACTGTTCTCTTGAAACAAAATTTATCAAAATGGATTTCTCCATTGATGATTCTGGAATGTTTCCTCCAATTTATTTACTGAGAAATCAGGTTTTTCTTCTTTCCTCTCATTCTGGCAGGGAATAGACATGCATCCAGCTGTGTGCACTCATGAAATTAGTCCTTCAAATCAAGAATTCCATACCAAAACTATGGATTTTTTTTAATTGATTTTTCAAGACAGGATTTCTTTGTGTAACCCTGGCTATCCTCTAACTCACTCCTTAGAGCAGGCTGGCCTGGAACTCAGAGATCTGCCTAAATCTGCCTCCCAGAGTGCTGGGATTAAAGATGTGCACCCCTACCACCTGGCTATGATAGAATTTTTAGATTAAACTTTGTACACAATTTCAGGCACATACACACACACACACACACACACACACACACACACACACACAAATCAAAGATGTCATTACATGCCTATCAAATGTCTGAAAGGGAGAACATGGATTGCACCAGCGGCTCTTGGGGAGATGCAGGAACACAAAGCGCCCCTTACCTAAAACAGTGCAGCTACTTTGGAAGGCAGTTTGTCCATTTCTTATAAAACTATAAGTATTCTTATATATGATCTTAATCTGTAATATTTACCACAGGAGTTGAAAATATAAATCCACATGAAAGCCTGTACAATTTTTTTTGAATTTCCTTCTTTTCTTTTGTTTCTTTTTTATTTTCAGACATGGTTGCACAGTGCAATTCAGCTTGGCCTGCAACTTAGAGTTGGAGCAATCCCTCTGTCTCAGCTTCCCAGGTGATGAGATTAAAGGCATAAGCTACCACAAACTGGTGCCTGACTACACAGGGGTATATAATGAGTCAAGAAAATAAGTTTCTCTGCTTGTGGTGGCGCACACCTTTAATCCCAACAGTGGGGAGGCAGAGGCAGGCAAATCTCTGTGAGTTCCAGGCCAGTTAGATCTACATAGCAATTTCCCGGACAGCCAGGGATACATAGAGAGATCCTGTCTCAAAAACAATGCATATTTAAGGCATATAGCACACAGATAGCAAAACTGGCTATTGTTATGAATCAAATTAATATACTTATCTCATATATTTACATGTGTCCCTCTACATTTATGTATGAGACAAGAAAAGCTAACATACTTGCTTAGAAATAGGGTACCTGAATACTAAATAAAATGTTCAGAGATAAGAATAAACCAGATAAATGCATCTCTCCACCCTCATCTGAGGAGGTCCTATTTACAGTAGATGGTGATTAACACAGAGACCAATGACTGGCCAAAGTGCAGAGAATAAGAGACTGCAGAATACTCAGCCCTAACAGAACACCTATGCTACACTGCCCTTCCTAGGCTCGGGGATCATTTGGGAAGATGAGGGTGAGGGGGCAAGAGTGTAAGAGCCAGAGGCATAAAACAACCATAAGGAAACATGTGAATAGCTGTGTTGGTGACAGTGTGAACAAAACCGTGTAAACCCAAGCCAGGCCAAAGCAAGCATAGACAGGGGAACTGGGCGTGAAATTCCACACCTAGCCATAGAGCTTTGGGCAATTGATAGCTGCTGGCAGAGGGAGAGTCAGTTTTCTGTAAATGAGTATCCCCTGGTAAGTCAGTCACATTCCAGTAGAAGACCATACATCCAAGAATGTTTTGGCAACACAAATTGGTTTTGAAGGTTTTTTTTTCTTTCCTTCTTCTTTTGAACACAAAGAGAAGGAAGAGCTGGGGTGAATATGATCAAAATACTTTGAAGAAAACTCAAAGCTCTCAAACAACTAACAAAAGGGAAGAAGAAAGAATAAAACAGTAGTTTCAGCAGCACGAGGGAGGCAAGAAATGAAGAAATGTAGGCTCCAGCATGTGTACTGAGCTCCCCATGCAAGTCACTGGATGTGAGGGTTGTGAGAAACCAGCAGGGAAAGGTTGTTGAGTATGGGACACAATCAACAGAAAATAATTCACAATCAGGCACAAACTGGATCCTCGCTATTTTTGACAGCCCTTTCCCATGTTGCATTGGGTGACTTCACTACAGCCTCAGTTCTGAACCCAGGACACTCAAATTTTGCACTCTGCGTGGTCTCATGCCTCAAGGTTCAGATGACTTCTGATTGAAACACTTTGGCTCAGCTCTGGGACACGTTTTGACTGTCCACACAGACTCTCTGCTCTTCCTAAAACTGTGGGTCACTGAGGAAACATGAAGACTTGATATTTTCCCACCACCTCACTCAAGTTGTAAAACATTTGATTTTTTTTGTTTGTTTGTTTGCTTGTTTTTTGTTTTGTTTTTTGTTATTGTTGCTGTTGCTATTTGTTTATTTATTTGTTTGTTTGTTGTTTGTTTTTTTGAGACAAGGTCTCACTATGTAGCTCTAGCTGTTCTGGAGCTCACTATGTAGACCAGGGTGGCCTCAAACTCACAGTGTTCCACTTGCCTATGCTGAAATCAAATGCATACATCCAGTCACCACACCTGGCTGCAGCATTTGACTATTAAAAATTACTATTTAAATTGTTGACTTAAGTTTTTTTTTTTTCTTTTTAGTTTTTCGAGACAGGGTTTCTCTGTGTAGTTTTGTGCCTTTCCTGGAACTCACTTTGTAGACCAGACTGTCCTCAAACTCACAGAGATCTGCCTGCCTCTGCCTCCCAAGTGCTGGGATTAAAGGCGTATGCCACCACCACCCAGCAGTTTTGTTTTTAAAAATTCTTTAAATGAATTTTGTATTGGGATTAAGATAAAATTTCCGAATGTTTTTAAAATGGCCCTAAATATGCTTCTGCATTTTGCACTATATATTTGTGTGAAGCAGTATGTTTAGCATTGGTATTATAAAATCAAAATGGCAATCAATTTTGAAAAGTGTTGAAGATGCTCAGTGTTTTGCAGTAGCAAATAATCAGCCACCATTGGGTTCTTTGTGTAAACATAAACAAGTACTTCAATCTAGTACTATGAAAACTTTATTTTTTCTTTAATGAGTAATTCTACATATACAAAAGAATTCTTCTAAAACAAATTTCTTTATGACTTATAATTAGTGATTTTTGATATATCTATTTTTATCTATCTATGTCCCCAAGGTCACATAAAATTTTCTCAGGCAAAAACAGGTTCACAAAGGAAGTCAGTGTAAGATGACCTAGGCTAGAAAGGACAGAGTGGCAGGCATCCAGGGTCAACAATTTCAAAGGTTCACTGTACCCTGGGATTGTAGTTAATATTTAGATAGCAGCTTTATTGATAGTGACTCCCAAACTTTAAGGAAGCCAATATGTATGAGGGTAAATGGTAGGTGGGTGAATAGCAGTAAGTCGCTCAATAAACTATAAGAGACTATATTTCAAGCAATAAGATATTAGGCCATGAAACATGAAGAAGTCTTAAATACATATTACTGATTGAAAGAAATCATATGGAGAGATTAGCTGTGTGAATCTGGGTATGTGCAATGAGAGAAAAGGCAACACTATGGAGACAGTGAAGGAGTCGGGAGTGCCAGGGATTGGAGCTTGGGTTAGGGTTGGGGGAGCAAGGAGACACAGAAGATTTGTTTTGAGGAACACAAACTCTTTAAGATATCAGAATAGTAGACACATGCTACAATAGTTTCCTAGATCTGATTTTTAGAACAGCAAGAGTGAACCTTGACTTAAATTTTACTTTGGGGACTGTGATGTGTCCATGAAGTGTCACCATGTCTAATAGTTGTCCCTTCTTGTGGGCTGTGTTGATGAAGGAAAGCTGTGAAGCTGTGGAGCAGATGTCATGTGAGAAATGTCTGGGCCTTCTTAATAGTTTCACTATGAACCTAAAGTGGCTCAAAAAATACTTTCAAGGGAGGCTTCAGGTAATCTGCTTACTGCCCTTCTAGAGGCCGAGTTCCATGCTTCATGTTAGGTGACTTTATAACTGCCTGTGACTGCAGTTACAGGGTATTTAACACCTTCTTCTGGCTTTCAGGACACCCACACACATGTACATATACACACACGGATACATGTATACAGAGGCAAAAAAAATTAAATTAATTTTAATGAAAAGTCAATAATTAGGACAAAATTGATCAGATTCTGTGCCAGCTAAACTTGGTGTCCCCAAACATCCGAGATAGCGTGTCATCATCCCATGTGCTTCCCAGACTTGGTTCTCTCCAGATGATCAGAAGTCATTGTTGCTCTTGATTAGACATTGAGATTGCTCTGTCCTTTTTACCAGGTGCTGCTCTCTCTGTTACACTGTCACAGGATTTGTCATCTTCGCAGTCCCTCCATGTCACTGCCCTATGCTTTAAACACACACCAGAACCCTTTTTTTGCCACATCACAGTCCTATTTTTAAACACATATCAATAGAGCCCTTCTTGGCCCCATGCTTTTAAACGCATGTCAGCACAACCCTTTCTTCCATGTCGCAGCCTCATGTTTTTAAACACGTATCAGTAGAACCTTTTGTTCCTCAAGAACAAACAGAAGTTTTCCATGGGGCAGAGCCAGAATGTGGAGGAACATCTGGCCTCTGCCTTTTCCTATGATGTAATTGTCTTTAGTTTCTATGTGTTCAAAAGCATTGATAAATTAAGAGAATGACATACCACATATGCCCTTACATATAGCTTTTGCAAGAAGACAAAATGACTAAACTACTTTTTTCTAGATTTTAAAACATGCAATGTCTTTGAAATTATTTTATTTCATTTATTTATTATTTATTTATGTATGTACTTAGTTAGTTAGTTAGTTAGTTAGTATTGTGTGCAGGTGCCCTAGCACATGTTTGTGTGAGTGGAGGCCAGAGATCAATATCAGATGTCTTTCTAAATCACTCTTCTCTTCACTTTTTAACTCAGTCATTCGTTCACTGAACCTGGAGACCACTGATTCACCCAGGATGCTCAGCAGGCCTCTGAGATCTACCTGTGTCTGCACCCCAGTGTTGGAATTACAGATCTGAACTGATGTGCTCACCTTTTAAGAGAGTGTAGGTGATCCAACACATGTCTTCATGTTGATACTCCACACACTTTGCCCACTCAGCTTTCCCCCTATCCCCACCCCAAACAATAACAACAAAATAGAACAAGAAATATATTTCTATCTCTACCATTTTAGTCAATGACTGTGATCTTGGCTCTGTGATCTGATTAGTAAACTCCATCACACATAAAATATTCACTGCCCTAGTAGCTGGCTATGGTGTGAGTTTTGTGAGAGAGAGTATGAGAGACTGAGCCGGGTTGCAGTGTCCACATTTATCCATCTGCATGCAGACAAGCAGAAAGTGGAGAAAAGTACACATCAGCTTCACACCTAAACAGTTTTTATTTTAAAATATGTCTGGACAATTGGAGCTGCCTTCTCTGAAGGGGAGACTCAACTCCATTTCTGCCGGTTGGTTGTTTTTGTCTTTTATTAAAGACTGGGATGGCAACTGGAAAACAAAGAGGAGATTTCCCCATTCTAGAATCAGGCAGCCCCAGCCTGAATTGATTGGAGTCCTCGGGAATGTTAGCCCCCTCTCTATGTTCAAGGTGAAGATCTGTCTTGTTTACAGAGCCCAAAGCAGGAACAAACAGCTACACAGCTAAATGTTATGACAGCTACAAGTTGTTCATCATTATATGTCATCCACTTTACTTGTTTGTTCATTTCATTCTTAAACTCACATTAGTGTGTTCGTGATCTAGTCTGAACGGGGAGTCTCAGACAAACGGCATAACTCTATGTACTAAACAGAGTCAGTGTCCAAGTTGTTCCCCTAATACAAGAGAAAATGACATGGACAGAGGTGGGTTATATTCCTGTAGTAAAAGATGAAAGCCAAAAGGCCAGCTCAGGAAGTGGGGGGCATGGGGTATTTCTTCCATATTGCTATTTGTACCCATTATTCATTCACTAATACTAATGAAGATATTCTTTTTCACTAAGCCACAATTTATCTATTTTCCTATTGATGAGTATTTGGGTTATTTATATCTATTGCTAATTTAAACAGGGTTTTTATGAAAATTTACATCATGTATTATGAGGCAAATAAGCTTGGAATTGGTGCAAATTTAATTTCCTGTGATAATTTTACATTGTTTTACAATAATCAGTTGTATTAATGGGCACTATTACCAGCAAAGTGTTTTATTTATACTCTGATTTTTTGCCATGGAACTGGTACAATGTGATTACCTCTTGGTAGTCTTCATTTATATTTATGTGATTACTAATACAGCTTCAGATGAATGAATGTTTCATACATTGTGTAGTAATATCCACTTTTCACTTAATCTTCCTATTTATATAGTTCTTCCTAATTAGCTATATTTATAGTGTCTTTTTGTTTGTAACAATATCATTTTTACTAAATACATTTTGTGCTATTATATACTTTTCAGATATCTTCTATAGTCTGGCTTATGTCTTCCATTTTTTTATGTTTTTAGTTTTTCGTTTTTTAAAGGTGTTAAATGGAAAAATCTTAGTAATTTAAGATCAAATGTCTGGGAACTCATAGATGATACCTCATATGAAAGAGCTCTTAATCTATCAACATGTCACTTCATGCAGCTATTTCTTCTAAATTGAAACCTTCCCACCTGGAAGGGGAAGGGACACGCACAAGACTCAAGAAGCTACTGAAACTTGTGTTTTTGCAGAAGCTTATGAAACATGAGATTCAGGAAGCTCATAATTTACAAGGTTCACAAAGCCTCTTCCCGAGGTTAGATAGTAAACTTCTGGGGAGGAGAGAGTTTTTTTGGTGGAGCCTCTTGCAAGTAGAGCTCCATGGCTAAGGTTTTATTTTGCTGGTGGTTGGTTGGTTGGTTGGTTTGTAAATGCAGTTGCTTTTGAGTAAATCATAATTCTGGAAGTAATTCCTCATCCATGCTTCTGCAAATAACCCCCATAAATCCGTTGGTTCCCAAAGCTAGACTTGGGCAGAATCATTTCCTTGGCCCATCATCAGTGCCCTGTGTGGGGTGAATCAATATTTACGTGTTTCGAGGAAATGTTACACAACTGTACTTTCAACCTGAACTGGTTACCACTTGAGTCCCTGCTCAAGTTCCTACAGGACTTCCATAAAGCTAGTTTAATTAAAAGTTTCCTCAATATGACTGTAACATTTTTGATGATGGAAACTGTGTTATTACTTATCCCTAATACTAGAATAAGAATTATTCCCTTCTCTTATTTTTACATTCATGATGCAATGAGTAATTTTCTATAAACAGATACTCCTAGTTTGTTTTATTAAGGTGTATTAATTTGTTCATAGTGTAATATCCTAGTGACAATTCCAGATTGGTCTAATCATGGTATAGGTGTATAGAGATTGTGGATCCAATATTTAGCTAGTACATTATGATTCAAGGCACCTAAGATTAATTTTGTTCAGTCTTGAAGTGTAGCCTATGTTAAGTTTCTGCCTAAATAACCCAAGATTGGAGTACTAGTATGTTATGCATTTTTTTAAATCCATGATGAGGAAAAGAAAACTGCCCTGGGATGTTGAATAAAGCTGTGCATTTTTCTGTAAACACACATTAGTGTGCTCACTCTGTCTAGTATCAGCAAACACTTTACCCGGAGTATCCACCACACTCATCCTTCTTGTGATCTGAGGCCAGTCAGCAACAATGTCATGCTCACAAGATTGGCACTTTCTTCTGAACCTGGTCCTTGAGTATAGTTTCTCAGATGGGAACCCAGGGGTCTGTGAACTTGGAACAAAACTACTCACTGGCATCTGCCGTAATTGAATTGTAACCTCCACATTATTGTACCAAGAGAGGAAAATTATTGCTACTGATGCATGGAACAGCGATGTCAAGGAACAGGTTGGCCCAAGTACAAGGGTGATCTCTAGGACAGGGTTAGCTAATTCAGGTGCCTTCACATAAGTGCATACAATGGCATGAGACTAACCGATGAAAACACACATTCAGTGATACAGATTTTGAAATCTTTGTTTCCTTTACTTTGTCACTGATTCCTTTATTTCCTTTAGGTTTGATTAAATACCCTGCTCTCTTCCCAGAACAAAATTAATGATTCAAGTGTACAAGGAACCAAATTAATCTCTCTTGACCTTTCTAATATGAAGTGTAGTCTTTTGTGGCTATTCAAAAACAGAGAACTTTGTACAAACTGAGGTTAAGCTTGATTAAAGAATTCCTGTGCAACATGGAAATATCCCACACATTATTTTCCCGGCAAGAGGGTTTTCAAAATATTGCTACATGTTTTGTAAGTCTCTTAAAGTTGATATCAGTACTGTTGAGATCTAGAAAGGGGGGTTTAAAGCTCTAACTTTGTGTCTAAAATTGAAGCTGCTGGCTTCCTTTGAATTTTTTGCCAGGTATAAATCTTCACCATAGGATTAATCTGTGAGCTGTGGCAGCTGCAGGTTTTACATACTTAGTTAATTAGCAATTCTTACCAAACCGAGTGTATCATTTCTCTTTAGAATCCTACATGGCCTCGATTAGACATATTTACGGGAAAAGTCAATGGATAAGACATTAGAGGCCAACCTCAAAGTCAGGAGAGAGCAACCGTAGACCTCAGAGAAGTGCTGCATTTGCCAAGAACTGGTTGCTTATTGATCCTGGTCTGTGTCTCTGGTCACAGTAGCACTTACCCTAATTTTTCTAGTGTAAATATAAGTAAATTTGAATGGGTGTTGCTGAAAACAATCTGTAAATCTACATCTTGTGGTTTTGATTGTAATTGTAGTTACTGGAAGGTTCAATATCTGGGGCATGTCGAGGAGACAAGGCTGTGGCCTGGCACCCTGCTCCCTGCAAATACCTCCTGAAGCACTTTCTCCAGGGCTATTAAGGCGACTCTGGCTCTCTCTGCTCAGAAGCACAGAAACCACACGGGTACTCAGCAGAGAGGAAACTGGAAGCAAGGGACGAGCACTGTCAGAAGATATGCTGTGCATTTAACTTGGACTTCGTTTCCCCCCTGAGGTCAACCAAGCAATTAAGGCAGAAAGACGTGAACCAATTCCCTGCTTTCTGGGAGGTAAACAAGGCATTCACGTGGCAACATTAGTGTTCTCCCTGCCTTTTATCCTTCCTCTCTCTTCCTTTGACAGTCCCTCCCCCATCTAAGGTTTGATTTTAGAGACATTCTAACAAACACTATGTTCTCAGCACAACTCAAGTCTTCCTCGTACTGGGAAACACCTCCCCTCAACAGAAGATGCTTCAGGGTTAATGAGGGTTAATGGGTATTGTATTTCACCTGGATACTGCCAAGAAATTTTGAGCTGAGACAGAGTGGGGGTAGGGGGTGGGAAATGGCTTCACTGGTAGTACAGCAAGAAGAAATGAAGTACTGAAGAAATCTCACCACTGGAGCCCCACCCTGGAACTGTGACTCTCCCAAGTTCAGACATTTAGGATGCCTAATACAGAGGCCTCATCACTTTCATTCTTTCCAAAGGACAAGGTATGCCTAAGGACATTGCACGTTCATAGGAAGTTGTTTCTACCAAAGCGAAGAATAAATGCAAAAAGCCTGGAGTGAATTAATGTGCATGGCCAACACCTGCATGCACACAGAAAATCACAATGGGAGTTTTCAGAAGAGGCAAAGGGTGGCGGAGTTCACAGGCACCCAGATATCTGCTTTCTGGTTGGAGAAAAGCTCCACTGTTACTGGTCTCTGCTACTGTGATTTACTTAATGCCAACCATTTTCCTATACAATGAGCAATTCTGTTGTTATAGCTGTGTCCAGAACTTCACCACTCCCTCCCTTCCCGCAGCCCCCAGGCCTGTAGATTAATTACGAGCTTCAAACCTTGTGTTTTCAGTTTGCCACAATGCCTTCTTGCATAATATCCCCCCCCGCCCCCACTGTTCATGCCTCCTCTACCTGACAATTCTTTGTACTTAGGACTCTGAGAAAGTGTGGCCTCCTCTGGGAAGTATGACCACCCCCAATAGCCATTCACTATTCATGTAGAAACACATGCTAAATTCAAAGAGTATATCATCTCTCTTGGTTATTCTAATCTGTGAGCACTCAAGAAACAGTATGTGTCAGCTTCTGTGTCCACTGAGAACCAATACCATAATAGCAAGCAGATGGGACTGATAGATGAGCAAACAGGTGAATGAAAGAATGAATGAATGAATGAATGAATGAATGAATGAATGAACGAACATACTAAAGTACTTTGCTATAGCTACACAAGTCTACCTGAGAAAAGTAAAATAGATAACTTAATTATGCATACAAATCCTAGGTAAGAACTAACCTTAATGTGTCTGAGTGGCATACACGTGGCTTAGGAGAATGGGCATATACATCCAGTGATTCTATGTCCTCTCCTTCCCAGAAGTTTGGGGTTTTATTTGAAACTAACCAGTCTTTTTAATGTCAGAAATTTACCATTTCCTTTTGTGGCCTAGACTGTGTCAAATACAAATCTTGACCAGAAAAATCCACAATACGAACCATGCCCAGCAATTTTCTTTTATCTATGAAAGTAAGAATTCAAAGCCGCCCATGGCAATAATGGGCAGACTAGAAAAATTTCAATAAAGACCTGAGAATAAAATGAACCTATGAATGTACAGGGTTGGTTGTATTGGGTGTGCTACTTCAACTTTTTAAGAAAACTTGTAGAGAGAATTAAACTATACTGTCCAATGTTCAGAGCAGCAGCCAATGGGAGTTAAAATTCAAGAATATGTTATCAGTAAAATCATTATGGAAAAGAGAGAGAGCTAAAAAGTCATGGAGCCCAGAACCACACTTCATCTAGACCTCCAGGGTACAGCTAGGGCTCTTTACTATTTCTCCAGCCCCCACATTCCACTTCCTGTGTATTGTGCTTGTACTTCAGATAGAGATGTAAGACATCTGCAGCTCATTGTAAAAACGAGATTTTGAAAATGTAAGTGGATGAATTCACAAATGTATGCATGTGAAATGGGTTAACATATGAATCAGAATAACAAAAGCTCCTAAACCAACATCAGAGTCTGTGATTGAATCAAGGATGCTATATTCACCCACTGGTGTACCATCCATATTGATACAGCATAGACAGTGTTTAATTAGTTTCAATTTCAAATTCTATGCTTAAAAGAACAGTCTTATTCCTTATTACAGCTACTATGTGCACATACCTGTGTGATCTCTTTATTTTATTTTTAATTTTTTCATACTGTGTACTTTGATATTGATATATCTCACTGATGGGACTACAAATAAATTTTATTTCATCATTTTCCACTTAAACAGGTTCTTATGTAGCCAAGGATGGACTTGAATTCACTATATAGCTGAGAGCGACTTTGAACTTCTGATTTTACTTTTTCTACCCCTCACATGCTGGTATTACAGCCATGTAACATACCACATCCAGTTTATATGGTGCAGTGCTAGGGGCTGAACCCTGGGCTTCACTCATGCTAAGCAAGTATTCTACCAGTTATGTCTTTGTTTGGTTTTATATACACATTTTATTATTTATGAACTCATTGCAAAGAGCAGGAATTACTTTTATAATTATTCTGTCCACTTGGGCAAAAATACACCATTCACATTTTAACTTTGGCCTTGGCTGTAGGCCAGAGAGTCTGTTTTCAGGATGTGGAGAGAGAAAATGGATCCTTCCTGTGTAACTGATGGTTATGGCTTCTGACCCTTTCTTTGATTAACAGTGAGAGCAGCTGACTGATTTAACATGGTCCATTTCATGCAGATGGCTCCGGCAGCCTTTTCAGGCATCTTTTCAGGTGATCTATGGAAAGAGTAGCAATCTCCATAACCTGACTTTGCTCCACTTGTTAACAACTTGTTTCTCAGACATGTTGCAGTCTGAAATAAATGTATGCTTAAAAACTCACGATAGAAGCTAGTTTCAATATATATTTAACAATCAATAATGTGATAGAATTCTAAACTCTATTCATTTCCTAAAGCTTCCATGTAAATTACCACAAACTAGAGGAGTTAAGGCAACAAAAGTTTATGTCCACATTTCTGGAGGCTATAAGTTGTGTGTGTGTGTGTGTGTACAAAGTCAACATAAAATATGTTCATATTCTCATACTGAACAAAACCAAGAATACATGTTCCCTTAGCACTATTCATCATTTAGACACACTTAATGTTAGAGGTTTCTAAAAAATACTTTGATGTAAACTTCTCCTATCATAGATTTTGATGTACATGTGTGAGTATGTGTGCATGAGTGCAAACATGCATGTACATATATCTCTATTGCTCTTTCTTTGTTCTTTTTCTCTCTCCTTTGCTTTTTTTTTTTATAGTTATTTACTGTGGCAGGCTTAGAACATGCCATGTATGCATATTAGTTGTCAAAAGTCAATTTGTAAGAGTTAGTTCTCTCACTTCATCCTGTGATTTCTAGGAATTGAACTTAAGATCATCAGGCTTGGCCACAAGGAACTTTACCCATCTCACAATCCCTCGTGGCTTTTTAATAATTGAAATCTTAAACAATTCTTGACCATTTCTTGAACTAATATGAATAGATGCTACTGGAGGAGGTAGGATTGTTGTCTGATTATGGATATCCTCCATAGTAACCACCATAATGCCTGGAATATTACCACAATTTGGAAATCCAAGGGCTATACATATAAATGAAAGGTCAGTCTTCCTAAACACAGACATCAGCTTAACCAAGAGCACAGCTCAGTTAAAAAAGTGATGGGATGGCCAAACACCCTAATTGTCGTGCTAGAAACCTCATCCAACTACTGAGGGATCTGGAAGCAGAGATCCATGACTAGGCCCCGGGTGGATCTCTAGGAGTCCAGTTAGCGAGAATGAGGAGGGTTTATATGAGCGAGAATTGTTGAGACCAAGGTTGGATAAAGCACAGGGACAAATAGCCAAACGAATGGAAACACATAAAATATGAACCAATGGCTGAGGGGTCACCAACTGGATCAGGCCCTCTGAGTGGGTGAGACAGTTGATTGGCCTGATCTGTTTGGGAGGCATCCAGGCAGTGGGACCGGGTCCTGTGCTCATTGCATGAGTCGGCTGTTTGAAACCTGGGGCCTATGCAGGGTCACTTGGCTCGGCCTGGGAGGAGGGGACTGGACCTACCTGGACTGAGTCTACCAGCTTGATCTCAGTCTGTGGGGAATGCTTTGCCCTGGAGGAGATGGGAATGGGGGGCGGGCTGGGGGGGGGAAGGTGAGGGGGGCGGGAGGGGGGAGAACAAGGGAATCTGTGGCTGATATGTAGAACTGAATTGTATTGCAAAATAAAAATTAAAAAAATAAATAAAAAAATAAAAAAGTATATCAAATGCATCCTAACATATAGTGAGGGAAGAATTTTATATTAAAATCATTTTGAGAGACCTCTACCTTTAAGAATGTCTTCAATTTGTACAGTTTTAAGAGAAAAAAATTAATCTTCAATTTTGTTCAGTGTGAGCACATTTTTTGATTTTGTCTGTTTTAAAACATTGAAACAAATAACAGTCATGAAAGTCCTTGCTAATTAGCAATGATCATCAACAACTAGGTATATTATCCATGTGGAATTCTTGGTTTCAGTGTGGGTGTGCATACAAACACATGTGTGCATGTGTGTACACTTTTGCAGCCTTGTGTTTAAAAAGTTGTGACTTTAATGGATCAGGGTTTAATATCATTTA
This sequence comes from Peromyscus eremicus, assembly GCF_949786415.1. Classification (NCBI taxonomy): domain Eukaryota; kingdom Metazoa; phylum Chordata; class Mammalia; order Rodentia; family Cricetidae; genus Peromyscus; species Peromyscus eremicus. Next base: position 128,415,884 of record NC_081416.1, on the reverse strand, counting down.
GAGATTTCTCTAATGAGTCTCTGCTTTTCTTCTTAGATGAGTTTAGTACCCACGTAAATGAACTAATTAGTAGTCTGTTGGTGAATGAGGCTACAATGTTTTATATATAAAAAAAAATTAAAAAAAAAAAACCCTGGACATCATTGGGAGTTCCTCCACGAAACAGCAATTAAACAGTTCAGAAAAAAATCTCCAAATGTGATCCCTATTCCCTCACCTATCCAAGTCTACCCCATGACTGAAAAACTGTTTGCTTACGCTGCTCTGTTCCCAAGTGGACTTGAGCAGGAGGCCATGGAAGACAGGCAACAGACAACACAAACCTGGGCCACAAAATCCAATGTAGAGATGAAAATACAAAGGCAATTTCTGGTAGACCAGTAGTCTCTTGAATGACCCAATGATTGCTGTGGCTTAGAAATCTAGCATGAAAGCAATCCATGATGCAGAGGGTATGTTTGCTAGCTATTCTTTTTTTGTTGTTTGTTTTGTTTTGTTTTGGAAGACAGGGTTTCTCTGTGTAGCTTTGGTGCCTGTCCTGGAAATCACTCTGTAGACCAGGCTGGCATCAAACTCACAGAGATCCACATTCCTCTGCCTCCCAAGTGCTGGGATTAAAGGCCTGTGCCACCACCACCCAACATGCTGGCTATTCTTATGTCAACTTGACACACAAACTAGAGTTATCTGAAAAAAAAAAAGGGAACTTCAATTGAGACAATGCTTCCATAAAATCAGACTGCAAGGTATTTTCTTAATTACTTAATTACTGTGGGTGGTACCATCCTTTGGCTGGTGGTCCTGGGTTCTATAAGAAAGCAAACTGAGCAGGCTGTGGGTGTGGGGAGCAAGCCAGTAAGCAGCACTCTTCCATAGCCTCTACATCAGCTCCTGCCTCCAGGTTCCTGCCCTGTTTGAGTTCCTGTCCTGACTTCCTTTGATGATGAACAGTGATATGGAAGTGAAAACCAAATAAACCCTTTCCTCCTCAACTTGTTTTTTGGTTATGGTGTTTCGTTGAAGCCTTAGAAACCCTAACAGAGACAGTGTGTGACCTAAAAGTACAACCAGTTCCATCTGACTCAGATGTGCCCTTTCTAACAGCCATATAGTTTCTTGTACCACATTAACCTGGAGTGTCATTTGGGACACATTTATTAATAAGTAAATAAAGCAACTCTTATGCGAGTGATATTTAGCATATTCAGAAATGAAAATATGTAAAGAAAAAATGAATTAATGATTAGGTTTTCACTCCTATTTCTTAAATAGGATCTCCAGAAATATTCTTTATATTGAAATCACATTTCATTCTTATCATTGTCTTCTGATCCTCAGTCTATCCCCACTCCATTATGGGGTGACTATTACTTTAGAGCAGTGGTTCTTAACCTTCTTAATGCTGGAACCCTTTAATACAGTTCCTCATGTTGTGGTGACCTCCAACCATAAAATTATTTTTGTTGCTACTTTATAACCACAATTTTGCTACTGTTATGAATTGTAGTGTAAAAAATCTGTGTTTTCCAGTGGTCTTAGGTGACCCCTGTGAAAGGGTCTTGAATGACCTCCAAAGGGTTCACAACCCACAGGTTGAGAACTACTGCTTTAGAGTTTCATTCACATGCCAGCAGAAGCAAAAACACCATGTCCCTGTGTACCTCAGGATAAATGCCTCATACCTAGGGCTGTTTGATGAATAGAGAGCACCAAATGCTGTCATACAAATAGGGCACACAGAACAAGGGGAATGTTTAATACACTTCACTTTCCTTCTTATTGTGACATTTCCTAGGTGTCTCCCCTGCTGGCATATATCCTCAGTCAACCTACCATGCCAGCCTCACTTCCCTATTATAGTATCTTCTCTTAGAGTCAATAGCCTTTACGTTGCTGTCAAGATCTGAGTCTGAGTCCTAGCCTCTTGAGTTCTGGCAACTCACTAGCTCTCAGAGCTTTTATTCTCTACTGGCTTTTCCAATAAAGCAAAGGAAATGGGAGCTTGGTATTAAGGGCTAAAGATTAAACAGTGCAGAAACTGCAGCTCAGGAGAGTGCTGCCCCTATTTCTCAGGGGGAGAAAGAGGCAAAGATGGAAAGGTGAGTTCTTCTACACAGGTTGACACTTCTTTTTTTTAATTTTTTTTTTTTTACAACACATAGAATGAAGCATGTCTGTCACCACAGAGATGCCAATTCCCATCTGTTCCAAGGAAGTCACGTCACTCCCATTGGTTTCCATGTGACTGTTTTGAGAACTCCCTCTCAGAGCTCCTTGACAAGTCATCTTTGAGTAATGGGACGACAGGGAGACTGCAAAACTCTTTCCTCCTTCATCCTGGGAGGAGAAAGTTTCTTTCACCTCACTGTTTAGATCAGTCACAGCCTACCAAATCACATTTTAATTAAAATAGGAATACCTAGTAGAGGTTTCATGTGTCTTTGAAGATGTTATGCTAGGCTGTAATATTGAAAGAAGAAATAATTTGTCTACAGAAAACTGCCTGTCATAACTAGGACAATACACTAGGAACCACTAGAATTTGTCAAGTAGAAAGAAACTAGTGAAAGTGTGTTATGTTCCCTGAAGCATTATTTCTGTCAGCGGAGCCTAACCAACCTTAAAATAAAGCCACCAAACTCCCAAGGACAGGAGTTGAGGGAAAAACAAAAAGGATTACTTAAAGTGAATGGGAAATACACATGAAATCCAAATGTTTCTCAATATGCTAAGACAGTTCTTTGCCAATTTAAAGATTTTAATAAAGGTCAAGATCATAGGAACAAGTATGGAAATGCAGCCAGTCACTCAAAGTCCCTGTGGACCATCCTCACTATCTAGAGTCCTTCATGGCGTCAGGGCTGTGAACCAGTGCACAAGTGGGTCTCTGCAATACCCCTTACCCACATGCTTTAGGGAACAGCTGCAGCTTATTACAAACTCCTGAAGACTCCAGCATGGTCCCATCCCTGTGCGTATGTCACCTCTTTTTACAAGGTCTTCTAGGAAGATAGTCAATTATATGTATAAAGCGCTTTGACTTCCCATACAATACGGGACAGAGGAGCTCAGTTAGTGTTAGGTGTTACCATCACTAACTGATACTCATAGTGCTGCCCATCCTTACAGACCTGGCAACATGCACTTCAGACTCCGTCAGAGTTCCAGGATGGTCCATACTGAGCACGCGTGCGGTCAAAGTAAAGTTTTTAGAGTTGAATTTCATGAGCTACCCCCCATCTGTTAACCCATGCTGAATCATTTAATCATCTTTTGGGGCGAAGGTCTCCAGAGTACTGTCTTTGCATCTTTGGTCTGGCATTCTGACAGGAAGCGGTCTCTGGCATTATGCTTACAATCACACACCACTGCCCACGGCGGAGCTCATTAATGGCTCTAGTGAACAAAGCACCTGGTAAATAAAGTAGAGCTGGCGTTTTCCCATTGGCTTCCATTAAGTACAAGTCTATGGACGAAGAAACGGTTTCACGTTTAGTCCAGCATTCCAATATCCCACTTAAGGAACATTGCTTTTTCCCTTTCTGGCAGTCGTTCATCCATTAGGAAACTACTCAGCTCCTCTGGCAGGAGGGGCAGGAGGGGCAGTCAGGACTCCCACCCTCACATATTTGGGCGGGAGGGTGGGGGGAGGCATGGTCAGTCAGGTAATGGACAAGACCTTGTTTATGGCAACATAAAAGAAATACAGGAGGCTGGAGGTAAAGTGCATGAGACATGGATGAGTCTAAAGGGAGAGGCCTTCCAAAGTTTATTTCCTAGATTACAAAGTGAGGGAAAAGAAGGCTTCAGTTAGATAAAATAGCACAGCTGATAGAGAATCAAAGCCCAGTGAGGAGTTAGAGCACTGTGTAAGAAACTAAGAGAGGGAGGCAGATCAAACTCCCACTGAAGTATGGAAGTGTGTGGAACAAGAGACCAGTGACTAAGAAAGGACTAGAGATGTTCAGAGCACCCTATATGAAGAACCTGCTACTCCATACAATGTTTCCACAGACAGCAACAGAAGTTGAAATCAGCGTATCTTCTCTTCTCTTGGGATCCAGCTAGGTTGTACGGCTTATATACTTGAATTTCTGAAATAAAGAAGTGTGTATGGCCGTGCTCCCTCTACAAACCTTAGTCAATCTCACTGCCCAGCATAAAAGCTACCTCCATTATTGAACTACCCTTACATTCTATTTCTTTGAGTGTGAGTATGTATGGCTATCTGTGTGTGTAGTGTATGCCTGTTTGAATGTCTGTGTGTATGGACTTGAGTGTGAACATGGAGGCCAGAGGTCAGCATCAGTGTCTTCTTAATTGCCTTCCAGCTTATCTTTTATGAAAGGATCTGTCACGGACCCCTGTGATCACTAGATTGGCTGTCCAAGTAGCTGCGGGGATCCCGCTGTGGCTGCCCCCTTCCCATCACCAGGTTACAGACATTCACAACCATGCCCAAATATTGCATGGGTCCAGGGGATCTGAGCTCAGGTCTTCATGATGGCACAGCAAATGCTGAATCCAATGAGTGTTTTCCGCAACCTCGAGTTCCCAGCATGGATCAGGGCCAAGTGATTTCTCCACATTCATATAGTCTATTATTCATTGTTTACATTCATTAATTATACTGGGCAGCTAAATTATCTATCTTCTTGTGTAACAGGAGCCTAATTCTCATACTGGAAGGTTTCTAGGGAACCAAGATACACTTTGAAATTTCTTTTGACCCATTCATACCTGATATTCACATAACGATTCTCTTTGTCAAAAGAATGTGCTTTTAAGAGTGAGTAACACATCAGCCAATGAGGTAGAGCATGAAGGAAGACTCTGTCACTGGAGGTCTTACGTTGTGGCCAGGGGGACAGGTAAAACGAAAAAGGAACTTTTTCATGGTGCATGTGTGAACACAGAGACGTACTCGTACATGTGTGTATGTTTACATATTGCAGATTCCCCTAGCTTATGGTGGAGCTGATCTCAGCAGACCCGTCATAAGCTGAAGTGTCATACGCTAGAAGTGCACTGAATCTATTTAAGTTACGGAGCATTGCATTCAGCTACCCATCCCAGTGTACAGTGCTGTTTATTACCCTTGTTACATGAGGCTAGCTAGCAGCTAAGGCTTACTGCTATTGCTCATGGATGACTGGAGCAAACCTTGCCTGTCCATAGGAAAAACCCACTTCAAACTTCAAAGTCTAACTTGTTCTGAATCTACAGTATCCCTTTCCCACTATTGTAAAGGCAAAAGTCACAGGTTCAACCATGGTACAATGGGCATCGGCTTTATCTAGAGCTCATATAGATGTTTATTATCCATGTGAATCTCAAATACTGCTAGAATCAATGAGGAAATAAAGATTGAAGGAGGATTCATGAGGAAGTGAGTGGCTAGAGACATGCTACTTTGTAGTGTATGGCCGAGAACACTCAAGGAGCTGGCATTTAAACTGGAATATGAATGACAAGACAGAATCAGTCATGAGGACAACTGGGCTATGGTAGTCCAAAGATATAAACTCCACCCAAATTTCTAATTTAGAAAATATCCTCTATATCAAAGCAGAAGGGGCTTATAAGAAAAGCAAGAGATAATATGTCCAGAAGTAAAAACAGTAGGAAGTGTTTGGTCTTATAGAGACAGGTGGAGTTTGGATATAGTCTGGTGTAGTTGGAAATCTTTGAAATGTACTAGGAAGTATTTGAGGTTTAAATGTATTGGTTGCTTGTACAGCATTGTACATTAAAGGAAAACGTAAAGGAGCACAACTTCCCCAAAACTATGTCCTCAATTTGAATTAAATATTCATCACTTACACTTGACCTGACAACACTTTTCAGAACTGTCCCACACAGCAGATGTTCTGTGTTAAGATCTCCTTCTGACATGTAAACAGCAAGTTTGCCTGATGAAACTAAAACAGGAGACTGCTAGGAAATGACTGGAAATCCTCGCTTCTCACCTGGAATGAATGGCACAAAACATAGCTTTCAGACTTCAAGTCTTTAGAGAGGGTTGGTTAATCGGGGGTAGGGGTGGGGAGGCAACTGAGTCCTGAAGTACTTTTCAAAGGAAATCGTGTATATGTAAGCATGTTTTATAAATGAAGCATCTGAAGTCAGGAGCATAAAAGACACAGTTATTTTTAATATTTTACATTTAATTCTCTCTTTCCTCTCTCTATGTGTGTGTGTGAGTGTGCATGTGAGTCTGTGTGCATGTGTGTGTGTGTGTGTGTGTGTGTGTGTGTGTGTGTGTAAGTTAGTTCTTCTCTTCTGTCAGACATTGGACTCAAGTCATCGTATTGGCCAGTGAAGCACCTGTATCTGCTAAGCCATCTTTCTGGCCCTGAGAAGAAATGGTTCATAAGCAGTACTTATTCAACCTCTCCCAGGAAAAGTGATAACATTTTCATTATTATTGTAGCAGTTGCTTCAATTTGCATTTTTGGCACAGAATGGCTATGAGAAAAATGGCCTTAAATAATAACAATAAAATAAATCCACAGTTTCAATAATAATAACAAATACGGCACTCTTGCTTGCTCATTTAATTATCACAAGGCTCCAGGAGATATTAATAATACCCATTCTAATATTTGACGAGCACAAGGATCAAAAAAATGAAACCACTCACCAGGGTCAAAGGGTAAATAAGTTTCTGAGACAGAGTTATAGTCTGTCTTACTCAGCTGCTTAATATTGACCATCTGAGAGGCCTTGGAAAAGCATTTTCTTCATAGTTAAGAGGGACTGTCCTGTCTGTTAGTCATATTTCTGTTGCCCTAACAAAATACTTGAAATGAGCACCCTGAGATGGGTCCAGTTTCAGAAGTTTCCTCCAGGATTACTTGGTCTGTTGGTTTGGGGACCTATGGTGAGGTATTAGTTCATGATGGGAGGATAGGATTGAACAAAGAGGGCCAGTTTATGGTGATGAAGGGGAAAACAGGATAAGGAAAAGACTGGCATTCCATAATGCCCTCTATGGCATGCCTCCATTCACTTAACTTATTCCAATAGGTCTCCTTATCATAAAGATCATACCACCTTTCAATAACACCATGATCCAGAATCAGGCTTTAATTCAAGAACCTTTGGAAAGGGTTCATGATAAAAATTGTAGCATTTACAAATGTATGCCAATGTCACAGAAGTACTGACCCTAAATAAAGTATACTTTAATTCATTCAAAACACGTTTGTTGGATATATACTATATTTCACTACGTAGAGATACAGCTGGGAAAGCAAGCTAAAATTGTCATTTCAATACTGTATGTTCCAGTTGCTTTTACACACAAGGAAAGATAGCTATAAACAGGAAAATGTAGAGGTTAATACACAATGTAGTGTCTGAGAGGGGTGAGTGGTAGAAAGCAGAAAGGAGTAAGGAAATGGAAAGTGTTGGAGTGGAACATGGTGCTGGTCTTTTGCATCATGTGCTTCTATAAAGCTTCCTGTGACCATATTTTGCTTAAAGACCATATTAAACAGAGTACCACTTGAATGTGGCTCTAATGGAGAGATGGGCATTAGGGAAATAGTGATAGACACTTTGGGAGAAGACTTAGGTAAAGAATCTGAAGTTTTGTCTTCCAGGTGGGAAGAAAGTCGTTTATGAAATCACATTTCCCTTAAGTGTCTAGGGAATGCATGATGTAGCATGATGTGTCTGTGCTATGTCAGTGACATTGGATTGACAACAATGCAGTGGCTGTGGTTATTCCAAATGACTTTCAGTCAACTTTCTCATTCCCTTGACTTTATGAGAAAAAGTGCCAAGGTAAAAGTTAGTTTTGCTAAAAGTAGTTGACTTTCTTTTAAGGTACCAAATCCATTTTGCATTTGTAATTCATTAAAGGTGTCTACTTTTCAATCAATAGTAAATGACTACGAGCTAATTTTCAGTTGATAAATTTCTCATTAAAATTAATGACAACCAAAGCTTCTAAACTGTGCCTATTAATAAAGCTGTGGGTTGATATAATACACAGCCAGTGCCTTTCTACAGACACTTCCATTTGAAAGAGATGCTGTCCTGGACTGACTTCCGGTCACACACAGGAACACTGTTTCTCCTTCAGGGAGAACTTATCTGGGCACAAGAATCCAAAAGCAGATCCAAGGCCAAAAAATGCACTTGGCATTCGATTTTGACTGCCTGTGACATTCTTAACGGATAGCACCGACCTCGGATGATGCTGTGAGTGCTTAGGCCCCAAGGGTCACCAGCTGGGAGAAGCCAATTGCTGCACTTAAAAGCAAGACCATCAGAAAGCTTGGTGTTCTAGACACCCTGGCTCCAGTTCCATCTATGAAACTTTAAGTGGCATTTGCTAAAAGTATGGGAAAACCATATCCTGTCTTTATCCATGTGGAGTATCACTGTACATCTTACGGCATCTCACAAGATGAACAGCTTGAACAGGGCAAGCAGCCAGTACTCTGTGTTCAAATATTTCTAATTCACCAAAGGAAAGCGGTTTCCTTGAATCTTAAAGAAAATCAGCCCCCATGCAAAGAAGCATACACAAGTTTTAATCTTTAGATGACAAAGGAAGGGGTGTATCTCTTAACAGTTATTTAAAATAATCCCCAAGGTTCAATGCTGAACTGCGGCATTATACTGAACATTTCTGAGTATGTGCGTTAACATATAGAATCTCCATACAGAGAGGAAATATTTGTGAAGGTCTATTGGGAAGCTAAAAGCCACAAAAGGAAAAAAAATTAATGAATCTCTAGGTTATTTTTAATTATTTCATTCAAACAAAATCTGAAATCAAGTTTCTTCTTCCTGATAGATTTCAAAATAATCGACGACTAGCCTGATGGCTAAAGAGAATTCAACAAAGGCCTCTGACCTCTCTGCATGCTTGGGGATAGAAATGGCTGTGATTAAGAACAGGGCATACAGGTAAGTTTCTAGAAGACTAGACTTTAAGCTTAGTGTCTAGCAAATCTAGAGTCTTCAGAGGTCCTCGACAATACTAGGAGGGAAGATGCTCCCCGTCTCCTTGCATTTCTATCAGAGCAGTAGGAAAGGCTGAGCATCTCTGCCCTCATGCAGTCCCCAGCTAATATGTCAAACTCCTGTCAGTTAAGGACACTTAGGCAGGATTGTCTCAGCCTCACGTTGTCAAGGTACCTTGTGAATGGACTTTGAGAGAAAGAGTCTAGAATGGAAGAGAATGTACTCTGTTCCTAAAAACAAGGGAGCACCCTCCCTCTCTCTGTCTCTGTCTCTCTCCCTCTGGTAACTAGATAATTGATCTTCAATTCTCCATTACAGGTTAGATGATGTGGTGGGTGCCTTTGGTCACGGTTTGGGTAAAGTCTAAGGAGAATTTTACAGAAGAATCTTGGCTACTTGTTTTCCATAAATAATATCTATTCAGGATGGAGGCCTTGTTAAGGACAGCTCTATGCTAACCCTGATTCAACCATAGATCAATTTCTGTTCATTCGTTTGTTTGTTTGTTTGTTTTGTTTGATTTTGCATCCTGACCAAAGATTCCCCTCCCTCCTCTTCTCTCAGTTCCTTCCCATCTGCTCCTTCCCCTCTGTTTCTCTTCAAAAAGGAAAGGTCTCCCATGAGTATCAGCCAGCCATGGTTTATCAAGTTACAGTGTGACTAGGTACTTCCTCTTCTATTAAGGCCAGATGAGGCAATTCACTTGGAAGAATGGGTCCCAAAAGCAGGCAACAGAGTCAGAGACAGGCCCTGCTCCTACTGTTACAATTTCTGTTCTTTTAAAAATTATTTAATTGTGAGTGGATGAGTGTATATGTGTGTCACACATGCATGTATGGATATGTACACATGAATGAAGGTGCCAGAAGAGGGTGTTGAGCCTCTGAGAGCTGGAGTTTCTACTTACTAGTGGGTAATCCAACTTATATGGGTAATGGGAACCAAATCCAAGTCCTCTGCAAAAGCAGTGTACTCTCTTAGCCACTGACACATCCCTCCAGCCTGTTATCCTACTGAACTCCTAAAACCAAATCCTGTCTTTCCATCTTCTCTGTTGATAGATGTTTTAATTTGTATAGTGTATTAAACTTTCTTTTCTAAGGGTTATATAATTCTTTTTCACTATAAAGGCACCACAGTAAAATGCAACATAACACTAAATAAAAGGAGGAAAATAAGGTTGTCCATAATTGCAGAGTACTTTTTAACAGAGAGCTGGAAGGCATATTTTCCTGTGTTTAGCTGTTTTCCTTCATTGTGAGGTAGCCATGTGTATATTTCATTAGGCAAAATATGCTAACTACTGAAAGTTTTCTAAGGTATTTTCTTTATATATTTCCAATTTTTAGTTGACATATAATAATTAAGCATATTTATGCAGATGTGATGTGATTTTGAAACTTGAATAAAATATGTCAAGCCAAGGAGCTTAGTACATCACCTTAAACATTTATCACTTCTCTATCATTTATCATATATTCAAAATCCTCTTCTACCTATTTTTACATTTATAACACATTATTATTAGATACACACATGTATACGCACACACACACACACACACACACACAATGCACAGATATATTTATATATTACCAAAAATCTGGTAAACTTAAATTTATGTGTTGTCCTTGTTAATAGAGTCTCTCTCTCTCTCTCTCTCTCTCTCTCTCTCTCTCTCTCTCTCTCTCTCTCTCTCTCTCTCTCCCATCCTCTCTCTCTCTGTTTGAGCTTTCTCCCAGCTGTTTACCAACTCTAAGGAGCTTCCATGGGCTTTTGCATTAGCCCTATCCTCATGTTGAGTGACTGGGGTTTGTCACTGTCCTCTGTTAACATATGCATACAGGCGCTGGACCTTAGGGCTTACATACTTATGGAAAGTAAAAATTTAGGCTTGTTGATTAGCTAATGACATAAGGATTATGAGCCTTTAGTTTTTCTGGTTGTGATTCAGACTCCATTTTGCAATGTCTACCTGTCTCTATAGTGTTATGGGGTGGTTCTAGACTTGTCCAAATTGGGCAGGTCTCCTGTTGCACATTCACTCACTTGTTCATTCTTCCTATGGATATTCTTCTGGATACTAAGGGTAAACCAATGAGAACCAATTCCTTGTTCTTACTATAAATGGATTGCATCATTGCCTAAAAGTGAAAGAAAAGTGTGATATGAAAAATTAGAGGGAAAAAAGTCAGGTGGTAAGTTTAAGCATTTGCTTTATTCAGCTGTATCTGGGTCATTTCCATCTTTCAAAGCATGTGAGAGCATGTGAAGTTCATCTAGCTAACACAAAAGAAGATAAGAAGTAGTTTTCAGACTCTCACATAATTCAAGGAAGATCAAATAAGACACTGACATTATCTAACCCTTTTGACAGACCTCCAGACTGGAAAACTGCCCCGAGCTTCCTTCCGCCATAGACACTTGTCTCAGCTCACCCTTGAATCTGACACATGCTTTTCCATTGATCCCATCACACATACTAGCTACACGTTCATGTTGCAGGCTGCCTCTTGACCCTTAGACCTAGCTCATAACTAACTGAGCTCTTCAGAACAAGAAGCAGGCACAGCACTGCTAGCACCCAGCACCAATTACAAGAAGAGGGCAATTCACACAGTTTGCTCCCAACCTTGTTGGACAGAGTAAATAAAGAAACTAATACTCAGACGTGTCTAATCCTTGAGGGAGGTAATTCATGACAGGAGAAGGGTTCAATGACCACATGGCAGTTATACCCCAAAATAAAACCCTGTCTTGAATATTTGAAAGGAGAATGCTAGACCTGAGAGATGAATCAGTTGGTAAAGTGCTTGTCATAAAATCATAAGACCCTGAATTTGAATCCCTAGTACCTAGATAAAAGCTGGGCTTGGTAGCACATGTCTATAATCACAGTACTAGGAAGGTAAGGACTAAAGGATCACTGAGGCTTGCTGGCCAGGCATTGGGCTAGCTAAATTGGTGAGCCACAGGTACAATGGGAAATGTCTCAGAAATTAAGGTAGAGGTCAATTGAAGGAGACACTCAGTGTCAAACTCTGGCCTCCATATGCACACACACACACACACACACACACACACACACACACACACAAACACAAACATAAGAAGTTCAAGTCAACAGAGAGAAAGTGTTACAGGTCCTGCACATACCCCAATAACATTAGATACCACAGTAAAGAAATGCCATTTTGCTACTAGATATATTTAGTTATTAATGGCCAATTTTTAATTTAGATTATTTATATTTTTGAGGAAATATCAAAAGGCTAAAAAGATTGGCCAGTCTTCCAAGCTAATGGCTCTGTGTGCTTAAGGGGAAAGATTACTAATAATAGCAGTTATGGCAGCAGTAGAGATGATTGTACTAAAGTGGGTGCTGATACTGCTGCCCATTAAAACTTGTGGCTCAGGATAAACAAAGTCATAGGGGAAACAAAATGAGTAAAATGGAAATATCATCTAGGATGCAATAGTTGACACCAACCAAACTGGATGCTAAACATTGCATAAAATCTTCCTCACAATACCACTACTGCATTCACATCTAGGTTACAGTTGAAAAAAAATGGAGTCAGAGATACTCAGTCACTAGCTTCAAATCAGACTTAGGAAATATCAGTATCTACACTAGAGCCAAGGCTTACTTTCCAAAATGTGTGCTATTGTTGTCTCACACTAGCTTAAGAAAGGGAATTGATGTACCTGTTCATCCTCCTTACTAAGGGACTGTTCAAAACATCATAAACATGGTCCATCAAGATGTCTCAGCCGATAAAGATGTCTGCTGCCAAGCCTAATGACCTGTGTGCAATTACCAGGAAGTCCATGGTGGAAGGAAAGGATTGACTCCTGCAAGTTGTCCTCTCATCTCACAAGTGTTCCCTGGTAGGCACATACACACACACACACACACACACACACACACACACACACACACACACACACACACAGACTAAATAAACATGCAACAATTTTTAAAATCACTATAAATTAAGAAGATTTTTAAGGAAAAGGAAGAGGTTAGAGACTGCACCAGGTAAAGAAAAAAGAGTGTCATAAACTGTGTTTTTAAGGTCTGTTGACCACAAGGTTAACCTTTGCGACCATCTAGGCACAAATTGCAGAACAGGAATCAGTGAATACAAGCACAATTTCGTACTGGAAGACATACTAATATGTGAAGAAAGATCATGTGTGAAGGCATGCCATATGGTACAGCTTTATACCAAATCCCAAGCAAAACAAAAAGTCAAACACAGTAGGGAATACACAATTATCATTTACTACTAATTTGCTATTTATGTATTCTAAATATCTTCCCATTTTTGTTTTTTGTTTTGTTTTGTTTTAATGTCAGTTAATTGTCCTTACTGCCTGAACTACTACTTGAACATTATAAAAATAAATGAGTGGATGGCTGGATGGATGAGAAGAAATCTACCAAGAGTTCCTACAAATTTCCTTGGACTATCAGTTCTAGAGCTTGTTTTTCATGATGCGGGCCACTTGGTATATTACAGATCTCAAAGCTTGGTCATACACACAGATAGCTACTAAAAGCCCCAGGTGACAAAGGGACAAACAAAGCTTTTTAAAAAAATTTTAAAATAATTTTCTTTTATTTTTTGAGATTATATTATAATAACATTCTTTCCTTCCCTTTCCTGCCTCCAAACTTTTTTTCATTAACCGTTATTACACACATACATGTGTATGTATGTACACATGTCCTAAATAAATAAGTACAACCTGCTCAAGTCTGCATAATGTTACTTGTACATACATTTTCAGGGCTGACCATTTGGTATTGGATTTTAGAAACTGAAGGTCATATGACAAAACAGTTATATGATGTAGAAAGATGTTCAGTATCACTGACTATGGAAAAACCACAAATTAATAACCACACATCAATATCATCACTTATTTATATTTATCAGAATGGCTAAGACAAAAATTGGTGAAACTGTTCAGTGTTGGTAAAGATGAAAACAAATTGTGTCAGTGACAATTGTATCACTCAAAACCAACTGTTTCACTCACACATTGTTGGTAGAAATGTAAAATGAGTCCTTTAAGAGATTCCATATCTATACCGACAGCATTAAGAAGCTGGGGCAAGAAAATATTGCATTTGAGGCTAGTCTAGGATTCTCAGTGAGACCTTCCCTCAAAAGTTAAAAAAATAAAGATGAAACATGATAAGATAATGCAGCCAGTCTGAAAAACACCTCGATAGCTTCCTATAAAAGGAAACAGGAAAATAATCACTCTATGGTTTATTTCTGGGTATTTATCACAGATAAATAAAAACATGTTCATATAAGAAACTGTGCAAAATTTTCCTAGCACCTTTTTCATATCATCCAAGAACAAAAACTAACCTAATGTGAGTTGCTGAACTCTAGTGTAACCCTATTACAGAATTTTACTCAGCAGCAATAAAGAATGATAACATATGCAAAATAATATGTGTCTAGAGGGAATTCTGCTGAAAGCAGGTATACACACTACATGGTTGTACTTATATGACAATACTGGAGTGGTAAAATTATAAAGAAGACGAAGGTTGATTAGCAGATTCAAAGGTTTAAATAAGGAATGAGAGAAGGGAAAGTAGGTGTGGCCATGGGAAATAACATCAGGGATCTATGTCTAAATAGCAATGTTCTAACCTCTAGTTTTTAGCAGGTTAAACAATTGCAAAAATTAAAATAAAATATGAACACTGAGAACATATGATACACAGACATAATTAGAGGTAAAGCTGGAAGATTGCTTCCAATTTCTGCTTTGGGAATTCTAAAGTGTTACTGTTAGGAGTTAATTCAAGGAATAGATGGGATCACCAAGCTTTCTTACTCAGAACTACTATGTATATTTATAATTTTATCAAAATAAACAATTCAACTAGAAATAAATATAATATCTGAAGTACAAGACTGAACTCCACATGAAAGATTCTTATATATTCTACTCTGTTTTATTTCTGCCTTCTCATTTTGGATAGAGAACTCCAAATTATTTTGTTGATTAAATAAGATACCCAGTGGCTGGCACACAGTGGGAACTCAGTGAGTGTAAGCTATCTTTAGCGAAAGCAAAGAAATCCTCATAGTTATGTTTCATATCAAAAGTGGATGTGATCTTGGTTTCTTAGTGCCTCTTATGAAATGACTGAATGAGCAGAAGGCCACTCTGGAGAGCTTACAATCTACAACCTAACCCTTGCTTTTAATTTTAATGCTTTAAGTGTTTGACACATTAAGAGAGACAGAGGCACACAAGATGAAACTATAGGCTAACTGGTAGTACTAAGAACATGCTCTTGAAGCTTCCAGCTCTGGTTCCTTTGGTTTGACTTATTTGCTTGCTTATTGGTTGACTGGTAAGCAAGAGAGGAAAAATACATAAACAAGAGAAGTATCCTTATTATTATGGCTTTATACTCTATTTGCCATGAATGAATGATTTCTCATATGCTATGTCTTAAGCAACATCATCTGTGGAGACATTTACCTAGTCAAAGAGAATGAGAGGCCCCTGCTTGAGAGGGAAAGCTCGGGCTTGTTTGCATATCATTCTCTTCAGTGCCTGTGGGCCTTTGCAAATGACAAAAAAGAGTCCATACATCCATATGTTTCCAATTTTTGCCTGTGTTGTCTCAAAACCACCAAATCAGAACCATTTCTCCTCTTTTGAAATGTCCCACCCTAAGAAGAATGAGAGAGAACAGAATAGAAAAATCTTAATAAGGCAGGAGAGGAGCCAGAGCCGAGGTGCAAGCCTGCTATTGTGGTAAGTCTCTGTGGTACACACCCCCACAGAAAGGCCCATAGCTTGCCAAGCTGCTTCTCTATGAGCAGATTGGCTAGAGAATGGTGCCGAGCCACTGGCACCGGGACAGCTTTCCATTTGCTTTCTCCTTCTCTTGAGGTGACCATTTCCCCAAGGCCCGAGAACCAGGAAATTCACCATATTGAAATGAAAAGCAGCGGGCCTGGCTGACATTTTTATCAACCTAGATTTCTAAATGAGTTCTTTGGGAAGATAAAGACCAAATCAAGCAGGCAGTCACCTTCAAAATTGCTTTCTTCATTCGGAGCTGTAGAGCAGGTTACAGGAAGCAATGGTGAAAGGGATGAGTTTACTGAGGCAACAAAGATTGCTTTGGAATTGGGCCAGGTCCAATGAGGGGCATGGTATTTGTAACACCTGCCAGTAATTTAATCTCAGACACTTTCTACCTCAGCATCCAGCTCAGGGACGGCCCCACACCCACATCCACCGGCCCCACCATGGTAGACTCTGTCCTCGGTGCTGAAGTTTCATAGGGCAGTTCTGTCTTAAAGGAGCTACTTCTTGCGGGGCAGAGACTTTTGCCAGCATGTTCTCTCCAAATAAACAGAGTGGGGCACTTAAAATTCTCCATGTTAGCCAGTATTTCCAGGGGAGGCTAGAGCTGTCTTAGCTTAGAGCTGAAGAGTGAGAAGGCATTGTGAGACAAGGATTTAAGGAAGGCAAGGAAGGCGATGAGAAATTGCCAACCAGAATAAAAGGAGGTGGTCCAGAGCAGTGTTGCTCAACACAAGGTCACTGTGCACTCTTCTCTTATATGGCAATTAAGGGAAACATAGTTTGTTTTTTGCCTCGACAGGGGTGAATTCATAGGTTAGATGTTGCTAGAACTCATACAACACACAGGATTCCTCATAATGGAGAATAGCCAAACACAAATGTTGAGAAGTCCTGAGTTAGAAACTCATCTTCAAAAAGGCTCTATTCACAGTCCTGACCACTTAGACTATCCATTTATTCTTAGGTTCTCAGTGGAATTACAATATGACTGCCCTGCGCCCCATTTACACATAGAGATATTCAGCTCACATAATTCAGATACTTTTAGGAACTGAAGAAGTAAGTAAGAGAGAGGGATAGAAGCATATATTACTGACAGGTCATCAAAACCCTGTATAATGATGTCTCCTCCATTTGAACTGTTGATAATTGTTTCTTCTCAGTGCTTCTCAACCTTGGGCTGTTTTGTTTCCCATCATTGCTTCTAAGAAATACATGCAAAATAAACTGGAGATACTATCAAAAATAATCAAAAGAAAATTTTCAGATTACTAGAATTTAAAAAAGCATAAGTACCCAAATAAGGTACATTGGGATAAAGACTCTAAGATTTTATTTGAAAGCTAACATCACTTTGGTCATATTATCTGCATTCAGACATTGACAAACAGGTCCAGGTTTATACCTCCAATTACATTTTATTGCTATACAAATGAAAGTGTGTCATAAGGATTCTGCCTGCCATTAAGAACAGTATGTGAGAAGTGCTGATACTGACTAGAAGTGACATGTCAGGTCTGGGTACTACAAGTGATGTAAAATCCCTGTTTCATATTTGCTATCTTGACAATCCATACAATTCTTAAACAAAGAGGAAGAAATCAGTTTTGGGAAAATCTTCTTACAAAGTGAATATCTAATATCCCAGGCATATATTTGGTTAATGTAATCTAGTGTATGCACAGGCATTTGCCAAATGCTGACAGCATTGGGTAGCACTTAATTTAACTAGTGCATATTTATGAAATTAATGACATAACACTTACCATCCCTCCTAACTTTAACTGTGGATGATGGTATTTGGTCCCATGGGACTGCATTGTTATTAAGCCCAAAATTAAATGCAAAACTAATCTCAAATTTTGCAGAAGTGACAAAGAGAGATGAATATAGGAGACCAAACTGTACAGTAACTGTAGGAACTTAATGAGAATAAATTGAAACAAGCAACAATGATCCAGGTCCTTTTCCTTACATATCAATTTAGGTTTCATTTTTAAGTGGCTCATGGCCACTTACATAATTAAAAAAAAGGTTACAAAATCCATAGTTGTGTCATCCCATATGTGTGCTCCATATCCATATATATGTATGCATATCTACCAGTGGTGACATGTCTCATTCTAAATGGCTGGCATAACATATATGGATGTTAGAAAGAGAAAACTGATTTCCCATGTTTCCTTAGTGAGGGAGATGAATTTTAATATACAGTTATTAAAAACATTATGATGGATTATAGATCACAACTCTTTGTTGTTGGTATCTGTAATGGTGTCAGCAACAATTATGGGCAGCAAGTGACTGTGACGGCAGTTTCTAAGCATTATGTGACTTTTCTTATTTATAAAATCCAACCCCAATGACCCATCAATGTTTTCATATTCCAGGAGTGAGCTAAAGAGTCCTTATATCCTTTGTTCTGAATAAATGAAATTCTGAACATTCTTAAAATGGAATACCAAAGTAAAAGTCAAACATCTCTGCAACATCAGGTGGGGGTTGAAATCCAGCTCTCTTGTAATAGATACTATTAGAAAAATATATTATGTTCTAAATATTCAAGAATTGCTGAGATAATTTTAGTAGTTTGCAACCACACAATAGTCCCCATCTCCTTGAATTATCATCCTATCAGTGATGGCCATAGACATCATCTGATGGAGCTGCTGTGGTTTGCTACAGAAACTTTGGAGACCATGTGTGGCCTCAGTTTGATGTGTTTTTGTTTCCTCTGCTTACACGTATGAAAATACTGTAGTGAACATCACCAATATCACCCTCTAGGCCACCTGAGACCTCAGTATATAACCCAGCATGACCCTGAACTCACAGGAATGCTCCTGTCTCAGTCTCCCAAGTGCTAGTACTACTGGTATAAGCCAGAAGATGAGACAGCTTGAGAGAAAGAGACTGTATTTGTGCAGTTTTCTGCACTGGACGTAAGATAGACTGTTTTCTTGATACTGAAGAAGGTAGGCAAGTCACTTGTATGCTAGGTTCAGTAGGTCCCAAGAATTGTAAGAATTTCAGTAAAAATTCATTTTTTAACTCTTAATGGGAGTTTAAAATTCATTTAGTTCTAATAGGAGTTTATTTTATAGCTCTCCAAAACACAGAATCATGTTGGAAATGTATGTCTAATCATAAAACAAGAGTTAAAGAGGAAACTAGTTTGACACAGATGGAACTTTGCTCTAGATCATTAGTGCCGTTGAAACTTGCCTTTGTCTTTTAGGATCTGGCCAACTAAAGTATATTAATACAAACTGTGTCTTTAAAAAAAATAAGAGCCATGCCAATAATGCTTCAGATGTACAGTCCGGACAATCTAAAATGAAGTGCTGCTTAAGAAGAAAGGGGAGAAGGGATGCAGACTGCAAACACGGAGAGTCACGGAAGAGACTTGGATCAAAATTAACTAGGCTTTCCTTCCCATCAAAATTAACACTGAAGCTGCTCCCTCGGCCTTTAGCTCCAGTCCCCATAGGGGTTGTGCCCATTGCCTGGCTTTCAGAGGACTAGTTGAAGCAGGAAAAACTGTAAAAGGAGAGAGGAAGAGGCTGCCGTAAGACCCTGTGTGTTCTTCAAATGGGCAGTCTTCCTGAACCCCACTTGCCTGAACTCCTGTTTCATTTTGCAGACTGCCTTAACCCATTTGTACATCCCTAAACCCACAGTTTCCCACATGCGCACACTCTGATTAGCACTCCCCTTGAAAATGCATTCCTCATTACATTGACGCTGGCTCAGTCTACATTGTTTGCCATGCTTAAAACAACTACTTTTTAAAAGGCTTGTGTACAGGCACCCCTGAACTTGGGCTGGGATGTAAACATGGCTTGTAACATTCAGACTGAATCTTCACAGGATTTATTAGGTAAATTGTCAACTGTATCCTGGAACACCGACCATGTTAAAGGCGTCTATACAATGTGTAAAATCATTGATTTGTTTCTTTATCTTGCACTGCAAATGTTTCCTTTGGGAGAGTATGGAGAAACTAATAAATAAGCACATCGTCCTTTTGTTTTTAATACCTCTAAAATGGCATCTCTTTGCTTTGTCTAAAGGACTAATCTGGTTATTAAGGGGAACTACACAGCCCTGGCTCCTAACAAGAGTATAATGTGAAATGATCAAGGTGGTGCCCGACTGGCTGATGACTTCATACACCGTGTCCTGGCTCGCTGACCCACAAATCTCCTTTGATATGCCAGGCAGGAGGAAGAGCTTGAAAGGATCAGGAGGAGAAGGGCCGCGATGAAGCCATCATGTGACAAGAATCCCAAGCATGAGTGGGAGGAGAGTGAGAGTGTGGCAGCTGATAGAGACATCCTCAGAGCCACAGCAGTGACCCTGGAAAGCAGGCGGCCGAGACCACCGAGGATGCAGCGGGCGCGGGCCAGGCGGAGCCGGCAAGCAATCTTCGCTAAATTAAAGAAATCTCCATGGAAATTAGCATGAAACATTTTCTAATCTCCCGCTTTTCACTGCCGACAAGGGTCACTGGTTTACCTTCCCTCTTATTTCATTATTCCCTAGCCACTTCGCCGGCATCTTTATACCTGCTATTGGCCTTGGCTACGCACACTGCCGCCTGCCTCAGATTCTTCACCCTCTTCAATCTTGCCACAGACAGCAACACAGGGCATAATGATGGTTGCCGTTGTTCCTGCTGTAATCGCGAACACTACCTGCTAGTACAGATTACCTCCAACCTCCATCACCGACCTTGCAGGCGCTGCCACCCTTCCAAATTCCCAGCAATAGTGCCATTGCCTTGCAGATTCTCTGCCCATTCCAGCTGCCTGTCAGTGCGTTCTTTGTCGCTTCTCTAGTCAAGAGGATGGAGTGCCACCCACCCTGGCTGCTGCTAAGTGTCCTGCACTGGGCAGCTCGCACCTGGGTGGGAAGGAGGAACAGAATGACAGTGCTGAGGAGTGTGTATGTGTTTGTGTGTGTGTGTGTGTGTGTGTGTGTGTGTGTGTGTGTGTGTGTGTGCAGTGCCTGTGTACAGGCTTTAACTGAATAGACAAACGACAAGATTCAGTCCTCAGGAGACTGTGTTGAGCATTACAGAATTTTACAGATATGACATTTTGTTTACAATGAATGCCCAGAAATAGTTTGGACACACTCTTCAATAATTAAAACCAGCTGATATAAAACATTAAGATGTGAAAAAATGCTTATTTAGGTCCGTTATTCAATAAGTCTCTGTATGGAGCCTTTGTATCATGACTGAACTTTTGTAAAGTACGCTGAAACACAGGAGGTGGGCAATACAATACAAGCACGTGCTAGATAGCTTTAGAGACACCACCTCATTTTGTTGCCACATCATCTTGTCTGTGGAGGACTGTCTGGAGTCAGGGGCTCCTCAGCATCTACCCATCTTATTTCTACTTCCTCAGATAGTTTATAGCTCAGGGAAGAAGACTTCTGTCACCATCAAATGTCTTGGAATGTGTTCCATTTTTGCTCTGCAAGCCGGATTGGTCTTCTGATCTCTGAGATAAACACTGTCCTGTTTTACCAAAGGAAAGCTGAAGAGAGTAAGGGAGCTCATAACACATCACATCTTCATTGGAAAGTGCTGATTAGACGGGAATGATCTCCATTCGGTGAAAGAAGAAAGACCAGGGACAAGAGGCGTAGATAAGTTTGCCCAAGTCCAAAAGCTTCCCAAAGTTATCAGCATGTTAATTTGGGTGCTTCTGAATTGAAGTGTGAAATTTTAATACATATATATGCAATATGGGCTGAACAAATTAATGTTTCCTTTTCTTTTTCATTCCTTTGTGTTTTCAAGCTTCAGGCTCCTTTCATCTACTTATCCACAGAATACATAGTAATTTCTTGTGATAAGTTATAGAGCCATGATCTAGGAGTTTATCCATCCCTGGCATTTGTGTGGTCCCACCACAGTGCTGAGAGGTACCAAGCTGTCATTCCAAAGCTGTCACCAGTCAGGCTGAGCTTGGAGTAAGCAGAGCATGATATCATGCCTTAGTACTCTCAATCATTTTGCTTTTTTAAAATCACTATATATATATATATATATATATATATATATATAAATTTATGACATTTTATAGATTTCTAAGCCCACGTAAGTGACACAGAATAATAGACACAGAAAATATAGCACATGCTAAAACAACATTTCAAATGAGAAACTGTTTTGTTTTCTCTTTGTTAGTAGTTTTCAGAAAACATTCAGTAGTTTTTAGAATAATTTATATATCTTCTTTAGTGCAACTCACATAAAACATTTTTCTAGGTACAGAACATTAATAAGTAATGTTGACATTATATGTAAATAAAATATTATTTTGGATATTGAAGGAAATTCAAGATTTAAAGAATATAGACTAGGAATATGTTATTTTAAAAAATGGCATTCCTGAACAGAAATATCTATTTTAGCCTCAGTTGGATACCTCAAATTTCCCACATGTTTGTGTGTGCATGTGTGTTCATGAGTGTGTCTTTGATTCTGGAAGGCTGATGGGGTGAGAATATTGGACATCTACTATGATAGACAAGTAACATGGCATAAAAAATGATAATCAGAGAACTTTGATATTTTCTATTGCAAATAGGAAATAAATGGGTTGTGGTTTATACTGTTGCTGGTTGATAAATACCCATTTCTTTCAGGCAGAGCCTTGAGTTTGATTCCCACAGCACTGATGCTAAAGAGATCTTGACCTACTAACGTTTTCTTTATAGTAAAGTTTCCACAAAATCTTAAGACAAGTTTTTAATACATTAATGCCTACTGACGCAAAATATCAGAACACTGATTTCATAAGAATGACTGATCCCAGGACCAAACATTCCTGATGTTTGTTTATGATGCTGACCAAGCATGATGTTGCTGTGTTTTCCTGACATCGACACTCAAGGTCTGACCAGAAACATTTCTTTCTCTATCTCTAAGAAAGTGTGGGCTATGTGAGGATAGAGCTTATGTCAAAGAATTCAAGGCAGAGGGACAGTGTAGAGAAACTGAAGAACAAAAAGCAAGATTGATACATAATGTGTGAAAAATAAATAATTAAAAAACACAAAAGCCAATGTGATATTAAAAATAATGACTGAGGCCATTACAAAACTAGAAAAATGAGATCACTCCTAGTGACAGTCTAACATAAGAATTTGGGTGTAGCTATTGAGGTTTAAAAACATAGTAAAAGAATTGCTAGACTGCTTGTTTATAGAGGATAGCCAAAGCACAGGTCCTAATAGACTGTTATGTATCCAAAATAACTTAGTGAATAAGACATAAATGTGAAGACAATGTCTATGAATGAGACTGATGCCAGACATTACTATATCCATACACTAAATTTCTATTTAGCTTCAATCATCAGTGATTTCTCTTCTCTCTTTCTCTTGTTTTTGTTTGTTTGTTTGTTTGTTTGAGACAGTGTCTCATAAGTCTGAGGCTGGACTGGTACTCTACACAACTGAAGATGATCTACCTGCCTTCACTAAGTGTTGGGAATACAAGCATTCACACTCATGCCTAATCAGCATTAATGATTTCATTTCCAGAAACCCTTTCTACTCTCACATAGCCAGTCCTTACGATCCAATAAGTGCTGCCTTCAAGTATGGGCATCTTGTTCAAAACTTCCTTTTGTCCATTTCCAGGTGGTAAGAGTGTCTAACTGAGTCCAGTTAATGAGATGCTAGAAGTTGGGAGCTCTATCTTGTTCTCAGGAAACTAAAGAAGACCAATTCAGCCCTCCCCATCTAGACATGCACAAAAAGTCATATGAAAGTCTGGTAACTGTCATCACATTCTGCCCCCCATCATACCTAGATTCAGGATGAATTAATCCATATTTAGAAAAGGAGTGAAGAGAAAGAATGCTGTGTCCCAATAACATTGTTTGCCCACCTTGACCCTCCTTTTGAGCGAGTTCCAGGCTTATCTCTTCCCTTTTTGTTTTTTTTTTTTTGTTTGTTTGTTTTTTTGTTTTTTTGTTTTTCGAGACAGGGTTTCTCTGTATAGCTCTGTGCCTCTCCTGGAACTCACTTGGTAGCCCAGGCTGGCCTCAAACTCACAGAGATCCGCCTGGCTCTGCCTCCCGAGTGCTGGGATTAAAGGCGTGCGCCACCACCGCCCGGCTATCTCTTCCCTTTTTAAACTATCATTTCAACCAATGTGAGATATGCTTTTGTAGGTACAAGTAAATGTATCCTAAATGATGCATACTGAACTCTACCCCTCCAAATTGCATAGAGCTTTTTATTAAGTAGAAATCACTAAAGAGGGATGGAGATATAGCTCCAGATGGCAGAATACTTGATGGTAGAAAACAAAAACTTCATGACTTGATCCTTAGAACCACAAAAACACAGGCTAATTATGCAAAAAATGCAAGTTCAAGGCCAACTAGAGACACATAACATCCTGTCTGTAATGAATAGATAAATAGCACATATGTCCTTATCTGGTACTTTGTTTTAAATGCTTCTTGACTGAGTGACGATTGAATTTTCATATGTCAACAGTTTGGTGACATTGTTTTCTATAGACATGATAGAAGGACAGTCCATTTTTCTTCTAAAATCGTTGATCAAGGATTATTTTTTCTTAATGAGAGATTGCAAAAGTATTTTTCAGATCCATAAGTAGCTACATATACAACTTTTAAGATTCATTTATTGAGGTACAGTCTATGTATGGAAAATATGTATAGAAAACTGGGTAAATACTCATAGAATGCAATATAGTTCACAAAAGAAATATATCCATTTCACCCACCTTGATAAAAATATTGACATTTTATTAATCTACCAGGAGGCATGAGGCCTCTCTAATAGACAAAGGAATAAATGCCAACATAACCAAAAACAGATTCATGTAACTTGCTTGTTAATTGTACATTAATAGAACCTTCCTCTGCACACCTTCCTAGATTCAGAGAATGTCCTCTGATTTTTCTGACTTCCCTTCATTAGTCATGCCATCTCTGCATATTGTAACATATTTTAAGTATTCTTGGATATTCGGTTTCATGGATGTGCCATTAACTCTTCATATACGGTTCTATAATTTCACTCCCAAGGTCAGATGTTCTTGGGAACTAGTTGTCACATTTCTGTTTGTTTCTTTTGCTGTTCTTCTAAGGAGTCTACATAAAATGTTATTTCTTCTTCATATCTTGAAACATATTAAAGATAAAGCTATGCCAGTCCAGAGGTTTTTTTGTGCTTTTTTTGTAACATATTTGATACATTTAATAAATATGGAAAATCAGCACTGTTGTTTGAGTCTATGAAACTTTGTACATTTTATTAGGAAATAGAAAATGTCCAGCATCATTGGTATAAATTTTTCATAATATCCTGTTGCCATCCTATATTGCTTTTCTTAAACTCTTACTTTAGCTAATTTGTCTTTTCTTATCTTTTATTTTAGCAATCTAAAATAACCATGACTGCCTCTCTATAACATTCATTTCCTATTACAAAGACAACTCTACCTTAATTGATGCTTCCTTCTATCTACATTCTGGGACTTTAATTTGTTCTTTTTTTCCAGCTTTCTCGTCAGACAAAGACCAATGTACTTCAGATTTCTTTTCTAATAAAATTCTTCTAAGACTGTCATTTTACTTTATGCCCTGTGTAAGGCAAATCCAACACTACTTTAAAAACAGATTTTTGTTATCATTCAACAGAAATATCTTCTAATATACTTAATCTGTTATTTGTTATTCTTAGCCAAACTAAGATGTTATGGAACATACTTTCTACAACATAGATATTTTGACTTTTGTTAATAATTACTTTATAGGTTAGCATGTGGTCATTTTGCCAAATGATTTGACAGCATGTCGTTTAAATCATTTACTTTAGATTTACTGATAAACAAGGGCTTGAAGTCATATACTTGAATAAGAGTGTATCTTAGTTGTCAAATGCTTTCCTAGTATATGCAAAGCCCTAGTTTTGCTCTACAGAACACACACACACACACACACACACGTGCACATGCAGAGAAAGACAGAGAAAACATAACTATGACCTAAAACACTGTACTTATCTATTTCTACAGTTTTATCAACTTTCATCAACTTCATATTTTGAAGTTACTACTTTAGGTTAATATTATTTACTTTTTAATTTTTTTTTCTTTTTGAGATTATAATAGAGTTACAACATTTCTCCCCCTTTTCCCTCAAAATCTTCCCTCATTTCTCCTTGTTCTGTTTCAACTCTATGGCCTCTTCCTAAAATAATTGTTATTGTATACTCGTATGTATGTGTTATACATATATATTCCTATAGATAAAATGAACCTTTCATAACTATAGATATTCATCCTCAATGTCTACATTTTCTACTATGATAACAACTACATTGTTGTTGTTGTTGTTCAGTCTTTGCATTGTACACTTTTTCTCTTTAGTTCCTAAACATTTTTGTGTGTTTGCACAGGTACTTATATATATATGAGCTGTGTGTTCTACACATACATGATATATTAAAATGTGCATTATATATTTCATATTTTTGATTGGTATAATTGTTTTAGTTATTTGAACATTGTTAGAAATATATGTAATCTTTTAAGATTTAGTTAATCTCTTATTTAGAGTATCTAATCTTCTCATCATATTTTACTACAGATACATTTGGATTTAAATTATCCATCTTATCATTCTATTTGTCAAATTTTTAAGCCTTTTTCTTCTTGTAATTTGGTAAAGCAAACATTTTCATTATTGCTTTTCTCTCCTCTTTTAAGTAGTTTTTCTCTTTGTTTTTAGCGTATAGGTAATCATACTTAACTCTGGCTTTTGGATCCAATATAAATTAATGCCATTTCCTAGAGAATTTAAGGTTGCATTTGCTTCCAACAATGCTGTATTATTACCCTATATATTCTGAAACTATTTGAATATAATATAATATAATGTAATATAATATAATGTAATATAATATAATATAAATAACTATAAATGTGGGCATATTCATTTCATCTTATATGGTTAACTTCACACTATTATATTCCTCATTCTTTCTTTTATTTCCTGGTCTATCTAAAGAAGATTTTCTTCTCCTGTTAGAGAGTGCTCTTGCTCAGTCCTTTCAGTGTGTGCTGTTGCAAATGACTTCTGTTAGGGTGCCTCTATATGTAATAAAATGTCTGGAGTACTTACTTTAAAATCATGGTTGAAGTGAACATGGGCTTTGGAGTTAGTAGTTCTTTTACATACATTAAAAGTATCATTTGATTTATTCATACTTTCTCTTATTTCCAGTGTAAATAATCAACTTTCCTCATTAGATTTGAAATAGTGTTCTGTAGAAACCTTTTGAGATTTTCCTGTTTCATGTTAGTATTCTTCATCTCATGTGCTACTATAGTTTTTTATTTGTTTGTTTTTCTGATGTGTATTTTTAACCTCTTGGAATCTGTACTTTTGTACTTCTTAGGTGTGGAGATGGGAAAGTTTGTTCTCCGAGTGTGAGGACCTGAGCCTGGAACCGCATTCACATAAAAGTCAGGCACAGCTACACACATGTATAATTATAATATTGGAGTGTGTAGAGAGGAAGATGCCAGAATTGTTGGTCAGCCCATACTGAACCAATACCAATTAAAACATTCCTTGCTTTTCATTCTTTCTCCCCCTTCTTTAAGTATTTCCAAATTGCATGCTTGTTTGATTTTTCATTTTTTAAATACAGGACAGTGGACCCAGAGTCGTGACTGCTGGTGAGAACTCACTACCTGCAGCATGAGCCTTCTCTTTGAGTCAGTGCCTCTCTAAGTTGTCTCAGACCTTCTCTGTAAACTAGCAAACTAGAACTTGTTAATCCAGCTGCTTTCCATCGTACTAAAAATGTGTAGTTTCGCTCTAATAATTTCTTTCCCATTTTTCTGCTCTTTAGCATGGCTCTCTTCTAGTGAATTGTCTTTTGTGATGATTTTCATGCTTTTCTGTTTAGTCTGGTACTAAATCTATTTTTCCAATTCTTATTTTTCAATGTCAAACTCTATGTCTGATAATATCATGACTATAGACCCTTTATGTTTCTATTCTTACTCTGTTGGTTTTTTTATATTCCTCTTAGCTCTTGCTTTATATTTAATGGTACTTCTGATAAGCCTAAAATATCAATTAAATAAAATATTTTCAATATGTAACAAATGTATAAAGCTTTGGCTTCAGTTGTCTCCCTTTGGGGAATACTTCTTTTGCTCTGTTTGGTAACTGGACAAAGTGAAGATCATTTTTCAGTCTCACCTGGACTGGTCAAGTTTAAGCTCACATGAAGTTCGTGTGAGAGCTAGTCTCTGATATGAGTTTATATTGCCTTAGTTTCCTATGCTGGCCAAGAGACATAATCTGTAAGCTACCCATGTCTAATAATCCATTTTAAAAAATGACAAAGGGGAAATATTTTTATTATTATTTTATTTAACCCAACAAATCAAAGCATATTGCTTGAACATATCAATGTAAAATGTATTAACCATATACTTAATATTCTTTTTATTATCTTTTTGTAGTAAGGCTTCAAAATTTACTATCCATTTTTTGCTTATAATATGTCTTTCTTTGGACTAACTTTGTTTCAACAGATCAAATTCCCACCTAAACTGTGGCTACTGTATGAAACCATGTGGTTTTCTCTTGATTCATGGTGCTCTGGTTACCCTCACTGGGTCTTCAGTACCCACCACAGGTCCTCTGCTTTGGAGGACTTTGGCTTCCAGTTTTGTCTTCTCAGGTTCATGAGACTTCCTTCATCTCTGCTTGCCTCTCCAGACTTTTCATTGCTTTGGGATTTGACTTCTTATGGATTTGCGAAGTCACCAGTGGACCACATAGAACTATACATCAAGCTTCCTGAAACACCATTCTTCATGAAGTTTTGGCCCCTTTGGGTGCTGGCTTCCCTGGTAATACCACAACTGTCTCCTACTGTTCCGTGGGAAGGCCAGAAGCTCAGCCAAGGGTCATAGCCTCGCGCTTGCTTCTCTACACATAATTTTAGAGTCTCTTTATTTTTTAGAGTCATCTGTGCTGCTTACTGACCAGCAATTGACTTCTCGGAAAAAGCAGCCCACGGTGCAAGAGTCAAACCAATGCACTACTCTCTTCTAGAGCCTTGGGTTCAAGTACTGTCTGCTTTGGTATCTTTCCCAAACTGCAGGTAATTTTTATTGTTGTTTTCATGCTTTACTCTGCTTAAAAAAGAAGTTTAAATTTAGTCTGCAACAACATAGATATTGCACCATTTCCCTATTTCCAGTTTTTCATTGGATTTGTGTGTACATATTCTCTCTTTCTCTCTCTCTCTCTCCCTCTCTCTCTCTCCCTCTCTCTCTCTATCTATCTATCTATCTATCTATCTATCTATCTATCTATCTATCTATCTATCTATCTATCTATATCTCTCTCTCAATCTTCCACCTCTGTGTGTAGTATATGTTTACACACATGTGAACTTAATCTAGAACTCACAAATTGGCTACACCAGCTGGGTAACAGCTCTGAGATCTGCCTGTCTCTACACTTTCAACACTATAGCTATAGATGTGTGTGGCCATGTCTGACTTTTATGTGAGTGTTGTGGTGCCAGGCTCAGGTCCCCGTATTACAGGGCAATTTTCCTCATCCACATGCTTAAAAATTACAATTCCCCACTTATATTTCCGTTGAGAAAGGCAGACATTCCTGGTAGGCAATAGAGATATCAAAGTACATACCATAGAACAGTATTTATTAAAACACACCCTTTGCGGTGATAGATCATCCCCTTCCTGATTGTGACCAGTTCACAGTTTGAGTGGCATGTGTTTTGCTTTTATTTATTTGTTCCTTCTTACAGTCCTGAGCATCAAACCCAAGGTCTTTTGTGTGCTAATCAAGCACTCTATCACTGAGCTACACCCGTGCATCTTATGTGTTTGCTTTATGTTAAAAATGACTAATCATTTTATCCTCCCCTCTTTCAAGTGGAACAAACTTACAACAAAGCAAAAGCTTCCAGATGGGGGACCTTAGTCAGTATTAGCTTAAAACTGAAGAAAACATGTCTAAATCTCAAAGCCAATATCCAGCACATCTAAAGAGAATCTTGAGGAAAAATAAACCAACATGAATCTCTACAATACAACCAGCTCCTGTCACCAGGTTTCTGCCCTGCTTAACTTTCTGTCCTGGCTATCCTAAGTGATGGACTGTTAATCTGAAAGTGTAGGCAAAATAAACTCTTTTTTCCCCAAGTTTTTTTTTCGTTATGGTGTTTCATCATAACAATAGAAACCCTAAGACATCTGCTTTTCACACACACATAACTATTATGTAACTCTGATTATATAGTTATACAGCATAGTACAAATCAGATCTTTATTATTAATAAACCAAAAAGAAACTCATTTAAAAACACTTTTGGATACATCTAATTTTACCACTTCTTAAAAACTAAAGCAAAGTTGCATACTAATGAGACGGAAGTGATTGTTTATTTTTACATAAAGAGTCAAATCCTGGCTGAATATTTTCACTGCAAATGGAGTGTCGTCAATGGTTTTCAGAGTGGATTATCAAAATTTTGATTCTGTAATTTTCAGTGCTGAGAATGCTGCTTCACATACATCTCAGGAAAAAAAAAAGAAGTGTGTGTACAGACACATTTGCAGAATTGGGAAACTCTTTCTGCACCCCAAACCAAAATTCTATGAATTTTGTCTTGTTGTTTTGCTTTTTGTTTTATGAAACTTAAGTCAGCAACCCAAAGACCATTTCTTTAAGTCAAGCATTCTAACACAGTACAATCCAGAGATAAATTCATTTTGGGTTTATGGGCTGAGGAATGGTACTAGAAAGACAAGGAATTTCTAGGTTTTCTGTATTTAAAACACCATGTTTCTATAAGAACAGAAAGCATAACATGTACAGTAAAAACACTCTAGGATTCCTGCTTGAAATAGCCAGAAATCTGAGCAGTGTTTCATGCACCCCGCCGTCATTGCACCGTGAACCATCAAAGTGAGAGGTGAGTCCTTAGAGGCAAGGTTGAGAGAGTTATATGATGCAACTTGCCCCAGAATTCTCAGAAACATCTTAGATCCACTATACATTTAAGTTAGGGTCCATTTTTAGTCACATTGTACATCCAGAAGCATTTACTTTTGACAGTTTTTGATCACCAACACCCCATTCACTTACAGTATCCCATAAGGAGTCAGGGTCCAGTTTAAGAAGCAAGGTGTTAAATATTGTGAAAATAAGGGCCAATGAGATGGCTCAGCCAATAAAGATGCTTGATACCAGAAGATGTAGGGCTGAGGACCCGAGTCAAATCCCATGTAAATGTGGAAAGAGAGCATTAACTCCACCAATCTGTCCTTGTGGTCTGCACACACGGTACGTGGCATGCATACTGCCCATGACACACATAAATGCCTATCACACATAAACATATATTAATAGATAAATAACTTTTAAAGAACAACAAAACATAAAGCAAATGCCATTTGTGTACGTGTGCATGCATGCACAAGTGTGTGAGGGAATGCACACTCATGCTTGTGTATAGCAGGTGCACATGTGTGTATGATTGCTTGCCCAAGAGTTACTTCCCTGATTTTGTCTTGAAAGGAGCAAAACCAATTTATATGAAACTGATCAATATGAAAAGACACATCCAGAGAGTTAGAGTATATTTGTGTCAGATAAAATTAGTATGCCAAGAACTCAAATGTCATAAAGACAGAAGACCCAACTTCATGAGGGACTCATTAGCAGTCAGGCATAGCCCATTGTCCAGTCAGACATATGCTGTCTATGCCAAGCATTCTTGATGTTATCTTAATGAATAGAGGAAGAACTCATTTTGAATCTGTAAAGTTTAGCCCCAAGTTGAATAATTACACTGACACTTGGAGAAAAGGCTCTTGAATTTCCCATGTTCTTTTCTCAGATAAAAACATTATTTCTCTCTGAAATCTTCCTGCTGACACCCAACCATTGTACTGTATATCGAAAATGTAGATGAAAATATTAATTTCCCCCATGTCTGGGCTAGTCTGCAGATGCTCATGTTTATTTATAATTACATTGGTTTTCTTGGGCAGAAAGCTGCCTTAAGAGGAAGATCTCAGTGTCTTCATATTTGGTCTATACCACACTTAAAACATGGTGTCACAGGCACGAAGGTGCTTTGTGATTAATATCAGAAATTTAATTGTGAAAGGTAAATTCAAAATGAATTTTGGGTTTCTCAGGGTTAAATTAGAAGTGATGCCTCAGTCTGGGAGGAATATTGTCACAGAAAATAATACTATCTTATATTACCTCCTCATGGATACTAAGAGTAGACGTTGATTTGTAGACAAGAAAAAAAAAAAGAAAAGAAAATTGAACTATCATGACATCGAAGTGACTTGATGTTTCATTGCATATATATGTTGTGTTTTATGTAAGTGGTATTCATTGTGTATTAGGGATTTTTATACAATTTGCCAAAGGTTTGAGAAAGTATAAAATAAAAATACAGCCAAAAATACATGACATATGGTTGAGGAGCAGGTTCCGAGAGTAAGGTGTTTACTGTGCAAGCATGATACTCTCAAATCAGATCCACAGAATCCTTGAAATATCAGGCATTGAAATCTGTGTGCCTGTGGAGCCATCACTAGGAACATGGAGATGGAGATGGTCCCAGAAACTTGCTGGCCATCCAGGCTAGCTGAAACCAAGAACATCAAGTTCAAAGATTCTCTCTGAAAAATCTAAGGTAGATTGTGGTAGAGAAAAGTATCCAAAATCAACTTTGACCTCCAAACAAAAGGGAAAGTGTACACACACACACACACACACACACACGCACACGCACACGCACACACACACACATGCACATACACACACACACTTTAAGAAATACATGTGCTCAATTAAATTTGAATTCCAGATGCTAAATTAAATGTATAAAAATTCAAATATGGAACTTAGGGTAATGCTTCAATCAATAAAATTCTTGCCTTCCAAGCATAAAGAATGTAGTTGGATCCCCAGGCCACCATGGCCTGTCATCTATTTAAATACTTCTTCCAAAAATGAAAATTTTTGTAAACTTTTTTATTAGTTCTTTAAAGAATTTTGTGCAATGTATTTGAAAATATTCACCCCTCTCTTCAGTTTCTCCCAGATAGAAAGCCCCTTTGCTACCCATGCAACTTTGTGTCCTCTTTATTTTTTGAAACCCATAAAGTACAGTTCACACTGCCCATATACTCTGACAAGTAGACTTCCACTATAGTATGGTCACCCTACTACAGACAACATCCTTAAAGAAAATTGGCTCCATATCCCAGCAGCTATCAATTGCCAATAGCTTCTTATCTAAGGGTGTGGCTTCATGCCCATCAGGATGTTGTCTGGCTGGAGCTTGCTCATGTCTTATGCATGCCGTCACAACTTCTATGACTTTGTACCTGCAACTGCCCTGGTGTGAACAGAATAATCTCTTTCTTTATACTCATCTGCCACCTCTGACTCTTACAATCTTCCTACCATCATCTTCCCAATGATTCCTGAGTCTTGAGAGTGGGTATGTGGTATAGATGTCCGTTTTAGGACTGAGCATTCTGCAGTCTCTTTTTCTCTGTATCTTTACCAGTTGCTGGTCTTTGTATTAATCACATCTGCTACATAAAGATGCTTCTCTGATGAGGGATAAGAGAGCCACTAATCTATAGGTATAACAAGAAGTCAATAGGAATCATTTTAATACTTTGTCCACTTAGTAGAATAATAGTAGTAGGTTCTCCCCTAGGGTCTATGACCTATCAGGCCACAGGTTCTTAGCTCTGATAATAGTGTGAGTTATGAATTTCATGCTGTGGAACTGGCCTTAAATCAAACCAGAAAGTGGTTGGTTACTTCTGTGGTTATTCATGCCACTATTACACCAGTGGGCATCTCTTCCAGTCCAGTATTTTTTGTAATTCTTTGGGTCACAACTAGGTAAGACTGATGATTGCTTTTCTCCTATAGTAGCATGCATATTACTTTCTAGAACTATGAATGCTAGTGAGTGGGATTGTTGTGGAATATTTGTTTACATTGCATGAAGATGTGCCACTGTAATTGGTTTAATAAAGATCTGAATGGTCAATAGCTAGGCAGAAAAGAATAGGCAGGACTTCTGGGTAGAGTGGAACTCAGTGTTAGACTCTGGCATTGCAGGAGACACCAGGGAGACATTGAAGAAGTTGGACATATGGTACAGAGGAAAGGTAATTGAGCCATGTGGCACAACATAGATTCACAAAAACAGATTAAGTTATAAGTGCTAGTTGGAAAAAAATTCTAAGCTAAGGCCAAGCTTTCATAGTAGTATGTATGTAATATGTCTCCATGTCATTATTTATGAGCTGGTGGCCCAAAAGAAAGCTTGCTATATAGGGATGAAGCTTACACTTCAACATCAGTACAATCTTGATTTCTCCATGTTTTATGACTCAAATATATTGTATCTTCAGCAATATGGTCTTATTTACAGGGTCTGGTGGCTAACCAAGAGCTTTGGTGATGGTCTAACATTTAGAAGTCTATGAGACCTCACTGGCCAACAGCTCAAAAGAGGTAATCCATTCCTGAAACTGGGCTTTTTATTTGTTAGCCTGTGGTGTCTAATATGGGAATTATTGTTCAATTGTTGGATAACACCATTCAAATTATATACACACACAAATATATGACGTGTAGACATTTATGTATATATGTGTGTATACACATGGAACACATGAATAGAATCTTTGACAGTAAAGTAGACATCTGTATGACTTTTTAAAGTTATTTAGTGTAGTTAACTCTCCCTGTAGTCCCTCTTTTGCCCTTCCCTCCCACTTTCCATCTCAATTGAACCCATATTGTTTCATTATTCCCATTTATCCCATTATGAAAGTTGGATCAGGACATAGCAATGTCATTTAGCATGATTTACTAAACATAGTAGTTCTTCCTCTAGAGGAAGACAATTCAATAACTCATCAATGCTTTAATCTAGCTCAAAACTGTAAGACTGGATGTGCTCATGATTCCTGTGCAGTCTCCTTCCTAGATCCAAATTCTACTTTAATAAGCAGATGTTAGCAGCATATCTTCACCACAGTGTAGATGGTAAAAAAAAGTATAAGTTGGAAAGTAAGGTATATGAATATATTCATCAAACAATAACAAACAGTAGAAAATCACTACCCTCATGAAAGCTGTGTATGGAACCAAAACTCACCTTAATATGAGATTCTGTCCTTCTTGTTATCTGCATAGACTATCTTCAGTCAGTAACCCCCATACTAGGTAGATATTATTTATGCTAATGAGTTATCAACAACTTTTATTGTTGTTGGATTCAAGGTTCTGGTAGCTTTTCTATTTTGTAACTCTCATTCATCAATGTTATTGTTAAATGGTAGAATTGAAAAGGAGCCCCAAGGGACTACAGAGGCTCTACTCCAAAGCTGCCTTCTCTATTGTAATCACTCATTTCTCTGTCATGATCAGTACTCATCACTCTAGCGGACACGGAAATCCTCAGCATTTACTTTCTCCCGAGAGTCATAAGAAACTGACAATACCATGTAGC
Organism: Peromyscus eremicus; assembly: GCF_949786415.1. NCBI lineage: Eukaryota > Metazoa > Chordata > Mammalia > Rodentia > Cricetidae > Peromyscus > Peromyscus eremicus. The sequence continues at coordinate 128,380,400 of NC_081416.1, read as the reverse complement.
AATATGAGCTTTTGATTCAATGAAGACATTCTCATGGGCCCTGGTAGAAATGTTCATTGTGTATACTCATACTTGTAAACAAGCAGACGCCCAACTAATGGAAATACGTTGCAAAGCATTCAAAAGTAAACTTACAGGGGTAGTTGAGGGAGCTGGGGAGATGGCTTGGTGGCTAAGGTTTTTCATGTGCAAGCATGAAAACCTGAGTTCAGTTCCCCAGCACTTGCGTAAAATTTGGGCATGGAAGCTCTCACATATCACCTCAACACTGGGAGAAAGAGTCAGACAAAGGCTTATCCTAGGAGCTTGAAGACCAGCCAATCTGGCAAGAAAATGGTGTGCTTCAGATTCAGCAAATGATCCTGTCTCAAAAAAAAAAAAAAAGGTGGAGATGATAGAGCAAAATACTCTGATGATTCTGGCTTCTGCATTCACACAAAATCACATGAAAACCCATGAATAACACACACACACACACACACACACAGAGAGAGAGAGAGAGAGAGAGAGAGAGAGAGAGAGAGAGAGAGAGAGAGAGAGAGAACTGAGGCTTCCATAGGTCATTCTTAAAATTCCCTAATGGCAGATTACAGAGCATCCGTCCTTTGCTGGCTTTTGTTCATCTTTCATGCTTTCATTGGGACCAATTTTATGTGGAAATCTATGATAACCTTGCAACAGCACATTCCCTCTCATTTTCTTCAGGTGCTTTAAAGGCAAGGACCCAAAATTAAATCCTTATTAAATACATAATCTCATTGGGAAGAAGTTGTAGCCTCTATCTTTGAAGATTTTTGTTACTACTATCTGCCAGTAGACAACTTGCTGGTAATCCCAGATGCAAGGTATATTTTAATTTTAGTATTACTTATAGAAGATAAGCTGAATATAAATTAGTATGAGTAGCCTGATTAGTCTTTGAAAGTGAAATCCACATTTTCAAGCCGATCTTGAATATCTAAGTTATATTCTGTGGCCATTTGTATCATTATCACAAAGGTAAGACACTTCTAGAAAATCACTGTCAACGGGCAAAAGCCTCCTCTGATATGGAGTGAAATGATCTCAGCTAAGCATTCCAAATTACCTTAAACTATGCTTTTGAGAAAGGCACATGATTTTCACCTAATGGCTCCTTTGTATGGCTTTCCATCTTATCAATCCAATCTCATGACCACATGCATAGACCACCAGCCATTGCTAACTCATTTGTATATACACCAAAATTCCTGTATGTCACTTTTTTACCTAGTTTCACTTTTCCAGCTAGGAGAACAAGGTATAGATCTTAGTTTCTTCTTCATCCTCTTTGAAGAACTATTCGAATGGAGCCAAGCCAAGTTTCATACAGAGTGATAAGAAACTGTGTCAGAGAGAGCTTACAAACGTTTTCCCAAGAGGAAAGTCACAGCAAAAATGCTAAGTTCTATTTATGCATGGCATACTTGTAGGTTCTGCTTGATTCCAGTGGTGATTGAATCATTTCTACTTTGTAATGGGAAGGTGGCATTCTCACTCCAGTGTGTGGGAGATATCATACAGACCACTTGCATGATGAGAAGTTTGACTTGAGTGACATGGAGACATGATTCGAAAATCCATCACCATGGAAAAGCAATAGCTAACTAAAACTCATTTCTTAGTAGCAGTAAGTTTGTTTAAGGGATTGGCATTGCTCCCTGAACTACAAATTCCATCTTTAGTAAGTACCAATGCACCAAGCACCATTGGATGTCCTGCAATCTAGATCATCATGGAAGATTCACTCCTTAGCAAATCCACTCATATTTGAAAATGCATGTAGATAAGAAAGAGTAGAATGTTCACTTATAATATATTTTGCCTCAACTTTTTAAAAATTCTCTCTTCTGTGTTCGTAAACAAAAAAATCATTTTTAAAAAAGATTATCCTTTTAAAATGACACCTTTAAATTTCCCAGATTAATAGATCACTAGAAAATACACTAAGGGTGTAAGCCTTTGTATTTTGATGGAATGTATCTATAACTCTGCATGTGTCTTACAGGGCTACTTGATATGTCTGTTATTGGCCTCCAGGAGCTCTAATGTGATATTAGCCATGTAGTGGACTAGTAGAATATCCTTTGGCATTATTAGAGAGCCAGGGACCCTGAGAAACTAATGCATGTAGGCTTTTACTAATGTTTTTTATTTATTGAGGGGGAGGAGGAAGGGAGAATCTAAGTCCATAAATGACTTTCAGGTGCCCCTGAGCATGCTGAGTTTCTCCAGCAGGGAAACCACACTGGGAGCAGCAGTTACGACTGGAATTTAATCTATACTTTCCAAGGCAATTCACTATGATTCCTTGAGGCCCTTTCTTCTGCACTTGCGCAGGCATAGAGTAAGTCTAATTGTATTAGGAATTGCCACTCATCATGTCTGTGATAGGAACACCAATCTCTCTCCAGAGGAAAAAAGTTCCCTATATAAGGGACGTTGCTTTTAATTTGCCCTTTCACTCATGAAGAGATGCTCCAGGGAATATATTGGTACTATGATAAACTTTAGATGTTTCACAAAAACTGAGCTGGTAGGGATTTTGTTGGTGTCTAGGGTGCATGTGTTTCTCTCTCTCTCTCTCTCTCTCTCTCTCTCTCTCTCTCTCTCTGTCTGTCTCTGCGTGTGTGTGTGTGTTTGTATTCCTAATGTATAATTAAAAAATAGATTTGTTTACTTTTATTTTATGTATCTGAGTGTTTTGTCTTGCTCTCTCTCTCTCTCTCTCTCTCTCTCTCTCTCTCTCTCTCTCTGTGTGTGTGTGTGTGTGTGTGTGTGTGTGTGTGTGTGTGTGTGTGTGTTTATGCACTTCATGTGTTCCTGGTACCCACTGAAGTCAAAAGAGGATGTCAGATCCCTTGGAACTGGGGTTATAAATGGTTATAAGCCACCATGTGGATGCTAAGATCTGAACCCAGTTCCCTAGGTAAGAACAAGTGCTTTTAACCACTGAGCAGCCTCCATAGCTCCATTAAACACAAAATTTTAAAATCAAAACAAACATTAAATATTTAGGCAAGTAAAAATAGAATGATTGGTCTGTTGGCATAAATATTTTGTTATGTGACACCAAGAGTGTCCACTTTAACCAAAGGTAACAGAGTAGTGTCCTGGGTTTTGTGATAATAGGGTAACATTGAGTTGGCATCCTTTAATCTGTAAACAATATGAATATTTCCATTTCACCGATGCCAAAATGCTCTATCTCCTTTCAAAATAGCTTTGAATGACATCCTGATCCATGCTTTGCTTTTTGCCATAAGATCCATTCTCCGTGTCATTTCCTTCCATTTTCTCTGGGGACTGTCGAATGTAAGAACTGACTCAGGCACTGGGATTTCACCAGGACACTAAGTACACATCGGGCCGTATGGTTGGCTGACATTCATGAAACACAATGCTGCCCCTCCTGCAGCGTACCTAACATAGACAGCCACCCACCCACACGATTTACCAAAGGAGTAGCAGCTCAGTTCGAGCCTTGTGATCGTTAACCAGGCAGGGTCAAAGACCTTTAGGTCGGAATACCATGTTCAGCTTTTGCTTCAGGAGATGGAACCTGTTTTGCTTTGTTTCTCTGCAGTAGTCAGCGAAACTGGAAACTTATTTCAAGTCTCTCCTTCCGGAGCCTCTGGAAGACTAAGTGGATTCCCAGCAGGCATACTTCGCAGATACTGGTACTCTGACCACGCATGCTCTTCTGAATCTTGGCGGAGTATGTCTTCTGGGGCTTCTCAGGAGGGGGTAGTTGGGAAGTGATCTGAAGCAGCTCATGGTAAATGCGCCCAACCTCCTCACCCCAAAGTCTTTGTGGCTTCCTCCGTCTATTACACTGAGAATTTTCGGGTAATTCTAAAATTTTCTTCCTTTTAAGTGCAGGCCACCTTTGAGTTCCAGGTTTCAGATTTTAGGCATCCATCCAAACAAACAATTATAAGCACTTCCAGGGAATCTAGCCAGCATACGGAAACCATATCAATTAAATCAGCCAAATCAGAAGCGAGGATCAGACCTCATTTTACAAGTAAGTTGAGATATATTCAGACACATATTTGTCAGACTTTGGTGAACATAAATTAGAAACACACACACACACACACACACACACACACACACACACACACAAACCTTAATTCTATATGACTTTTAGTTATAAAATCATTCCTGTAATTGTGCCAGGTCTATTCAGCAATATACTGCTAGTAATATTCTTTGGGGAGACAGTAAGTTTTTTAGAAAAACTCACAGTATATGAAAAGAAGAAGGATCAGGCAAATTCTTCAGAAAGTTACCAAATAAACTGTTACCTAACTGTTAAGGAATCTCACCAACAAGCGGAGGCCAGCCACACCAGCTTGCAGTGCAGCACAAGACCTCTGAATGTCTCCCACACAGTGTCCTTTAATTCAGTTCTTTCTTCGTCATTGTCCTATTGATCTAAGATCTGGTGAAGCTTTGACGTAATTAGTTTTATTATTTAGTGTCCTGCACCTCAAATACCAAGTGTAGACTATAATGAAACAATCTCCATTGTTAGAGCAGTATCAAGTGAAAGATGAGGGCTGCTTCCAACCTCCATAATGTGAAGATTTCTAAAACTCCACAAAGACTTCATTCTAAGGGCTTGATATTTTTTATTGTTCCTTGAGTTTACACAAAATGCTGTGCAGAGGCATTGGTAGATAGCGTAGTTTGATTCGGATGTTAATTGGGCTTTGACTGTTTCCATGCTGTGGGAGAAACGATGCTGGCAAAGAAAGTATCTGGGTTTCACTTGATGCTTTCAGTGACATTTTCAAAATGTTACTTCATCATCCTCTTTCAGTAACAACCTCAACTCTGTCTTCTGGTACTCATGCCAAGACACCATTCAAAATTGCCTGCCGAAAGTCTTTCACTCAAGGTGAGTCTAGGCAATCACCTGGGTTTTCTGTTACACCTCACAGGCGGCTCGACTCCAAATATCAAATCTATTTTATCTCAGAGCTGTTAAGACAACCCATTCTAATCTCCACCAATTGCCTTTTCACAGTTGTATTGCTCACACCCCCTTCTCTACATGTCTCGCTACCCTTCTTTTCCACCTCATACACTCGAGTGGCTCTTCTGCCGTCCTCTTCTGGTTTTAAGGACATGGGTGATTACAATGAACCTGTTCAGATCAAGCAAAATGATTTCCATCCTTTAGGGTCAGGTGATTAATACCCTTAATGCTTTCTGTAAAATCCTTCACTGTAGTAAAGAGAGAGTGTGTTTGATTGAAGAGCCAATGAATAGGATCTTGGAGGACACTTGCAATTCTGCCCTCCGCACTTCCATATAATGCAAAGCTCAAGCCAGGTGTACAACCAAAACAAAATGGCACAGGTTTTGCCTCAGTTTCAGCAAAGACACAAAAAGAGAGTCTAGAAGTTGGATCTCTAGAGTCTGAGAGGAATGTTTTAAAATATATATATCCTACTGTATAATGAAATTGCCAATCAAAGGAGAACATAGATTCCAATACTAAATGACCCTCTTCCTGTCCACTATTAGGAGCAAAAGTGTGTGTGTGTGTGTGTGTGTGTGTGTGTGTGTGTGTGTGTGTGTGTTCACTTGTGTTCCTGTGTTCACGGGCATACACAGCTCTGAGCAGGCATCTTATATCTCAACGGAAGCTCACTGTATGGTATAGGCTAGCTGGCCCGCGAGCTCTTAAGAGCACATGTCTCCCTCTGCCCACTCTGTGCTTACAGGCACAAGCAATCAGGCTTCTCACATGGGTGCTGGAGACTCATGCTCAGCTTCTCATATTTACAGACCGAGCACTCTTTCCTCCTGAACCACCTCCTAGCCCTTTTTAAAGTTTTTGTCACTTGGCACATTTATTAATTTATTCACCATCTTTTTAAAATTAAATTGTCAAATTTATATCATTCAAATCTATTTTTATTAACATTAATCAACTAATCTAGGGATCTTTAACAAAGGTCTCCGGATTTGTGTTTAGCTCCTCCCAAACCTATTTTCAACAAGCAATATATTACTTAGGTGTAACCTAAAGGTAAATACAGCTCTGAGTCTAAAGATTTGGTGGATTTTTTTAATATCAAAAATTGACTTAAATACCATATTCATACAATGCAGTTGTGTGGCTTTCTAGGAAAACAGTTACTAGAATACTCTACAAATTAATTGCTAGAAATACATTAATGTAAACAGGTAAGTTTGTGCCATTAAAATGAAGCAGAACAAATATACAACCTGTTTTCTTTAAGATTTTGTGTGAAGTACTCCATGCCAAATCTAAGATTTCCAGTTGGTGATTACTTCTGAAGTTTCAGTGGGAGGTAGCTTGAATGCTTCACATAAGTTTCTAAGAAGAAGCTCAGTAATGTCTGCTGTTGTCCAGTTTGAACTTCAAGTTGTTTCCAAAACTAGACAAGGTCACAGAGTATTTTATAACATATTCAATGTGAGCATTACAGTAAAGATAACATAAGAAAAAAAACTACTCGCCAATATATAATTATAGGTATAAAATATCCTCAGCAAATATCCACAAAGTAGACCTGACCCTCTGTGAGAAGGATCTCCACCATGACCACAGACACTTTACACAAAAGTGCCCCTGCACAAAATGAATATAACAGAGAACATTGATAGGACACAGGAAATAAACCATATGATTATTTCAACTAATATAGAAAAAATAATAACAAACTTGTATTTGAAACAATATAAATAAAAAATTGGATAGAACTTCTTCAGCATGACAATGGACATCTAAAAACAAAATTGTAGTTGAGAATGTATATATTCATTCATGCAGTAACTGAATTTTTCTATACAGGATCAGGAATTGAGATGAATAACCTGTCATTGTCTCTATACTTTACAAGCCCTAGCCTAGAAGTTAGGCTAGAAAAGACATCAAATTTTTAAAAAGTATAAAAATTGTATTATAATTTTCCCATGACATTATCTTTTTTATTAAGAAATTTTCTATTCATTTTACACACCAACCACAGATCCCCCTCTCCTCCCTCTTCCTGCCCCACAGCTTCCCCCACTTTCCCCAAGACAAGGCCTCCCATGGGGAGACAGCAAAGCCTGGCACATTCAGTTGACACAGGTCCAAGCCCCTCCCCCGCACCAAAGCTGTACAAGGTGTTCCACCATAGGCGCTAGACTCCAAAAAGCCATCTCATTCACCAGTGATGGATCCTGATCCTACTGCCAGGGGGCTCCTCAAGCAGGTCAAGACAAACAACTGCCTTGTCCCTTATATAGAGAAAACAAGTAACTAAAGTGGGCAAATAATCATCATTTTGAGGCTCCAAGATCAACCCACAAGAACAAGTTGTGATTTTTTTTTAATACCAGCAATGAAAATATGAAATAGAAATTTAAAAAGCAATATAATCTATAAACACATTCAGAAAACAAAATATCTACAATATTTAGTGAAATGTGCCTGGCAGTGGTGGTGCATGCCTTTAGTCCTGGTACTCAGGAGGCTAGGGCAGGTGGATCTCTTTGAGTTCGAGGCCAGGCTGGTCCACAGAGGGAGTTCCAGGACAGCCGGGGATACACACAGAAACTCTGTTTTGAAAAAAAAAAAAAATTAAGTAAAAGATATAAAATATTCTTAAATAACCACGGGTATTTCTAAAAGAAATTACAACATAAATAAAAGAAATGACATTTCTCATATACTGAAAGACATAATGTTAACAAGATGACAACCCCCCATGTGATCTCCAGATTCAATAAAATATCTATCAGGTTTTTTACTTTCTTTCAAGAATGGACACAGTAAACCTAAACCATATATGGCATTTCAAAAGACCCCAAATTAGTTGAATAAGTCTTTTGGCTGGATGGTGGCACAGCTCAATGTATAAACAAAGCTCTACTTTGTTTATACAGTGATAACTCTACGTTGTTTATACCAGCAGTGAAAATCTGTGGTATATGTGACAGCCTAGGTTCAAGTGCCATCATTGAGAAATAGTCTTGAATAAGAAAACACACTGGGAGGAGACTTATGTCCTATGTTCAGAATAATATGAAGTCATGCTGATCGGAACAATATGGCATTGTCTTAAGGATGGACACACTGATCAGTGGAATGAATGAAGAAACTTCTATTATCAGAAGTCTGTTCAGTTAAAAATAACTTTAGGTTAGATCAGTGGTTCTCAACCTGTGAGTCCTGACCCCTTTGGGGGTTGCATATCAGATGTCCTGCATGTCAAATATTTACATTATGATTCATAACAGTAGCAAAATTACAGTTATGAAGTAGCAATGAAGTAGTTTTATGGTCAGGGGTCACCACAACATGAGGAACTGTATGTATTAAAGGGTCGCAGCATTAGGAAGATTGAGAACCACTGGATCAGGTAATACTTGTCATTGTTTTTTCATGACCTCTGAAGCACAAGCAACCAAAGGAAAACCATTCATTATACTTCAAAATTACAATGTTTTTATGTCAAAAGCACTATCAAAGCTTAAAAATAGCAAAAATTAAAAGATAACCAATGCAATGATATAAATTGTTTGCGTATCAGATATTCCACGTTTTATGCTAATTAATGAAATATAATATCATCTTAAAAACACAACCACAATGGCCTGCAATTCTTCTTCTGCACCTATGATTTGAAGATTTGATCTTTTCCTGGTACCTCGTGGTTCTTCATGTTCCTTTCTTGCTTTTGTTTTGTTTTGTTTTAGTTTTGTTTTGTTTTTTTGGTGAGTGGGGGCAGGGAAGGTGGTGGTGGTTTTCATATTCATTAAGTGGTTTGATTCCTCTACTTTATATTCAAGTCTTGATATTCTATCTTCTACTTAATCCATTCAACTTGTAAGGCTTCGCCCCTGAATTTTTCTAATCGGGTTATGGAGGTTTTCAAGTTCATCTTCATTTAAGCATGACTTTTCTTCAGTATTCCAGTCTCTTTACTGGATTCAGTTTTCAAGTCTCCAATTGCCTTCCTCATTTCAGGCAGTCAGATATTTGTGTTTTCTTGAATACCGCTTTGGCCTTTATTGCTACCTTCTTTGAGTTGCTTGAGATTTTGTTTCTGTTTTCCTTATGCTCCTTGAATTTTTTGGTAAAGTTTATTATGTTCTTTTAATTCGGTGTCCTGGTGTTCATGTTGGTTATTGTCATGGAAGAACATCTCTGTTGGTCTAGTGGGGTAGGGTGGGATCATATTACCTTGCCCTTTCTTCTTGTGTGTGGGTTTTGACATGTAACCTGGGCACGTGGACTTCTTTCATGATACTGGCTTACTTAATACTATAATCAAAAGGATATAGTCAATACTAGTTAATTTCAATAAAAGTATGAAAGATATAAATAACCTAAAGTTCATTTTGTTGTTCATCTGTAGTCTCTTAGGGGCAAAGTATTGGTGAAATTTTTACATTAAGAATCCTGTGTTGGCCTGTAAGACTGAGTGGGAGACTATCATAGTTTGGTTTCTATTGCTGTGAGGAGAGACCATAACCACTGCAACTCTTACAAAGAAAACATTTAATTGAGGGAGCTTATTTATTCTTCAGAGGTTCAGTCCATGATGGTGGGTAGCATGGTGGCATGCAGGCAGACATGGTGTGGGAGCTGAGAGTCCTATATCTTGACTCAGAGGCAACAGGAAGTACACTGACTATCACACTGAGTAAAGCTTGAGAAAAAGATCTCAAAGCTCACCCCCACAATGACAGACTTCCAACAGCAGGTGTGGCCCAGATTAAAGGTATACGTTCCAACCTCAAGGCCTGGATTAAAGGCAAGAGTCATCCAGCCTCCTTCAACAAGACCACACTTCCTAATAGTGCCATTCCCTAAGATCTTATGGGGACCAAATGCATTCAAACCACCACAGAGACAAAGATCCACATGCCAGTCTGGGGATCTCAGCCCCAGGCCCTGCAGAGGAGACAATAACCTGCCCAGTGCCTGTAAGACTAAATGGGAGACAAAGATCCACATACCAATCTGGCTTTGCCTGGGGCCCTATGGAGAAAACATGAGCCCACCTGGTGCCACAAGGTGCCCAGAGGACAGGCTCTATTATGGTTAGCAAATACATGGTGGGGTATGAAAGAGAGAGAGACAGAATGGTTTATGTGCTATGGAGACAGGTAGATCTGAAAAGGTGAAGGTAGTGAGGAGTGGGCTGAGATCAGTGGCCTGCTTGCAACCTGGGGCCACAGTGATATCCAAGCCTGTGCTGCTGCCAAGAGCCATATCTGCACCCATGACCCTGCCATGGTCTGTGTTGATGTCCGTGGCTCCTGTAATTAGCGAAGGCTGAGAGGACAGAGCTGCACAGAGTTAGACCTGCCCCTCACTGACTGCAACACTAGAGAGAACTGGTCGTGCCCCTCACTGGCTAAACACTGAAGAGAGCAGGTCCCTGTACCTTGTCTGGACAACATGACAGAGCTGACTGTTGGCTGGCAATTGAGGGTATGTGTAGCTTGAGTTTTCTCCAGTCCTGCCTGGCCCATGGTCAGGACAAATCTCTCTCACCTGCCAGTCCCACAGCTGCTTAGACCCAACCGAGTAAATACTCAGAGACTTATACTGCTTACAAACTGTATGGCCGTGACAGGCTTCTTGTTAACTATTCTTATATCTTAAATCAACCCATTTCTATTAATCTATAAGTTGCCACGTGGCTCATGGCTTACTGGTATCTTAACATCTTCTTATGGTGGCGGTTGGCAGCATCTCTCTGCCTCAGCCTTCCTGTTCCCAGAATTCTCTTCTCTGCTTGTCCCACCTATATTTCTTGCCTGGCTACTGGCCAATCAGCATTTTATTTATGTATATCCACAGCACTTCCCCCTTTCTTTTTTTTTTCAAAAAAGAAGGTTTTAACTTTCACATAGTAAAATTACATATAAAAAAACAATTATCAAGTAAGAATTACATAGACAATATTAAAGAAGATATCCTATCTATCTTATATTTGTGAGTCTAAGGTTTTATATCTAACTTATCTTTTATCATAACTGAGGAAATTATAACTATCTAGTCTTTAACTACATCAAAGACCTCAGAAGGATGTAATATTACCTGAGAAATGGGAGAAGGACTCAAGCAACTTTCAAGAGTCTTACAAAAGTGGACAGAGACAGCTGGCAGCCTAGACAGTCATCCAAAGTTCTTTTGTACACTTGGAGCATCCGTCTTTAGCCCACAGGCTTAGAGTCTCTCAGTCATTTTTCTCTGTGTAATGTAGAATGTCTGGCAGTTTCCTCTGTGAAGCAGGAACCTGAAGGACCATTTTGCCAAGCAAAGTTCAGTGGTCACCTTCCTATGGGTCTTGCATGTCCAGTCAATTAAGCAGTCCAGGCAAGAACAGCTTCTTGCCCAAATGGCTATTTTTGCCAAGGTGAAGATAAACTCATATAGAGTGTCTTCAATGCCCATCCTCCTCTCTGAACTAAATCCATGCTGCCAGGAGCAGATATGTCTCACTATCCAGAAAGTCTTAAATTTTAAAAACATTTTAAATGCCATATTCTGTAGGTCGTTGAAGTGTTTGAAGATAACCTATCTATCTGAAATATATCTATGTAGACCTAGAAAACTTATCTAACATGCTACAAGTTTGACTATCATAGAAGACTAATCTATATTTCTTAATTAACCATTACAATCTAAATGAGTTACATAAACATAATACCTCAAACAGAGTAGAAATATATAAACAGTATAACAAAATTAACTTTAAATTTGTATTAATAAACTAAAATCTATACCAATGTAAAACATTTCAAACAAGTCATTGCTCTTTAAAAGTAGGTTCAACAATCTACCCTTTTATCTTATCATTATCTATACTATTCCTTTTTTTTTTTTTAGAAAGAGATTGTATTTATAAAAATATTGGTTTTTTTTTTCTGTCCCACACCAGAGGGCTCTTTTCATATGGGACACAAGAATCTCTGAACCTTTTTTTTTAGTAATATGTTTGGGTTTAGAGAAGGAGTGAGCCAATTCCGTCTCCAAAGCCAGCTTGGTTTATTTGGAAATTTGGGCGTAGCTTCTTTTACTACTTCCTGCTGGAGGGGGCACTGTATCTTATGGGGACACAAAGAAAATTTTAGGATTATGGAGTAGTCCATGGGGATGTATTGTCTGAGCCAGTTGTCTTGAAACTGTTCTGGATGTTGGATCATCTGGGCTGTGATGTCATTGGAGACCTTTCAGGGGTTCTTGGCTGGTCAAACCTGATGTATCTTAATCTGGAACAAATCCATAGCCTCTAGCTTTTTGTGAAAACAAAAGCAAAGGTTCCTTTCCAAACAACATATCCTTACATCCAAATTTTGAAATCAAGGTACCTTTAAAATATACATATTGGCTTAACTCAACAGCCTTTACAATCAAATGTTTTTTTGCACTTAAAAATTCCAAAGACAACACAATCTAGATTCTCTGTATAATATCCATCTTTACATGGCTTATTTTTAAACTACCTTTACTGTCTCTTTAAAGACTTTAATTTTAAAAGCTATCTATTTCTTTATATATTCTCTTACCTCTCTCTTTCAAGCCTACGTACTTTTTTTACACACATTGTAAAGCATTTAAAGTCTTGTTCCTTTTGAATCTGTCTTATTATGAATCTATTGTTTTAAACTGCAGCATTACTAGGGCTAAAATAGCAGCTTTGGCTGGTGGCTCCACCCACCTCAGCTCCCCAGCATGGCGGTGGTACGTTTACCACCAGCTCTGAGAGCCATCAACTCTTAGACTCGGTGGTTCTATGCTTCTGTCAAAGCAGCGTGTAGCCCAGAAATCTCCTTTTTTTGTACTAGTAAAGACTAAATCCATCACGCAGCAGCATAATGTGCTGCTTGTAGATGCCTTATTATTGCCATACTGCAGGTCAAGTGCAAATGCCAGGAACCTGCCATAGTAGCTCAAACCTACAGGCTGTTGCTAACTTGAGAGAGACAAGTAGGAAGCTGTTTTTAGCTTCGTTTTAGAATCTTTTTTTCAGGTTTTAGGTGGAAACTCTTGCCAACCCATTGGGCACCATTTGTAGCTGGAGTTTTCTCCAGTCTTGCCTGGCCCATGGCCAGGACAAATATCTCTCACCTGCCAGTCCCGCAGCCACTTAGACCCACAGCAGGTGTGAGAGTGGGAGAGCTGGTCCCACCCACCTTGTCTACAGTGTGGTGGCATGGGTGAGAGAAAGATATCTTCCAGCCTTCCCTTCCCTCCTATGGCGTTTGGGAGAGCTGACACAGCCCCTCACCAACTGCAGCACTAGGGAGAGTGGGCCTTGCCCCTCGCCTGGGCAACAGATTTGAGATGACCCTGCTGGTGATGCTGCAGGTGTGCCAGCCCAGAAGGCAGATACATGGGAGAGCAAACCCCACTACTCACATGTTGTGCAGCAGTGTTGACAGAGGAGAGATGCCCCCCACTTACCCCTAGACTCTCACCTCCTATAGCAGACAGGAGAGCAGGCTTATGGGTCATGAGAGTGGAAGGGCTCCCTCTGCCCCTCACCAGCTACAGCACTCAGGAAAGCAGGCCCTGCACCTTTCCTGGACAACATAATAGAGCTGACCCTGCTGACGGAGCATGGGTGAGCCACCCCTGCCCCTCATCTGGAATCTGGTGGCATGGGCAAGGGAGAGAAGGCCCCCTAACACCTCTCATGGCCTGTAGCAGGTGGGAGAGCTGTCCCTGAATTCATGAGAGAGAATGCTGCCCCTGCCTCTCACCAGCTGCAGCACTCAGCAGAGTGGTCTCTATACCTCACCTGAGCTACACAGTAGAGCTGGCTCTGGAGGGATAGGTGTGGGCAAGCCTGCATGAGGATGTGAGAGCAGGAGAATCAGCCCTGTCCCTTGCTGCTTGCTACATACAGTGAGCTAGCCACCTGGGACAGTGCTGGAGAGCTCATACTAGTATTGAGGATGAGGGAGAGCAGGAGGGATGACAAGCCCAGCCACCACTCAGGCCGAGAATCATGGCTATTGATTGGTGCATCACGTCATCCACCCGGTCTTTGATCTGCTGGATCACATGAAGAGGCAGGACTTGCAGACACAGTTGTAGGATCTCCATGGACAACAGGACAACAACAGGATATCCAAGAGCAGCCCAGTGATATCCGGTGAGAGCCCAGTATCTACGGTGTAGCAAAACTCAGAGACCTCGAACCGGCCCAAGGACTCATTGCAATGAATACTTGCAAGTAAAGATATATGGACAAAAGTCATTACTGCATGACTTGACGTGTCTCACCCAAACTTCTATGACAAGATTTTTTCCTTTTCTTTTTTCTCTTCAATTTTATTGGGGAGGGGGAGCTACAAAGGCAGAGGGTGGATATGAAGTGGCATGACGGGAAATGCATTCATTTCAAGATGCATATTGTGAAAGACACAAAGAATAAATAAAAGAAAGTTTTTTTAAAAAGATGTGTGATATGAAATCAGTAAAAAAGGAGTCAATCAAAATAAGTTACATTGGAAAAAGAAAAATTCTGTGTTATTTGGAGTCACCAGGAATTTCTTCCGTGCCAGGCATTCTACTTGGCAAAACCAAACACATGAGTTAATTTAAAGCTTACAACCAACATATTACTATCTCAATTCTAATTACAAAACTTGTTGACTCATTTAGAATGGAAGCAATTTCACCCAAATCCAGGAAACCATTCTCTGATACAGCATTAGGTAGGTATAAGCCTGGGTGATTGATGTTCTGCATCTTAACCACTGCATAGTTACCACTGAATCTGTTTACCGTGGCTAGTGCCAGTGGCAGCTTAGTGATCCCAACATTCCATGCCATGCAGCATCCTTTTCTAATCAGAGATGAGTTCCCACCAAAGAAAGGAAACATTTACCCTAAGTCTTACTCGTGATCTACTCTCTTTTTGATGGGCTGTGATGGGACTACTGACTTCTATGGTAGGATGAGACTGGAATACTGTGAACACATCAGCCACCCTGAGATTTGAATTTTGAAGGTAATATTCAGCAGCCAGCCCTTTACTTTCTTAAAGGACAATTACACCTTCTCATATCTCTGGGCCACGATAAGCTGTGAAGTAGATAGAGTTATCCAATATTAATTATATTCTGGTGGTCAGAACACTCATTAAATGTCATCCCAGTTTCTATCAGGTGCTAAAGTAGTCACACAGCTCAACTGATGAGTCTTTAATTCAGTGTTTAAACCTCTTCCACATAAAAAAGAAAAATAGAAAATATCATTATCAATAACTTCATTGACTCTTAAAATCGACTTTGAGTAACATCTCATTTTTTAAATGATACTCAACAAACGTGAATTGAAGGCTTGTTCTCTGGAAATCAGTGTTCAGCCAGGGCAGAGAATACAAAACTGCTATTGAAATGAATTTTCCTCAGAACACTCACTTTGCAATGAGGAAATTACAAGTCTGTAAGTAGTAAAATACAAGTTTTAAACAATCTGTGTCAAAAGAGGCAAAGCATCCTGCAGCAGAAGCAGAATGAGGACTTTATTCTGACCACAGACTCTAGAAGGTTCCATGCTCAGGAGCAGTTGCATGTGGAGGTTTAGAACTTTCATGGGGGAAAGCTCGCAGATATGAATGTGGATATCATTCAGAAAACGGAAATTGTAAGTACACAACTAAGGCCCCCAAACTTTGGGAGTAGGTCACAGACGTCTTGAATGCCATTCTTTCTTTCTTTTCCTTTCTTTTTTTCTTTTCCTTTCAGTTTGATTCTATAACCTGAAGTGAGGGAAGGAAGAAACATTACCTGGTATAGGTTTCAGGTAGCTAACTAAGGTAGTCACATGAATGGCAGTAGTGAAGATCTGCTTAATACAATAGCAAGATACAGAACCCACTCTTGTTTGTGTGATTGAATAGAAAAGAAATCAACATGAGAAGATTCTAAAATATCTTTGTCATTTCATTATGCCAAGTTTTACGTTTGCTCAGATACTTTTTCAGAGTCAAAAAACTACTGAGGTTTTGTTAAAACCCTGATGGTATCTGCAGATACACAAATACAGCATTTTTATGGGAACTCTGTGAAAGATATTAAACAAACGATACAATCTGGTCCCTTAAAATTGGATATTGGTAGTCTTAAAATATGCTTCCCTATGATGAAAATTCACAATGTAAAAATATTTGATTTTTGAGCAGGGGAAGCTGGCTTCAAAGAGCATGAACTACAAGGTTGTGGTGAGAAATACCCAAAGAAACAAGGCAAAGGGGGCTCTTCAGGGGTAGAGGGAATATGCATATTTTAGATATTAGGCTTTGTTGTTTCTACAATGAATTTAGTAGATTTGAAAGATCTTTTTAAAAAAATTACCTGCATGGAGCATAAGCAGTCCTAACAAAGCCTTTTGATATACAAAGGCAGAGTTAATTAAATGTGACTTTGTGAAGTCTTTTAAAGTGCAGGTGAGATCAAGAGCATTGTTGGTGCAGCGCTGGTGAAGAGCCACCTAGAGCACACATCAGCAGGGGAGGCCTTTCCCCCAGAGACTCGTTACTTGATGATTGAAAAAGAATGTCTAGACATCAAATGGGTTTGGGGCAGTTTAAGGTACTAAAGTATTTTCCTGGGGAAAAATTTATATTAGAGACAGATCATAGAGTGATACAATACTGGAACAGAATGAATATTGAGGGATTCTCCTCTCCTAAGATATTATATGTCCCTGTAGCAATGAATATTTGCATTTCCACCAATAGTCTCATGAATGAAATGTGGCAGTGTATTTATTGAAGACATTTTTTCTGGATAGTGCCACCGTACCACTGAGCTATCTTTATTATCTATGTAAAGTGCAATTCTCTATAGCTAAAGCTTAATGATAGGGTAAGAAAAAATAACACATGATCACACTCTGTCACACTGCTCTGCATTTTTCTTTATTGCTCACCAAATTTTCTAAAGGAAGGGACCATTTGTAACCCTGTGGACTGTGAGTTGGAGAATGGAAATGCCAGCAGATATCTAGGTGACAGTTGCCTGGATAACTAGAAAAGAAATTTGTAAGTAAGTTGGGCCTGATGTGGTGTCAAGTCATAATGTGTGGTATGATGTAAAGTGATGTCCGGTCATCCTCTCTCTTGACCCAAGTACTTCCTTTAAAGAACATTATAACTTTTCTTCTCTGATTTTCAGGAAAAGTATCTCCCACTGATGAAACTACAGTGCTAAGTGGCTAGAGACTCAGACATGACTTCACGAAATTCCACCATTTTTTTTTTCTGACTTCACCAGTAATAGTCTTATTTTGGGGAAAAAGAAATAACATAGATGTAGATCATGCTGTGAGATGAACCCAAAACTTGACACCTTTAAGAGAGTCCAAGGAATGTTCTTCAGAGTTTGTTAAAAAGAGAAAGAAGAAATCTTGTGTTACATGTTTACAAGGTCAAGCAGATGAAAGAGAAAAAGAGTAAGCATGGAGGATGGCATGAAGGTTTTCTTGTTGAGTCTTCCTGGATGACAGGCTCTATGCTCCTACAAGGACACTGCTTAAGGACAACAGGGCTTAATATCAAGGGGTCAGTGTTGCCTCCTCAATTATAGCTGTCTAAGGCCCATTGCCCTTCAGTCTAGACCACTAAGCCAGTTTGTGAGCATGGATGAAGGCTCTGATACAGGCAAGACATTCAAGGTCACTTAACACTGGTTTGGCTTTGAATAAGGCTGACAGACCAACTATCGAATGTCCACTGAGGTTTGTGAGATTTCACTAAAGGATTGTTAGTAGAGGCAGGCTTCAGATAGTTTTGGAGCATATTTGAATTTTATGTGCACATGTGAGTATGTAGGTCACTGTACATACATGTGTGTGGGATCCAGAGGTATCTTCTCATTCATTTGCCACCTTATTCACATTATTGTTGCAGACAGAGTCTCTAACTGAAGCTGGAGCCCAACGACATGGATGGTCTAGCATTTCTGCTCCCCTAGAGCTATGGCTACAGGTACATGCCACTATGCTTAGATTTGTTCATTGGTTGGTTAGTTACCTGGTTGGTTGGTTTGTTTGACTTGGGTGCTGGGGATCCAACTACAATCTTTATGCTTGGAAGGCAAGAATTTTATTGATTGAAGCATTACCCTAAGTTCCATATTTGAATTTTTATACATTTAATTTAGCATCTGGAATTCAAATTTAATTGAGCACATGTATTTCTTAAAGTGTGTGTGTGTGTGTGTGTGTGTGTGTGTGTGTGTGTGTGCACGTGTGTGAGTGCAGCTGTTCTCCCCTTATCTCCATGAGATAGGTTTCAAGATCCTTACTAGGATATACTGAATTCTATGTGCACTGTTCGACATTCTATTCTCATTGCTCATTTTAGCTACTTTAACATATGACTTTTTTCTTTATTTATTTAAATCAAGAATGTTCACTTTCCACTAAAAAGAAGCACTTATAGTTTCTCTGTGTCATATCTGAATTCCCAGCATTATTACTCTTGTCCATTAGGCCAACAGTTAAGAATATCAAGGGTTGTTTAAACAGACACATGCACAGAGAGGAGAGAGAGAGAGAGAGAGAGAGAGAGAGAGAGAGAGAGAGAGAGAGAGAGAGAGGTCAAGCTGAAGACTGAGGCAACTTCTAACTGACAGATGGGAGGGTAGTGTATACAGTGTAGATACCCTGATCCCTTATGTGGGACCAAGTGTGATAGCACAAAATTTTATCCTGGTGAGGTAAGCATTCAATTTAAAACCTACATTTTATTCTTTAGAATTTTTTTTTTTTTTTTTGGTTTTTTGAGACAGGGTTTCTCTGTGTAGCTTTGCGCCTTTCCTGGGACTCACTTGGTAGTCCAGGCTGGCCTCGAACTCACAGAGATCCGCCTGGCTCTGCCTCCCGAGTGCTGGGATTAAAGGCGTGCGCCACCACCGCCCGGCCCTTTCTTTAGAATTTTTAAAATATCTTCAGGTTGTAGAGTATCATTGGATTGCTGGAACCCTAGAAAATGAAGCTAAAAACAACAGGGAACCATTGCATATAAATAAGCTTAAAATTTAAAAAAAAAATATGCAAAGTATAAATTGATGTAGATTAAGAGCAATTGTGCTGGATGATTAAATTAGATTTCACTTATTTATACTTCTCAGACTGTTAAATATTTTGCAAGGAATATTCATGATACTTCTATAACTGTCATGGGTTTAAGAGGCTCAGTAAGTGAGATATTCAGCAAATATTTCTTTGAGTGTGTTTTCTGGTACAAGGTTGAGGCTTATCCATTTGCACTCATTAACAGGTAATTGTAATGTGCATATTCAAAAGTGCTACCTATGGTTGCTATTTATTATTCCTTCTATAGACAGAGTACATTTGTCTGCTAGCCTTTGATGAACTTTTTATTTACTTTCCAGAGTTTCCTTACAGGATTCCTGAGGACAAGTCTTTGGACAAAAATGCAAGTGTTTAGTATAATTGAAGGTCTGAACCAAGGCTCATGTGAATTTCTAATTTTAACAGCTATGATCCTATTATTCTTAAAGTGGCAAGGCTAATTTACAGATTCACCAGAAATCCATGGGCTCGTTTCTTCAACTTCTTATACACTTCACCAGCTCTAGTTAGGAGGACCGGAGTTAATGACTCTTTCTTGTATGTTTATGTTTGTTAGTAAGCTTAAAAATACTTCTGAAACCTAATAACAATGCATATAATCTATCATGTTAATTCTATGTTTAAATTGTCTGTTAAAGTGTTTCTTTGGCCGCCTGAGTTTTCTGACTGCTCTGAGTGCTTATAACAAACTCCTGGTATTAATGATCATATATGTTTTCTTGAGCCATGGATTGTGCTTCTTAACTCTATTTCATAATGTTGTGGAAAGTCGTCATTGTTTTCATATTTTATTACACAGGGTTGCCTTTATTGCATCCATTATGTTTAAGTATTTTAATCTTATAAAATATTATTATACTCTAACATAAAGTTTGGCTTCTAAAATTAGCAAAATAAAGATAGCAGCTAGTGGAAAGACAGATGAATTGGTGAGTGTTAGCCAAATGTATTTGCATACAACACAGCTGATGTCCTTGTACTAGAATGCATTTAGAATGATCACTCTTACACGCAAATATGCAATTCCTTAAATTTTTATATTCTGCCTAATTTATTTTATCCTGACTCATAAAATAATTATTGTATCTTCTCCACTTCAATCTCCTCAGGAGTTTATGTAGGCAAAAGATTCTCCGCAGCTTGATCATTTCATAAACAGCATCTCTAAAATAATTCCAAGCTGGAGGTTTGGGTTAGCAACATGCTTTTCTTCAGTGGAGAACAGTTTCCTCAAGACTACGTATTTACACACAAGTGAAAATGGGACAAATCAGAGATATAAAGCAAAGCTCTGTGATGGAGTGCTCAATCAGACAGGGCAATTTAGAGACAGCCCTCCAGATGTGACCTTTGGAGAGATCTCTTCCAGACAGAGGAAACCCCCAAGCAAGGTTCTGAAGGCAAACAGCTGCGCTATTGAGACATCTGAGCAGCAGCGCAACTGGAGAAGAGTGTCTGTGCAGGAGATGTTAGAGATGATGATCAGCAGAACGGATGCTGAAGCAAAACTTCAGGCACAGTAGGCGGCTTAGATCTCATTAAAGGCAATGAGGAGTTGTTCAAAACCTTTCTGTCTGTGTGCACAAAATGTAGTTTCCACTGTGCACATGTCCCTTCAGCTCTGAGGAGGGTAAGGCTTTAGACAGGCAAGTGCAAGAATGCAAAGTCCAGGGGGGAGGTGACCTATAATTCCGGGGAAATGATACTGATAGAGTCAAGATGCATTTTGAAGGAAGTTTAGACAACTAATTTGCTAATATGTTGGGTTAGAATAAAAAAAAGAAAAAAAAAATAGGTGTCCTTCCTGAGTTTAGAAATTCAGGTAGAAATGGCTTTAGAAGAAGAAAAGTTGATTCTGCGTAGATGATCTTAAAATGTATTAGACAGTAGCTGTGTTTTCTTGGCGTGAAACAGACTTCAGCCTAGGATTTAGGACCTTAGAAGCGTCTCAGTTTTCCATTCTGTGAGGTCAACAGTAGGCTTCGGAACACCTTGGGATGTCAGCAGCAAGTGAGCTTGCAGGAGACGCTAACTCATTGCTTTCCAGGATGTGTCTTTGCACAGAATTTAAGAGCCATCAAAGCAGATGTGTGACAAGAATTTGTGCCTCATCCAAGATACTCTGGTGCTTTACTTAGTTCCTCTAATGAAAACAAACTAACTAACTAGCAAATGGTATCTAAAGGAAAACAGTGATTTCAAGTGTCCAAATTTAGAATAAGTTAGAAATGGCAGCTATCACCAGAACGCCATGACAAAGGAGACAAATCAGGGGACAAACAATATTGTCACCATGGCCACCTTTCCTGAAAGGCTCATATGCACACATACCTAATGCCAGCTAATGTCTTCTTAGAGTCCTGCAAGCTCCATGAACTAATACTTGTTCTCAGAAGAGGACTCTGAAAGCAAAGAAAAAAAAAAGAGAAATTTGCTTGGGGTCATACATCTTGTAGCAAGAGAGAGGACATAGGTCATGAGGTCAATTGTATTGAAGATCATGTATAGAGGTTCATACCAAGTTCCACAGTCACTTTAATTTGATACCTTTGCATGGACAGCTACAGACTCACAGGTTGTCCTGGGATACAAAAATGAGACAGGATTAAATTAGTTACCTACAGCAATAGCTATAGAAGTTTATTTTTCCTTAATAAAAGACAGATCCTGCAAGCTACAGAGCATGAGTGCCTTCAAACTTGCCAGAAGTTAGTTCTCATTTTTACTTTTGTTTTCTTGATTTAGAAAACTCCTACCTTGCAGAGGAGGTGGATAGAGTTATAATAGGTTCATCAGGCAAACACAGCTTTGCACGACTCAGGTCAAGATTCTCCTCTGAGATTGACTGGATCTGCCTGACTCCAATCCCCTGCCCGCAAATAATCAGAGATGATTTTCTGCCACAGCAAACAGTTGCTAAACCTCCCCTTGTGCTTCGGCTCAAGAAAAAAGCACACACTACAGTCAGGCAGTTGCCCTCCGTTCTTCCTCCACTCATCAATTTTCCCTTGCAATCTCAAATTTGTTGCCCCAGAGCTAGCCCATGTGCAATACTTTCCTGATTCAATATTTCGATTGTGTATGTCTCTCTCTCTCTCTCTCTCTCTCTCTCTCTCTCTCTCTCTCTCTCTCTCTCTCTCTCTCTGACATGTTCTTTCCTGCCCATATGAAACCTGAGAAAATTACAACTAGCTTTGAATAGAACGATCAAAAAAAAATGGTCCACCAATTTCTACCTCCTACCACCATCTCAGTCAGCCAGGGACAGGAGGCTGGCATCCACCCTCCTTCTGCTGCTTGCAGTTATTAACTGTCACAGTGCAAAGACACAGACTGCTGAGAAGAGCAACTCCGGAAGTCTTCAGTATTCACAAGATTTTTTCCCAAAGAGAAAGAGCATTGAACTGACAAGCTTGTCTTCATCAGCCCCAATAAATATCAAATTGATATCTCAGGAAATAACATGCTTAATATAAAATTTTGTGGGCCTACATTCAATGCTGAGAACCTGTTTAAAAAAAAAAAAAGCCTAGTATGAAACCATGCACTTTTAGTACCAGGGCTGCAAAGATGAAGGAAGGCAGATAGACTCACTGGCCTACCAGTGTAGCTTAATTGACAAGCTTCTAAGGTCTCAGTGAGAGATTGTGTCCCAAAATACAAGGTGGATGGCTACTGAGAAAAGGACACCAGAATTTGTCCTTTGGCCTGTTGTAGGATATTTGATCATACTGGGAACCCTGAGATTGTGCCATTTACTCAATCTAGAAAAACCTGTTTCTAGTTGTAGTGTGGATCAGCCCTAGCTCACGTCTTTAATCCAAGAGCTTTTTGCTTGAATATTGTAATCAGGATGAAATAAAGTCAACCATCGGTCAAGGGGTGACGCCTGCAACCGGCTGACAAGAAGTGAACATAGGATTATTAAGAAAAAAACATAGAGAATAAGAGGTAATCAGGAGAATGGATAGAGAGACACATAGAAAGTAAAAGGGAGGAACATTTTACTTTGAGGAAGCTTTTGAAATGGTGTAGAAAGGGGAGGTTCTGGGATGTCAGCTGAGGAGAAAGGTCAACTGGGTGCTTTCTCTGCCTCTCTGAGCTAGCAGGCATTCACCCTAGCATCTGGCTCCCAAGTCTTTATTGGTAAAATATAATGAATGATATTTTGTTAAAAAAAAAAACACTGGCCTCCACACATTTTACCACACATGAATATACACATATGTGTATATACAACTCACGTTTTTAATTCACTTGATCTAAATCTTTATCAAACTAGTATCAAAATAGCAAAGTCCTAAGTAAGCATTAGTAGTACTCAGAATCTAGCACAAGTTTCTGCTTTGGATCACATCAATTTCTAATAAAATTTGTTCTAAAATAGCAAGATGACAAATAAAGAAGCAGTAAAATGTAGGTGTATGAATAAAATCTTCAGCTGCAAACATTTCTCTGCCTACACAGACCTTGAAATACAAGATTATCTTAGCATTGCCTTCCGGAAGAATGTTTTCTCTCTTTACTACTGAGTTTCATTTTTTTTCACTTGGCCCTTGTGCAAGGAAATACATACTAAGTGTCAGGACACTTGACATTATTGCTGTTTCACCTTGACGATGCTGCTTAATCTCTCTGACCCTGTTCATCTCCCAAAATTAGAAGGTTACACAAGATCAGTCATTTTTCAAACTGTTAGCTACAGAATTATTCACTCTTATCCCTATACCTCTGGGCTTCACAGAAAGAAAGAGACAGGTCAACACAGAGACTGAACAGGAGGGAGTTGAGATGTCTCTCATAGACTTGATTTTTCAGAATTTATAATGTGGGTTAATGTCAGAGTCCAGTTGAACATTGGCATCCAGCCATAGAGTAATATTTATCAATCTGAATTCAGTGATAGCTAAGGACTGAAATGGTTTCATGAAAGTGTCATCAGGGTATATACCCAGTGTTGTGTGCATATAGTACACACATACACATGATTCTAGGGAGCAAAACCCAGTACTATGGTGATATTTTATTTGTGCTGAAATGTGGTGATGTTTTATTTGTATGTCAATAAAGTTTGTCTGGAGATCAGAGGTAATAGCAAGCCATTAACACAAAAGTCAGGCAGTGGTAGCACACACCCTTAATCTGATCACTTGGCAGGCAGAGTCTCTGTGTGTTCAAGGACACACTAGGGAACAGGCAAGAATGGTGACACATGCCTTTAATCCCAGTACCAACCATAGAGACCTGGAGGTCTGTACTGACAGGCAGTGACAAAGAAGTGAGTTAGCTAGGCTAAGAGCCAATGAGAGGACAGAACAGCAAGGCAATAAAAGCCTGGGTAGACAGAAAGTAGCTCTCTTGGGAAGCTATGGTGGCATGGTAAGTTAAGGTTAGCTGGTGGTTCTCACTATTTCCCTGATCTCTAAGGCTTTCACCCCTTATATTTGGCTCTGTGTTTCTTATTTAATAAGACCATTTAGAAGTTCATCTACACAGTACTGTTCTTTAGAATAAAACCACTTAATTGTAAAGGTCTGTGAACACTGAGATGAGGTGAGAAAAGGCAAGGTGCCTGGAGTACATTCACATGTTGAGGGTTCCTGATCTAAAGTAGAAGATACTCAAGAGGAAATGATGTAAGATGGGGCATCTCTTGAAGATCCATGCTGTGAACAAGGTGCTAAACTCACTCAACAGGACTGTATTTATCCCTGTGAAAGGCAGCCATTGTAGCATTCCAAAATTTTCCTAAAATATTCTTCTTCAGCCCAATGTGAAGATTCCCACTTCGTGCTTCTTAGCTGTTGTCTGGCAGATGACAGCAGTCTGAGGGAACCTATTCTGTATCCCAGAAATGTCTTTACTAGTCATCCTACAGCAATTCCCTGTTTGACTCAATTATTTGATGTGAAATTTAATTTGACTTCATCTTCACCTGGCTAGTGTTGAAGTCATTCTTTCAAACTATTATCCTACGTAGAAACCTCCAAATCAAGTATGATTAACAGGTAAAGAGAGTGAAGAAAAAGAGCTTGCTACCAGAAGACATGGTGCTAGAAATCTGAGTAGCTAGGAAATCACTGAACAAGACCATGGGGCGGGTAGCAACTTCCTCAAAAGAACAGGAAGACAATAGGAGAACTGAGTCTTCACTTAGTTAATTGAAAGTAAAATACCCCAAAGCTTCTGACATCCCAGTACTTAAAACTGGCTTCCCAATAGGCTTGCATAACTTCGGTGGGATGGAGCCAAGTGACTGTCACTGTGTATGGAGGTTCCTTTCTGCTGAGACTGAGTAGTGAGGGCATTGGAAATAAGACTTATGAACTGACCACCAGAAGCAGGGGAGGGGCCGAAGTTAGAGTGCCACTCACCTAGGCAAGTGGTTTCTTCCCATCTCTAACATTCTCTGTCTTCTTGTCCCTTGAAATCGGGACGTGTGGGGTGCGAAACAGAGCTCTTGACTCCAGAGTGGCAGGAACCAACTGAGGAGGAATTTTGCAGACCAAGCTTGAAATTGTTGATAGTATTTATTAAAGAAATGCATGCTCCATACTCAAGACACTCTCAGATTTGCTGAGAAAGAGAAATAATCTCCACAATAATGGTCCATGAACTTAATTCCATATGGGGATTTGTGCAAGATAGCAAGGATTAGGGTGCTACATGTAAATAAACATTTAAATGCACAGTATGAACTCTTTGTTACTTATGGGAGACCAGCTTATAGAAGCGAAGCAAGACCTCAGTGAGATTCTTTGAAAACAATTGAGAGAATACATAATGACATGGGCAGCAACTGAAATTGTGACATGTGATTAAAAATAGTAAAACAGTAGTGTCTAAGTTGAGTTTGTCTGAATGAAGACTGTATACACACATACACACACTTGTGCATGTGTGTGCACACATGCTTATGCACACACACACATAGGCATATACACTTACACTATTTAGGTGAAAAGCATTATTAGATATCAATTAATAAAAGAATATCCATGTCAACTATGCTTGTCTCTCTGTGGTAAAAATTTTATCATGGATATTTTCATTGTAACTATAAAATATAACTTAGCATTTATATTTTACAGATTCATCCACCTAATTATCCTTAGAAAGAAATGGCCTAAAAATGTAAATCAGTTTTGTAACTGACTTCTTGGCTGGTTGTTTTATGGATAATTTGAGGTTTATTTATTTAAATATTTCTTCATCCATATCACTTCTTTCCATAGATAAAGGGATAGAAAAAAAAAACACTCATGTAAACAGGATAGTTCCCCAAACAAATAGTATAATTTATCAAGTGCTTTTTGAGGAAAAGAACATATACAGTAAATGGGCACAGAACATCGCGTGAACTTCTGATCGCTATCTAAAGAAATAGTCTCATCCAATGACTGATGGAAGTGGATGCAGAGATCCACGGCCAGGCCCCAGGTGGAGCTCCAGCAGTCCAATCGGCGAGAAAGAGGAGGGATTGTATGAGCGAGAGATGTTGAGACCATGATTGGAAAAAGCACAGGAACAAATAGCCAAACTAGTGGAAACACATGAACTGTGAACCAATAGCTGAGGAGCCCCCAACTGAATCAGGCCCTCTGGATAAGTAAGACAGTCAATTAGCTTGAACTGTGTGGGAGGCCCCCAGGCAGTGGGACCAGGACCTGTCCTTAGTGCATGAGCTGGCTTTTTGGAACCTGGGGCCTATGCTGGGACACTTTGCTCAGCCTGGGTGAAGGGAGGAGGGGACTGGACCTGCCTCCACTGAATCAACCAGGCTGAGCTGAATCCCCAGGGGAGTCCTTGCCCTGGAGGAGATGGGAATTGGGAGTGGATTGGGGGGAGGGCGGGGGTGGGGGTGGGAGGAAGGAGGACAGGGGAATTCATGGCTGATATATAAAATTAAATTAAATTATAAAATTAAAAAATTTGTACTTTTGAACTCTATTGTACAAGAAGTATACAGGGCACTATTCTCTGTTCTGACTTTACTGTGACCTAGAGATGGATGGGCACTGTAAGAGACTGTAAATCGATGTGTTGAATAGATGTGGGTACAGGAAGGGAAGAGGATGTCCTTTCCCAGTTAGTCATTTTGAGGTCATCTATCTGAACTAAGCATGGGCCAGTTCAGAACAGGGGGTTCCAGGCAGTCTACTAAAGGCATCGTTCTCTTTGATGATCTTACACAATAATAATTCAACCATTGCTTCTGAGAGAGAGAGAGAGAGAGAGAGAGAGAGAGAGAGAGAGAGAAATGAATGAATGAATGAATGAATGAATGAATGAGAACTGTATTCTGGTCACACAGCTTTCACTAGTCCAGCCACATCACTTATATCCGTGACTGTGGGCATCTCATCTGATTCACTAGTTCTTTGTCCTCGTTTATGAACGGCCAACATTTTTGGAACAGAGACGCAGTTGCTGCACAATTACTATCTCCTTAACCATCACCGCCATCATCATCATCTGCATCTTAAGCATCGCCATCGCCAAGATGAGCTACTGAGAAGCACCATGATCAATGAGTAATGACTGAAATTGGCTGAGATTGTAGTGAATCCATTTCTTACTTACACCCAAGGCCTCCCTGTTCCTGCCACAGTGGCCTAAACATGCACAAATGTTTCTGTCTTCCAGTTGTGTCTGAGCTAAAATTTCCCAGATAGTTTGACCATGCTGTCCACGAACAACCCCAGGTCAAGATTTTTCGAAAGTCGTGCTTTGCAACTTCTCTCATTGTTTTTCTTCTCTTTTTTGACTAAATTGTCCAATGACCATCCTAGCACCTTTCAACTCCAGCAGGTTCTCTCTCTCTCTCTCTCTCTCTCTCTCTCTCTCTCTCTCTCTCTCTCTCTCTCTCTCTCTCTCTCTCTGCAGATGAAAAGAGCCACACAAAATCATTGTTACTGGAATTAACAGATCAGAAGGAAAATACAGATTCTAATTTTCTCCCAAGAGATTAAAACTTCTGTTCTCAAAGTATAGTCCTACTTGATAAAATTCAAAATAATTATATGTCTGAAGGTTTCCTGTGGGAAGATGATTCGTGTTCATTTGTGTGTATGTATTCACCACATACCATGGGCCATAATCACCACATTAGCCTACCGCTTTGTACAGATATGTCCTGGAATAGTCATTGCTGTGGCCCGCTTGTATTTCCTCTTGTATTCTGTGCTGATAAGTCAAGGAATGGACTGTTATCATAAACATGGCAGCTCTGCTCTCCCCTTCTATTTTTTTCCTCTTAGATTGGTGTTCAGCTAAAATTTGAAATACTGTCAATGTTTAGATAGAGAAGACAGAGCAGTTGACCCCATTTTTGTGACACAGAAACTGAGGCTTGGTGGCTAGCTGACTTTCTGTATTCTCAATAACCACTGCAATTGTACAGCCCTAAGATTCCTCAGCGTGTTGATGTGTCACCAACTCAGTCTTTGCCCACAGAGCTTGGGTCTTGGCCAGTGGGGCAAATGGAAGACTATGAGATTACACAGGCTGAGAACCTCAATGTGTATGTGTGCATATGCGTGTGTGTGTGTGTGTGTGTATGTGTGTGTGTGTGTGCATATGCATATATACAAGAATACTCTATGTAGCTTCATTTTTCTAAAATTTACTTTCTGATACTTTCTGGTATGGAGTATTCAGCCTTAATCCTGATTTTCATAAATGCTTATTTTTAATAATGATCAACATTCTTCTCTTTTAATCCATTTAAATCCATTTTGCAAACAACGTAACTAAGAAAGAAGCATTAAATTTAAGCTAAAAATATCATGTGAATAAACAATTAACATAGTGCAATGCACCACTACCAAAAATTGTCCACGCAATTACCTAGACATATTTTTATAGAAAAAAAAATAGACTGTGAAGGGGAATTTGAGTTAAAAATCACTGGGTATTCAGCCAAGTTTAAAAGATAAACCCCTTTGTTGTTGTTTTTCCTGAGTGATCCCACACGGGAGGCCTGCAGATGCCATATTTCAAATCATAGGAAATTACAGCTTAGCAAGCGCTCTCTCCCTGTGGGCTCAAATAAAATTTCCTGAAGGCTCGGGATGATCTCCAGGCAGGGAAGGAATTGTATCTGCTCCAGAGAGGAAATCTCTGTGTCACAAGGGCGTGGACGCCACGCCTTGCCTGTTCATCCTGAGTCCGTGCGAGGTTTCCTAAATAAGGGGACCTCCAGCAGGGCTGCCATGGAGCCTTGACCCCCAGCCTGCTTCAGAACCAGACAGAGCGCCCAAACTGAGTCCCAGCCTGTTTCTCGCCCTCACTCCACTACGACCTCCGATCTATGAAAACAAAGTATTTTATTTTCATAAAGACTTTCAGTTTGAATCGTCTTAATGCATATCTGCCAGGACGATTATTTCTAACTATCCTTATCCTTATTTTTTTTTCTTTTTACAGACCAAATATCTCAACAGTAATTTTTCTTTCTTTACTTTTTTTTTTTAAGTTCTTCATATCTGTTCTGAAATTCCTTTGTATGATGATTCAAACAAAATGTCACCCTATTCAAACTCAAGGACCATGGTGATATTTTCTGTTTGACATGAGATAACGTCAGTTTTATTTCTGTCAAATGTAATTTAGACGCCACCAGCATTCAATATCTATGTCACCAATTAAATCATAGAATATTTTAAATGTGACAAAAAAATTCAACAAGGACAGATAGACACAACACGGAAAGAATCTTTGAGAGGAAAGAAATATAATTGACACCCCTTCTGCCTTGAGCATCGATTTCTATTTATTATTACAATTCTTTGAGGCACTAAGATTGGATGCAGATACGCTATCCTGGAAGTGTATGATTGAAGAGGATGCTGCCCGCATCACTTCCTCTATGAAAATTTGTTTACCAAAATTAAACTTGATGTTCATTTAAAAGGACTTTGAAGTGTGTGGGGTGGGGGTGGGGGCAAAGGGGGGGGTTGGGGGTGATTTGAGCTGGGGTTTTTGTATTTGTCATTTGTTGTTCTTTTTTAATTTTTTCTTCGACTCTTAATTCTTTACTTTTGAGATTTCCCTGACTTCAGTTCGCTGCTGCCTCCTTGACAACCCAGAATCCCAGCAAAGTGGTGAAGTTGAGTTTGCCTAAACTTCCCTGTGGGCAGAGTAGAGCTGTGTACAGGGCCACTTTTATCAGCCAAAGCTAGGCTGACTTTGAAAATTCCTCCTGAGGAACAGCCATCAGCAGATCCTTCTCACATTCATCTAATTTCCAAGCCTTGATGTGACGTATGAAAGAAGAAGAAAGTGACAACAAAAATCAATGTGTCTAAATAGTCTTGCTTCGAAATATACCTGCCACTGGCTTAACTCAGAAATTGGGTGGGATATTAGATCTGATATCTTTTTTGTTGCTTTTTCTTTTCTTTTTTCTTTTTCTTTTTTTTTTTTTTTTTTTGCTTTAGAATTACTTTTAGTACCTACAGAGAAAAAAGACTGAGCGTCTCCTCTTAGCTTGCATACAGGATGAGAATGCTTTATTAAAAAGAATTTAAAATTATAAACGTGTAAAAGGGTCTGTCGCTGCCCATCATTGTATTGAGCCTTTATTGCCTTTTTATCAATGTGCTTCTGATTAAAATAAGTCCTGCTGCATTTCAGGGAAATCGGAGGCTTTGAAAAATGGCAGAGAAAGATTATTCTTTAAGAATTTAACTTATGTATTTTAAGTAAAGAAAGTATAATATGCTATAAATTATGCTTCTGTAATGCTAATAGTTTTTACCATTGGAATTTGTAGAGGAAAGATTAATATTCGAGTGAATTTTCAACACATGCTTGCTCTGCTAGATTTCCTATAGAAATATGCCATAAAAGCATACATATCTATAAACTATCTGCCAATTATTTTTCTATTTTACATAACCTTTTGCCAGCTACTAAGCCTTTAACCAGAAAGATAATATATAAATAAAAGTTTAAAAAACCCCAGATGTGGAAATGTGCTGTTTTACAAACCAAAGAAAGAATTCAAGTTGACTCCATGGATTATAGAGTTGAAAAACCACTGGTTCACTTTTTTTAATAAAAGGCACCCTTTTAGTAAAATATCACATCAAGATAAATTAGCAATTTTAAACACATTGTGATCTTTCATACTTTTTTTTCAAAAACATACAACGTGCCAAAAAATTTTACAAAGGTAATTGTCTGTGTTTAAACAAAGCAATAAAAGCCATTCAGCCTTCCAGTCACACATAAATGAATTTTCTTTTCAAAGGATATTTACCCTTTAAGGGGACATTTTTAACCTTGTGACACCATAAAATTCCGTGCACGCAAAGTTATTTGTTTTTGCTTTGCTGGCCTTCATTTTTTTTAAACCAAATTTTTTCCATGAACTTTTCATGTTATTCAACTCCAGATAGTTTTAATAGTTTAATACCTGATTCATGAGGGACAATCTGTTTGAAAATAATATTAATGTTGGTGTTCAGTAACAAGTTACAGAAAGCCAAACAGACACACTCACTTTTGTGCCTTTTTCAAATTCTTTTGAAAATACACTGAACTCCCTCGTATGTTCAGCTCTACCAAGTTTTAACATTAGCTGAGCATGAAATGAACTTTTGAAACAGAGGAGAGGATTCGTCTACAATGTAACTGGTACCTGGGAGGGGGGGACACGGGAGAATGTTCTTGCAATCCCAGGATTTTAGTCCCTGTTATTAGAGGTGCTGGCATGTGAGAAGCAGAACCTGTGACCAGGAAGCACCAGACAGGGCCAGTGCTTTTAACAGTCTCCAAGCTGCTAATTTTAAAAGACCAAAGACCAAAGCTCTTTCTGAAGTAGCAATAGCTACAGTTTTGCTGTCTCACAATATCATCAGTGCAATGAAGAGGCATTATCTACCAACCCACCCTGCAATATTCCTTTTGCATCAGACCAGTAAGATTTAAAATACATGTGTGTGTGTGTGTGTGTGTGTGTGTGTGTGTGTGTGTGTCGGGGGTTGCCTATTTGACATTGAGATAGTTTTCTTATAAAACTAGTAACATCAACAATTGACCTGTAAAATTAAATGTGTCATCGAAGAAAAGAACAAGCCAATGGACTTGGTATTTTGTCAACTTATTTTCTTTATTCTGAAATATATTTACATTTTCAAAAAAATAAAATACAAGAGGACAATTAATGCAAATATGTAATATGGAGCTAAATCATTTATTCTGCGCTGCCTTGGATACAGCAAGGTTGCTGCCAGAGGAACTTTAGAAATCTAAAAAGGAAGGGGTGTGTCTTAGGGGTGAAGCAAACGAATACCCTAAAACAAATATGTACCACAGACCTCAGGAATTTAAAAGAGTATATCTCAACTGTCAACAATAAAATGGCAATGATTTTTGTGTGTGTGTGAAATATTCTTGACGAGAATTTTATTCATTGTTTAGTTTGTAGAACTGACAATGTAACTTACTCTAAATAGTGTTCCAAGTGGCCCTTATAAAAAGTATTGAGATGGGAAATTGTTTGTGACATACTGAAGGTCAAGCGTGTGAAGAACCGAGGCAACAGACCCATCAAACAGCAGTAAATGGAGGGCTTTGTCTTTAAGTTATGAAGAGCGTGGATGTAGTTGATTCTGCCAGGCAGTGTCCTGCAGATTTCTGGGCATAAGACAGATGGCAGTGCAACCAAGCTAGAATCCAGACCTTCCTTCTTTCCCTCTGGGTCTAACTCCTATTATCCACTTGTAAATTAACCTGTCAATTTATCAATCAACACCATCTTGATTCTCCCCAGTTCCACAGCCCAGCCTTGCGGTGAATTTGCCTCGTAAATAACTGGGAGCCCCGTGTTTGTTAGTATTGTGAATGAGTTTATTATCACTTTGATGGCTGCTATGAATCACAAATGCTGCTGAGAGGCTGATAAGAAAAAAGTACATGCACACATTAACAGGGTTGAAACTATTTTAGAGATAAAAGATGGAGTAACTGTGATAGCAAATCATTTAAATTGAAAAAAATGACTAAAAATTGTATTTGTGTGCATGTGTGTATGCATTCGTGTGTGTGTGTGTGTGTGTGTGTGTGTGTGTGTGTTGAACAATCCTCTGCTTAGAGTAAAACAGAGAGTGAGAACTGCACTGAATTTATGTTCATGAGAGTGTCTGTGAGATGATACAAGTGGACAACAGTGACTCCTGGTCCAGCAAGACAATGGTATATTAGATGAATTAGTTGCAAAACATTTGAACACAGCAGGCTTTATTCTAAGACTCTATGGACACATTTACATTTTAGGAGTGGCAATGAGAACTTCATAATGATGAAAAGGAAGAAATTCTGAAGTATGTATGTATAGATATGCAGAAATGCTGCTGTCAATAGAAAGCACAGATCTATTTTGCAGTACACATTAAGTACTACTAAGAAATAGTTTGTGAATTTAACATATTAATAAACAATTGACATTAGAGTGGTAATTATTTAGTTTTTTTTTCTTGTTGTCCCTTTAAGCTACTTATTTGACATGTATGATGATATTTAAGTGAGGTTAATTTAGAATTCTTTGACAAATGGTCACATATTAAAATACATGAAATCAGTTGAGTATCTACAAGTCCATATAAGATTTTTCTCAATGTGATTATTCTTTTTACATTTGGAAATACAATATTAATATAAATCCATGTTTTATAGAATATACAGAGGTACATATTGGGCTTTTGTACCTGTTATTAACTCGCACTTACTTTGAAGGATTACATTAAATTATGAGGTATTTAGGACTGTTATAAAACTAGTTATGTGAATGACTTTCCTTCAAAGCAAGCTGCACAGTTTACAGCGTAGGTATAAGGTGGAAACTAAACCTTCTAAATTCCTAAAGACACTCATTCTCTTTGCAATTATGTTTTACATTTTTAAGTATTCATTTTATTTTTATCACAACTCCAAAATGTCTTTTAATATTTTTGAACTGGTTATGTGGCTTTTGTTAAAATTTATGCTTACAGGAATCCTAAATTCAGTCAGGTGGGTCTGTAAAGACAATAGCTCTACAAAGATACTTTTATTTTTGTTATACCGAGTGGCTATCATTTGTAGGTGACTCGGGAATTTCCTGAAATATTATTTAGGTACAACATGATGCAACTGTGAGGTATGGAGTGTAGTTAAAATTCTTGGACTTGCAAGTCAGAACAAACCATCAGTCATCTCTTGGGAAATACTTCAGCACAATTAAGACACTGCATAAAAAAGGAATATTCCACAAATGTTATTATACCCAATATGTCATCAGTAGAAATGTGATAAAAATGAAACTATTTGTTAGAATGCAATTTAGAGAACTTGATAGGTTGTCTATTTTATTCAGTTTATAATTAAGATAGTGTTTAAATCTGAAATGAATTCTATATATGCATGCTCAGTAGACTATAGCCCAACAATAAGAATGGAATCACATCTCATTTTATCGTAAATTGTGTAATAAGCGATAAGGTAAAAACTAGCTCTAAAATCCTTCCAGCAAAAAATGAAACAGAGCGACCTCAATTGCCCTAATTCCTTCTGCTTTTTTCCTCTTTTTTTTTCAAGTCTCTTCATTTTCCCTCTGTTCACATTATTAGCTTACACATGAGTGCGTTATTAGAAAATAACAAAGCCAAACAGGGGGACTTGGGAGGAGGGAGACAGGTCCCTTCTACAGCTGAAAGGTATTCCCATTCCGTTTGCTAGGAGTGGCAAAAATAGTTTTATAGTCAGGGAGGGACAATGACCTTTCTCTTTCAACAAGCTTGGTGGTTGGTCTTTTGATGGAAAAACTAGGGGATACAACATCTGGTAGTTTGTGTTACTGAGCTTAGCTGAGGTCTTAACGATGTAAGCAGATTATTCTTGAAGTAGAACAAAAAAAATTCCGGAAGACTCAATGGACTATTTAAAGTTATTAGGCGGTGAATTCTACCACTTCAGAACTCTTTTCTGATTCATTTTCCCTTTAGAGCTCAGCTTTGGGAGAGATTTTTGTTTCCCCTTAAAAATCTACCTCGTTCCATCCCCGTTGACTTTTTTGGTGGTCCACAGCTGTTTTGTCATTCACCCTGGCCTCCTTTTCTTTCGCCCCCCATCACAGCAGAAATGATTACTCTGCTGATTAAATTTTCTTCTTCAAAACTTTCAGAAGCTGTTCTCTACCCTCGGGAGTCACTTGCTCGAGCAGAGGGGTCGAGCAACACCAAATAGCACAGCCAAGTCCCAGCAATTTTGCAGAATTGAAAAATATGAACAGGAGCAATGGGTGAGGAAAAAAAAAAAGGAAGGAAGCACCTGGTCCAGAATTCTAGGCAAGAAGATAAACAGAAGACAGGACTAAGCAGCCCCGTGAGAGTCTGTTTTCACAGGCGTGCTGTTATGATCACACTGGAGGTTTGTGTTGCTTACTCTAGTTTAAAAAAAAAAAAAATGGTTTGAGGCTGGCTATATTTTTTTTCCTGGTAAAGAAAAAATAAATACAAATGAGACAAACATGCAAGGATTAGAAAAATCCTTAGCATTCATTTGAAAGGAAGAAGAGATGTTCAAATTGGAACAAGTCAGTAGATAAACATGCTAAACATATTGGGTATTCCAGGTTACTTGACTTAACTTGGGCAAGGATTTGTTGATAGAGTTATTGTTTTATCTTAAGTTCTAACCAGAGAAAAGTTCAGAAGTTTCAGGGTCAGCCCACCTAGACAGCAGAGAGTCTGTCATCCTGGACAGAGGGGAGCCTGGGTACACAACCCTGCTCTACTATAGCACCTTGCATTCTAGCTGTGAAGCAAGGGAAGTGATAGATGCACACAGCAGCTTCAGTCTCTTCAGTGGTGACAGTCCTGCTGGTTGCCAGAATTCTGTCTTAGGTCAGTCACCCTGTCCTTGGGTCCAAGTGTTCCCCAGACAGAAAAAGGCAATATTCCTAAAACAGAAAGGAATAGAACAGGAAATAAAGGAGGGAAGAAGGAAGGAAGAGAGCCTCAAGAAATTCACTGGAAAATAACACTTGACAACTCCCAGTGTTAGAATCATTACATAGTAAAAACTACAACTAACGTGATTTGTTCAGTATTTGGGGAAATCATGTGTTGTTTCATAACTTCGGTAATGCTAAATGTAATTCTCCATGTTACTATGAGTTTCTAAACATCTTTTAGACTTTCCAGAATCATGAGGAACAGCAGGAATCTGTGTCACACAGGACATGATTCCAGCTCTGATTATTTTTAAAGAATGTGACCTACTAGACAGACTACACCCTTATGTCACATATATTATGGCACTTTCAGGCTTTAATTTCTACATCTTAATAAAATGTTCCATAAGCCACTTATAATTAAAAGTCTTAATAAGTAAGAATAGCAAAAGTCACTTTTCCATCCTTTACAGGGCTTTCTTCTCTTTATCAAAATTGATGTTTGAAGGAATGTTTATCAAATTGAGCTAAATGTAGACTGATCTTTTTAGTTTTATCAGTATTTGCCAGACATTGTGTTCACACAGACACTATTGGAAACTAAGAGACATGTTTGGGTATTTTTATCCTCTCAATTTACCTTAAGATTTGATAGATTGTTTAAAAAATAAAAGATCACTCACTGCTGTGTGTCATGTTTTCCTTCCTCAGCACTTGAATGCCTCCAATTGCCCATGCAAACACACTTTGGGCGTTAGGCACTTGTCTGCCCATCAGCTTTCTCAGTTGCACATTTGAGGTATCACTTGTGAAATTCTACTGAAAGAAAGTGTCCACTTGTGGTCATATGGGCAACTGTATAACCAGGGTATTGGCAGAGAAGCAATGGCAAAAGAGAGACCATTCAAACAGAGGGACTCGTGAGCTATCACCCAGTTTCTCCTTCACCAGCCGTTATTCCCACCAAATGTTCATCACACTAAGATTGGTTTCACCTTTTTTCTCAGTATTTAAACTTGAAACCCCACCCTATCATAATGGTAGACGCATTTCTGAGTCAACTATGGGATTCTTCTTTGGTTAAGGAAATCAACTGGGAAGACTCTGCCGCTGGTATGTGACATGGTGAGCTGTGCTGCAGAAGTGTACGTTCCCCTACAGCTCTTTATTCCTCTCCCTGAACCACTCACTTGTCTTAGTTATTTCCTGTACACGTCTATTTCTTCATGCAGGACCAGGAGGAGGGACCAAGCCCATCCTGCCTAGACCAGACCTTAACTTCTTCCATGAATCCTTCTCCCGGGCTCCACAACCAACCATTCATGTCTTCTTTCATACCCAGTTCCCTCCTATTGTCCAACTTAAGTTGATTGTTACCATTTCCATTGTTTGCTCTCCAGCCTACCAAAGCTGCCTACAGACTGCCAACTAAGACCAGGCACATGTGGGCTTCCTCTCCACATTCATTTCTTAGCTGTTTGCCATCCAGCATCTTTCTGATGATAAGAACAGTAGGAGACAAAAACTAGGCCAACAGAAGACCTGAAAACTTATTACCTACCTCCTCACTTAACTGAGGGGAAACCAAGAACCAGGAATGACCTGTCTTCAGCTAGAAAATGAACCAGAGCCCAGGACTTCAGTCCAGCTCTGTGTGCATTCCCCTGGTTCCTTTTATCCCCTCTATATTTCAGTTGATCACATACAGTTTTTCTTGGGAAAATATAATTAATTGTCTTATATATAAAATGAATCTTTCTTCACTAAGTTATAAGACCCAAAACCTGAGCAGTGTCTCATACCCACACACCTTTATGTCTGTCCCTCTAAATTTAGCACAGTGCCTTGCAACAGTGACTATATGTTTTGAACAGAGATGGACCAAAAGGCAACTCTTCATGATTCATGTTTCCCCTCAAGCAGATGTCCAAGTGCTCAAAGTAGGACTTCTATGTTCCTGTTCTTGCGGTTTCTAATTTTCCCAATGCATGAAAATCAGCTACATGAGGATCTTTACACCACTACCATTGATATTAATTGCTTTCAGTGGCTGTATTAAATCTTCACAATATTTCAAGGTATTCACCATTATCATTAGCCACAATGTAAAATTAGTAAAATATCTGAGAGAGTTAAAGGTATTCATATTCAACCACAGATAACCAGTATCACATTCAGAAGATGATCTGCTATAGGCCATATCTGTGATGTTTAGGGTTGAACCAGCAGGATGAACCTCTTCATGCTATGGCAGCTGCCTTATTTGCACATATGTTGCTTTATGTTAAACATACACATGTTGTGATCACCTAGGATGCAAGTATACTTTAACATATATCATACCAATACTCTTGCATCAAAATTTCTGATTGCCTTTGAGCCCTTCTTTGAATTGACTTCACCAATTTAACTGTTTTGATCACTGGTCTTCAATCTGGATCCTCCCACACTTGCACTTGGGGACTGGTTTTGCCTTCAGAAGTATATCTTCAGCAAGCTAATAGGGTAATTTTTATTTACCTCTGCATCTTTTTTTTTCTTTTTTTCTCCTTTTTTTAATTAGAAGATTTTCTATTCATTTTACATACCAACCACAAACTCCCCTGTCCTCCCTCTTCCCACCCCCAGCCTTCTCCCCATTCCCACCTCCTCCAAGGCAAGGTCTCCCATGGGGAATCAGCAGAGCCTGGTACATTCAAATGAGGCAGGTCCAAGCCCCTCCTCCCTGCACCAAGGCTGCGCAAAGTGTCTCAACATAGGCACCAGGTTCCAAAAAGCCAGCTCATGCACCAGGGGCGGGTCCCGATCCTACTGCCTGAAGGAACCCTAAACAGTTCAGGCTAAACAACTGTCTCGCTTTTCCAGAGGGTCTTACTTCTGCATCTTATTGAAGATTATTCATTTTGTTTCCTTCATTCATTGAACTATTATAAAATATTTTGTCTTTTTGTGTGACAGACTCTTCTCCTAGAGGGAAAAAAGAAACTATACTGAAGTAGACATCAAGACCAATTGCTGCAGTTAACCATTGGATGATACATGAGAGATATTATTGTAGGAGTCAAGAGGATGCACACAAGGGAGGCTATGTTCACTTCAACCATCTATAGGCTACTTGTGGAATAGATCACTTGATCTGGGGGAGAAAAAAAATGAACAAACCTTGCCCGTCTTGATAATGATACAAGCTATCTGCCTCAGAAGTGGCTTCAGACAAGTGGATCTCCACTGTCACACCACTATACCTGACCATTATTGTGGAATAATAGTCCCTTGAAAAGAATGTCTGGACCATAAGTATAGGAAGCAATGAACTCACAGACACAGAATGAAGATGCCTACAATTGAAGTAATATGTTCAGCCTCTTACTTACTTTCAATATATCTTCTTATGCTTTAGTCATAACAAAAGATTTAATAGCAGTTAAATAGATAATTCAATGCATAATTCACTCTCTCATATAAATCAAGAAACAGTGGTTTTTAAATCATAGGTTTAAATATTAAAATAGCTTAAAAACAAGTAGGTCAAACACAGGTAAGGAAACTGAGAACCAAGGAAATGCTGGGGGCAGGGGAGGTTACTGCACTGAATTTTAGCTTGCATAGCTGTAATAATCAGAGTATCATGGAGGAAGTTGAAATTCAATGCATTTACACTACCACATGAGGCTCATATTTTACCTTGAATTTCTATAGTACAGTCTATTTCTCTAGTACTCATCTATTCCCGCTGTCATGATAATGGTCATCAGCTGCGACGACCAAAATTATTCTGAAAGCTTGATAAGAATGTCTTCACAAGGTTTCATTTTACAAGTCAAATGTTGGAGGGGGATAAGGACATAGATCAATGGGTAAAGTGGATGCTACACAAGCATGGGGACCTAGGTTAAGATCACCAGCACCAACATGCTATGTATGTACAGTGGTGCATATCTGTAATCTCAACGCTGGAAACAGGCAGATCCCAGGGATCTTGGACAGGCCAAAATAGCTGAATCTGCAAATAAGAAAACCTATCTCAAAAAAAAAAAATCAAGTGGAATATGATAGAGGAAGATAGTCAGAAAGAGAGAAAGAACACAATTCTACCAACTATCATTAAATCCTTATATGACAGAAACTGTGCTATACTTTGAGAATCCAAAGCAAAGCTGACTGACCCATTCCATTCATTCTCTCCTAGAGGTTTCAGACTCATGGTGAGTTTTGCAAAGTAGAAATGTCAGTGTCCATAGGTAAAGCTACAAGTCAGCAGTATTTAAATGATGAAAAACAATGATTTCCACACCAAAAAAAAAAAAAAAAACCAAACCACAAAGTGAATTCAGTTAGTCCCTAAATGCAAAGCTGAAAGGTCAAAGTGTTTCTTTACTTAGCAAAAGGGGTTCTAAGACTAGTAGTTTCTATACAACACAAAGTGTTACAAATCTAAATCTATTAGTCCAAGAAATTTTAGATCATTAGCTGTAAAACCTAAGGTGGTCCTTCTCTCAAGAGAACAATTTGGTTTTAGATACCACCCACTGCTGTGGGATGGTCTGTATGTCAAGTGTGTTGCTGATTGGTCAGTAAATAAATCACTGATTGGCCATTGGCAAGGCAGGAAGTATAGGCGGGACAAGGAAAAGAATTCTGGGAAGTGGAAGGCTGAGAGAGAGACACTGCCAGCCGCCACCATGAGAAGCCGCATGGGAAGATCCCGGTAAGCCACGAGCCATGTGGCAAGGTATAGATTAATGGAAATGGATTAATTTAAGATATAAGAACAGTTAGCAAGAAGCCTGCCACGGCCATACAGTTTGTAACTAATATAAGTCTCTATGTTTACTTGATCGGGTCGGAATGGCTGTGGGACTGGCGGGTGAGAGAGATTTGCCCTGACCGTGGGCCAGGCAGGAAAACTCTAGCTACAACCCACAATGAACCAAGGTAATTATTCAAATCCCTGACCTAGGAAAAAAGTAGTAGAGAGTGTCACACTAGGGATGCAATGGCTGTGAATGATATCCTTGTTTTCACATGCCTTTATTCTACCCCGGGATTGTCATCCTGAAACATGGGGTGTGCAAGTGGTCTTTGTTCTCTATGATGACCAGCAAAGCTAGGATTGAGAGCTGTGTCTGCACAGGGGCAGACTGCCTATCTTCTGCACTTACTCATGGTACAGCAATAGTCCCACACTGAGACTAGGTAAGACCATGGAAGTAAAGTACCAAGAATTTGTTCCCAATGTTACTTTGGATTCTTATACACTATCAAATGGAAATCTTACCTCTTCAAAACTTCAATGCAAACCATTTTTTGTAAAGAGTAAATGGCTATAAAATGCTTATGAGCCGGGCGGTGGTGGCGCACGCCTTTAATCCCAGCACTCGGGAGGCAGAGCCAGGCGGATCTCTGTGAGTTTGAGGCCAGCCTGGGCTACCAAGTGAGTTCCAGGAAAAGGCGCAAAGCTACACAGAGAAACCCTGTCTCGAAAAACCAAAAAAAAGAAAAAAATGCTTATGAAAATCTATGTTCTCATATATTTTATGTACCTTGAGATAATCGAGATTAAATTATAAAAGCTAAATTTTGTACTGTATCTTTGATACAGGACAATAACCACATGATCTGTCCTACGAAATGGTATCACACTATCCCTGCCTTTAAAGACAGGGAGCATGTGTCCCTGTCTTTATGTTGAAAACCTGTTGATTGATTTTAGTTTTCAATCTAATTTGGTTCATTTCCCCCTTTAATGTTCCTACCAAGTTAGGTGAAGATAATCAGCTCAGGAAAAGAGGAGTACTTTTTAAATAATTCATGGAAAAACTTGAAAAAGTTTAAATCTATTTTTATCGTCTGAAAATACCTCATTGCCTTTCTGAGTTTATAAGTAAAGTTATCCAATCAGGTCCTGGTTTCTTGGGATTCAAAACTAGGAAAGCCTTCTGAACTTTGAATCATATTTCATATCTCTCCTAGGTACAAGCCTACACTCTGAATTTTTCCATAAATACCACATGTCTAAGCACATACTAAAATTAGATTTTTCCTACCAATGGAGGGGGTGTGAGATATTCACACCAGAGAGAAGTAAGGCTTCTTTCATGATGTATGGCTATTCTTGGTCTTCTCCAGTAGGTGTAGAGCTCAGACCACTTTGCTGAATAATTTGTCTAACTTTGCTAGTAGCTCTTTATTCATCAAATCCTCTATTCCACTTAGAAAACATAGGTGCTAAATTTTAATCTGATACTAAAATCCAACATTTATCATGGACTTGATGTTCCTGTGTTGAGCTGGGTGGATTTATTTTGGTTGACCTCAATGGTCTCTTTCAATGCCAGCATGGGTAGTCTGATTGGACAGTATATATTACTAGAACAATACAAACACAGAATAGAAAATTCCAAGCTGTTACATCCCTGGTTCCTTAAAAAATACTTTCTTATGTGTTTAAATAGCCTGCCTTTCAGCATGCTCTGTATTCACTTCTAAAGAGTCCTAGCATTTCAAACTCTTGGGTAAGAATGAAGTGACAGGTCATAAGATTATCTTCAGTGGAGTCCTTCCTGTCCAGAAAATTGGCATAGTCAGTTCTCCAAAGGCAGAGGAAAAGTATGGGAAAAGGACATGATAGAGCTGTGAGAGAATGTTCACAGGGTGTTCCCCAGATTACAGACTGGTAAGAGAAGTCCATAGAAGGCTATAGTATGGGAAATAGAGTTTTCTGTGGAGTCTTCACAAGGCCCCGAAGCAGATGTTTTTCATCAGCAAATCCTTTTACTAGTAGATTTGTGAGGCCTGTTCAGAACAGCCCTGGGAATTTCTGTGTGTGGGGGTGGCCAACGCAATAGTTCAAATCACTAACAAGAATTTGGCCAAAGCTATTATTTCTCTACTGCCAAATCTTGCTCCTGAACATGCAGCTCTTTGTATTTGCAGAACAGACACAATGTGTAAGGGCTTCAACAAACACCAACAGCAGCAAACAGAAACACACAAAAGCTTAGCTTTTATTAAAATAATTTTAAAAGATAACTTCTTTTACCAAGCAGCTATGTGCCTTGAAATTAATTTCAGTCAATGTTTGAGAAGAGCAACTCAGTGGGAGCTGAACAATGATATGAATATCTGTGGTAATAGCTTAATTGCTAACTTGCAAATAATTTTGGAAATTAATAGGCTGCCAAATATTCAATTTGGCCCCATCACAAAAAATAGCTCATTTTTTGAATTGTAGACCTTAAATATGAAGTTATAATCAAATTTGATAGAATCTTTGACTAATTACCATATGAATCTATTCAACTGCCATTTATTGAGTATCATCTGTGTGCCAGGCAACAGTCCTCATGCTAAAGCCTGCCTACTGCCTTTGTGTGCTTGTGTCCAACTCAAGAAAGAGCAGAGACAATTAGTCCAGTGAAAAGGATGCAGGGCATGAAGGTCCTTATGCTTTGGTTCAAGATCATGGCCAATGAGGGGTAAAGAATACATTTCAATGCCAGAGAATTTAGTCGGAATATATTTAGCCAAAGCAATCCACTTCCATAACATACAATGGATTTCTAGACATTGGGCTAGTGGCCTATAGAAAGTAAAGGCAAGCAATCATGATGGGAATTGGAGAGATGGCTCAATAGTTAAAAGCACTGGCTATTCTTCCAGAGGGCCCAGATTCAATCCCCAGCATCCTCATTGACGTTCACAGCCTTCTGTAACTCCAGTCCCAGCAGATTTGATGATAGTCTCTTTTGGCTTCCAAAGGCCCCAGGAATGCACATCATACACGGAAAACATAAACACATGGCACTCATTCACATAGTATTAAAAAATAAAAGAACAGGAGGAGACATAACTTCCAGTATGGGTGAGAAGAAATGGAAGTGGATTTGGGATAAAATAAAGAATAAAGATCATTGACATGTTTAGAAATCACTCTGAATGTCAGAGAAAGTGGGTAAGATGGGGCTGAAATTATTTTGAGCCCCATCTTGAAAAAGTGAATGAGAGGTGTCACTTATCAATAGATGAAACAAAGAAACAAAGCAGATTTGGGGAGATGCGTCTGAATTCTGGTCTGAAATTAAAAAGAAATCTGTTAGTTTGTGGACACACGTGTCCTTTGCAGGGCATTCTTCATTCTTAACATGGCTGGGACATCATCAATATATTTAGGAATGGCTAAAGCCATGGGTATGGATGGGTTCCAAAAAGATCCTTTATTGGACTATCTAACTGTGCACAGTGTTAGAGAATGAAGACTGGGTATCTGGTAGCTAACGCTAAATGCCCGTGCTGATATGTACTCGATAGTTGACTGTTTAGTTATTTAACCAGGCTCAGCCTCAATTTTCCTGCCCAAGTGAATATATAGTAATGTTGTCCATTGTCATGGGTTTGGGAAAAAAAAAATAACACAATCCAGTAAGGTGTTAGTACATAGCCTGTAGCCAATGGATGCTAGCCATTATTGTTATTATTGTTGTCATTATTATTAAATGATGATCAGAGAACAAAGAATGAACTTTTGTGTAATAGCCATGTTTAGAGCACACACAATCCACACACATAAGGCTCAACATCAATGCAGATTTTCCTGAATGAAAAGTGAAAACAGAGCACATAATCAATCCTGCCGTATAGATCCCATTCTAGGTCGAATCATGCTGCTCATCGCACTCCAGAGACCTTCATCGTAAGTGGATTGATCTGATGGTCAATTTAGAAATTTTCTAGGTGTTATTCTATGGGTGATAATACAAAAGGACCGCACGTGCCCTGTCTCAGAAAAAGTACAGTTTGTGTGCAGTTTCACAGTGTCGTAGTGATGTCATGTCCATCATCCAAAATTTCCCAGGCCTCTCAGTGACGGGAGAG
This sequence comes from Peromyscus eremicus, assembly GCF_949786415.1. Lineage (NCBI taxonomy): Eukaryota > Metazoa > Chordata > Mammalia > Rodentia > Cricetidae > Peromyscus > Peromyscus eremicus. Next base: position 128,335,467 of record NC_081416.1, on the reverse strand, counting down.
AAGTGGCTTGGAGTGGGAAGACAGTTTTTATCCTTCCAACACTGTCAGCTTGAGTGGTTTCTGCATGCCAATGTCTCCCTCACTGGTAAACTTTAGACAAAACTAGCCTCCTACCAGAGCAACCACTGCTAATAAACTAAACAACGTAAGTAGTTAATATTGAATTGAATAATACGTGTAAAAATCTAGACTCCAAATGGACTCTCAGAATTATTGGGGTACTTTTCATCAAGAATTAAATCTCCAGGGTTCATCAGCAACAACATTGCTCAAAAGCATGCTATAACCCAGTCATATTCAAACAAGTTCTTTGGCGGCCAAAGAGGTTTAGACAGCGTGAGACAAATTTTAAGGATCTTGGTTCTAACTGCTCAGAAGTATGGCTCTCATTCATAGAGTGGGAGTTAATTCAGTTGCCTTCTTTCTTGTAATGGAGAGGTGTTCTTTTTAAAAGGAAGAAAAGCAGTTGATTTTTCTACTTTGGAAATGGCCACAGAGGCTTCCGAATAATGCGAGATCACACATCTGGCACCGGAGAGGCTTTGGCAAGAATTTGATTAAATCTGCCACAATTTGTGTCAACAAATGTTGCCAGGTAAGTGGCAAAGAAGGTTGGCGTGGTTGTGCCAAGGGCACCAGGTACAGCAGCTGTTATATTGAATATGTTGACTAAGAAGAAGCCAGGCTCCACCATGGGAAATGAACTGCTTCTGGAATAATGGAAGGCATTTCATCCCTTAAACAATTATACCAAATCTATTCCTTGAGAAAGATTAACTTCTTTTCAAAAACTGCGTGAAACTTGGAGTAAGCAGAACAAAGAGAAGACAAACACACACACACACACACACACACACACACACACACACACACACACACAGAAGAAACTGTTTTTGAAATGCATGCAGTTGGTCGTGTACTAGGAAATCAAACCCTGTCTTCAAAGTCAGAAGAAGAGAAAGGTAATAAAGATTGAAAATAACTCCCAGCACACTATCCAAGTGCTTCAAGACCATCACTTCCAAAGATCTGGCATCAAGAATTAGGGATTAATGGGATGGTTTTTCTTTTCTCTGGAAAGACCATTAATTCAGCAAGTACTCACTGAATAAATATAATAAGTAACAAATGTTTGACAGACGTGCCCACAGTCAGGCTGCAAAAAAAGGATGGTGTCCTTGTTTCCATGGATCACAATCTACCATGAAAGGCACTGTATAAGAACAGTCATTAATTAAATAATGTGCAATTATAATAAAGTTTACATACACAAGCAAATGTGGTATACCTTATTATGCAAAGACTAGGCACCCAGAGGAAGTGGATGATCTCATTTTCTGCACACTCCCAGTACTCCTGTGTGCAAAGTACTGCAGGACATCATAGCAGTTCCTTTTCTGCATTCTAAGGGTTAGCAAATAGTTTCTGTTTTAAGGCCTTATCATAGTTTATGATCGTTGTCCTTATGATCTCCACTGGTTCGCCACTGTAACCACTACACTTCTTGTGAATGCAGTTCCAAAAGCTATACAAACTTACATATTCCTGGAGTGTTCTATGAATAGAAACAGGTGAAAGATAGATCAGGCTTACTCTGCAGGTCTGCATGCCATTGTTTTCTGGTCATTGCTACACTGTTGAAGATTGTTCGGAGGCATTTATGCTAAGAGCTAGCTAGGAACTTCATACACAACTACATCCACTAGAGATCCATCTCAGTATTCATTAGCCACATTTCTTCTTCCATGGCCTGATAGAGAGCTTATGAGGCTGTTACTTCCCTCTCATTCACTACTTCAGTGCATAAGTAATCTATCCATCCATTAAAATTGTCACGGGGTCTAATGAAAATGCATCTGACACCCTGCAGCCCGAGTAAGCCTGCCTGATGGCTAGTAGAACAAACTAATCTACTTACATTTTTCCCATAGAACAAGCTGCTAAGTGATAGAAAGACACAAGAAACCATCTAAGTAATTAGAAGGAAAAGAAGCTAACTGTAAAGAACAGAAAGAAAAGAAAGGAATACATTAACTACAAGTCTGCCTTTCTCTTTCCTGTCTCTCTCCTTTCCTGCCTGCCTCTAAGCTGCCTTGCCATAGGCCAAAGCTGCTTATTTATTAACCAATGGGAACAACATATATTCTCAGCATACAGAAAGACCTTCTCCAGCATTGGCTGGACAATCACTCTTGATCAATTAAAGGATTCTGAAGGGTAGATCGCATAGGCATAGCTCCTGACAAGGTACAAGAGCAGGGGACTTTTCCTAAAATGTTGGGTGAAGATGCGGTAGGAGGACATCCTTTGGATATGGACAGATGCACACAAGTGCATCTTTTCCTGCTTTAGGATCTGAGTGTGATGTGCGCCACAGTTACTATACGTTACAGGCCCCGGGTGACATAATTAAAGGCTCATCTTGGCAAGAAGGGGAGAAATCCTGGTGATTTTGCCTCAGAAATCAGAAGACCTGCGGCTTGACAAGCCGCAGCAGGTGGGAGACACAGGGTGACCCCCAACAAAGAGGTGGGGGCCGATAAAGAAAAGGAGATAATTCCAGTGTCCAAAGAAGGGTTATTTACCAGAAAAGGAAGTGTACACAGACAAGGACGACAACCCTCTCAACGGCACAGTCAAAGGAGAGTGGGGTAGTTCTGCTCAAAATAGAAGCCAGCTTTTATATTTTCTTAGAAAAAAAAAACAACCCTCATTTCCAAGTTCTTCTCTCATATTCCTATTGCTATTTGCATGGAGGAAAGCACCAATTTCAACAAATAGTCTCAATTCTCACACCTCCAAGAAAGCAGCAATGCTTTTGAAACAGAGGAATGCAATTATACCTGCAAAGTACAAAATATGCCTCCTGGTTATTCAGATTTCTTCAGCATTAAGCTCCAGGTTTGCAAAGTCCTGGGAGAGAAGCGATGACATTCAGGGACCTGAATGCTCACTGGTAAGAACATACATTGAACCACTGCTTTCCTAGCAAATCAACCCACATCTTTGTCGTCAGGCTTGGTGGCAGTCTGAGCAAACCACAGTTTCTCACACAATGTCTCCATCCCCTGGATATCCATGTGTTTTTAAGTGCTAAAGAGATGCATTCCCTACAAGAAATACAGGCTCTGTGAATCTTCCTGACTCAGATACCTACCAGATGTGGTCCTTCAGACTGATCAGCCTGTTTGTAATTGCAACAAAGACTGAAGGCACAAGGTATTCCAGAGGGATGCCTCTTTAAAAAAAAGAAAAGAAAAAGAAAAAGACCCAGTCACCCAGTCAGTTTTCAAAAGTATCTTCCACATCTGCAACTTTGAAACAATTCTCCAGTGACTGAATATTGTGCACTATGCTTTATTGTATTCAGGGCCAGCCTTCTGTCTTTGCTGAATATCTCATTGTGGGTGTCTATAGACTTCAAGGATAGAGCCTATTAACTGTGAGAATTTGCCTGCACTTTCATTTATTTCAATGAGATGAAAAAAAAAAAAAAGTCCAGATGGTGAACCGGTTTGGATAGGTGTGTTGCTGTAGGTTCTGCCCAGCTCTGCCAAATCTTCTGCCCCAACTCTCACTGGAGCAAATGAATGTGTGCAGATCCTTTCTTGGCAGTGTCTGCTCTCTCTTTATTTGTACGTTATTTTGACACAGGACACAGAAAATTGCAATCTTCATTTCCCAATACTGCAGGAAGTTTTCTGTACGGTACCTCCAACGGGAGCCAATCACATCCTTGTTAACAACAAGAAAACCAGTGATCTAGGGATGTTTCATGCCGCATCAGCCCTGGAAGAAGAACTCTTTGATTTCGCATACTTTGTCTCCACCATGGAGCTGGCTGGCATAATGGACTTTTACAAGGGGCTCTGAAGCAATTGGCAATTAAGTGGTTTGAAGGGGTGCTTCTGGGTTGCCGTGAAAGGCTTCAGGTGTGAAACGCTTGTTTTCAAGAGCACTGAACAAAATGTATGGTTGCTTTCAGCACCCCCTTGTCCTTCCAGAGGAAGGGGGGAGCGCGGACTCCGGGGGAAGCAAGGACACTCAAGAGCAATTTGCTATTCAGCATCTGAATGCCCAATGCTTTCTTCCCCCCAATCCTTGTGTGGCTGGTGAGGGGGGCAGATTGAGATGGCACAAACAGCGCCTAGCACAATGGTGGATCAAGAGAGAGGCAGGGAAAATGAGGCTCGGGAGAATGGATGCCTGAATGAAGGGAAGCCGGCTTGATTGTTAATTGTGGGTAAATGTGTTCCAGGAGTGAAAAGGGTTCATGGGCTACTTTAAAGCTATACCCAAGCAATAAGTACAGAGAGTGGCGGAATAAGGAGATGGTCCTGACCCTTTTAAAGGCTATAGTAGTACATCTGGCCCACTTGAAAAAGTAAATTGAGAACTGTTCAAAAAAGGTAGGCAAATGCATATGTGTGTTCGAATCCTATTGCTTGCAAGAAGAAGAAAAAAATCTGGCAATTCCCATTCACAGGCAGTGTGCACTTTAAAGTATATGCTTTTCTTTTTGAGTATTAGTCAATAGGGCAAAAGATAATATGCAATACAGACGCTGTGGAATAGATAAATATTTAAAATATGACTTTTTCTCAAGAATACAGCCTTCTATTCTAGGATGAAATGTATTTGCACTGGAGCCAGTACAGGGGTAAAGGAAACTTCAAACAGTCTTCATGAAGGATATTGTTCCCTTAGTTCTGTTTCATGTCACTTTCCCTCGTCTGACCTTTACTTCCAACATATTGATTTTCTCCTAACCCAGCCTTGCTTTGCAGAAAAAAGGGGTATTGAATCTTTGAGCTGCTTACATATCACTATTGTACATGCATCCTTAAAGGTGAAGGTGCTCCTTTCAGGAGATGGCTATCTGACTGACAATGTGATTAGGATTGTCTGAGGAGTTTTCATTTGAAATGGAGGAGGTCACATGTATCAATCTGGGAAAAGAGACATAAGGGGACTTGCATCGAGTTGTCTTTTAAATGTTTCTCAAAGAGTTCTGGTTTTGCTCTAAGCAAGAACTCCTCGGATAACACGCATGCGAAGGCAAACTTATCTTTGTTAATCGAGATAGGGAGGGGTTTTTTTTTATCACTTTTTGGGTGATTTCTTTTCTGAATTCTGAATGTTTCCCTCCAATCAAATGAACACCATTGTTTTCTTAGAGAGGCTCTTTTTGTCAGAATCCTGGCTTATGATGTGTAAACATAGTTGAATCAATCATTATACTACTGGGACTGCATTCTGGACATATCCCATGGCATCACAGACTCACTGTTGCCAAAAGAAGGTAAGCAGTTAAAACTGCACATCCTCAGTAAGGATACTGAAATCATTTTAGATGCTTTGGAATTCTGTCCCCTTTGCAGCCAGATGAGAGCCCCAAGAGGAAGAAAGAAATGGCTCACCTTTCATTTGGCCTACCTCATCCCAGAACAGTCTTATGATCCTGTCAGCAGCAAGATCACCTGGTTATAGTAGTCCAGTTTGTTGCCCTGAGGGTTTGACAGTAACCATTTCTGCCTGTGGCTTTGAAGAAAAGCCAAAGCAAGGTTTTAACAATGCAGTACTCCATAGCATACACGGGGTGGGTGGACTGTTTGTGCCCCACTCCTTCATTACATTGTAAGGTCTGTTTGTGCTGTTAGTGTGTGGTCCTCCCCAGCATCACAGAGAAGAGGGAAGCTAAAAACATGGGAGAAGGCTCATCCAAATAAAAAGGCTGTTAGCTTTTGTCTGCCTAGACCTTGAATCAAAGGTACCATGGGAACTGGGAAAGACCCACATGTCTAAGCTCTCCTCTTTCCTCACTCCCATACTGGAAGCTAACCCAGATGAGCTTTTCTAACGCCCCCTTCCCAGTGGGGGAATGAGTCTTCTTCACATTTCTTTCAGAAAACACTTAAGAGTATCAATACTCCACGACCTCCAATCAATTCCCAAGCTGTGCCCTTTGAGCTCTCTGCTCTCCCAAGTTAGGACTTCAGAGAAGGCAACACAGAGGCACTAAAATAGGCCTGATGAAGCCCAGTGCTAAATCCTTGAGTTTTGGATTCAAGTATGAATTATCTTGAGTTTCCCCTTCCAGGGCAAAAAGAGGCAGTTTTGAACTCAGGCTTAAAGGAACACTTCACCACATTGAAATTACTGCAAAATGCACTGAGCAAAAAATCAGTTATGCTGCTAAAATCTCTTGAGCTCATTCCAGAGGTTTAGTGAGAGGTCTTGTTTTATATTATGGCTCTCTCATAAAGCCATGTATGACTTTAGGCACTTTTCCTGTTTCAGCCACAGGTTCTTCCTCTATCATAATGGAGACGATGGTCCTAGTTTCATGGAATGATAAAGATTCACATGGTCTACAAACAAAATACGTCTATTACACTTTCTCAGTACACTCCCAGTGTTGCCTAGCAATATATCCCATCAAGTTGTAAGCAGCCCCTATGTAACTAGAGCCAAAAGTTGTCAACTAATGGTGTGGCTCAAGGAGTGCAAGTCCTCCTGATGCTTGACTCATAAGGAAGTCCAACAATAAACTGTGATGAGCCACAGACATTTGGAGGTCTAGGCTAACTTCTCAAAGTCCTGCACTCCGTTGTTTTGCGGAGTTGATCGATCAGGATCCGCCTGATTTCTCTTTGTATTGCTGGTTCAAAGCAGATAGGCCTTTGTCCTTATGCCAGATCTTTTCAGCCACAAGAAGTAGCTAACAGATAAAGCAGCATCGCCATGCTCTAAGGTCACAGGCAGCTCTTTCTAACTAAGCATAGACCACTCTGTCATTTTTCAATCAATGAACCTTCTAGCTAAGGCTTACCTACCTTTTGTTGGCACTCTGGGAGAATACTACTCCTTATATTATTTCATCCCATCCTTATGTCTCTCCCCTCTGGGAGGAAAATGTCATTTTCTCTACATAGATCATATGCACTTTTCCCCCTTGTTCTTAAATAGGTGTTTTCTCAATTAATCATTTCTCTTACTTTAGAAATTAATTTTTAACATTTTCTTCCCCTTGGACATCTCATGCTGTGGGATTGCCAAAGTATGTTCAGCAAAGCTAACTGAAATAGAAACTGTAAAGGATAAATTTCAATAAGGATATATGGAGATGCTCAGTAGTGTTTTGAAAAGACTACAAAATGTGCAACAATTATTTCTTTTTGTCATTTATCAAAATACTATAGATCTCTGTATTGGTGAAATTATTAAGGCCACTCCACGTAGTTAAAAGGAAAGTTTATTAGTGGCATAACTTACAAATGAAGGGATAGGTAGGTCGCAGGGTCTGGGGAAGGTGTATCGCAGTCCAGTGGTGTTCTCTGGAGCTCTGCTCGGTCAACCTCCACCATCCAGGGTCCAGGAACAGAGAGAGCTCACCCATCTGGATCTCGGGTCTTCAGGGTCCTCCCTTGGCCCTGCCTTGTAGGCGTGACAGTTACCTAAGCCTCAGTGGGGGTTGGAACTTCCAGATCAAAGCTGGAGTGGCTACCCACTACATCTCCGTTAAAGAACATTTCTGAATAAAATAATACATTTGAATCCACAAAAAAAATCAAAATAATTTTAAATGAATAAAACTATGATTACCTCAAGCATTATTAGACAGTAAAATTTTTCTAATGGTTGCCAATGAATGAATTCAGGTGCTTTGTGAATTCTTTGAGAGCATGTAAAAATTTGTGTGTTTGTGTATGTCTAAGTACTGTTCATTTTACTAATTAGTAGATACATAACATTAGAGAAATCTGTGACTTTAAATTTTAAGACATTTGCTTCAATTTTTTTACTTTTTTTTTTTTTTGAGACAGGGTTTCACTGTGTAGCTTTGCGCCTTTTCCTGGATCTCGCTCTGTAAACCAGGCTGGCCTCGAACTCACAAAGATCTAATTTTTTTATTCTTATAAACGAAGAAAATTAACACGACAAATAAACTTACTTGAGCTTTTATAGCAAGGGCCTTTTAGAAGCAGTTTGAATCTACATCCCTCACCCCACCCACCCCACCCCACAGCTGCCCTTAGACCCGTTGTGTTGCAAGTAAGAAAACTCATACATTGCAGGAAGTCTATATGTTTACTGGAACAAACAGAGAGTCTAGTTTTACGTGAAAGAGTCTAATGCCCTGAACCCTTCAGCACTGGTACAAAACAAAAGTCATGAGGCCATTTCTTCCTCTCTTCTTATTGTTACTTTACTTACTTTTTTTTTCTCTGTTCCTAATTTTGGGTAACAATTTCCTACTCTAAGGAGGATGACATATTTTACAGAAGTTTCCCTAAAGAGGTCTAGTTGTCAGCAAGTATGCATGTTTCACTTACTGTGTTCTAAAGGAGGGACCATAGAGTCAAGAGAGCATTATATGCATTGTAAATAATAATAATAATAATTCAGAGAAAGCGTGTTTAACTCAAGGAGATTTATGCTAATGAGAAATCATTTTTTTTAATGTGCTGTTTTTACAATAATTTTTAAAAGTTCATTTTGTTCAATAGTATGTCCTAGATGTGACACATGGGTCACTGATGTTCACTGCAAATAGTTGTCCACTAACAATTTCTAGTTCAACCTCTTCCTCACACTTCCATGAGGAGGTCCTCCCTAACACATCTAATACACCCTCTGAACCAAGAAGAGGAAGTATCCATCTGGGGCAGTGAAATACAAACCTTATGCATCAAATGTCATCTTTGCGATTTATGGGTGGCTGCTCAACACCAGAGGAAAGAATGCAGATACAAAGACACTAGCTTCCACCAGCTCCCATGACCTTCTTCCCTTCCTCTGAAGACTTTCATTTTAAAGGTTAAAAAGAGTTTGCTGACATGATTTGAAGCTTTCTTAACCATCATGTGAAAAGTGGAGCCAGAAAAGTTGGGTGAAGATGGGAAACTTAGGAAAAGGTAGACAGGAAGAAATTTTAGCCAGAATATTTGGGAACAAAATCTTCAGAATGATGGTAAGGAATGTGGACTTACAGGAACAGGGTGGTTTTCTCTGATACTAATATTCCTTAAACACTTTAAATCACCATGTTCCCGAGCAGGGGTAAGGGAGTTTGTCTTTCTAGTCTTTTGCTGTCTTGCTTTATCTTTGTCTTCTGTTGACTTCCCAATATTCAGTCCCCAGCACCACCTTGTCCAGGGCCAGCATATATTAAGATCTCAGTGAGCCACCGGTAGAGGAAGGCAGTAAACTCAAACCCTGAATGTTGTAAAGGTTATTTTCTTCTCCTTCTTTTTCAACTCTTAAAATAAGCTCAAACCACATGCAGCTGAAACACAGCCAGATGTTCGTAGCTGCTCCACAATTCTGCCTGAATGTTTTGTAAAACAGTTTTTTAGGCAAACGCAGGAAGAAGGAACAAAGCTCTCCTTCCCTTTTCTTTCTTCTTTCTCTTACACACTGCATTCTTCTTCACACCCTCATCTCCTCCAGCTTGCCCTAAAAGGACCAGAGATTATAAACCCATTCTGGAAACTCAATTTGTTTAGAGAAGTTGCACAAAAAAACACAGGGGCTCCTGCACTGCCCCGAGTCAAGGCAGAGCCTGTGTTTGAGAACTCCTCTGAGGATGTGGAGACACTCTCCAAACACTTTCCTTATTTCAATGGCACACCTGCTTTTCTACCATAATATAGCTCACATGTCTTTTGCTTGCCTTTGTTTAGGTAATTACTAGAGTTTACAAATACTCTTTAAAATGTAATTACTGTAGATTGCCTGGGAAGTTCCACAAGCTTTACGCAAGAGTTTTTGAATTGTGTTGCATACACAGAAGTATACTGCTTTGAAATATTATGACTTGGTCCCACAGGAGCTGTGTAGCCAGATTGGAATTGTTGAAAATTATGTAAATTGTGTTCTTAATTTACAAGTTTAAAAAAATTATTTTTTACTTCTATTATCGAACACTATATCTCCTTTGTAATATATTCATACAGAGGAATGAAGGCAAGCACAACTCATATGGAACAGAGGAATGTGACCCAAACATTGGCATCCACACCACTGGTCTTGGTATCTAAGGGTCAAGTTAATGCTTCACCTTTTCTGCTCCATAGCACTTCTTTCACTTCTGTAGAATGTATGGTAGCTTTCACGTGTTTGCTTCTTGTCAATGCTTTGCTATCAAAACAAAGTAGATGGATATCCACTTGAGCAGTGCACAATATACTCCACAACACTCAATTTACCAGAGAATCCGTTTCTTTGTTCAATGAGTAAAATAAAAGTATGTGCCACAGCCAGACTCGACTGGGGTTGCAATAGGAGATTCATGAAAGGTACTCAGTGTAAAAATATGTGCTTAATACCTGTTGGCTATTTAATATAACTACAGTCTCATCATAGCTGATAATTTCAACATTGCCTCAGCAGAAAATTCTCTGTCTATTTAATAGTCATGTAAATAGAATTTCCCATTTAGAGTCTAAATACTAAACTATAAAATGGAAAGTCCATTCAGAAGACTGTATTACCAGAACCAGCATTTTAAAACACTAAGTCGAGTATCAAAGGCCTCTCACACTGGAGTTTCAGCAAAGAGAAGGAAGATGCCACCACTCCCACAGGCCTTTGAGCTCCCTCATTGTGGCTTTGAAGCCCAGTACAAAGGCTCGGCAGAGGGCACCAGCATGCACCTTCAAGTGAGGCCACACAGGAAGAAGCACTTTACATATCACACTTCCTGCTGCATATTCTTATCCCTTAAGGCAGCTAAATGTAGCGAGAAATTCTTTTTTTTTTAACTGTCCTTTTATTTAAATGCATAATCAGGATAGTTGTCAGGAAAGAGTCAGAGAGAGAGAGAGAGAGAAAAAAAAAAAAACAGTTACAGAGTGGAGTCCTCTATTGATCTAAGAACTGCTTTATGAGCTCTGAAAGTTTTATCCTCGGTGCAAAAGCGCCTAGAGTCTATTATTTGTGAATTAATAAGCTGTACAAATCACAAAGTGCTGAAAAATGTAGTTGAACAGTTTCAGACTTGTTCCCAAGTTCTGAGGATTTAATTCAACAAGCATAAATGGTACAAAAATGATTTCCAAGTATTTCTTCATATCTTATCATTGACCTTATGCCCTTCTATTAACCTGTAACCCTACACCCACCTACTACTTACTATCTGTCCTGACTGCTCCCCAAACCACCTGTCCTTTCTCCCTCAACCTCTCTCCAAACTTCAGATCTACATTGTCAATGGTCTCACATGTGGAAGACCTGGAATTAAACAAAGAATGGGTAATGGCACCTTTCAACCTATTATGTTTTTCTCTCTGATTTCCATATTGATTCAAATACACCAAGTCTCTAATGCTGTAAATTAATTGGTTTTCAAGATCTCCATTTCAGTTTCCCAGGTAGCCCAGACTGAGTCAACATTCAGGCTCTGGAATAGCTTTCCAGTGAAAAGCAGTCCTACGTCACCATTTTCCATTCATAAGAAAGTGCATCCATTCTGCCCAGAGACTCCCTCTCTCTCTGGGCTGAAATAAAAGTGGAATATTCAGAATTACTACAACAATGTTGTGTTCAGTTGTCAACTAACCATGGGAAGATGGCCAAATAATGACAATTATTCTAGCCTTGGTATCACTGAGCTTCTGAGTCACCACCAAAGCATCCCTCAAACTGACCATGACCAGCAAGGACATGGAGAAATCACTTCTGTTTAAGTTAAGCTAACCCTACATTTGTATCCATGACTCCTTAGATGTTTTTATTCACCCTTACTCCTCACTCTAATACAAGTTGTCTTTCTGAATTACTTAAAGGTTTCTTATCAGTTTTCCTTCAGTTTCTTCTTTTTATCCTATGTGTTTTCCAATGATCGTCCCTCTTCAAATTCCTAACTGAATGTCATATCTCCTCATGTTTGAATGAACCCTGTTGGGTAATTCCATAGGAAAAATTCTATAGGATATTAGCTGTAGTTGGAGTTTTCACCGGTCCTGCCCAGGCCCACAGCTACTCAGACCCAAATAAACACACAGAGGCTTATATTATTTAAAACTGCTTGGCCATTAGCTCAAACACACTACTGATTAGCTCTTACACTTCAACTCAGCCCATTTCTGTTAATATATATGTTTCCAAGTGCTCCCTGGCTTTACCTGTGTGCCATTGCATGCTGCTCCCTGGACAGTGGACTGGTGTCTCCTGATTCAGCTTTTCTCTTCCCAGAATTCTCCATGTCTGCTTATCCTGCTTATACTTCCTGCCTGGCTACTGGCCAATCAGTATTTTATTGAACCAGTGTACAAAAGCATTATCCCACAGCATTTCCCCTTTTCTGTTTAATTGAAAGGGAAGGTTTTAACTTTAACAAAATAAAATTACATATAACGAAACAATTATCAAGCAAGAACTATAGTTATAATATCTAGTCTATTTGTATTTGGCAAAATTAAAGAAGATACTTTATCTATTCTATATTTATGCATCTAAAGTTTCACATCTAATTTATCTTTTATCATAACCAAGGAAATTTATAACTAGCTAGCCTTCAACTACATCAAAGATCTCAGAAGGATATAATATTACCTAAGTAAACAGAATGAACATTGTAAGCAACTTCCAAAAATCTAGAATGACAGAAAGATCTGTCTGCCTGGACAGTCATCCAAAGTTCCTCTATAAAGTTGGGGCATCCATCTTCGGCCCACAGGCCTAGTATCTGTCAGTTGCTTCTTCCTGTGTCTTGCAGTTTCTTCTGTGAAGCAGAAACCTGAAGGACCATTTTGTCTTGCAAAATTCAGTGGTCACCTTCCTATGGGTCCTGAATGTCCAGTCAATACAATATTTTGTCTAGCAGTCTAGGCAAGGGCACTTTTTTTGCCCAGTGTCTAACTTTTGCCACAAAGAAAGCAAACTCCATTAATAGGTTTACTGTGTTAAAGTTAAAACTTTCCTTTATTTATTTATTTATTTATTTATTTATTTATTTATTTATTTATTTATTATTTTGCAATACAGTTCAGTTCTACATATCAGCCACGGATTCCCTCATTCTCCCCCATCCTGCCCCCCTCACCTTCCCCCCAGCCCACCTCCCATTCCCACCTCCTCCAGGGCAAAGCAACCCCCGCGGACTGAGATCAACCTGGTAGACTCAGTCTAGGCAGGTCCAGTCCCCTCTTCCCAGGCCGAGCCAAGCGACCCTGCATAGGCCCCAGGCTTCAAACAGCCAACTCATGCAATGAGCACAGGACCCGGTCCCACTGCCTGGATGCTTCCCAAACAGATCAAGCCAATCAACTGTTTCACCCATTCAGAGGGCCTGAATTGGTTGGGGACCCCTCAGCCATTGGGTCATACTTCATGTGTTTCCATTCATTTGGCTATTTGTCCCTGTGCTTTAATCCAACCTTGGTATCAACAATTCTTGCTCATATAAACCCTCCTCTTTCTCGCTAATTGGACTCCCAGAGCTCCACCTGGGGCCTAGCCATGGATCTCTGCATCCAGACCCCCCAGTCGTTGGATGGGGTTTCTAGCATGACAATTAGGGTGTTTGGCCATCCCATCACCAGAGTAGGTCAGTTCGGGCTGTATCTTGACCATTGCCAGCAGTCTGTTGTGGGGGTATCTTTGTGGATTTTTGTGGGCCTCTCTAGCACTTTGCTTCTTCCTATTCTCATGTGGTCTTCATTTACCATGGTCTCCTATTCCTTGTTCTCCCTCTCTGTTGTTGATCCAGCTGGGATCTCCCACTCCCCTAAGCTCTCTTTCCCTCGACCCTTGCCCTTCATTACCCCCACTCATGTTTCCTTTTTAATTAAACAGAAAAAGGGAAATGCTGTGGGATAATGCTTTTGTACACTGGTTTAATAAAATGCTGATTGGTAGCCAGGCAGGAAGTATAGGTGGGGTAAGCAGACAACAAGAATTCTGGAAAGAGGAAGGCTGAGTCAGGAGATTCCAGCCCATTGTCCAGGGAGCAGCATGTAATGGCACACAGGTAAAGCCATAGAACATGTGGTGACATATAGAGGAACAGAAATGGGCTGAGTTTAAGTGTAAGAGCTAGTTAGTAGTTAGCCTGAGCTAATAGCCAAGCAGTTATAAATAATATATATTTCTGTGTTTACTTGGGTCTGAGTGGCTGTGGACCAGGCAGCACATAGGAAAACTTCCAGCTACAGTTAGCAGAAAATACACAGGAAAAGAGCCTACATATGCATGTACAATATAAAATGTTCAACCTCACTTAGCAATAAAAAATATGAAATATTTTTGGTTCACCAGCTACCTGGAAAGGTTAAAGTTAGATGGATGATGGTCACCAATTCTATGGAGACAGAAAAATAAGATGCTTGCACAGGAATTTGGGTAATAGAACTTCATAAGCCACTATCCCTATGCCACTCCAACACACCAGGCTTAGTCATTGAAAACTCCACAGGGACATCTGTGTTTCAGCCAAATATTCCCTAATCACCAGAAAAGAAGGACAACCAAGGTCCACTTCATAGCTCAAGAAGGGAAGGAAGAGAATAAGGGATAGTAGAAGATGTAGCTGGCCATAGTTGTGAGAAAGGAACTTGGAGGCCTCTGTTGAGCTTGGTATCTTTGGTTTAGAGTCTAAACTTTAGACCCTTGGTTGTTCTAGCATTCTTAGTCAAAGGATTGAAATTGGAGTGGGAAAAAAGTGATTTATATGCAATTATCATGTCAATTTAAATATGATGCTAAGGTTATGTGTAAATTGCAGCAAATAAAACAGTACAATGACTCCCACAAACAACAGTCATGTGGGAGTCTAACAGTAAAGCCAATGCTGGTCACCTCTTCTCTATCATTCCCTTCATCTATTTGTCCATTTTAGGAATACCTGGCATGACTAATTGAAATAAAGGATCAAGGAAGCTTCTCTAAAGGTAATGAAATCAAACAAGTAGAAAGCAAGAACACTGACATCAGTTGTCAACCATTGCCTCAACCCATATGTATACTGTGCGCTGTCCGGTTTTTCCTTATATTCCTAGGTTCCACCTCTCCTAAGAGAGCCAATCCATATGCCATGTTCATGTATTGTCAGTAAAGAACCAGACCAAAGAGAATCAGAGATAGTAGGAACTGGCTAAAAGTGGGTGTTTGCAGCCAAGTGTTGACCTCCAGGCACTCTCTATGCATGGTATACATTATGGTGATGATGTATTTATGTTATAGGAAGCAGATGTTTTCATTATCCCTATTTTACAGTAAACAAGACTTAGGGAAGTTAAGCACGTTTCCCTTGGAAATTGGTTGTTAGTAACAGGAACTCAGGCAAGTGGCTTCTAGAGCCTAAGAATTAACCACTGTGGCAGACATGACCATCACTGGGGTAGGGAAAATGGCTATGATTATGGTCTCTTATATGACTTCCCCGTAGAGTTCCACGTACACTACCACCATAATATAGGTGATAAGAAAATCACAAGAGTGGACCACATGTGCACTGCACACCTGAGATCCTTACATGGAACTGGTTTCTCTATTCCTCAGAGATCTCAGAAATCAACTAAAGGAAGGTCCTTGTCAGCTGTTCCCTAGTTAAGCCAGCACAATGAGGATGGCACTAACTGAGGAAGTGACCAATCTTAGAAAACGAATTTGGTCTCGGACCTGCAGAAGCCACCCCTGCTGAATGTCCACTGAAGACCCATCACAGCTAGGAGTCTTCCTGGGAATTGCACTTGACCTTCACGAGCATCCCTGAAACTACCAGGATACCTAATCTTTCACAGATGGCTTAAAATCAGGAGAAAGAAAAAAAAAAAAAGAATGGAGAGAGGGAGGGAGAGAGGAGGAGGGAAAGGGAAAGGTGCAGGGACAGAAAAGGGATGAAGAAGGCAGGCAGGAATCAAAAGTGCTCTCTTTACCCTGAATGTGGGATATAAAATGAAAACAAAAACCGCTGTGACAAAAGCGCTTCCAGCTCTTCCGTCTGCGGCTTGTTCCTAGGGAGGCCACAAGCTGCCGCTTTACAGCAATGTCCCCTGCTTAATTAGCATTTTTGGATCCACCACAATTCAGCTGGATAGCCATTTCCTTACAATTGATAGTCGCCTGGAAATGGCTTTCACAGCTGGGCCACGGATCCCTCGCCCAGGGAGCCTGTAATCGAGCCGCTCAACAGCCTTGTTCAGCCATAATTAATATTTCTAGAACTGCTGCGCAGAGGCCCCCCGTAACTGTGTCAGACCGGTGGGGAGCCAGTTGGAAGAGGATTTACTGCTGGACAAGGGTGACCCAGCTGTGCAGCCACAAGGCCTAGGTGGAATGACAACTCCCAGGCAGTCACCATTCACCACTTAAAGTGGAGAGGGTAACACAGAAGAGTGGGTTCTGATGTTCCTGGTTCTGAGGCTGCTGAGGTTCTCAACGTGAGATGGATGACCATTGGCGTTTTGAGGCTGGGCATCTGCTCTCTCCCTGGCCATATGTGCACTCCCATAACATGCACTAGCCTTTCCCCTTGAAGGCCAGCGCTTCCAAAGATTTAGCCTCAGGCCTGAGAGGCATTCTGCAGCGCATCTCCTTCCATACCTTTGACTCAAAAAGAGAGAGAACGAAGACCAGAGAAGTTAGCTGGCAGTGATTCATCGGGGGTTGTCACAGATTCAGAATTCACAATTTCTAACCTGTCTTTTATTCTTCCATCACTGTGGTTTGGATTTCTGAGGATGTGTGTGTGTGTGTGTGTGTGTGTGTGTGTGTGTGTGTGTGTGTGTGAATGTACTGACTGAGCAAGGTGTTGGTGCAGGGCTGGGCTGGAACTTTTTCTGTATGACAGTGAGGGTTGAACTTGGTGGGATGGGAAAAGTAATTTATCGAACATCAGTTTTTTCAAGGGAGGGAGGGAAGGAGCTGCCACATGATTTGCTGGTGCTCTTATTTCCATGATTGCTTCCGTGCTTATGAGTGGTTAAATTTAGTATAATATGAAAACTCCTGGAGCTTCAGACCGACAGCTAAAAAATGAATATGAGAAAAGTGTCATCTTCCATACTATTGTGAAGAATATCTGGATTATTCTATACAAAATATCAATTATAGTGCCAGCAAAGGGAACTAGATTCCTGCTTTAATAATACAGTTTCCACATTTCCCTGAAATGCTAACCTAACTATTTTCAGATGGAAACAGATTTGAGAGCTGAGCATCACTTGGCATACTTGTAGCTCCAAGACTTAGAAGACTAAGATAGAAACAGCCAGAGCTCTAGGCAAGCCTGGGCTACATGACACCTAGTTAACTCAAAGGTCTATTTATTTTAGGCTTAAATATGATTTCTTTAACAAGACACTGTTGAATCCACCTAAAGCTCCCATGTTCCTTTACAGTTTCTTATTTTGTTAATCCTTTAAGGATCTAGTTTCTCTACCTACCTCTTGCTCTGTTCCATCATCTTGCTTTGCCTGCCTGTGCTTTCTCTCTGAAATTCCTTTCTTTGGCTAAGACTTACTAGCCTATTATGCCTCTGTTGGATTGCTGCAGACCCCACAATCATGAATGTCCCCACATTCTTCCTAGGCTGTGTCTCCAAAATATGGTTTGTCATAGCACACATGGACCAAAATAAAGCTTGGCCTACTTGGATGTTTCCTGTCTAATCATCATTCTTTTAGGGTGCAAATTAACATTCTTCTTTGGTTACTGGTCCCCAGTTTATCTTAGTTTTCAATATGTACCTGCAGATCGGGTAATTCAAATCTAATGATTAACAGAAGGATATTGCACATGAGTTTTGCATAAAGCCTGGCATATTTCAAGGCCTTGGCAAACATTTGTTAAATGAGTAAATAATGAATGAATTAATCACAGTGTATTTAATGTCTATAAAAATGAAAATTTTTCATTCTATGAGACCAGCATCTGAAATTGAAAGGGAAAAGAAAAGGATTCAAAAACAAAATGAAAGAAATAGTACCTTTAAAAAAATGTCTCTCTTAGCCTAGCAATGCCACCAGGATAAGTTTGGTGAATCTCTGGCCTGTCAAACAGAAGCTGAACTCATTTATTTGAAGGAGGGAGTCACATGACTTTTAACTAGTCCTATAGCTGGAAGGAACTTTCAAGGAAGCTGTTATCCTCATCCTGAGCCTGTACTTTAAAATAAATTTCTCAGATTCCTTTGTGAGTTGAGACTTCATGACAGTTATGGCCAATGAAATTTAACAAAGGTGGTGTTTTCCACTTCCAGACAGGAGATCAGCCCACCTGAGATGCTCCATACTACATCATCCTCTTCCACAGTATCCTTGGAAGCCACGAGTTGGAAGCTGAGGTGGGTAGCTCATCCCTATAATCCCAGCTTCCCTGCTTGGGATGAAAATTGTTGGAGGTTCAAAGATAGACTCAGCTTCATAGTGAGTGCCCAGATAACCTGAGCTGCAAAGTAAGACATAGTCTCAAAAGTAAGTAAGTAAAGCCGTCTTGAGAAAATCCCCCATTCAATACCAATCCAAATGGTTGGTAAATGAGCAAAAAAATCAGCATTTAATGTATTAGTCTTTTGAGTCTCATATTTGGGGGACGGTTTCTTGGTATAGTGTATGTTAATTTGAACTAGAGCATTGTCAATTAAAGTATTTAATTTTATTGTATCAATTTGGGAGCAAATTGGTGAAAACAGGGATGCAGCCAACTGGAAATCCATGTTAAGTAGTGGCAAAGTATTTATAAAATTGCTTGCTGCTATAAATTGGAAGATAAATTACCAAGATTGGGACATGAAATGGGGAGGAGTTGGAAAGCAAAATGCCGTTGCTTTGTGGGTTCTTACTGCTGCCTTTGGTGGGATAATTAGTGAAACAGATGCACTGAGGAAGTGCTGACAATATTACAAACAAAAATGGGACAAAATGGAGCCCAAGTATTAATAATGGCTTGCAAGGACAGACAAAATAGGTTAACATTTGAACAGGGTTTCAGCCTGGAAGGACATAAGTCAGGGAACATGTGGTCTTCTGATTCAAGACCATCGTCAGTTGAACTTAGAGAGCTATCTAAGAGGTAAGGTGAAGAAATAAACCTGACAATGAGATGCAATCTACAAAGAGCTTTGGTATAGTTACTGATGGGTAGAACAAAAACATCAACATCCCGCTAAGTTTCCAGAAGATGTTTCCTACAAATGGAGCCACAGGTGGGGCCTGAAAAGACTGGAGTCTTTAGACAGAGTCATAATGCAGTCCTGGGTTAAGAGGAGACAAACCATGTGCTCCCTTCAAGGAGTCCAAATTCCTCCACTCTCTGATTGGTCCCAGAGGGAATATAGGTCCAGAAAATGTTCTCATATGGTGGAGCAGTTGACAGTGAAGTAAGGGAAAGGGAGCGTCTTCCAGACATCAAAGTCAGGCATAAGTAAGCATCTCCTTTGTCCAGAGTAGAGGCTCTAGCAATAAAGTATCTGCTCAAGGGAACTTCCAAGATCCCATGAACTGGTGACTGCCTTCATAGCCATTAGCTATTTGGTGTTTTATGATGAGGTTATGGAGGACATCAATCAGCCTTCCTTTCTAACTCAAATCATTGTTCCATGGGACCTAATGGAGGCATCTCTTGGACATCTCAAAATTTGAGCATTGTGTGAATCCACATAAGTTGCTAGGCACATTTCTCAGAGCCAGGCCCAATCTGAGCTTCATAATGCAAAAAGTATTGTCAAGGAGATGAATTTGTGTAGGAAGGGAGGGATGGATAGAAATAGTCTATGTCTTCTACTACTAACATCCTATTCCTGAAAGCATTTCTCAGTGGTCCAAACCTTAGAATAGCTAAATTAAAGAGAACCTGCATTATCTTTGTGATCCATCATGAAACTACTTAATTATTGCATGGTACCTCATCAAGGATACCTGCACTAGAGGGCCCTCATAAATCATCTAATTAATTATTTCATTTTGTATCCCATTCATTTGTCTGGCAAACCTTTGTTAGGCACCTTCTATATATAAAGTTAGAGGCAGCTGCTGCTATTCAAGACTTACTCAGACCCACAAGTAGCCCTCTAATTCAGTCAGCATTCTGTACCGGTACATGGCCATTTCTGCACAAGAAAGGCCACTGTGAACATATATCCTCCCTCTTCTGAGGGTCCTAGAAAGGCTGTTGGAGGTCAGTGCCTTCCACATGTCCTAGAAATAGCAAAGGTCAAACCAAAGATATTAGTAGAAAATAATTGATGCCTATGACATTTAAAGGATAAAATTAATTATCATCGCATTTTCATATTTCTATGCATATTTCTCCTCATTTGTAACTGTGAAAGCATGGCCTGTATGAACTCAGAGGCCACAGTGCCAAAGATGCAAGCCTACATTTTCCTATGCTCGTATCTACTTAAGACCTATTGGTTTTACTGGGTGTACCAAAAGGTAAGTACCATTATTTCAGGGCTTGAAGTTGCCACAATTTAATGTAATTCTTTTAAACATACCTCTTAATTTGATTTCTTCCTCAAAAACTTGAGAGTAAGCAATCATGGAAATACAGTGTTTTGTCAACAATATTTGCTCTCTGAACGCACTGAAGCATCCTACCCCTCCTTCTGTCCTCCTTACAGTTTGGCTTTTGTTCCTTTCTAGCTAGGATCCCATGAGGTCCACCTAAATCTTCCTTTGAGCAGCCCTATTATTCACTGAGATCTCTAGCTTTAGTTCAAGCTCCAGACTAAACGCCGATTGAAACCATACTTCCTAATTCTTCCTCCCTGCTCCAACAGCTTCATGCCTGAGCTCTTGGCTTGTCTCAGAAGTGCTGGCCAATTATTGAGCTCGTTTTGATTATCTACTACTCCTTCTCCCACACTGACCATTCTTAACCTTTCCTGAACTCACATTGCATAGACAATCTTATTTCCGTGGTCAATGGTCACATCAATCTTCATCTCCCTTTCTCCTATCTCATAATCATCAACAGAACACCAGTATCTTCAAAACCATACATCCAGTCTGGCCCTGTGACTCAACCTTTTTTTGTTCTTCCCTTTGCGAGTTAAATCCATTAGAAATTACTGCCTGGTTCCCACTCATTGGCGTGTAGTTTTTAATTCAGCCTTTGGCTTAATACAAAAGAAATAGACATTATAAAATTTTTTCCTTGACCCTCTTCACCTCCCCAGCTGCTGTTGGACTCTTCTTTCTTTGTCAGTGAATTTCTTTGAAGTTCTCTGCTTACCTTTTTTTTTTAAGTGACCCACCCATGACTTGCCTTCTGATGCCTATTGATCTTGTCAAATTCAGCAAACCCACCTTGATTAGCATCTGAGCAGGCCTCTCAGCTGCTCTGCATACTATTATTAGTCAGCCTTACTAAGAGGATGTGACTCTGGGACCCTCTTCGCCTTGAACAGTGCTTGTCCATCTTTCACCTTTTGAGCCTCTAACACCAGACAGCCTAGCATATCCCCATTTTCAGATGAAGGCTGGCCCTCAGTCTGCACACTGAAATAGCTTACTATCAATTGACCTTACCAACCACCTGGCTGTCCTCAGGCATTTCAAGAAGCTGAAGTCACCCTCCTTTAGCCTACCATGACCTACTAATTATTTCAATAGTGCCTAATACAAGCATACTCTTGTGGATCCCTTTTATTAATGCTTGCTTTCTCCCAATCTCACTTCTTCTTAGGAAGTTTATATGTATCCTCATCATGCCTCCCCTGAATGTTTCCAGAGATTTATTAGAGCACTTCCAATCAAATCCAATTACTTCAAATTCTTACTCTATATATCCCCACCATATTTTAAATTGACATCAAGTAACTCTCTACTTATGACCCACCAATAATTTCTTTTAGGCTGCAGGAAAAAAGGCTAAGCCCTTTGTAAGGAAGTCATAAGTCCTTATAAGGAACCTTCTCTTGGTTTTTCTGCTTTGCTTTCTGTTATGGCCTTCCTACTCCACACTGCTTTCCTACCTGGATATTGTTGCCCATCTCTCTGCTTTCCACTTGTAATATCCCTCCCTTCTTCAATTTGTCCCGTGCCATCTCTCAACTATCTGACCTAGTCTGAACAGAAATAGGCAAGGGATTCATAGGATGGGTCTTACCGGCCTTTGTTAGTTATACCTTCCACTACAAAATCCCACAGATCTCACCACCTCCTTAGGCTCCACTTCCAAAAAATGTGGTCCCCTGTCTTCTGGCACCATAATGCTTTATATATTACTGTAATATTTTAAGTACAACACTTTGTGGCATCATAAGAGCAGAGCTGTTTTGTTTGTCTATGTACCACTGACATCCAGTGTGATGTCTGCTCCCTAAGTGTCAGGAGAATGAAATCCTTGTAAAATTCTTAAATTTTGATGGCAATGAGAGGTAACATCAAGATGGCAACCTATGCAGCCTCCTCAGGAAGGCTTTTCTCTGACAGTTTTGTTTGGAGGGTTTTCAAGGAAATCAACGTCCTTCATCATCTATAACATCCCATCGCAATCAGAATCAGCTATATTTCAAGTGTTCCATAAACACGTATGTTCAGGGGCTATACAATGCTGGTAAAAATGACTTGAAATTCAGTGCTCATTATAGTTAAGGCCACGATGTGGATAAATACAGGAGAGATAACTAACACTGGCGGTGGCAAAAAGTAGACGCACCACTATTCCTACTGCTTACGATATTTATGTGAAAAGCAATCTCCCTTGTAACAAGTTGTCCTGGTGAAACTGGAAGGTTTCTATAGACTAGTTAAACCAGAGAAAGATAAAATACCAACCAGAATGCTTATCTGTGTGGTATTTGTCATGTCAATGAACTACACCAATAAGAACAGAAGGAAAAGAAATGCAGATAACTACTGTTGCCTTCCTGTTCCTGGTTGGTGCCTGTTGAGCGGAGGCCAGGAAGGATGTTCAGGACAAGGAGAGACACACACAGTGTTTATGATCCAGCAGCATACTGGCATGCTCTAGGTGTTTGGCTGCATGGCTGTCATCCAAGACTCACTTCCCTTTATGCTAAAGGCATAGGGACAGAAAAGCCGAGAAGTAAAATTTAAGCCACATAACCAATGTTTTGTTCCCACAAATCTTGTTTTCCTTGTAGGGAGGAAACGAGGGCTTTAACTCTAACCACAAATCGTAACCCAAGGTGAGGAAAATGTCCAGGAAGAAAAGTGGAAGATCAGAAATAGGTTGGAACAAAGAGGGGCTGGAAGGGTGGGTGGAGATTAATCTTATTAGGATCATATATCATGAGGGTGTCAGGTGTGAAAGCAAACGAATGGCCTGTGTTTATCTGTGCTAAACCGTGTGGCTCACCCAAACATCCACTCTGCAGGGCGTTTTTTTCCCCAGTAATAAATTGGCCGAGTCTCAGGGCGTTGATAATAAAGTGTACGTTTACTACAGTTAGAGATCTCTTCCCGGGTTTTAGATGCGACCATTCTCGCCCACTCTCTTTTTCTCTCCCTCTCCCTCTCCCTCTCCTTTTTATCACTGTTGATTCGAAAAGCCCTTTGGAAAGATGAAGTAGGTAGAAATCAAAATAAATGGATTCTATTAAAACCGGCAATGCATCAACCGCTTGATAAAGTGATTAATAAACAGCTTCGGATGGTGATTGATTAAACTCTTTAATCAAAGTGCTAAACTGACTTAATATGGAGAGTTTCAACATGTTCAAAGTGTACATTTTCCCTGCCTCTGGTTCACAGTTGTTTATGTAACTTTTCTGAAGTGTATCCCTTAGGTCTAACCTTCAGAGGGCTGGGGCTCTGGAATGCGTGAGATTATGAAGTATTGTACACTGTGTTAGCTGCTGAACGCTCATGAATTATAGGAGCTTTCTGTAAGGCAACAAGTCATTTTTCAGAATTTTGAGCCCCTTCAACACAAGTGCCTTTGCCCCCATTACTTCATAGCTCTTTAGGCCTCAGAGTGAAACAGCAGCAAAAAGATGTAACTTTAGAAACTTCCAGTCCCTCACATCCATTCCCCCGAGTGCAGTGATTGCTTTATTTCAGGAGGTCACCATTTCGAGGGTTAGGAAGAAGGCTCAATTCTACCATCAAGGTAGATTCCTGTTCATTATGAACAGGTATATTTCATCTGGTATGTTGAAGTATCAGTATCAGGCATCATTTTTGACACAATAAATTATCAACTGCTAAAAATTTGTGACCATCACACACATTGGCTCAACTCACACTCCTCAGAGGCCAAATTCAAACATTTTTTTTTTAATTGGGGATAGGGAGTAGGAGTGGGAGAGTATGGTGTGGTGGCCCTGTGAACTAGGGAGAACCTCTGTGGCCCACATTGTGATGAATAAAATTCACAGAGTTCTTCTAATTCTTATATGGTTCTTAGTGTAGAGGACTATGCTAGGAGTTACAGTGCTTGCAAAAAGAGAAAACAACAACCAAGTTGAAGAATCTTATTATACATTGAGGTACATCACACAGGGATAGAGAAAGGCTTTGTTTCAATGAGTTAGTAAAACAAACAAACAAACAAACAAACAAACAAACAAAAACACTTGTCATCAGAGTTTCCCAGGTCTACAGACCACGCAGAGAACTGTATGGGATTCCTAGAACCCACTGCTCTTAATTTGGTGTTAAAGGCAGTAGAAATCAAGCTGATTGTTACGGCACAAACCTATAATGTCAGCTCTGGGGAGGGAGAAGCAAGAATGTCAGGAATTCAAGATGAAGGTACGTTATATAGTGTGGGGTGTTGCAAAGCAGAACAGAATAAAATAGTCGGGATTTAAAAATGATTAGTCAGATGCAGTAGGGCACTCAAGGGGGAATGCTAAGGAACCCCAGTTTTCCCACAGCATGCTGTATGCTCAAAGCAAAGTAGAACACAGAGTTACCAGTGTGAAGGGTGGTTGGAATTATCTTCCAACCTGATTGGTTGTGGCTTCTGTCTATCTTATTTAGACACAGTTTTCAACAGTTGGCCACTTGTGACTGACCAAGGCTTGTTACAAGGGCTGATTGCAGTGTATTTGCCATATACAGAGAATCCTCTAGAATGTCTAAAGTGTGTATGTAGACTGCTTCAGGAAGAATAATTTGATTTAACAGGTAACCCTGAGAACCAGAAGGACAGAAATGGATGTGTGACGAGTTAGGGAGGAGAAAAAAGAGGGAAGTAGGAAGGAAGGGAGGGGAAAACACATGGTGGGAGAGAAGGTGATCGTTATTCGTTACTTTTTCTGTTGCACATAGTTCTGGAGATGGTGCTGTGAAACTCCTCTAGTCTGTTGGAATTTATATAAGAGACACCCAGCAGAAACATGCTTGGCCTCAGTAGACAGACTATTTGATGGCCACACAGCTATTCAGGGATAGCATTTCAAAGCTGAAGAGTAGGATAGAACAGAGGTGTGAGGAGAAATCTCTAGAGAAACCCATACAGAGAATGTAGAACCAGGATGTAGATGGGGACTCAATGGCCAATGGGAAAGTGTGAAGTGGGGAGAGGTTTTAAATGAGTGATAGGAGTGTCAAATGTGAAAGTGAGCTCTTAAAGGAATAGTTTTTCATCTCTCATTCACTGACTTCACTCTAATAGTAACTAGATTCTGTTGACAGTCAAGGTGGATCTGATTAGGTGATCATCAAGTACAAGCTTCGTGTCTACCACCACAGGGCTAGATTATGGGGGTCTAAGCATCATTTCCTTTGATACGTTGCACTTTTGATCAGCTGAAACACAGAACACGGAAAAAGTCTACCACTATGGACTTTCACCAGAGGTGGCATTAGAATCCATACTTACAAAGAGTGAGTCACTTAATTGAAAGTGTTCACTGAGCGGTCATCAAGGTCCTGCTATGCTACCCCAGGCAGTATGAAGTGTTAACATAGAGCTAAAGATGAAAAGGGTGCCTTCCTCTAGCATGCTCATAGTCTGGAAGAATGTCATCTTATGTAGCACATAAGAAAGGGCATGATTATCCAGTGATCTGCAACTCTGATGGAATCTGAGCAGAGGCAGGGCAGAGTGGTGAGTGAGTACAGGACGAGGGTCCCAGTCCTTCTGAAATAGCAAGGGAAAGATATATATGCACTGAGTTTTGAAGGATGCATTGGAGAAGCAGGGAGGAAAGGGCTTGAGACTATCATGAAGCAGAATGAAAACACTAGAGATGTGTATAGCTCAATTAATAGAATGCTTGCCTAACATGCATGAAAGCCTAGATTCATTGTCCACCACTGCACAAACTAAGGCGAGCATATAATCCTGGCACTTGGGAAATAGAGGCTGGAGGATAAAGAGGTCCAAGGTCATCCCTGGCTACATAGTGCGTTTGAGGCCAGCCTTGGCCACAAGGGGCATTGTCTCAGAAACCAAAAACAAGAAGAATAAAGTAAAAACAAGATAACAACAACAACAAAACTGAGCTGGACCTGGGACCTAATATGTGCTTAGACCTTGAAAGCTCATTTGCTTCCTGAACCAATGGAGAAGGGTCTGTGGATGAGCAGAATGTGAGGCCAGGTTTATGAGTAGCAAGACTCATTTTCAGAATGCTAATGCCTGCAGAGTTTACATCCCCACTGAACTCTGGAGCTTTGCAAAAGTTTTTAAAAGTGCAGATTGCTGGACATTTCAACTCTTCAGAGGATAGAAGTCTCACTGATAGGTCCTGGCCTCACAGAAGAAATATTCAATAGCTCAATCAAAGCCAAGGAGTGAAGAGCAGAGGGACCAATGGCTTACGGGAAGAGCTTCTAGCTAGCATCCAACTGTCTTAACGGTGTCAATAAAACTTTAAAATCAATAGACTGATGGAGTGTCAACTGGAACACATCCAAGAATAGGCTGACACTGTCACACGGACCTAAGAATAAGCCTGCAACAGGATCTCTGACTTTCTCCCCGCCACAGTCCCCAGGTGCCTGAATAGTGCAAAAGCTTTGAAAATTCATTCAGTTGTTGCTCTTGAGAGAAAGGACACTAAATGTTGCATTCACATCGTTTTACTTAACTAAGGATGATAGATGATTATGGTGAGTATTTGGGAAACCACAGAAAAAGACGTAAAAATATCAGAAGTGATCTGAAGATGGCAACAAGGAACAGTTATGTGAGGAGTCCTTATTTTTCTGCATGTTGTTTTTTTGAATCATGGAGACAATTCACATATATTTCAATACGTTGCTTTTGCCCATTGTGACTAAGAGCCCTCAGTAAGCATTTTGAGTAATAGTATGAATTCACATCTATTATAACTTGTTAAACTTTTTCCATTGTTGGACACACATTGTTTCTAATATTGAGCTGAGTATCATGCCCATGACACTAATGTTTATGTTATTACCTTAATAATGTGAAAAGCATGTACCTCATGCCTGCTCACTGCTGTTTCAAGGATTTGAGACATCTGTAAAAGATATACTATGTACATTAAGGCATCATGAAGTCTGAGGGCGAGTAGCATAATTCTGATTTACAATGACAGAATAAGATAAAAACTTAAAACAGGATTGAGGTAGGAAGCTCAAGTCCCATCTAACCAGTATAATACCACTAAATTGTCCAGGTAAAAATTAATCACAAATATTTTATGTCCCTCTCTTAATACTATATGGATATCATCTCAATAATTATTCCAATAGAAGCTATATGCATGTATATAAAATATACTATCAACCTGTCAATTTAAACATTAGTAAGCCATTCAGCATATAAATAAACAATACTGCTGCATGTAACATATCATTTGAAAGAACAAACCCAGGAATAATCAGCTACAGTTTACGTAAGGGAAGAAGAAACCTTATATGGTTTTAAAATAGCATAATTTAATCTAAAAATGCTTATCAGAAGGTTTTGATAATTTTTCAGAACTTGTAACACTTGCCTGTAAGTCCTAGTACTCTGGAAATGGAGCTGCAAGGATCATGGGTTCTTCAAGGGAGTTTGGGCTACTTACCTAATACCAGGCCACCCTGTATTAGGTAGTAAGACTCTACATAAGATATATATTTTATAACACAATCTTAATACATTTAGTTCATTATCTTTAAATCAATAATCTTTATAAGTTA
Organism: Peromyscus eremicus; assembly: GCF_949786415.1. Taxonomy (NCBI): domain Eukaryota; kingdom Metazoa; phylum Chordata; class Mammalia; order Rodentia; family Cricetidae; genus Peromyscus; species Peromyscus eremicus. The sequence continues at coordinate 128,307,445 of NC_081416.1, read as the reverse complement.
TGTTTATAAGAATTGATTTATAGATGCTCTCCTGTGAGTTTGAACGTATCTGTCAATAAGGCTTTGTTGAGAGAAACTTCAAGAATTTTATTCATGGCTTGGAGAGCTTCCATCGTTAACGTCCTCAACTCTTGAGTATTTTGACTTCAGTGTTTCCCTCTATGGTACATCATGGTCAACTCATGGGCACTTCCCTCTATGATACCCTGTGTATGGAGCATCCTTTCTTCCATTTGTGTTACCTCAGTGCGTGGTACACCCAAGCTTCCCGCTGCATCGAGCGTGGAAGTGACACATGAACAATCATAACAGTGGTAGAAAATTCCTAGCTGCCAAGAATAATGTCTGTTTAATTGAAATTGAAAAGTAACTGAAAATGCAAAACATCCCAGTCAATCCTTAAAATTCACTCTGTTGCCCAGTGTTCAGAGGTGAGGTATACTTCTGAAATATAAAGAGCCATTCAGGAATTATTTAGCTTAAAGAAAATGCAGTAAGAGGTTTCTGTTTTTCAACTGGGGTTGTCAGAAGGGGAATTACCTTTACTGGAAGTAAATCACATTGTTTTCTTCACAGGTGGCTCAATTTAGCTGTTTAATCTTAGAGAAATGACAGATTCCAGCTCAGAGGAAAAGCTCTTGCTTCATTAGGTTTGGAAGAGTGTGAAAGATATTGTATATCTGCGTCTGTGCTTCCGTCCGATAATCAGGTGGGTAGACTGTAATTTTAGAGTAATTTGAAGCATAGAAAATAGAAAGTCTCACAAATAGGTGTGTCTTGGAGTGGCATATGGATGGCAGGGGACTAAGGTATTTCTTTTGAAATAATATTTTGGTTTTACTGTCAGGTTTAATAACTTGCCCAAAATATATGTGTGTGCATTTGCTCAGACAGTTTTTGCAAAGGAAAAGGCCATGCAATTTTCATGACTGGCCACATAACCTGCTCCATTTGGTCAAGAAGGGAAACTAGCTGAGGTAGGAGAAAATAGCTTAGAAAACTACACGTGCTTTAAACTAGGGACGCTGAAAGTAATGCAGATATATGTCTTTATTTTGCTGAACTCTATTACAATTCCATAAACTGTAAATGGAAATGGGACACACACACAAAGCAAAAGGTAATGTAAGAACTCAAGTATGTGGGATTTAATACAGAAGTAATCACAGGGCTTAATAGAGAACAGAGTATCCACAACCAGGAGTAGAAAATATAATGGTATATTTAGAAAACATCTATAATACCAGAAATTATTATCACTCCTATAATGATACATTTTGCTTGCAGTGATGTGGTTTGACCTAGTAAAATGCCCAAAAAAAAGTGTTGTTTTTAATTGGTGCCTCTAATTCTGCCACATGTAGGAGACTCTAATGGGGTAAAATTCACATATTAAAGAGACTGGAAGCCTGAGGAAGCCATGTACTGGAGAAACAATTTCTAAAATAAATGGCAAAACTAAATAAAAGCTTAAAAGGCTCTCCATTGACATACATTTAAGCAATGTGTGGCATTGAGATGGATCAGCATTCTGGGAGCTAGGATTGGAAGCCCAGGCTGAATGTGTACAGATACATGAACATATGTATTTCATTTCCACTAAGCATGAAAATAATGGCTACATTTGAGAGGGAGTACTTGGAGGCAGGGCGGTTGTTGGAGGGAGGAAAGAGAAGAAGAAAAGTGTAATAATTCTTTAAAATTATTTTTTAAAAACTAACTACATCTAACCACTGATCCACTCCTTTAACAGGGGTCAATGCTCACAGACCTGGGTCTGTGCATCCTCCTCGAGGCTCCATGGCCTGTGGAAATGGGGCCCCAAACACCCTTTGTACAAAGCTTGCTGATCCAACCACCCTTTGTTCAAGGCTTGTTGGTCCAACCACCCTGTGTATAAAGCTTGCTGGTGTTCTACTGACATCTCACCACAGCGTCTGGAATAAGTCAGGAAGTTCTAGACGATTCTCTGTCAACCAAGATAGAGAGGAAAGGGACAAGATGAGGCCATGGGCATGCTGCCAAAGAAGGATACTGGCTAAAGGAAGCACTCTGTCTTCTGCACAGCTGATGGAGAAGCTACATGTCAGCACTATCTTAGGCATTTGGAGATACAGCAGAGAACAAAACATAACCAAAGGGGAGAAGGAGCTTGTGTAGCCCTTGGTCTCTTAGAGGGAGACAGGAATTCCAGCACATAAGGAAACTAGTGATCTATTGGAAGAGTAAGAGAACTGAGGAGATGCGCTGCTCAGTTTGCAGTCCTCGTATCCAGTAAAGTGGGTGCAGGTTTTAAGGACAATGGTGACAAAAAGGTATGCTGTCATGCTGTGTGTGACTCTGTGTGTGTGTGTGTGTGTGTGTGTGTGTGTATGTGTGTGTGTGTGTGTGTGTGTGTGTGTGTGTGTGTGTGTGTGAGTAGTAGTAGTAGTAGTACTTAGCTGGCTATTTTATAAATGTTCACATGTTAAAAGAAAGAATTGCAGACTAAGGAGAGGGTTGTTCAATAAAGGGCTTGCTGTGTGAGCGCTAGGGCCAGTGTTCAATCCAGAGCCCACATAAACACCAGGTATGGCACTACAGGCCTGCAATCCCAGTATCACTGGGGATGTAGATACAGAGGTTCTCTTGGGAATTCTGACTAGACAACCTATAACTAAGGAATGTTGCAAGTTCATTGAGAGATTCTTTTTAATAAATGCGGTGGAGAGCAATTGAGGAAGACTCCTCTATTATTGACATTTGACCTCTACATATGAGCACACATCCATATACACATACACACAGACATGCACATACACAAGTGTAGCACATATACATGCACACACAAACACAAATACACAAAATGCACACTGACATGCTCACACAAAATGTACACACACAAGCACACAAATGTACATATTCACACATGCACACTTACACACATGCAAATGCACACACATGAAAAAGCATACACACATACAAATACATGTACATGCACACAAACACACAAAGGCATACATATGTACACACAAATATGCACATGAACACACAGAGACAGGCACAAACACATACACCTCACATGCACACCCATGCATACACACATACTCAAATATATACACACAGAAATATGCACACAGAGATGTGCGTACACAAAAGCACACTCACAAATACATGCATACACACACAGAGACACACACAAGAATAACCACACACACAAGAATTATTGTCCTTTGTGAGTTCCTGGTTAACAAAAGCCAGCTGCTGTTGCTGCCTCTTCTTCTTCTTCTTCTTCTTCTTCTTCTTCTTCTTCTTCTTCTTCTTCTTCTTCTTCTTCTTCCTCTCCTCCTCCTCCTCCTGTTCCTTCTCCACCTTCTTTTCTTCCTCCTCCTCCTTCCCCTGCTCCTCCTCCTTCTTATTCTGCAAAATCATCAAAATGAGTTTTTGCTAAAAGATGCCTCAATCATTTGACAAGGTGAAAATCAAGAAAGGCCACAGCCTCTCCTGTACAGAGATCACAGTGGAATAAGAAAGACCTGGTCTGTTGCAGAGTGAACATGCAACATATCTACCTGTGGTAAACTTTGAAAGCAGACGTTGAGGTCTGGCTTGAAGAAACCACAAAAGGTATACACCAAGATTGAAGGCTTCAGGAAAGCTATCACAAATGAGCATGGTAGCACAGTGAAGAGGAGAGATAGATATTCTCAAATATAGTCTATAATGGTCACAAACATCAGAAAATGTTTGTACTTGATAGGGGATAATGGTATTGTGTGGACTTGGAAGGTGGGGACATCTTTCCTTCTTCTAAAACCTTTCCTTGTTTTTGTTATTCCATTTTATAGGAACAATGGACCTTATAATCTGTACACTCATTTCTTATCTACTTTTTGCATTTTGTCAGACTACTTGTAATTCACTTTCAACAGCATTGGGAAAGTATTGAAAATGCTAAAGATACAGGAAAATACAAGACAAGTGAAAGTGTTTCTCAAGACAGTATCTTGAAATCTATCTTTTAAAAATATGTATTTATTTTTATGTGTATTGGTCTTTTACCTGGAGGTATGTGTGTACACCATGTGGATGCCTGTTGCCTGTTGAGGACAAAAAAGAGCATTGGACCCCCTGAAACTGGAGTTAGAGGTGAATGAACTGGGAATCAAACCCAGGTCCTCTACAAGACCAACAATGCTATTAACATCTCCAGCCCCATAAATCTACCCTTTGTGTTCTAATTCAAATTCCTACTAAGAACAATGACAGAACTCCTGGTTTGCTGACTAGGGACAATAAAAATCATATGACTATGTTTTACCAAGTCAGAGGATAGCAGATTTGCACAGGCAAATGGAGACCAGTACACTTTAATAGACAGAAGCATTGTCGGTACAAACAAAAGACAAGACAGAAAACTCTTTGATATTGAATATATCTTAAGATTATCTGACCCAGAGTTTGGGAAGGGGAAACAACTTCTAATCTATGCCCAAATCTGTATGTGTAAGTGTGTATCAAGGCATCAGATATATAAGAATATTTTCCTAATCCTTCCTTTGCAATAGTGGATGATGTCAGATGTGGGAGGAGATAAGGATATTAGTATTCATATAAAGCATGCACAGGGAATGATAATGTGTATATGGATAGCCCTCAGGGACCTTGAAAACCATAGGTATTTGCTTTAATAGCAGGATCAGGGACAGCCCTAGAGCCCCATCCCTCTACCCACAAGGCACAGTAAAGACTCAGAAAATTTCTGAATTTCATTGATTCAGTGAATAAACTCCAGGATATTTGTTGTCAACACCTGATGGATTCATCATCATGAACAGCAAGAACAGTGAGCCCATGAGCATCAGATGCTGTGTGTATCAAATCTGTTAGGAAAATTGATGGCCTACTCAGTGCATCGGGATAAACTCCTAATAAAAGAATGAGTGTGATAGTGGTAGAGATAAAATCTCCTGATGAGTAAATTCAGAGGAACATTTTAACTTAACAATGCTGCCTTGTTACTTTATATAATACTTCATACGTATTATTTTATCAACAGAACAGAATTGCCAGAACTTTTTTTTGTTTTCTGTTTTTTCCCATTCTTCCCTGTTGTGGAATATTATTTTAAGACATGCCACATTTGTTTATGTTGTGGAATATTCATTTAATGATGCAAAAATGTATTGCATTCCTTTATGTTGCATTTGTTTAACTCTGTGAAGCTATGTTACTTTGCCTATCTAAGATACCTCAGTGGTCTAATAAAGAGCTAAATACCAATAGCCAGGCGGGAGAAAGGATAGGTGGGGCTGGCAGGCAGAGAGAATAAATAGGAGGAGAAATCTGTAAAGAGAAGAGCTATGAGCAAGAGAAGGAGAAGGAAAGAGGACTCCAGGGGCCAGGCACCCAGCTACACAGCAAGCCACAGAGTAATAAGTAAAGAAAGAAATACAGAAATAGAGAAAGGTAAAAGCCCAGAGGCAAAAAATAGATGAGATAATTAAGAAAAGCTGGGTAGAAACAAGCTAAGCTAAGACTGGGCATTTGTAAGTAAGAAAAAGTTTCCATGTGTGATTATTTGGGAGCTGGGTGGTGGGCCCTCCAAAGAAATAAGAATAAAAGAGTAAAACAAGCAAAGAAAAACCCTACATTTCAGTGAACCAAGGTGAGGCTCAAATTTCTATAGGGCTTAAGAAAACTTAAAAAGAAAAAAATAAAGATACAGCTCCTTTAGGAAGTTCTGCCATACAGCTGAGCATATAAACAACGTTTTTCATGCTAAATAGAAACAAACAAACAAACAAACAAACAAAAACACTAAGTAAAAATGCCAGCCACCAGGCAGGGCACTGGCATTCCAGAGTTGGGGGGTTGAATGTAGTTCCTGGTCACCTCCAGCTGAGCCATGAGCTTTATTTAGGCTTAGCTCTCAAGACCTGTGAAGTGGGCACAGCAGGCAGAGGAGCCAGCTATAGCATAGCAGTTTAAAATTTGCTTACACAAGTCAAAAAGAAAAAAGAAAAGGAAAATAAGGCTGAAAGATATCCAGTAAAGACAGATCCAGACAGAAAACAACAACAAAACCCTCTAAACAGGTTCCAGTGTGTTTTACAATGCATATAGGCTTAAGGAAGAAAAGAAAATGAGTATAGACAGTCATAGAAAGAAATAAATATTTAAAAATAAAAAGTAAAGTATTTAAAGAGAGAGTAAAAGTAATATAAAAGAAAAAAGCCATGTAAGATGAGAAATACACAGGGAGTCTGAATCCTGTATGTTATTGTGTTTATTTAAATTTTTTTTGATTGTTGATAAACAAAGGAGAGCTGCTAAGAGACATGGGATTGAAAGGACTGCTGAAATAAACTAGACTGGACAGTTTAAGAATGTCTTAAGTTTAAAATGGATGTATTTGTCAAATGGAAGTAAAAAATGCTTTGGAGAAAAACTTTTGTTTCCACTGGTATCAGGAGGCTCTGGATTCGTTCCAGGTTAATATGGATCAGGTTTGATCAAATGAGACCTCCTGAATCTTAACAGGTGATATATATCAACAAAGGTTACTGCTGATCTTCCCAGGACTTAGTAATTATCTCAATTTTTCTCAGGGATCCTTAAAGATGCCTTCACCCTCAGACAACAGAAAGCAGTCTGGAGAACACAATGCTCACATTTCCAAGAGGTGGAGTAAGTGCTTGTTGGTTATTTGGTGGGTTATGGATGTTGGTTATCATTTTGGGAAATATAATAATATGGAAAAAACTATGAATCTCAGATTTTTATTTTGCATTGGCATAGGTTTTGCTATATTGATACATATTTAAAGTTATTTTTGTTATACTTAATATATGATGCTACTCTTGTTTGGGGTATTGTGTTTCCACAGCTCATTTAAAAATGCAATGTACAAATGGCGCCCAACGTGGTGGCAAAAGTTTTCACCTAAAAACTGAGAAAAAAAGATTCTAAAACGGAGCTAAAAACAGTTCCTAATTGTCTCTCTCAAATGAGTGGCAGCTGCTGGTTTGAGCTACTGGCGGGTTCCTAGCATGTGCGCTCGATCTGCAGTATGGCAGGAATGAGGCTTCTGCAAGTGTCACATTAAGCTGTGTGGTGGATTTAGTCTTTGCTAGTACAAAACAAAAAAAGAGGTTTCTGGGCTACACACTGCTTGGATAAAAGCATAGACCCACGATAGCTCCCAGAGCCTCCATGTTGGGAAGCTGAGATGGGTGAAGCCAGCAGCCACAGCGCCCTTTCAGTCTTAAAAATGCTGCAGTTTAATGCAATAGATTCACAATAAGACAGATTCAGATGTAATAGTTTACAACATGTGTAAAATACACATAGGCTTGAAAGAGACAAAAAAGGTGATATATACAGTTATATAAACAAATACATAGTTTAAAAAAATAAAGTCTTTAAAGAGACAGTAAAATTAATGTAAAAAATAAGCCACTTGAAGATGAATATTACACAGAGAATCTGGATTGTGTTGTCTTTGGGATTTTTAAGTGCAGAAAAACATTTGATAGTAAAAGATGTTGAGTTAAACCAATATGTATATTTTAAAGATACCTTGACTTCAAAATTTGGATGTAAGGATGTGTTGCTTTGGAAAGGAGACTCTGCTTTTGTTCCCACAGAAAGCCAAAGGCTATGGATTTGTTCCAGATTAAGATACATCAGGTTTGACCAGCCAAGACCCCCTGAAAGGTCTCCGATGACACCAAGGCCCAAATGATCCAACATCCAGAATGGTTTGAAGGCATCTGGCTCAGACAATACAGCCTCATGGACTATTCCATAATCGTAAAATTTTCTTTGTGTCCCCACAAGATGCAGTACCCCCCTCCAGCAGGAAGTAGTAAGAGAAGCTATGCCCAAATTCCCAAATTATATGTAATTTTACTTTGTTAAGGTTAAACCTTCCTTTTTGAAAAAAAAAGGGGGAGGGAGTGCTGTTGGATGTTCTGTATGTCAAGTGTGTTGCTGATTGATCAATAAATAAATCACTGATTGGCCAGTGGCTAGGCAGGAAGTGTAGGCGGGACAAGGAGGAGAATAAAGGTGAGAAGTTGAAGGCTGAGTCAAAGAGACACTGCCAGCTGCTGCCAGGACAAGCAGCATGTGAAGATGCCAGTAAGCCATGAGCCATGTGGCAAGGTATAGATTTATGGAAATGGATTAATTTAAGCTATAAGAACAGTTAGCAAGAAACCTGCCATGGTCATACAGTTTGTAAGCAAAAAAAAAAAAAAAAAAAAAATGCAATGTACAATTAAGAAATGAGGTTAGTAGTTAGTCTATAGTAATCAAACTTGTAGTCACATTAAGTATATTTTCAAGGTTAAATAGATACATTTAGATAGATAAATGGTCTTCAAATAATTCAAAGACATAGAATATGATATTTAAAATATTGTGTTAACATAAGGTTTTTCATGACAATGAGAAACATTTACTCCTAGCAGTAACACTTTACTTCAGCGATGATGGGCATTGAAGAAACTCCTTGTAGAGTTCACTTTTATTGAGGCAAAGCTATCTATTGGGGCAAGAAACTGCTCTTGCCTGGGCTGCTTGACAGTATGCGATACAAACTGGACATGCAGGACAGGACACACAAGAAAAAGACTGTTGAACTTTGCCAAAACAAGGCAGGATGGTCCTTCAAATTTTCTGCTTCACAGAAAAGTCTACCAGCTATTCTAAGGTCAAACTTTGGATGACTGTCCAGGCAGTCATATGTCTTAGCTTTTAGCTAATATTATGTCTTTCTTGGGTCTTTGAGGGAGTCGAAGACTGAATAGTTAAAACCATAGTTTTCCTTATTTATGATAGAAAGTAAATTAGGTATAAATCTTTGGAATCATTAACATAAGATAGATAATGGAGTATTTTCTCTGAATTTACTAAATACAAATGAACTGAATATTGTAATATAATTCTTACTTGATAGCTGTTTTTTTGTATATAGTTTTAATATGTTAGAGTTAAAACTTTTCATTTTTATTTAGACAAAAAGGGGGAATATTATGGAATATTATTTCAAGATGTGTTATATTCATTTATACTGTGGAATATCTGTTTAGTGATGCAAAGATGTGTTGCATTCTTTCATGTTGCATTTGTTTAACTCTGTGAGGCTGTGTTACTTTGCCTGTCTAAAACACCTGATTATTCTAATAAAGAATGGAATGACCAATAGTCAGGTAGGAGAAAGGGGAGGCAGGGCTGGCAGGCAGAGAGAATAAATAGGAGGAGAAATCTGGGAAGAGAAAATCAAGGAGCAATAAAAAGAAGGAAAGGAGGAGGACTCCATGGGCCACCCACCCACCGACATGGCAAGCAATGGAGTAAGAAGTAAATTCAGGTATACAGAAATAGAGAAAGATAAAAGATAGATGGGATCGTTTAAGAAGAGCTGACAAGAATAAAGCTAAGGCCAGGCATTCACAAGTAAGAATAAGACTTGTGTGTATTTATTTGGGAGCTGGGTGGCATGCCTCCCAAAGAGCGAAGAGTAAAAACAACCAACTTCACTTCCCCTTCCTATCATCTTCCCTTCCACCCTTCCTTCCTTCTTTCCATCCTTCACTTCCTCCTCTTTCTCCCCTTGCTCTTCTCCTCCTCTTCCCTGTTGGTCTCCTCATACAAAAGAGAAAAATACTAACACTTTCATAGGAAGACAATAGCACTTATCCAAGCTGTCATAGTTAGCTTCAGTCATCAACTAGACATACTTGGGAAGAGGGAACCTCATTAGAAGAGCTGCATCCAATAGATTAGCCTACAGACACATCTGGGGGCATTTTCTTAAACTGTTAATTGCCACAGAGTGCTCAGCCCACAGTGGCCATGCCATCTATGTGCAGATGGGCCTGGGGTGTTTGATAAAGGTAGTTGAATGAGTCAGTAGGCAGTGTTCCTCCACGGTCTCTTCTTCAGTTTCTACGTATAAGTTCCTGTAGAGTTTCTGCCTTGGCTTCCCTTGATCATGGATTATAATATGTAATCCTAATAAACCCTTTCCTCCCCCAGTTGCTTTTGGACAGTTTTATCACAGCAATGGAGATACAAAGTAGAACACAAGCTGGGGGTGCAGAAAGCTTAAAGAATACCACAGACAAAGTGAGCAAGAGAATCAAAATGATGTTTCAGAATCTTCCCAGCAGGGTAGCCTAGATGTTAGTTCAAAAACACATCTTCCTCTCTTACCTTCATGAAGGTAGCATAGATCCTCTCTGCTTTCAGATATGGTTAGTCATGTGACTTGCCTTGTAATCTCATAATTGCAGGCCACATCCACACTCCTTAAATTCTGACATGGCCATGGGAGTTAGCCAATAGATGGGAAATGACTGAAACAGCAAAGACTTGTGATATGGTCAACTGGACTTGCTTTCTTGGGCTTCTGTCATGGTGCTGATTTCATACTTGTATGAGCCAAGAGTTCCTAGTAAGGAAGAGGTGTATATAGCTGAACAAAATTCTGAATAAGATACGTTAGGGGTTAGGGAGATGGCTCAGTAAGTTAACTGCTTAATGTGTAGAAGTGAAGACCTGAGTTTGATCTCCAGCTCCTATGTTAAAGAGATGGGCATGCCCAAGCATTTGGAATTGCAGAGTTGGGGAAGTAGAGATGGGCAAATCCCTGGGACTTTGACCAACCAGACCATCCTAAGCAAGGAGCCTCCCAGTCCTAGGAGAATCTCTGTCTCAAAACACAGGGCCATCAGCTCTTAAGGAGTGATACTGAAGTTGGAAATGTTGCAAGTTACACATTGAGGCACACCTTGTCCTGTAGAGTCAGGAACAAGCACATACATACAAATAAGTTAACAGAATATAGTTATAAAATGAATACATATTTGCAAAAGTAAATGATAGTTTCTTTAATTTCATTTACCTCAGGATTGTAGGAATCTATGGTTGATAAATTGTGCTCCCCAATAAACTTATCTGAGGTTCAGAGAACAGAACAGCCACTATATTAAACATAGGTTTAGGCACACGCCTTTAATCCTAGCATTCCAGAGGCAGAGATCCATATGCATCTCTATGAGTTCAAAGCCACACTAGAAACAGCCAGGCATGGTGACACATGCCTTTAATCCCAGGAAGTGATGGCAGGAAGCAGAAAGGTATATAAAGCATGAGGACCAGGAACTAGAGCCTTTTTAAGCTTTTAGCTTTTAACAGCAGTTCAGCTGAGATCCATTTGGGTGAGGACTCAGAGGCTTCCAATTTGAGGAAACAAGATCAGCTGAGGAACTGGAGAGGTGAGGTTGGCTGTGGCTTGTTCTGTTTCTCTGATCTTTCAGTGTTCACCCCAATATCTGGCTCCCAGGTTTGTTTTTATTAATATGACCTTTTAATAATTCATGCTACAGAAATCTACATTAGCTAAAATTTTAACAGCACTTTTAACTTTTTAAATCTAAATATAGCACTCTGATCAACATAAAATATGAGGGTTGAGAAAAGTAACAGAACCTGACTATAACATCCTTACATATACATTCCTTTCTTTTTCTGATTATTTTGTGTTTTTATTTATTTAATTGCATGACTATAACTTGCATTTTTAAAAAGTTGAAATAAATTATTTTGTTTTTATTGAAAATAGATTTGTAATACAATATATTCTGATTATGGTTTCCTCTCCTCCATCTACTCCAAGAAACTCTCCACTTCCCCTCCCACCCAAATCTACTCCTTTTCTTCTCCCTTTCATTAGTATATAAGCAGGCATCTAAAATAATAATAATAAAATACAATTAGCTAAAATAAAGACAAACAAACCACAAAAGGCAAGACAAACAAAACAAACAGAAGAAAAAGAGTAAAGACAAAGCCCAAGAAACACATATAGACACAGAGAGACACACATTCATACACACAAAAATCCCATAAAAACACAAAACAGGAAACCATAATATATATGCAAATGGCTTGTAAGGAGAAAAAGAACAAAAATCAAAGCCCTGACAGAACATTACAAGACAAAGAACCTCAAAGTATGCCATTGCATTCCTTTTGTGCTGGCCATCTGAGACTGTTAGAGAAAACTAATTTTTCATTTGTGAGCATTAGGGATATGGGCTTGTGTCCCTTCCCCATTGTGGCGTTACAGCTGCAGCAGGCCCATTCCTGTGCAGACATTTTGTATGCTGCCACAGTCTCTGAGTGCGTATGTGCATAGGTCCTGCTGTATTTAGAAGGCCCTGTTCCTTGCTGTTCTCCATCCCCTCTGGCCTTCCACCTCCTCTTCCACAAAATTCCCTGAGCCTTTAGGAGACAGAATTGAAGGCGACATCCTATTTAGAACTGAGTGTTCCAAGGTCTCTGACTCTCTGCACATTGTCCAGTTGGGGATTCTCTGTATTTGTTCCCATCTACTGCAGGAGGAAGCTTCTCTGAGGATGGTTGAGCAAGACACTGATCTATGAGTATAATAGAATGTCATTAGGAGTCCTTTTATTCCTACATTCCTTTAGTGGAACAGCCAGTATTTGGTTTTCCCCTAGGCCCCTGGCCTACCTACCTCTTCTCAGGTTCTTGGCCACCTGAGCAGTGTACGGAATGGGTTCTACATCATGGAGTGACCTTAAATCCCATCAGATATTGGTAGGTTACTACCACAAGCTTTGTGCCACTATTACACTAATGTATCTTGCAGGCAGCTTACCATTGTACACCAAAGAGTTTGTAAGCATGTTGGTGGTTACCTTTTTCCCTTGGTAGCATGCAGAATATCTTCCAGTACCATGAACACTAGTCAACTAGTCAGTTGGGGTAAAAGCTCTGTGTAGGCATCAGCTTGACTTCTCTGTGTTCAATGAGTTGTGTAGGAGTCATCAGCAGTGGGGCCTTACCATCAGTTTGTTGAAAGCAATCAATAGCCTTGGCCACAGCCTGGGTTGTTTAGGGGTTCTCATGGGGCCCCTTTGGTCCACAACTCAATTAGATGTAATATATTCCCAGACTGGAGGCTTTATTTGCTGGTGAGAGATGCTCAGTTGGGGCTCTGTCTCCCCTGTTACTTGGCCATTCCATTTAGGTCACTTTTATAAGTGTATATATTTTAGGAAGCTTCTACTGTATAGGTTTCTATATTACCCCTCAAATGACCCTTGGTTTTACCTATCCCTCCCCATGTTCCCTTCTTCACCCCCTTCTTCCCTTCCCCTCCTCCATTTAATTCTCTTGTTCTGGTAACCACCCCCATCTGTCCATAACTATGTAGTCTATTTCCCAGGCCTAGAGTGATCCAATCCTTCCCCAAGTCACTAATTGTATAACTTACCTCTGTGGTTACATGAACTGTAGTCCGATTATAGAGAACTTAACAGCTAGCATCCACATAGAAGCCATATTCATCTTTTGGGGTTTGAGTTACCTCACTTAGGATTTTTTTCTAGATCCATTCATTTACCTGTGATTTTCATTTCACTTTAGCAGCTGAGTAAAGGCACATTTTCTTTATCCATTATTTTTTTTTGAGAATTTCATAGATGAGTAATGTGTTTACATTATTTATTCCTTCCCTCTCCCTCCAGCTTCTCCTGTGTTCCTACTACTTCCTCTCAAATTCATAATCTATTATTCTTTAATCATTATATATATATACATATAGATATATAGATATATAGATATATAGTTTGGATAATAATGGCCCCCATAGGCTCATATATGTGAATGTTTGGTCTCCAGTTGGTGAAACTGTTTGGGAGGATTCGGGGTGTGGCCTTGTTGGAGGAGGTGTGGCACTGGGGGTGAACTTTCAGGTTTCAAAAGCCCACACTGCTCCTAGTTTCCTCTCTCTGCTTGGTTCTTGTAGCTCACTATGTAAGCTCTCAAGTACTGCTCCAGTGCCATGCCTACCTGCCAGCTGCCATGCTGTCTACCATGTTGACCATGGACTCTAAGCTTCCTCACCCATGCATACCAAATTAAAAGTTTTCTTTCATACGCTGTTTTGGTCATGGTGTTTGGTTATGGTGTTTTGTCACAGTAATAAAAAAAAACAGCTAAATATATTTATATATATGTATAAATACTTCCTGCTGAATCCATTTCATGGTACTTATTTGTAGGGTTTTAGGGCTGACCACTTGGTATTAGATAAGCAAAGAGCTTCTTATCATAAGGGAGTGTATACCTTAAAAAGAAGTTAAAAGTGAAACCAAACACTATGTAAAGCCAGACTTTAATATCCTGTGTGTGTACACATGCCACAGTGCTGTGGGATGGTCTGTATGTCAAATGTGTTGCTGATTGGTCAATAAATAAATCACTCATTGGCCAGTGGCCAGGCAGGAAGTATAGGCGGGACAAGGAGGAGAATAAAGCTGGGAAGTAGAAGGCTGAGTAAGAGACACTGCCAGCCGCCACCATGACAAACAGCATGTGAAGATGCTGGTAAGCCATGAGCCATGTGGCAAGGTATAGATTAATAGAAATGGATTAATTTAAGCTACAAGAACAGTTAGCAAGAAGCCTGCCACGACCATACAGTTTGTAAGCAATATAAGTCTCTGTGTTTACTTGGTTGGGTCTGAGCAGCTGTGGGACTGGCAGGTGAGAGAGATTTGTCCTGACTGTGGGCCAGTCAGGAAAACTCTAGCTACACCACAGCACATGAGTGGAGCACAGAGGGCAAACGTAGGAGTCAGTCCTCTCCTTCCCTAGGTCATCAGGCTTGGTGGCAAGTGCCTATACAAAATGAGCCACCAACGTGGAGGGTGGGGGGTAGGGGGGGTAGGGGAGGTGGCACATGCCTTTAATCCCAACACTCAGGAGGGAGAGGCAGGCAGATTTCTGTGAGTCCCACTAGCAGAGCAAGTTCCAGGACAGCCAAGGCTACATGAAGAAACCCTGTATGGGGGGAGGAGGCAACCCAAAACAAACAAACAAAACAAAATGAACCACCTTGCCAGTCTGAGCCAAACTTTTATAAAGTTGAAGGTTTCTGAGAAAAAAAAAGTGACAATACCAATAAGTTATTTTAATCTCAAATTTAATATACATATCTCGATTGGTCCTGAAAGGTGAAGGCTTACATCACTGGAAATTACTTAAAAAGAGGAAACAAAGTAGCTTACCCTAACTTCCTGGAGGCATCAACCATAAAAGAAATTGTAAGGAGATACGTCTGTTAATAACCCACCTGTGAGCCCTTGCCTTGAACCTGTCTCAACAGTAACCACTTTATACTCACTTATGTCAATCATTAGAGCCAGCAGTCAAGGTTACCAGTACAAGTTTCCCTTTTATACAAGCTCATTAAGACTAAATAACTCAAGACTATATAATGAGAGTGAAAAGAGAAGTGAATGCCTCTCTGAAGCTTCCACAGAGCTCAGCCAAAGAGCAAGTAAACCTCAAATGAATCAGCCCTCCACTATAAGGAGATGAAAGAGGTCTGTAGGGCCTTCGTGTGAAATCTCTTAGCTCATATAATCTGTCATGTGGAGATGGACACTTTTGTAAACTGCATTTCCCAGAATCCTTTACCAAATGGCTTCCTTTTCTGTAGGAGGTATTAAGAAACAATTGAAATAGAGAGGAGATTTCCCACAGTTGAGCTCTGTGGTGAGGGCAGCTGTAGGGCAGTGGTGTGGGCAGTGTATGGCAGTAGTGTAGGCAGCTGTATGGCAGTGGTGAGGGCAGCTGTGTGGCAGTGGTGTGGGCAGCTGTGTGGCAGTGGTGAAGGCAGCTGTATGGCAGTGGTGTGGGCAGTGTATGGCAGTGGTGTGGGCAGTGTATGGCAGTAGTGTGGGCAGCTGTATGGCAGTGGTGAGGGCAGCTGTGTGGCAGTAGTGTGGGCAGCTGTATGGCAGTGGTGTGGGCAGCTGTATGGCAGTGGTGTGGGCAGCTGTAGGGCAGTGGTGTGGGCAGTGTATGGCAGTAGTGTAGGCAGCTGTATGGCAGTGGTGAGGGCAGCTGTGTGGCAGTGGTGAAGGCAGCTGTGTGGCAGTGGTGTGGGCAGCTGTAGGGCAGTGGTGTGGGCAGTGTATGGCAGTAGTGTAGGCAGCTGTATGGCAGTGGTGAAGGCAGCTGTGTGGCAGTGGTGAAGGCAGCTGTATGGCAGTGGTGTGGGCAGCTGTGTGGCAGTGGTGAAGGCAGCTGTATGGCAGTGGTGAAGGCAGCTGTATGGCAGTGGTGTGGGCAGTATATGGCAGTAGTGTGGGCAGCTGTATGGCAGTGGTGTGGGCAGCTGTGTGGCAGTGGTGAAGGCAGCTGTATGGCAGTGGTGTGGGCAGTGTATGGTAGTGGTGCCAGGTTTTGGCTTCTTTGGTGTTTTCAGAAGCCTTACTTGCCCCAGCATATCAGAAACTTTGAATCAGATGTTAGTGGATATAGTTTTTGTTCTCCTGTGTTTATGAAATCTAATACATCTCCATTATCCCTCAGAACTAGAACTGGGTGCTACTTCTGTTAGAAAAGAATATTTTCTGGGTTAAATGAAGAAACACCTGAACAAACCAAAAGTAACCCATTAAGGCACTTTCGTTTTCCATGGACCACCCTGGGGTAGGAAGTACATGGAGGGACGGAAGCGCTCTTACTTTTTTTCCAAGGCAAGTGACGACTGCACTGTAGCCCATTGTGGAGAGTTCAACCTCACAATCTGACTCGATTGCCTACACAGCAGCATAGGAAATGAAGGAAAGAGGGAAGAGGTCAGTTGCTCCAGGCCATCAATATCCAGACCTTTGCAAAGACAGAAGTTTTATCATACAGGGAAGGTGAAAAGATTTGCATAAATGTTTACAAGCTGTGGGAGCTTTATGCCACTTTTGATAGGAACAAAACCAAAAACTTATCTTACACGGTCATGAATCATCTTGTTTTTGTATTCTTTTTCTCCCCTTTTCCCTTTCTTTTGGACTACTGTTATCTGTATAGTCGGCCTCTATCAGTTCTACTGAAATTGCTGCTATTCATTCTTTTTTCCTGATGAGACTTCAGTTTACATACTACCTAGTACCATAAACGAAGCTCTCTGTGGGGGTGTTCTATGATTGACTTGAGTTTGTCTGTGGCCTTAAGTGCAATATAATACTCCCTACACACATCTGAGGTTTGCTTTCATCACTGACAACTGCTGTCTGAAAATAATGAATGTAAAGTAACTCACAAGCCTTAAATCATGTGCCATTCTAAGTAACATAGTAAAAACATTTGCTATAATGCTGTGTTCTAGCCAGGGCATAAATCATCCTTTGGTTCAGTGTTTCCACAGTGTATATACTACCCACCCAGTAGTCACTTAGCAAACATCTGGGTTATCAGGTCATTTGCTTTGCTATCACAGTTTTTGTGTTCAATATCTTTTTTATTAATGACCCTAAAATACAGGAGTAGTGGTGCTTGTGATTCAGCTACACCAAGGAAGCAATGCTATATATCATTCTCTTTCAGTAAAAAGGCAAAGGTTTCTACTTAAGAAGAAACAATTTTAAATGTATACTGCAGTTAATAAGAACTATAATAAAGACCAATATTTAGGTCTTTATTTAACAAAGAGATTATTCAACAAAAGAGATTAAATTCAGGGATCTTGTTCAGAAAAGAAAAAAGAGAATAGATATTATTGGATAAAATGGTAGATTATTAAATCTACTTTCAAACTAAAAAAGCAATTATCAGTTTTAAAATAATTTACATTGGTATGGATTCTTGTATATTGATAAAAATTTAAGGTTATTTTGTTATATTGTATATATGTTTCTACTTCTGTTTAAAATAATCTTGTATATTGATATAAATTTAAGGTTATTTTTGTTATACTGTATATGATTCTAATTCTGTTTAAGATTATTTTGTACATTGTTACAAATTTGATGTTATTGTTTTATACTATATATCTGTTATGAATTTTGCTTAGGTATTATCTATATAGCTCATATCTATACAGCTTGTTTGTTTATACAATGTGAAGTTTAAGTCTTTAAAATCAATATAGTATAATAAATAAATACAGGTTAATAGTCACCCACAATTATCAAACTTATAGTCATGTTAATTAAGTTTTCGAGATATACAGAAATATGTTTCAAATAGATAGGTAATCTTCAAATACTGAAAAGACCTACAGAATATGTCATTTAAATGTTTTGATAACTTAGAACTTGACATGAGACATGTCTGCTCCTGATGGCACCTATTTCTAAAGAGGATGATGGGCATCGAAGACATTCTATATGGAGTTTGCTTTCTTTGTGGCACAAACTGGCCTATAGGGCAAGAACCTGCCCTTGTCTTGACTGCTGATTGTAAATACGCTGTCCAATCTGGGCAAGCAGGACACAAAGAAAAATGACTGCAGAACTTTGCAAAGACAGAGTGGTATAGTCCTTCAAAATTTCTGCTCTAAAAATGATCTGTCAGATATTCTTAGCCTGTAGGCCAAAGATGGATGCCCCAGCAAGCATTGCAGAGGAACATTGGATGACTGTCCAGGAAGCCAGCTGTTTCTGTCATTTCCTGTGTTTTGTGGAAGCTACTAGCTTGCACTTCCTGCTTACTGAGGCAATATTATTTTCCTTCTCAGGTCTTTGATAGGGTTGAAGACTAGACAGTTACAGTTACAGTTCTCCCAAATCTTGGCAAAGGACATACTAGGTACAAAACTTTAGATTCTTCAGGAGAGGACAGCTATTGGAGCAATCTCTATAAATTTGCCAATTAGTTATGGTCTGGACATTTAGAATGTATTTCTCACTTAGTATTTGTTCTTGTATATAGTTTCATTTTTGTTAAGATTATTACCTTTCCTTTCTTCTGGACAATAGTTGATATTAATTCTTATTGTGTATAGTTTTATTATGTTAGGATTAAAACCCTTCCTTCTTAATCAGACAAAAATGGGGAAATGTTATGAGAATCCTGTCACTGGTCAGCTAGCCAATAGAAAAGAGCATTTGGGTCAAGAGGTGGAGTTTTCATTGAGATTGGACATGACTAAAATATAAAGAGGGTCAGAGGGATGTGCAGGCCTTTTGGAATGAGGAATGAGAGCAGAGCAGAGAGTGGAGCTTCGAGTGACTTGACTCAGGTTTCCCATTCTGTTTTGTGATAACAGTACCCAGATTTTGCTTTTAATAAACTGTAGTCTTTTGACTTCCTTTATCAATATTCCATCCATGAAGCTGTGCTGTTATGACTCAAGTTGCAATACCCATAGTAAATGAATGCTCAGTTGCTCACTTCACTTCATATTATGGAGGACTTGCACTGTCTCATGCTCCACATCCTTCCAGGAAGAAAGAACATATGTTTATTTTGAGAGAGAGAGAAACCATATTTATATATGGTTTCAGTATTCTTGAACAACTTTTCTGCTACACTATCAGCTTATGTCTTACTGTATCTATTCATAAACTTCCTAGTAGGCATCATAAGTTTACTAAGATGAGGGCTTGCTGAAGGACTGTTCATTTTTTCAGGCCTTGAATCACATCCCCAAGAGGTATTGATGTATTGAACTGTCAGTGGAAAATGGGATACTAGTGATCCATGTCATGCAGTGGCACCATAGAGGGTCAAATGATCCCCTTTCATGGTTTGATGTTCTCCTTGAAGGAAGTGCTTTGGGAAACCAGGCAGCTGATCTCCTTCATTCTTGATGTAGTGATAAATACCACAGGAGGTTTGTGCTAAGTAGGCCAGCAAAAAAAAAAACAAAAAAAAACAAACAAACAGACAAACAAAAAAAACACTGGAAGAAGTTTAAGGAAGAAATGCTAATAGCCTGTTTCCAAGCTAATAGCCCACGTAAAGTAAGACAACCAGTGGGACTATACACTAAAATAACTTTTAACATCCCTTGAATCTCCTTTCCCTGTCAAGGTGATGAAGCAAACACAATTGTTTCTCACATGACATGGTAGGCTGCTTTGGCCTCAGAGGAAATGAAGGACATGTATAAATCTGTGGTCAAATAGAACTCTCATTAAGTAAACTATAAAGTCGCCAGTCTTTAGTGCAGCTGGAGTTATAAGAAAAATCACTCTAGGGATGAGGAGACGGTTCGATGGCTATGAGTGCTTGCTGTTCCTCTAGTGGACCTGAGTTCAGTTCCTAGCGCCAGTGTTAGTGGCTCAACCAGGTTTCAAACTCCAGGGGATCTGACAACCCCTTCTGGTCTCTGTAGGGGCAACACACACACACACACACACACACACACACACACACACACACACACACACACACATACACCTCTCAAATTTGCATTCCAGTAGATCAGAACATGTTTTGTTGGCTCATTTTACTCAGTCAAGACGTATGACTTCCTGAAAAATCCATTGTTATCAAGGAAAAGAAAAATATATCAGGTTTATAGATGTTGAGGGAGACCAACTCCTTTTTCCCACAGTGTACTCTTGAGCAGGGAGAAATAAGGAATATGTAGATAGAAGCATAGAGGAGAGAGACAGAAACACTCAGCAGCCTCAGTTGGGCCTGGGTCAAAATCTACCAGCCCCTTCTATTGCTACTAAAGGGCTTTTAAAGGAATGCCAAGGGGCTGAGCAAAAGACCTCCCCCAGCACAGCCAAGTGCAGACCATCCCAGACACCTGGTGACCATGCAGTTGGTCAAGTCATCCCCTAATGCAGCCCTGCTGTGTAAAGCAAGCTCACTAGGAAACCTCTGTGGGCTCCCACAACATGTTCTTTTATGGTATGTTTGTCCCAGAAGTGGCATTAACAAGCGAAAATTTTCTGAAAGTAGGTTGTGAAGGACCATTCTGTGAAAAGCACTTTACTTTTACCTGTATACTTAATGATGTGCTTTGTCTAGACAGGGAAAAGGAATATAGATATACAGTGATTCATGGACATCTGTGTAGTGAAGTGATCGCAAGCAGACATGTGGAAACATTATTAGTGAGCACAAAACTTTGGGATGTTTGTGTCTCTACTGAATGCTCACAAAACGGAATCCATTATAGAAGAATTCCTCACTCATCAGAAAGGGTTGCTATCACTCATATCAGTGGGTGAGAGGCAGTTCTTCCACCTGGAGAGCTTAACCATGGGAGAATATCACACACAAAATAATAGCTTCTTAGCATCACCACAAGACTAGCTTGAGTGGGTGCACAGATATAGAATTAATAATTGTTCCGTGTACCATTCCCAGTGCTCAGGATTGGCTGGCCCAATGAAATGGTGGAGTAGTTCACAGAAGTCTCAAGTGTATGTTGTCAATTAAGAGACAATGTTCTGAAGGATTCATAGGGTTCACAGGAACTCTAATAGTACATAGTATTTTTTTCCTTCCAAAATTGTTAATGTTCATTGTACAAAGAGTTGTATTTCATTATATTTTCACACATATATTTCATGTCCCTTTCCCAAATTCAAACCTCCATTAGCTTTCCAATGGTATTAACTGGATCATAAGTTATTTTTGGTATTTAGGAGAATGCTGTGATTGACATGGTGGCCAAACTAAGTTGAATTCCAACTAGCGGTATATTAAGGTCCCATACACATTGAATCCTTGAATTTGTTGACTTGGTCACAGCTATCCTGACTGGAGTGAGAAGGAATCTGTGTAGTTTATTGCTTTCTTTTCTGTTTTATGGCCATGGGGTCTTGCACATGCTAGACAAGTGCTCTACCACTGAGCTGCATCCTCAGCCCCTCTCAACACAGCTTTGACTTGTCTCCAGAATGTTATTTGAACAGTAACCAATGTATGAATAGTTTGTCCCCTAGCTTGAATGCAGAAGTGACAAAATCACATTGTAGAAATAGTATTAATTTGTTCATGACCGCTAAGAAACTCCCACAAACACTTTGGTTCCATCTAAGCTTGGCTAGCTTGGGAGTTATTTGTTCCCAAAAGGACTGTAGTTTTTGTGAACTTTGAATTCTAGATGGCCACCTGGCCAATTTGGGTTTCTCATGCCAGTGAATCTACAAGAGAAAGGGGGTAATTGTTAAGGGATGAGGTGATTTATCTGATTGTCAAGAAGACACTGGGTTTTCACAACACACTGGGGGTGGGGAGCAGAATGTTATCCTGAAATCAAGAAATTCTCTGGTAAACATTATAATAATTCCAAGTCCAGTAATAAATGTTAATTTGAAGCTGGGCAGTGGTGGCGCACGCCTTTAATCCCAGCACTCGGGAGGCAGAGCCAGGCGGATCTCTGTGAGTTCGAGGCCAGCCTGGGCTACCAAGTGAGTCCCAGGAAAGGCGCAAAGCTACACAGAGAAACCCTGTCTCAAAAAAACAAAAAAACAAACAAAAAAAAATGTTAATTTGAAATCAGTGGTTTTCAACCTTCCTAATATGTGACCTTTTAATCCAGTTCTTCATGTTGTGGTGACCCCCACCCATAAAATTATTTCATTGCTACCTCATACTATAATTTTGCTACAGTTATCAATCATAATATAAATATTGGATATTCAGGATATCTGATAGGTGACCTCCCCAGGGGCATCATGACCCACAGGTTGAGAACCACTGGTGTGAAACTCCAGCAACTACATCAAGCCAGTATCATCCTTAAAGTTTCAGTGTTACCTGGGAAAAGTGTGCATGAGATGTGAAGACTCAGACCCAGAGGACAACAGCAGCCTAGAAGATTGTTTTTGTTTGGTTTGATGTGAGTGTGTGCACATGTGTGTATTCAATTTTATATTTATATTATATATTTATGTAGGGCAACTACATTTACCATCCTCTTACTATTTTAAGTGAGTTTTTGTTTCCAAGTTTATATTTAGGTTACAAATCATTCTGTTGAGAAGTTGAGACTGTGCCAAGATGAGCACCTCCAAGACATGAGCTTAGGTAACTTTTCCATGAAGCAAGTACTGTGATTTGAGTTCTTTTCTTATCTGCTTTCATGGGAGTGGTGGAGGCGTCTTTGACTGTGTAAAGCATTATCTTTCTTAAGATCAAAGTTACCTGCATAGCTCAGCGAGCCAGGGATGACCAATGATTAACGCATGTTGATACAAAAATTATACCTGGGTAAAATTCTCACTCGAAGGTACATCAGATAAATATAAAGCAACTGGGCTTACTAATATTTAAAGTTCCATTTGGCAGTCTTATAAAACATAACACTTATCAAGTTTCCACGTAATATCAAAAATAATGTACATAAATATCTTAAGCACTATAAAATGTTTCTACTTCCAACTAAATGCCTATGTAAAATTGAATACTGGTGCCGTACAACCAATGATTTTTATCAAAATCATCACAAAAGCAGATGTGACAGTAATCTTGTTAAATCACACATCAAGGAAATTTGTGAAACTTATCAATGTCACTCTGTTGCTTTATTTCATTAAAACCATGTTTGTTAACATGTAGTGAGATTTTTACTTTTAAGTTGCTTTAATACTTCAAGCAATTGCTTAGATTTCTATGATGACAAATATAATCATTAAAAAACAGTTCTATGGGATCCTCCAGAATAGCTAAGACTAACAGGAACCTGGAGAACAGAAGTTGAAAACTGTTGAGTTTTCTGTGAACATATGCTCATGTGAGTTGGACAACACTTCTATCCATTAATCAAGAGGATTCATTTACCACTAATCTCCTGTCATATCTAGAAATTAATGTACAGTTTGCAGATTGAATGATATTGACTCCCGATGAGCGTATGAGTTTTGAGGACTCTGAAGTCTCCTGAAACTATTTATTTGTTCATGAATGATCATGTTTACATGTGAGTGGTCTACTTTCTAAGTTTCTTTCCAGTGGCTTTAATTATACCACTGCAACTTCTCCATATCCATCCACATATGCTTCTCTGGGCACATTACTGCCAGAAGTGAAAAGTTAAGGTCCAACAGCACTGCTTTTAGAGTCCCAGACTTGGTTTTTTGCTTTTTGTTTTTGTTTTGTTTTGTTTTTAGTTATTTAATAATCAAGCCAATCGCATTATAGACAGCCAACCTACTGTTGAACATGAGACAGAAACAAAAGGAATTGTTCTTGTCAGGGTGGTGAAGTCACTTTACATCCATGAGCTCTAGCAGGTATTTTGTCTTTAACTCAGAGGTTTAGCAGATGCTTGCCGTCCAACCAAACTGTGACATCACCTCTAAAAGTAGCCTCTTGCATGGCTGTATTAGTTAAAGCAATCCCTGCACATGTATATGTTCAAGGATAGCTGCGAAACTGGGATATGTTCATGTACCTCTCTATCATATAAAACAACAAACCCTCTCCAGATGATTTCTTCCATTGTGAAATGCATTCATAGGAACAAGGAAGCCTCAGCGTCTATTTTAAATGCATCAGGGACCAGAAAAGATAGGTGTGAACCTGTTCAGTGTGGCCTGAAGTAGCTACACTGGTTAAGATGTATAGATAACTCAGTTGTTCCAACTTTTGATCTACCACTCACCTGCTTCTGAACCAGAGTAGCAAATGTTCAAGACAGCGTGATAAAAAGAAAAAACACTTCACATTGCAAAGACTACTTTAAATTATTAATATGCCATGTACTGGTAAATTAAATTTTAAATGAGACATATTCAATATTATTCTCCCTGTCTTTTCTCCTCTTTGAGATTGGCACATTTTTCTATGTGATAAATGTCCTGTTGGTAGCAGGGAGTAAAAGTCCCATGGGATATGTGTACTTGAAGAATTCAAAGAGATTGCCACCCAGAAATTTAATACTTCCCATGGTCCCCAAATAGCCAAGCAGACAAAATAAAGGAGAATAATAATAATAAATAAAACATAAATCCATATACATATCAACACCTGATTTCTTTTTTTTTTTTCCGACACAGGGTTTCTCTGTGTAGCTTTGCACCTTTCCTGAAACTCACTTGGTAGCCCAGGCTGGCCTTGAACTCACAGAGATCCACCTGGCTCTGCCTCCCGAGTGCTGGGATTAAAGGCATGCACCTCCACCGCCCGGCAACACCTGATTTCTTATAAAGAATTTAGAAATACACACTGGAATAAAGACAACATCTTCAACAAATGGTGCTTGTCAAACTGGCTGTATGAAGAAGAATCCAAGAGATCTATACTTATCACCCTACACAAAACTCAAATCCAAATGGATTAAAGACCTCAACATGAAACCAGACTGAACCTTATAGAAGGGAAAGTAGGGATTATCCTTGAACTCATATGCACCAGAAAGGACTGTCTGAACTGAACACCATTAGCTCAGGCTAAAATCAACAAGAAGTAAATGCGACCTCCTGAAACTGTGAAGATTCTGCATGACAAAGGCAAAGGACACTGTCATTCAAATAAAGTGGAGCCTACCAAATGGGAAAGGATTTTTACCTACTGCACATCTGATAAAAGGCTAATATCCAAAATATATAAAGAACTCAAAAAACTAGATATCAAGAAGGCAAATAGACCAATTAAAAATGAGGGTCAGACATAAACAGAGAATTATCAAAAGAGGAAACTCAAATGGCTGAGAAATACGTAAATGTTCAACATCCTTAGCCATCAGGGAAAAGCAAATCAAAACTACTTTGAGATTTGATGTTGTACCTGTCAGAGTGGCTAAGATCAATAAAGCAAATGACAGCTCATGCTGTTGAGGATGTGGAGTAAGGGGAACACTCATCTGTTGTTGTGGGAGTACAAACTTGTACAGCCACTATGGAAATCAGTGTGGCAGTTCCTCAGAAAGATAGGAATCAGTCTACCTTAAAATATTTATATACCATTCATGGTGGTTTGAATAAGAATGGCCTCCATATGCTCATAGATTTGAATGCTTAGTCACCAGGGGACGGCACTCTTTGAACGGATTAGTACATGTGGCCTTATTGGAGGAAGTGTGTGACTAGGGGAGGGTTTTGAGGTTTCAAAAGCCCATGCCAAGCTCAGAGTCTCTCTGTCAGCCAGCAGATCAGGATACAGCTTTCAGATATTTCTCTAGCATCATGGTTGCCTGCATGCCACCAAGTTTCCTTCCATGGCAGTAATGGACTAAACCTCTGAAACTGTAAGCAAACCTCTGTTAAATCTTTTTCTTTATAAGAGTTGCCCTGGTCTTTGTGTCTCTTCATAGCGATAGAAGAGTTGACTTAAGACACCGTTTGGGGGTCATATAACAAAGGATGCTACACCATATCATAGAGACACTCACTCACCCATGTTCACTGTTGCTCTATTTATAATAGCCAGAAATTGGAAACAACCTAGATGTTTTGGAATAGAATAACAGATACAGATAATGTGGCACATTTACACAATAGAGTATTATTACTCAGGCTTTTAAGAAATGAAATCATTTAATTCATAGGCAAATGGGTGGAACTGGAAAAAAATCATTGTAAGTGCTGTGACCCAGACCCAGAAGAGAAATATGGTATGTATTCACTTATATGTAGATATTAGCTGTTCAGTCAATGGTAACTAAGCTACAATCCATATAGCAACAGAGGATAGGTATAGAGTAAGGGACCAGGGGAGACAGATCATATTGGGAAAAGGAAACAGAGAGTTAAAGATGGAAGGAGCAGCAGGACACCTGGAACAGGAGCATCATATGTGGAGGGATACAGGAAAGGGCAATGAGGGAAAGAATATGAGGAGAAACAGCTAAAATTAAGGGCAATTTAGGGGTTGTATGGAAACTTAACACAGTAGACGCTTTCCAAAATATATACATATATGAAGGTGATATGAATGAAATCTCTAAATAATAGGAGAGACAGAGCCCCAACTGGTCATCTCTTGTCACCAAATGAAACTTCCAGTACTGTGTTTGGCTTACATCTAATTGAGTTGTTGATCAAAAGGGTCCCAAAGGAATCCCCAAACAATCCAGGCTGTTCTCTACAAACTGAAGGCAAGGTCCCATTGCTGAAGACAGCACCTACACAACTCATTGAACATGGAGAAGTTGAGCTGGTGCCTACATGGAACCTTCACCTCTATGTTCTAGCTTCTTTGGTACAGGAAGGTATTCCAAATGCTACCAAAAGAGAAATGTAAACACCAAACCAGCCTCAAAACTTTTGATCTACAAAGGTATCCTGCCTGCAACATATGCTAGGGCAATGGGGGCACAAAGTTTTTGGGAGTGACTAACCAACATCTGATTTAAGACCCATTCTATGAGATGGGGACACATACCTGACACTGCTTGGGTGACTAGACCCTGAGACTAGATGCCTCAGAGACATAGAGTCAAACCAAATACTGCTGTTCTAAAAACAAACAAACAAAAAAACCTAACAACGAAATCACTCATCATGACATTCTTCTGTACTCACAGATCAGTGTGTCTTTCTCAGCCCTCATCAGAGAAGCTCCCTCCTGCATAAGATGGGAATAGAGGCCCACATCTATGTATTATGTAAGGCGTGAGACACTTGCAACACTTAAGTCCTAAATGGGATGTCCCAATCAAATCCCATACCTCAGGGCTAAGGGAACCCTATGGAAGAGGAGGCAGAAAAAGTCTAAGAGCCAGAGGGAGTGAGGGACACCAAGAAATCGAGACCCTCTAAATCAACATGATCAAAGCTCATATGAAATCAGAGTGAGCCAGCATGCACAGGGCCTGCATGGGTCTGTACCAGGTCTTCTGCATATATTTTGGCTTCCAGTTTAGTGTTTTTATGGGGTTCCTAAGTGTATGAATGAATCTGATTTTTGTGCCTTCTCTTGGGCTTTTTTTCCTTATGTTTATTGGCATACACACACAAACAACACACACATAAGCAAACACAAATACAAGCACATGTATACACATACACATAAAAGCATACTCATGCACACACATACACAACACACACAAACATATACACATACAAGCACACACAAACATACATGAAAATGAGAAAATGCAATTAATAATTTTAAAATCAAACTACCTTAAAATATTCTAAGTCAACTGCTTACATATTGCTCATTTTTCTGGCATTCCCATAGTATAGGAATATATTGTACGTAAACACTAAACCACTAAAGTATATTTTTGTCTATAATAAATATCTTAAATAACTTTTCAAAGCAGAGGTGCTTTCTAAGCATAAACTGAAAACTAAAGTCCAGACTAGATAAAAGAACCACTTGGATGGTCCTTTCTGGAGAAACATTTTGCATGATTTTTCACATCATGAGATTCCATTGGTTTATATAGAATCATTTGAAAACTTTGAATTTGCTTTAAAGTAACCTAAATTTTTCAAAACTTCATCTTGAAATTCAACTCCCTTGTTCTGGCACAGAAGCAATTAAGGTCCATTGTTTTATTGCAGCATTAAGTTAATTAATACTGTCAGTAAAACCAAATGTACCAAAATGAAGCTTCGTTTGCAAATCTGGAAATGTTTGTCTCTCTGTCCCACTACTACGACTAAATGACATTTCAGCAACATTTCGTCCAAGTGGAGTCCACATTTCATTTTTTAAAAAAGGTCTCCAGAAGTAAGGCAAGAATGCTGATGGATGTTTAGAATGAGTAGCCATCAGGAATAGTGGTGATGGCTTTGCTTCTGTGACATAACATGAAAGTGGATTGCAACCAACTCCAGTTAGATAACTTCATTTGTAAAGCAATACAATAATTAGAATAATTTAATTTAATGAGTGTTAGTTCGTGCCTTACCTCTTTCCACGAGGTTTCAGACTATTTAGATTCACCTTGCAGTCAAGCATAAGAAATTTCAGGAATTGGAACAGATAGAGTTTACCTTACAAGGCTTTTTGTCAAACATCTGCAATTCAACCTGATATTCTATAACTTTGGAGTGTAATTATTCATCTCCCAGCCTGGCAACATTGTTCCTATCTACCAGTCTTCCTTCTGGTTGTGTCTTTCTGTTTAAATCGTATTTTTGCAACCCCTTTTTCCCCAAGTAGAAGCTGTTTTAGAGGATGTTGAATGTTTGTGTTTCAAAAAGTTTTCCCATCCTGTTTCTTTTTTAATTACAAGGAATATTTATCAATAACTAGAATAAAATATAGAGAGTTAAAACATACCAATGTACTTGAAAATAGCAACAATCATTTTTGATGGTCGGTTTTTCTGAGATTATACTGACCATTGTAAATTGATGCTATTTTTAAGCATGCTGTTTTGAAACAGAAAAAGTAAACAAGATGAACTCTGCACAAATCCACAGGTTTGGCACTCCCCGCTGTCCCTGTGATCAGAATCCAAACCATAGTCAGCCCCAGTACAGCTGCAATGACCACAGTACAGATCCAAGAGCGTTGGGAAGAGGCTGCTGAGCTTAATGAGGAAGGGAAAGCTGGAACTGAGCATAAACTATTAAGTGATTGCGTTATTGAGTTAAGGGGTGTGGCTTCTCCTCCATGAACCTACTCTCCATTAGGCTATGGAAGCGCTCACCCAGGAAAAATGAACATGCCTCAGAGGAGGGTAGATGTGAGCCAGAGGAACTTGCCCACACTCTATCAGGTAAGGAGGAATCCTGACAGGGACCCATCACACGCTAAGGCACACATTCTGGCCATCTATAAAATAAATGGAGAATGAGGAGTATAGCATGCAGACTTCAAAAAGGATGAGAAAAAGCAATCACCATTTCCTGCAAAATTACCTAATGCAATAGGAAAACACAAATCCAGTTAAACCTCACATTATAGTGTGTGAAAGGAGTGTTTACAACTGAGAAAAAAGTAACAACCAGCTAAAACAATGTCATTTCATAAGAAATATATATTTTAATAATTTGAGCAATTAAGAGAACAAAAACAGAAGAATGCCATACAATTTGAGGTAACAAAGATACAAATAATTTGGCAATCAGATGATAACTAAGGACTCATTTTCCTAAAATGAATCCATCCATCCTTAACACTGGGA
Source organism: Peromyscus eremicus (assembly GCF_949786415.1). Lineage (NCBI taxonomy): Eukaryota > Metazoa > Chordata > Mammalia > Rodentia > Cricetidae > Peromyscus > Peromyscus eremicus. The sequence continues at coordinate 128,277,639 of NC_081416.1, read as the reverse complement.
AATGTATACCTAAATATTGAACAAAGTTGTAAGCCAAGGATGCCTAACTGGGAAGAGTCTTGGCCTATGTATATCACGTAAATATTTCAGTTACATTTGTTTAAAGGTTACGGGTAGGAGCTATCATGGCATGGATGTGAAGGTCACAGGGAGTTGGTTCTCTCCTCCCACCATGTGGATCCTGGGCTTCCAATACGTTTTGCTGGCCTTGGTAGCAACCACCACTACTACTGAGTCATTTTATCAGCTTCTCTCTAAAATATTTTGTTTTTGAGCAATTTACCCTGTGCCTCATCATTCCCTTGGAGTCTACAAATCCACACTCTGTGTCTCTGTTAACTATACACTCTAGAATCCTTGAAGGGTAAGGTATCTGGCATAAGATTTCCTTCAAACTAAGGAAAAAATTGTCTATTTTGATGGTACCTTAACTCCCAAAACAAAATTATACACATTGAACCTCAAGGACAAAGAAGTACTTGGAGAAACTACTTGTGAAAGGATAAAATTAACCAGAATTATCACGTGCATTGGATATGCGTATATGCAGACACATGTAGATATAGGCATAAGTGTGTGTATATATATGGGGTGTGTGTGTGCATATCATTCATGCATATATGAGTTGTAGGGGAAGTGGAAATACAACGCCAATCATTCTTTGAAGTATCCAGCTCTAGACTTTGTAATCAAATGACGTATGCTGTTCCAAGGATGGGAGATCGATGCCTAGACTCCCACTAAAAGAAAATTACCATGGAAAAGTATATATCCAGCTAAGTTATATCACAAACGTAGGAATATTTGCAGTTTTGTGCAAGTTCTTTGGCAACCCCTATAAGTGTTCAACAACTGCACCCATTTAATGGTAAAACTGAGTCAATCCATGATCAAAAGTGAGTCTTAAACCTATTCACATTAAGCAGCTATGGATGTGATTGCTATAGGATAGAATGTCGTATGTCCTGATAATAAAATAAGTCTAAAGCTAAGAATAGTGTGCACTGGGGGTGGAGAACTTAAAAGGGGTAGGCACAGGGTTCTCTTCTGAGCAGATGATCAGCAGAAATCATCTAAAATTGGAGCACACTTAGGATACATGAAGACTATACATAAGTCTGGCAATTTCTTTAGTTCCTTTTCATTCTGTTAAACTCAAGAAAAATTAAGTTCAATTACCTTTATTATAATGCTGCATATATAGTGTGAAGTCATTTTAATGAAATTATATATTATTGTATCTAATTATCAACATATAAATCTGAAATGATGTTTAACGAGGATGATTATGGAAATTTATAAATGAGTAATGTTTTTATATATTTAAATGTGATTTAAAGCCTTTAAATGACCTTGAGGTACTTTTGCAAAACAGTGAATGTTTTTTTTTTTAAAGAGACAAGAATTAAGATAAAAGTAGTTGGGCTTTTTACTTTATGCCTTTTTACTCTGGAGGTATAGGATTATTTTTAGGCCTGAATTTCAGATAAAGTATACCGAATGCAGCTAGGCATGATGGCAAACACCTTTAATCTCAGCACTTGGGAGGCAGAAACAGGTGGTTCTCTATGAGTTCAAGGCCAGCCTGATCTACATAGTGAGTTCTAGGACAGCCTGAGCAACATAGTGAGACCTTGTCTCAAAAATAAACAAACAAACAAACAAATAAATAAATAAGTGAGAGATACTCGATGTTTTCATGTCCTTTTGATCAAAACTCAATCCAATTTTTAGAGGTGATATTTTCAAGTAGCACTCACTGTTTTCTCATCTCCATAGCATGGACACACAGGAACACATACAAACCCACCTAAGTGTGCCCACAATTACACACATCCACACAACACATCCACATTTACGAAACCACACACACACACACACACACACACACACACCCTCAAGCATACAGGCATATATACCCTCAAGCATACAGGCAAGTGTAAAGAAGCTACAGCCATCAGTTTCTCATGATTTCATTCCTCTATATTGTGTATGTTTATCAATTATGTATGTATGATTCTCTATAGACATTCAAAAATATATAGTTGGATTTCATGTTTACTTCTTTGAGCAACATTCGTATGATACTGATCTAATATTAAATTGTCTGAAATGACTAAACAATTACTTTAGAGAGGTATGTCTTACAGCAAACTAGCAGATTGATTTAGGTTTGGTTGGGAGCTTTTGTTACTCATTAGAATCTTAGGGAAATCATTTTAATGCCTCTGAAGTTTGGTTTCCCCAGGAGTTTAATACATGCCAGTACTTACCTGTGGGAACCCTTACCAGAGCCAGGATAGCTCCTGTTTGCAGTAAGTACATAAGCTACTAACCTGGATGCAGGAAAAAGTAATTTCCAATTACGCTTTCCCTAAAGCATTAAAATCATTGTCATGGACAATCTAGCCTTACCTGGCTAATACTAAAGGTGAAGAAACTAAATCAGCTGATGGACAGGGAAGTTGGCGAGGATATTGACAGAACATGAATTTCAGTGTTGGAGAGCAACCCAATGCTGGCAATGTCAGTGAGCTTTGGGAATGTAGGCTGTTTGCCTGAGGAGTTGCAGCTTTAGAGGAAGAAACGGAGGGGCACACCTTATAGGTCAGTGTGAGACGGTAATAGTTATATTTGGCAAGATGTTACAAGGAATAGGTTTACAAGTTGGGACATCAATAGGGGAAACCCAGGAATTCAGGAATTTTTAATGTTGAAAAGTCATTTGCATATAGACATCCAATAAAGATTAAATATTAAAAGATTTTAGTCAACAAGGCATGTAAAGATAGTAATATTGGTGACATGACTTTGCTGGATTAGAGTATTTCACTATCTGTATGTATATAAAAACATCCTCTGGTATACCTTAGACATAAACAATCAAATTTATAAATGACTTCCCATATATGCTGCCAGAACTTCTTAGGTGACTAAAATAACTCATGGTAGAAATAAGTAAGCTTTTCTTAAGAAGCTTGGATGCCTTAAGGGGCACTTAGGTTTCTCTGCATGTAAAATGGAATGTGTTTCACGTGGAAACGATACATCCACACATAACATGCAGTGCCATGCCCTACACAGCTTGACTCTGGAAACCTGACTGAGGCAGTGAAGAAAGGAGGAAAGGAAATACAGACATGCCTAGAGTGAAGCTGAAGTCAAGTGGGTCTTCCTCACTCTGATGGTGAAGCACCAACCACTCAAGAAACCTGGAACCTCAGCCCAGTTTATTCGGTACAGCACATGGAGGAGGAGTTAGCTCATCTCAGCCAGAGGTCTCTGTAGGGGAGCAGTCATACAGGAGGAAGCTGTAGTTGCTGGTTATTGCACACACACACACTGGTCAGTCATTTATAAATACTCCTACTTGGACCAGAGGAAGGATTTGTCATGCCTCTGCACCACACACGCTGGAGGAAGGCTTTGTCCATTCACATTATTCTCAGGCATTGGTAACACACATTCAGTCAGGACTTCACTTCTTACACTTTCACTCAAGGCTTTCTCTGTTCCCCACACTAAAACCAAAGGTAATTGCATTGAGCAAAGCCCGGGCAACTGTTACCCATTCCCAAACAAGAAGGAAGAACACCCATAGAGATTTCAAACCCTACTCTTATGAAGTCACATGTACTAGCAATGCTATGCTATCCCTGCTGGGAGAGACCAACCCTGCTCCCCACTTTTTACACCCCTAGTAGGATACCAAAGTTCATACTACAACCCCTGTGTATAGTTGCAGAGGCAATACCTACTAAGATTCTGACTTAGGCTATTAGAGAATCTATAAGCTGTGCCAAACACTGCTATTAAAACTCTCAGTCTTCGGTTGCCCAGCTTCTTAAATTGTAGATCTTAACTCTATCATGGGGCCCAGGAACTGAATGTGGGGGTTGCAAGAAATTTAGCAACAACAAATCGTTTCTGAATGCACAATGGCCTAAAACAGTTACGTAACAAATCTGAGTTATTTCTAGAAGCTCTAGTCTGCGTTGTATCACACAACTTCATTACAGCCTTGGTTCTGAACACACAACATGTGCACATGTAGTGTTTTTGCCATTTTATCAGGCAATCCCAATAAACTCTGCCTGAGGCACCATCCCTCAGAGTTGCAGCTGTTGTGTGCTTCAGTGTTTTATAGTATGTATTAACTCAAGGTTTTTCTGCTTTTATAGAAACATAACGGTTTAGTTACAGAAAACAAAGACTTTCAATGCCTTCCTATGTCATTCATTCCTCATGAGATGGTTATCAAAATTGGTATACCTTTGGATTTGACTGTATTGGGTTACCATGTTTGACTTTAAAAATTGAGTTGCTAATGTAAGTTTCACTGAAAGCATCTTTAAATTTGGCTTGGGATTTGGGAATAATTTCCAACTATTTCTGAAAGAGCCATACCATTTTCTTCTGCAATTGTTGTACTATAAGTTTTTTTTAAAAAAATGTGGCATTCTCAGTACTGACAATAAATTCAAAGTACTGACCAATTATCGTTTTAATAATGAAGATGTTGTATATCTTGCAGTCTCAAACATTCAGCCAATATTTAATTTTTATGTAAAAAGTAAGTACAATTACCTACTTAGTCTACATGTTTGTTCTTATCTCTAATAAAAGGTAAAATTATATGTGTACTAAGGAATTGTTTTATAACGAAACACTTATAGTAAAACAAAATAAAATTCTTCATGAATATCAGTAAATGTTGGATTGTTGAGCCTATTATTTTTCCACACCAAATTTACTGGAGTCCCACAAAAATTTCCCAGGAGAAAATGGGGCATGGGTGGCCATTTAAGAAGATCTCTGCTGTACCACACAGGACTGGACTCCCAAAGATGCTCTGCCAGCAAGGATGTATTTCTCAGCAAGCACTTGATGTATAGCCAAGAGAAAGAATCACCAAAGTAGAATAAAGGTCCTAGAGGTCAAAACATCTGCTACATAGAGAAACACAAGGCTTCATGCTCCATAGACACTTACCAATGATAGAATTGTAGGTTACATTTCTATGTAAGATATGGGATGCAATCATTATGTTTATATAGAATGTTAAGGAAGAGATGTGGTAACTATGAAAACATACAGGGAAAAAATTTGTTCATCTACTTTACGACTGTCCCAATTTTTGTCTGGCTTTTCTATCAGACATCTAAATTATGCAATTCATCATCATCATAGATTGATCTCTTAAAATTTTCCTGGTTTTGCCTTATATATTCAAAACAATATTGTTATTATTCACCATCCAAGTTATTATACTAACGTTTAACAAATTGAATTTCTTTTCGTTAACAATTTTCTAGCCTGATTAATGTTTTCTTGCTAGTCCCTACTTGTTTTGGTATTAGTTATGTGTATAGTTCAGTTTAGTACACACAGAATGTTTGTCCATAATTTTACTTTCAGCCTCTGTGTATACTTATATATAAAGTACTTCTCTTTAGTAGGAACTGGTTTCTAGACTGGTTTCGTTTTCATCTCTTTCTCTCAGAGAATGTATCCATTTAATATAATCACTCTTATTTCATATCTACCATCCTACTCTTTTCTGTTTAACCGGGTAATTTTCTTTCTTGCTTTTTTTTTTTTTTTTTTGATACTGTCTCATCATCATCATTGGTCAATTTATTTTTTCTTATACCTTATTTTGCTATATTTCATCCCTTCTTATGGCTACTCTGAGATTAGCATATAAACATTTGGTTATTTGAAACAAATAGAATTTATGATTTTTGCCACTTCCTTTCTAGACCCAAGGAATTTTAACTGAAGCTTTCATGGGACCTACTGGACTTTTTAAGATTGGCTCGGGAACCTTGTGAGACAGGACCTAACCATTCTGTACAGATAAGGGGCCCGGGTAGAGAAAAACCCACTTTCTCCTATTGTGATGGTTAGCTGGTCACCTCCTCAAGATGCTGAAACCCAAATGACACGCATCTGCTGCTTCCTGACAACAAGGGCCTCTGAGCATATCCTGGGCTCTGTATATCCTGGGCTCTGTGCATCCACCTCAGTCAGGTCATAATGGTGTCCCCACAGTCAGCCAAAGTGATGGCAGCCTACAAGCAAGCAGTTCCCTAACAACTTCCAGGAGCTAAGGCAATTGTCTTCATGCGTTAGTACCTGTAATCCTGAGATCTTTCTGTATGACAGATAGTGTCTCTTAGATATGCAGTAAGTATCAAATAAATTGCTGGGAGAAATAAAAGGAAAGATTAAAGTAAAAGGTTTCAATTTGTACTTTGAAAATTGTATTCTTATGTAAAATTACCTTTAAGGAAACGACACACAAATGGCTCAGGTTTTCTGAATTTCCTCTTTTGCTACGTTTCAAGTAAAAAGTGTTTAAAATATTTTAGAAAGTCACAACTCTGTTTCAATTAATAGCTGCAAACAGATATAAAAGCCATTCTTCAAATATAGTGGGGGGTTCAGCGCAGGGTACTCAGTGCCTGAGAATGCTTTTAACCTAACATATTCAGTAGTGGTATCTATTTAATATAGAGTAGCAAGGCTGCCATGGAAGAAAGACCTCCTTCGCCCGAGCTACCTAACCCACCACTAGTTAGGGTCTCCGGAAAGTCCATGTGCAACATGCTGAGAAGTCTAGTTAACACAAAACCTTCTTCAAGGCCAAAGGCAAAGCAGATAATTTATCAGATCATTTGGATGGTTGAGAAAAGGTGGGATTTCTCCAGCTCAAGACTCTGTGGAGCTGTTTGGTAAATGCCGAGAAAAACGAAAAATTGTTGGAGTCTGAGGATGTGGCTCTTTCGGTAAAATGCGTGCTACATAAGCATGAATATTTAAGCTCAAGCTCCAGCACATGCATGAAATGCTGTGCATCGGGAGCACGCATCCTGTCATCTCATTGTTGGGCAAGCAGAAAAGACATATCTGGGGCTTACTAATGAACCTGTCTATCCTACACAGTGAGCACCACACTCAGTGAAAGACCCCCTGTGACAAAATAAGGGTGAAAAGTGACTGAGAAAGGCACTCAGCATAGACCTCTGTCCATGCACACTCAAGCACAAGCACATATACATGTACATGCAAACACATGTGAACGTGCACAAAGACTAATTTTAGGCTTCACAGTGTCTACTAAAATTACTCTGCCCTACAGTTGAAGTATAAAAACACTTAAGGCAGAATATAAATGAAGACAGCTATAATTAAACAAAACTTTATTAGCAGACATTGGGAAAACAAACATTGAGGAGATACCAGTAATTTTACCATGAGGTGTGACTCAGTCACAATGAAATTGAACCACACAGCCACTATGCCACTATAATGTGTCACTAAGTTGTCTTGGTAATACTTGGTAATCTTTATTGGAGGAGCTTTTCAATCTTAGCTTTCTAAAATAATAATAATAATAATAATAATAATAATAATAATAATAATAATAAAGAATTTAAGAAAAGCACAAGCTTCAATTTAATTAAAAGTTTGACAATGGTAGCGGTAGCATAAACCTTGCCTTTTATACACTATCTTGACACAGTGAATGTTTTTAGCAGGTAGCACATTGCATCGGTGAGGGGTGCTGGTAGGTACAGGGACTAACTACCCGCCACACTCTTGGCTCTGCAGCAAAGATGTGGGTCTGCATACCTCAAAGGAAATGTGCATGGGACCTAGGCCAGTGGTACTGACACAAAACTACATCTTTTTTTTTAAATCCTCTGAGACAGGACCACAGAAATCCTGAGATAATTTTTCAATTTTATTGACAGATACAGCTTCCCTTGTCTTTGCTTGTTGGAGCAAGACAATACAAACTGAAATTATATTTCAATAAGAAGGAAATAAACAATATTTTGACAGATACAGGTAAAAATGTCCAAGTTTCACAGACTGGTTCATTGACAAACCTATTATCGCCAGGACGGATAGCCCTTAGCAGGTTGTCTCACTCATAGTAGCAGAGATTGTGAGCACTTCCCATGAAACGCTTGCTGAACCTCTCTCAAGGGTCTTATCCATTGGCTGATTATGCCTTTCTAGACAGTAGGCTGCGGGGGCGAACACAAGTGGCATAGTTTGCATTTGTGTGCATTAAATTTTGTACAGTACTTTCAGCTAGGGCTGTTAATAAGAAAAATAAAACAAGGAAGTGACTGGGGAGCTCAACTGGAAACAGACTTTAGTTCTGTTTGCTTGGAAAGTTGTATAAGTAATGGGAAGAGAATACGTGAGGCCAAGATAGTAGTATGTTTGCCATGTGTGAGGCCAACCATGACAGCTAGAAATGAGCAGGTGAAAGCTACAGGCAAACCTGTATGTGCACAAGGGTCAAAGTGCCCCTTGTCTAAGCATCAATTTACCCCTCCAGCAGCAATTTACTAGGCAAGAGTCTTTCTCCATCTTGGACCCCCTACTAGTGGCTCATCGGTCACAACAGTGGTTCACCCAGAGGAAAAGGCAACAGGGATTTTCAACACCTTTCTTATTGCCAAAGTATTTCCTTCACCTATGTCCATTTTCCCAAAGGAATATAAACACCACAAGAATACAAATACCACATTAATTTTCTAGGGCTTCCCAAACAAAACATCACAGACTGGATACATAGAACAAAGGGAACTTGTTGGTTCAAGAACTGGAGACCAGAAGTCCAAGTTTAAGGCGCCAGCAGCCTGAGTTTCTTCCGAGGCTTGGAGCCTTAGCTAGCAGAGGTCTACATTCTTACTTCGTTTTTGTGGTCTTCTCCATACACATTGACAAATGCACACATACAGCCTTGCTATCTCTGACTGTCCAACTTAAGGGATGTCAGGCTCTGTGACTGAAGCCATCTAGTCTAACTTAATTTGGAACATCCCCAACAAAGGCCTTCAAGTCAAGTTGTGCTCTTGGGAACTTGATTAGGATTTCAACAAATGAAGGCTATTCCAGGACCTTCTTTCACTAGTCAAGCTTCCTAGAGTTGGACTTGAGTATTGTTTTTCCTGATTGCATTGTTACCACAAAGGGTGACCATAGCCCCAGTCTCCCTCTCCCACACTTCCAGGGAAAGAAAAGTGATCAGCCTAGGCTTTTCTCAAAGGACCAGACATGGAAGTTGTGGCAACTCCTGGACTCAGTGCTCCAGGAAGGCCTCCTGTTGTTCTGGACCTAGTCCCTGTACCTAACACAGGGCACAGCTTCTAATCAGCTCTCAATGCATCTGCAGCTTATGTGTGGAAGTGACCAGCTCCTTCAGGTGAACTTCTGTGTCACCCCAATGGAACCCCATTTTAAATATTCCCATTGTGAATATATAAAAAATAATCAGAAAAACTTGACCAAGTTCCATTTCAAAGAAGAAAACTGACTTTCATCTTAAGCCGTTACAAGTAGATAAGAGTTGTGGGAGAGCTGTTCCAACTATTGTCGGCTTCAGTGCCCACCAGGCCCTTTGTTGTGACTTTAGAATTAAACTCTCTGATCCATGTAAATAAATCTGAAGGCATGGTTAAGTTTGAATCGATCAATGAACTCTGACCTCCCCTGCTCCTTGACAAACCATTCTGAGACTGACTTGCTGCCATCCAAAATTCACAATTTTCAGTGCTCAGGAATACGGTGGAGGAGACTATGTCCCTCAGGGTAGCCTTTGTGGGTGTCCATTCTGATGTCTATGGTTTGAATACAAATTGTGATATGTGTGTTTTCAAGGTAAATAAAGATCAGTAGGATGTAAGTTGACACTGTGAACATACTCCCCCTTTTCAGGGCACGCCAAGAAGAAACTAAATTAACAGAAAGCCCTCAAAATGAACATTTTAAAGAGAAATCTTTAACGCAAGTGTGGCCTCCATTTTACACACCCGGATTCAAGCAGCAGGCAGTGTGACCCTGACTGGAACATTAGCTCTGTGTCCCAGCTGCCTTGTCATTATGTCTCTATTGTGCTTCATCCTAAAGAAGCCCCCACCACATCAGAAATCATTTACCCCTAGCCAGCTTTTACATCAAGGATATCCATCAACAAGCACCACTTGGAAGTGATGGTGCTGTTTTAAATGCTAGGGATTGGAGGAAAAAAATAAATGAGTTTGAAATGTTAAATGTAGTTTAAGCTCTTGTCACGCCACACGGAAAACATATTCTGGGCTAAATTAATTTGGGAAGTAAGACATTCCTAAGCATCCTCCAGTCAACCACAGTTTGACGTGTTCTGATTGTCTTGATGAATAATGCAGTAAGATGTGAAATTCCCTGCATAGTCTCCAGTGACTAGGAGAGAGGGGAAAATAATATTCCCAGAACACAACTCCTCAAACTTTTCCAAAAGGAACACTGTTTACAGTCCAGGTCTCAAGGGAACAACTCTCTTGAGTTTGGACAAGACTGACTTGCAGCTGTGTGGATGGATGGACCATGTTGGGTGGATGCCTCCTGTCCCCTGGCTGGAATTCTGAACTTCGGTTTTTCTTTTGTTTGGATGGCACGTCTCCCAACAGTGTTTGACAATGAGTGATGCTCTGAAACCCTGCTCTTTCACACCCTGCGGGTGACCTATAACTTTTCATGGGTAACCTTTGACCTAGGAACTGACAGTTTGATTTATTGTCCGGTGTTATGATTTATGAGTATCTTCTCAGAATAATTAACAGACAACAGGTGGCGGCATAATAATTTTGATTACCCAGCGGTTCATGAAACCACGACAAAGGTGACTTCATTTTCTGAATACAAGAAGGACAACAATTAGAAATTAAACAAAGAAATGCTTCTATGCTGTAGCTTTCCATCTTTTGTTAGTCACACAGAGGACTTATTTAGGGGGCCTGAGTTCCCTTTGGCCATCAGGATAAAATAAGCAACTTCTCCTTCGTGAACATAGAAGACACTGTGCTTTGCCGTATTGGCAGAGTTATTCCCCTTTCTCTACTGAGGTCTTGATTAATTGAGTTGTGTCAAACCTGTCAAGCACATCATCTCTTCACATCCCATTTTTGACAATGGCCATTGCCTGGGGAAGAAGTGATGGACAGACAAAATTTGAAAAAGCATTCACGACCCCTGACAACGGAAGTCCAGTTCGTCGCATCTCCAGGTTTCCTCATGTGTTGTTCTACTGCCAGCATGGTGGACTACAATTTCAAGAAAATTACAGTGGTGTCAGGACTTTATTGACCTGACATTATCCAAGACTCAACGAAAGACTCCAACAGCTATTCATAAACATCATCAAATTCATCGAATTCGACATTTTTATATGAGAAAAGTCAAATTTACTCAACAGAATTACCATGACAGACTGTCACAGATCTTGACAGATTTTCCCAAACTGGATGATATCCATCCATTTTATGCTGACTTGATGAATATTTTCTATGACAAGGATCATTACAAGTTGGCTCTAGGTCAAATGAATATTGACAAAAATTTGGTGGACAACGTTGCTAAAGATTATGTGTGGCTTATGAAGTATGGTGATTCTCTGTACCGCTGCAAGCAGCTGAAGCGTGCTGCCCTTGGGCGCATGCGTACTATCATCAAGAGACAGAGGCAGCGTTTCGAGTGTTTGGAACAAGTACGTCAACATTTACCCCACTTGCCAACCATTGATCCAAACACAAGGACTCTGCTTTTGTGTGGGTATCCGAATGTTGGGAAATCCAGCTTCATCAATAAGGTAACGAGAGCAGAGGTGGATGTTCACCCCTATGCACTTACCACCGGATCTCTGTTCGTTGGGCATATGGGCTATAAGAATCTGCGCTGGCAGGTTGTAGATACCCCAGTGATTTTGGATCATCCTTTGGGGGATCGGAACACCATTGAAGTACAGGCTATATCACAGCCCTGGCCCACCTACGAGCTGCCGTTCTGTATGTGATGGATTTGTCAGAGCAGTGTGGACACGGGTTGAAGGAGCAATTAGAACTCTTCCAGAATATCAGACCTCTGTTTATCAACAAGCCTCTTACTGTTGTAGCAAACAAATGTGATGGGAGGAGAATAGCTGAGCTTTCTGAAGAAGATCAGAAAATATTTATGGACTTGCAGGCTGAAGGATTCCCTGTCATTGAGACCAGCACCCTGACTGAGGAAGGTGTCATTCAGGTTAAAGCAGAGGCTTGTGATAGGCTTTTGGCTCATCGAGTAGAAATGAAAATAAAAGGAAAAGTGAATGAGGTCCTGAACATTTAATGTGCCAAACAAGAGAGATGATAAGGAGAGACCCCCCTTCATCCCAGAAGAAGTGGTGGCTCGAAGGAAAAGAATGGAGATTGCAGAACCCAGGAAGAAGAGGGAACAAGATCTTGAGCTGGAAATGGGAGACGATATTTTGGATCTTCAGAAACACTGGGACTTGATGAATTCATCCGAGAAATATGATATCAGATATCTGGGGAGGCCATAATGTTGCTGATTATATCGATCCTACTGTCATGAAGAAATTTAAAGAGTTAGAAGGGGAAGAAGAGCCAAGAATGGCTGCTGGGGAGTATGACCGCGTTTCTGAAAATGAAAATGAGGAAATAATGGAAATCTGACAGCTGGCAAAACAAATTAGAGAAAAAAAGAGAAGTTAAAAATTCTACAGTCCAAAGACAAGAGCACACAGGGACCCAGGATGCCCCGAACTACTAAGAAGGTTTAACAGACAGACCTGGAGAATGAGATGTGTAGTGTTGGTGTTGACATGGATGGTAAAGACAATGCCCACTATGCAGTCCAGGCAAGAAGATCTCGGAGTGTCACAAGGAAAAGAAAATGAGAAGAATCTATTCCACCCTCTTCTATAGCCTGGATTCGGAATTGCTCTCAAACTCCACATGATGTTACTGGTCTTTGGGATGTCAAGATACTGAAGAAAGCCAAGACTCTGATGAAGAAAGCCCAGAAGAAGATGAATCGCTTGGGGAAGAAAAGGGAAGCAGATAGGCATGTGTTTGATATGAAGCCCAAGCACCTACTCTCTGGAAAGAGGAAAGCTGGTAAAAAGGACAGGAGACAGTGTCCTCTTGAGTTGGAGTGCTTTGGCTGGACTCTTGCTGTTTATTTCTGGGTGTGGTGTGGTGTGCTTTATACAGTTCGGAATCACCATCTATTAACTGAAAAGAGAAACAACGAAAATGACTTAAAGATGCTTGTTGCTTTGCTGCACACTGGTAAACCTGATTAGGTGTGCAGTGTCCTTGTCACTGTGTAATACAAATATCTACGTACAGAGCATTCTGTTCTTCATGGAGTGATTGTTTCACATCTGCACGACTGTTTGCAGAAAAGATTTATCGGTAGCCGGGCATACACCTTTAATCCCAGCCCTGGGGAGGCAGGGGCGGGTAGATCTCTGATTTCGAGGACAGCCAGCTCTAATAGAAACCTTGTCTCAAAACTACCTACCACCACCACCCCAAAAAAGAAAAAAAGGTAAACATTTATTGGTATAAGTAGGCTGCTCTTGGTAGAGAAAAAACTTTGCTTTATTATCCAAAGTAACTATTTTTTATGAAGAAAGCGTCCTCATTGGGAGGTGTAGGCAGAAGAATGCAGCCTTTCTGAGGGCCTGGGCACAAGCACATTTAGTGTGTCACAACTTTAAAAAAAAAAAGGAAAAGAAAAAAGAAAAAGCATTCACGTTTTTTGTAAGGTATCCCAACATTTAGTGTACCAATCACATTTCTAAGTATTCCTTCCTAAATATACAAGCCGTAAAGAAAAATTTCTCCCATGCACCATATATGTTTTCACTTTAAAGGCTACAAAGGAGAAGCTTTGTCATTGTAAAGTACTACATTATTGCAGCTCACAACAGTTTTAATTTCCTCTCTGCCTTGTGCATTTCAATGTCACGGGACTGCTTTCTCCAATGGGCATTACTTTTATGCAAGACAAAGCCTTACTACACATTTTATTATGGACACCTTTTTCTTGAGGATTGACATTTCTTTACAGATGAATCCATGGTGCATTTAGGTAAGCACCTACCTTTGTGAATGCCTAATGCTGTTTTTGTAGAACCAAATAAAAATCAAGTTGGAGGCTTTATCCCTGCATAGCTCTCCATTTAATCTCTGCTGAAAACATCCCTAAGTGTTACTAATGAAATTGAAGTACACAGGCCTCTGAATATGTAACAGTCCTGCCTCACACCCAAATGCTGGGTGGTGGGGGACCTCCCCTGCATATGAAATGAATTTCCACACAGCACCACAATAGTGATATTACAGGCTTATCATTTTAATTGACTTTTTGACATATAAAAATATTCCTACAATCCTGCTTTACATTATAGTTTAATAACAGCTTAACACACATCTATGAAATATTCATTCCTGTTACATTCAAATTTTAAAATATCTGATGGAGAGTCTGGTTAATAGATAAAGGAGAGTCCCTGGAATATTAAAGACACTGAGGTGTAGGTAGGGCCCAGACCCTTCACTGGAAAGTACAGCACAATTACCATGAGGACTGCCTATTTCACTTTTAATTCATAATGATTCCCTTGAACTAAAACATGGTGAATAGAGGAGATTGGGCTGTGGGTAATCATCATTCACCTACTACAGCTGCAGGCAGAGGGGGCATTGCCCCATGTGCCTCCCTCAGCAGATAGTCAAGAAAAGTGACATGCACCACTATCATATTTGTATGCTGAAAACACCAAGGGGTAAAACCAATATGCTCAGTGGTGAGTGTTTCTGTAAACCGCAAGTTAAGTGCACGTCCATTTCCCATCTGCTCAGCCTGATACTCCACCCCAAACACCACCCCCCACGCCCGGAATCTGGGACAAATCAGAGAAGTTTATCTTGAAAACATGATATGTGTTCAAATCGTGAGGTAATTTTGGTACTTTGTTCCCCATCAATTTTTTAAATTAATTATCTGGAAGCAAGCAGCGGTTAATTTTGGCCATAGGCCTTTTGATTAGGAGCTTTGACCCCTTTGCCTTTTGGCATCTCCTATACAATCCTCATGACACGCGGGGTAACCCTTGACACCTGATTCAACACAAAGTCACAGCCCAGCCAATCTTCCACATTCAGCAATCCTTTTGTTGTGATGGGACATGGGCTCACAACTTCCATCCTCCTGTAAGTGAAGCCGTCATCCCACAAGTCACCCCGTGGCTGCATAAAATTCGTCTCCTAGGGAATGGGAGAAAGAAACGCCAGAAAAGAACAGGAGAAAAGCTCCTCCCCCCCTCCACAAGCCCCTCAACACTTTGTGCTGTTACTTCTGTTTTACCAACTTTGCACCACAGCATCGTCCCATATGTTTGTGCAGCGCACAAGGAGGTTTCTTTAGAAAGCGCTGATGCTAATTATAAATTTAATTTGCATTTTAATTAGAATGGTAGCAAATTAAAAGCATGGCAGCTGGAGAATTTTGAACGCTTTGCAGAGATTTGGTGTCAGTATCTCTCTGCTTCTGACTCCGCAGCCTTTTCATTTGCCTGTTTCCCTATCTTTCATTCGCACAGACACATTGCTGATTTTTCTCCACTGGTTCCTCAGTCCCTCTCCTCTCTCCTCTCTCTCTCTCTCTCTCTCTCTCTCTCTCTCTCTCTCTCTCTCTCTCTCTCTCTCTCTCTCTCTCTCTCCTCTCACTTACATATTCTATTCCTCCATCCATCCCCAACAGGAACCGAGTTATGGTTCTTTCCTGCACTGCTAAACGGTCTGGGCTTGTCTGCAGCCAGCACACGGTGGGCAGCTGTGATAGACTGGATGTTTTGGACGGCGTTTCTGAGCCTCTGCTGGTAACACTCTCCTTGGCTCACCCTGTCTGCCGCACTATTACAGTTAGAAACCCAGTATTTTCTCTTCCCAGATAAGGGGGCTGTGTGCACTCATTGGCCTCCATTAACCAGGGATTTCCATCTGGATAAAATGCTTTGAAGTACCAGCCTCTTGGCCACAGGTGCTGGGCACATTAATCAGATATTCATCAGGCACCACACCTCTGTCCTCCATGTCCAAGCAAAGGCATTGTTCAGGGTACACCTTTAGGCAAAAACCCTGCGCTGTCAGCCTTTGAGCCTCTGGAGTCAGAGGCTCCAGTCAGTTCCACGGCGCTGTCTCTCACTTGGGATGTGAGCATGTCTGTTTTTAGCACTCACGTGAGCACATTCAGTCAGTTCTGTCGTTTTCCCTATGTTGTGTCTCCATGGTCATTTTCCTTCCTTCTGTTCGCTTCCCCCACAGTGTCCTTGCTCAATAATTTTCATTAATTGATTGACAGCTCTGATAGACCCAACTAACCTCTATCTCACTCTCATGTCTGTTTTTAAATAAGTACTTGTACGTCCAATGACCTTGTCGCCTCATCAGCTATCAGAAAATGAGCATGCAGATATGGAAGGAGCTGATTAGCAAAATAAGCAATAGATCTCGTTCCTGGCTTAAGTCCACAGTAAGCGGTGACAACCAAACTTTGCCATTTTACATTTCAACCAGAATCTAAAAATAAAGGATAAGCAATAAGCAGGAGACACCAAATCTCACTAGCATTCCTTCAGATGTGTAGGAAACAAGCCCTCTTCATCAGTTAGTCACCTTGAAGAAAGAAGACCAGGAAAAGGGAGGGCTTATTCCTCCGTGACTTGGCTCCATCTCATCCCCTATATCACTGGCCTCATTAAACCTGAAAAGAAACTATTCTAAGTTTGGGGGCATTTTTCATCTTCCTAGAAAGAGACCAGTGGTCTGTTTATATTTAATTGTGTGTGTTTTTACGTTTTCCCCTGATAGCCTGGATTGTGATGTATGTTAGATACATGCACCATTTGAAGATGCACTGATACATACACTGTTAGTATGTAACTAGTCAACTTTCACCCACAAATGAAAAGGCATTTCAGTTTCATCAAAGCCCTAAAGATTTATTCTTTGTTAAGTGAAATAAAGGAAGGGATGAGAGCAAGCCATGAGAGTGAAATACTCATTTTATCTTCTCTTAAATGTACTGATCTGATTTTCTACATAAACAATCATCACATTTTATCAGTGAGACTCAATTAGGATTTGACAAGAAATCACGTGGTTCATTTATTTTATATGAAGGCAACGTGTATGAATGAAAACTCTGCACTTTAATTCCATATAAATATTAGTTGACACTGATTCATTGAATACTCATATTTATTTTACTCTTTCCTTTTCTATGGGCTTTTTCTTCAATCTTTAAGATAGTAAAATATTCGAACAAGGTTAAAGACGATTTATGCCAGACGTACTGATAAGTGTTGGTATTTCTCAAGGAGGAACTACATAAATACTAGATACTTAGGACCAAGTTTTGGAAAGTAGAGTCATGTGAATGATGTTGTAAACTATTTTATTCATGTAACATCCTTTCAGAGATTAAAGGATGACTTCCCCTCAAGCACAACTTCTGTAAGAAGTTGAATCCCAAGAGAAAGGTTGGAAAGAAAATGATGTCAACACTTCAAGTAGGAGGAAGAATTGACAAGGTAAGACCCAAGTATCAGTCCAAGGACCAAGGTTGTGTCTTGGATTTCCAGTTTGACTTTATGATTATTTATACCTTGTTTTAAGTATGAATCTCCAAAGGGAAGAGTTTTGTTTTTCCTTTGTCTAAGAAGTGTATCTGAAAGTCTAAAAAGCAGGAAAACGTGTGTGATAGTGGCCTTTCAAAATGTGACTAAGGACCCTGCCTTTAAAGAGTAATTGTTTAAAATTGTGGATAACGATATGCAAAATGTTGGCCCTGCCTTACCCTAATTAACACAATTACAAGACAAAATGATGAAAAGTCCAAGTTCTAACTTCCCTGCCACCACAGCTCCTTTATCTGCCTTCTTCCAAGCCAAAACAAACACATTGTGCCTAAAATTGTACAAGTCAATCCCCTGGCTTTAAAAGGAAACACACGTTTTTGGTAGTGTTTTGAAATGAACAATATAGACTTCAGAGATAAATTTCTCTCCTTGCTCCTTCGGAAAGGTTTGGTTTTTCTTCCTGCATTTTTTTTTTTCTGCAGCTGTACAAAAACACTTTCATTAACCCAAGAATGGATTATTTGGAGTGCTAATTAATTGATTCTTCAAAATGCCAATTGACACACTCCCAGGGAAAACCTGGTCTAAGCAACTATGTTAATCAAGCCATTGTACTTATGGTTCTGCCTGAATATCAGACCATCTGAAATGAGGAGAACTTTGCCTCTGCTCGCCTGGCCCTCTCGTGGGCAGCTAATTAATATGAGCCGAATATGACAGTTGTGCTTGTACATTCACCGTGGTGCCTGACAATAACTCTATAAAATTACATTTCAGCTAAAGAATGGAAACAGTGTTAAATACCATTATTTGCCCGCTTCCTTCTGATGTCTGAGAGTCATTACGAAAGCAATTACAGTGGTTTCTCTGTCTGGATGTCTGTGGGGTATTTATTATCTGGATCTGTCCGAATCCTTTGCCAGGTGGAGAGTATATGGCATATTAAAGACAAGGGAATTCAGTCCCAATCACCAGGACGGGAACTGAAGAAGAAACGGCACCAGAGTTTTGCAGGTGAGCCTTCCAGAAAACAGCAATTTAATAGTCAAGGCTAGAGGTCTGGGAAAAGTTGTAGACTCTTTTATATTTGAATTTTAAAAATTCTTCAGGTTTGCAAAACTCAGGGAAGTGGAGGAAAAATTAAACTCAAGATGGGAGTGGAAAAAAATAGAGAAACAAGAAGAAAATGAATGGTTCATGGCGGCAGGGAAAACAGTTTAAATTGATACTCAATGTTGAGTAAATGAAGATATAACCACATGATGCAATCAATATACAAGACACATTTTCCAGCAGATAAAATTGTACATGGTGTTTTCCACAGTTAGAAGAATGAATCCAGAGATATTGTTTTCATGCTCCTTCTAGCACTGTGTCCCATACTACTGGAAACTAGTATGGTCAGAATGCATTTGTGTATTAGGGAACTTGAGTCCTCTATACCAAAGATGTCTCTGGACTTCAAAGGACACCACAGATGGACAGTATGTTCTTTATGTTGCTTGTGCTACCGAGGAGTTTTTCTCCTAGGGTGGTATCTGAGAACCGGCCTCTATATGACTCAATTCAACCAGTATCGATTGCTCACTCCCCAATATGTTCAGCATTCTGTAAATGCTGTGGAGACAGATGAAAAGTCACTGGGGATGAGAACTCAGCCTTCAAGGGACTGGGAGGAAGTAAAACGAAACTGGCCATTTGGGTAAGGATCTTGAGGTGTACTGTCATGTTGTATTCTGACAGGCTCCCATCATCTCCGCTTACACATAAGCAAACCCTGGTGCAGAAAGACACGTGTATTTTTGCAGTCATGTGAGCGAGAGGTAATGCTGACCCTTGAGTCACCTTCAGTCTGAGTACAAAGTGTTTCCTCTCACTGACTTACTGTTTCCCAATGCTCCGTCCTAGAAGGAGAAACGGGACAGAAGATTCTCAAAGGGAGTTTGGAAGTGAGCCTTGTAAATGGAAAAACATGTCATGGAAGAAGTAAATTCTCCCATTTTCTATACTTTAACTAAAGCACAAAAATAGCCATCGTACTCTATAAAGACAAAAGACTAGTTTGCACTAGTAGAGGTATGTGTGCATTGAAACTACCACTCTGAGAAGAAATAAGGCTTAGGCTGAGACATCATTAACTAGGACGTATTTGGAGGGATGAGGAGATTGACTGGATGGAACTCTGGCTCAGTGTTCCTGGTGTGCTCTATCTGCTCTTGACAGAGCAGTCACATGTGTCTAAGAGACAAGACCGTGCTGAGGTGAACTCAGCTTCAGTGACCCATTCTCTCTTCTTCCCCTTCCCCTCACTCGCGTTTCTGTCTGCTTCTTCATTTCTGAAAGCACAGTCAAGTTTTGACATAGTAAAGTCACTCTCCTTAAAAGGGGTGTACTCTGATGGTGCTACTCTGTGTAGCAGTGTCCATTTGGCATCTTCTAGCAAATAATGAGCAGTTTCAATGACTATGAAATCAATCACAGGGATCCCCGGCAAAGGGTTTCGCTGCACAAGGAGTGCAATGTGGCTCGGAGGTGAGGATACCGCATGGAAAACGGAGGTATCGTAGAAGACTTTAGGGATATCTTATTTTTGTAAAGCTGTAATTGAGTCATTACAGAGATTATGGTCTCAGCCATTGTAGCTCACAACGACTCCAGATCTGATTTCTCTTTTGTCTCCACAGATAATAAGGGGTTATATATCTTTCAATCTTGTGCATTATGGGAAGCCATATTTAAAGTAATGCATAAACAATCGTAGTAGTTGTGGATGATAGGGGAAGTAGAATGAAGCAATCCAGGTCCACTATCTCTACATCACTATGTGCATCTGAGACCTGGCTCCCTTAAATGGGAAATGCCACTGTCATCTACAGTGACTGAGGTACTAGTGATGAAATCAAAGGCAAATCGTCTAGCACGCCATTGGCGCAAGAACCTGGGAAGCATCGGCACCCTTTGCCTTCCATCTTTTCATTGAACATTCTGAACTTTATTCGGGGTCGAGGACTATCTAACAACAAATACATTTGATGTGTCTTATTTTTTTACCTTACCTTTTAGAAGCTTTATATTTATTAAATACCCACGGGGGGGGGGGAACTATCCTTCAAAATATCAGTCAGGAGGAGCTAGATTACTGTGAGGTAAAGACCTCAGTATCACAGCACCTCGAAGCAACACCATCAGTTCAGGTCTGCCTTGTGCTCCAGCTCGTACTGAGTCTCTGCAGCCTCAGTGCCAAGTCCTCCCTACCTAGGAACCTGGTATGCTGTTGGCACTGTGTCAGAGAGGGGAAACAGGTGGAGGTCTAGCACGGCTAAGTGCTCCAGGTCCGCCAGTGATTCCTGCCTGCCGCCCTTTCTCACAACAGTAGCACAGGGGTAGTCACTGAGTCTCGCCTTGTCTCAGGAATCTCAGCAGTGCAGCATCGCCATTTGTCCAGAAGAGCTGAGGTGTGCTGCTCTGGTCACAACCATGGATTTCCTGATACACTCTTTTGTCACTTCCTGAACAGGCAGACCAGAGTGACTGGAGCTGAATGAGTCGAGTCCTCTGGGACCTCCAGTGTGCCTCCTAATGCTGGCTTTGATTCAGGAAGTATCAGCTTGCCAGGATTTTCTAGCCAAGATCAAGAACTGGCTCAGTTCTATCAGAAGCATGGAGACACAGAGAAAACAGTACGCTCAAGCAGATGCTGTCTACACTGGCTACAAGCTCAGGTGAACCTCTGTCCTGCATCCGCAGACCTCCCTTTTGCTTCTCTGATCAATAACCCTGGCAACACGAAAAGCATCAAACGCCTCAAAGACATCCCAAAGGCACAGGTCGCTAAAGGGAATAAAAGGAAAATGGCGCATACATTAATGTTCTCCGTAGACCGAGCAGACAGCCTTGTAGGCCTGAGGCCTACAAGGGGCCAGTGCTGGTTGATTGGGATGCTTAAAATTAGAGAGCCAGGATAGCAATTCCTTATGATATGGCTTTCTCTGAGCCTCCAGAGGAGGAAATTCTAGTTCTAAGGCTGGCAGTTTCATAATCTGTGTTTTCTCACCAAGTATGTGAGAAAGGAAAAAAAAAAAAAAAAAAATATATATATATATATATATATATATATATATATATATATATTATTCTGAAATATAGAGTAATAAAATAGCAACATATATTAAAATTGGAAACAATGCCTACACAGAGGGTGTTGACAAGGGAGTAAGCCTTCTTGTCTGTTGTGGCTGATTGCGAAAATTGGAAAAATCTTTTCTTGAGGGCGACTTTGAAATATGTGGCAGTATCCAAAAACTTTGGGTGGCCTTTTACTCTGCAACCCCGCTTTCAGAACTTAAGTCTTGCACAAACAAGCAGAGATGGGTCCCCAGGTGCATTTTCACAGATTATCAACCTATCATTTTTGTAACAGGGAAATAATAGAAATAAGTACGCGCTAGGCACTTAAGGAAATGTGACATGTGAAATACTGATAAACCACTGAAAATAAAAATGTGGGGATTATTAGATGGAAGTGAAGCGAGATTGTCTCCGAGTCCTTCTCTGTAAAATGTGCTGCAGTGAATCCTTACGAGCAGGGAAAAGGAAAGGGAAGATAAATGACACAGGACAGGGCCAATTTGTCCTTTCTCCTCTAATATTTCTTATTATTATGTATCATTTAAATAAACATGCAAACTAAATAAATAATAGTTAACATGGGTCTTGGTGGTATCCATGTTTCTACAAGTGTTTTCTCATGGGCCATGTCCAATATCACATATGGTGTGAATGAGTCATAAAGATGAGGTACAGTGATGTCAAACTGTGTCCTAAGCCTGGCTTTGTGGCAATAACAAGTTTCCATAAAAATGTGTATTTATAATAGTGTTTATGAACAGTAGTACAGTAAGATGCTTGAAAATTTATTTTATATACTCATTTAAATGTGTTTTTCTTTGAAAACATTGAATTGTGGTGAGCACAAGCCATGTTAAAATATAACATCTCGGCCGGGCGGTGGTGGCGCACGCCTTTAATCCCAGCACTCGGGAGGCAGAGTCAGGCGGATCTCTGTGAGTTCGAGGCCAGCCTGGGCTACCAAGTGAGTCCCAGGAAAGGCGCAAAGCTACACAGAGAAACCCTGTCTCGAAAAAACAAAAATAAATAAATAAATAAAAATAAAATAAAATAAAATATAACATCTCTCTTTTTAAGGGTTAAGATGTTGTTAAGACTCAGGAGAGAGGAACAAATTGTTAATATGTCACATTTTTAGAAGAAACACATTCTGACATTTGTTAATTAAACTTCTCTTAAGGTTTAATGTGTTGTCAAGATAGGACATATTTTCAGGGAAGCCTTGTGATCTTACCAAGCTTTAAAATAATCCAAAAGCTAGTTTTGACAGTCTACCTAATGTAGATAAAAAGATATTTAAAGATCATGAAAATCTAAAGAAATAGGAAAATCAGATTCATTCCATCAGTTAACAAATGACAAAATAAGAAAAATGTGGTTTCCTTCCTTCTAAAATGATCCATGGGGCTTGAAGAGAATTTTCACTTTACATAACTGATGCTGTTTAATTATGAGGTTAAAATTACAGCATATGATACACCTTAGTAGGCATCAATAGGGTCAAATTTTCAATGTTTATCAAAGATCACTTTTTATTCATTTCCAATATTAAATGAACTTGGCAATTTTAATGTATCAGTGTTGACAGTATTTAGGAAGTTTCTATGTCTGTTGACTTTTTTTCTTAATAATCTTCTCTCAGGAGACCATTCCTTTTCCTGGGGTCAATTCTGTCCTGTACAATGACCTGAGATACAGGTGGGGCTAAAGTCCACACCCTGGGTGTTAACTGAGCAAAGGCTCCTACAGTCTGTGTCAGTGTAATTAGTGAGAGTGGCATAGAAGGACGTGGGTACGACACTATTTATTCAGCCTCCCAGAGACTCAGAGAAGCCTGTGCCTCTGGTGTTTCCCTAGACAGCAAAGTGCAGAGAAGAACATGAGCTGCACAATGTAGCACTTTTTCTCAGAAGCAGGCACTTCCCTTATCATCTGAGCCTCACTGTCTTTAACTGTAAAACAAATATAATCACACAGAACGCCACAGGTCCGCAGAAAGAGTAAAGGCAAAATCCATCTAGAGGGTGGCACAGGAAACAGGCTTCACCAACATCCACTTCCTTCCTTCCACCCTCTGCTCTCAGCAAAACGATTGAGCATAAAGATTGTGGATTCAGCCATAGTGGATACACCCATCCAGAGATGCTCTATATCTGTGAAACAGGCTAAACTGCAATGATGTGTTGGCTTGATCCAAGCAACCATGAAAAGCACAAGTAGCATAAGACATCTAGACACTCTGTAGAGAGAGATGAAACTGGTCAGGAGAAAGGATCAATAACGTTCAATGCATGTGAATCAGAGAATTGATTGTCCTTTGCAAAAGGACAAAACATGAAGACAGACATGGTTGTTTTCTATCATTCAACTCTGATTCTATAACAAAAGTGCAGGACAGAAAAAGTATATGAAGTCCACAATTCTAAATCGAACCTAGATATTCATTTGCAATCTTGGGTTTGGGGCTATGAAAATGGTGTGCACAGCTGAGGAAAAGTGGATCTCAGCAGTGTGCATATGAGAGGAGATGGCCTTCATGTCTGCCTTTACCTAACCACTCTGTTATAATATCGGAAACAACACAGATTCACAGACAGTACTAAGCATTCAGGTTAAACACAACTTGAATCTTGTTTTCAGCTCTCTACATAAGAAGTAGGGTAATAACCACTTACATATACTTCATGGCTTTGGAAGGACTTTGTCTTTTCCTTATCCACAGCCCTTCACGATTGCAGTTGTTATTGCCAACAATTCTCTTTTTAAGAAATGTAGGACGAAGTCTCAATGACAGCCATTCATTCAAGAAGTGCCAAGCGACCTCTAGTTCCTGTTAATGGAAACTGAGCAGATGTGCAACCCGGAGCTCAGAGTGGATTCCAGATGCAAAACCAGAGCAAACGTGGGAGAGAAAGAAGAAAAAAAAATATGAGTTTTGCTAATGATTGATTATGTGCTTATTGGTTATGAATTCCAGAGAGCAGAATGGAAAGGTTTAACCATTGGATAGGGCCAGAGAAGGGTCAGTGAAGAGGCTGCAAGGATTCATGGCCAGAGCAGAAAGAGGAGTCATAGGTGGTTTATGGATCTAAGGCACTAGTGTTAAGAATGACACCTGGAAGAAAAAAAAAGATCCAACAAAAGATGCCCATGGTGAAGGACAGGCATGGTGAAGGAGCTGGAAAAGATGAAACTCTGTGAGGGTCATCAGATCCACATTAATATGTACTATATAATATATATTATATAGGTTCAGATGCATGTAATTATTTAGATTATGTGATGTGGTTTATATATAGTGATGCAACACAGTATTAAGTGTTAGTAATCCATAACACCCAGTAATACCTATGCAGGCATTCAATGTATTATTCTTCTGACATTTATGTGGGTTTAGAATATAAAAAAAAAAAAGTGCAGGTGACCGAAGAAAGCTTATTGAACTAACATCTGGGTTAGAGATAATTTAACCCAACAACTAATCACTAATTAAGCTCTTCAAACTTTTTTTCAACTATATTTGAATGTGTGTGCATGTCTTTATAAAGACAACTATCCACATTTAAATATAACAACCAAAATATAATTCCAGAGAATGATAACAAAATCTGTGTTCCTCTGTTAAAACATTTAAATAGCAAAATCCAGCAAGCAATGTAATCACTGGCCTGGTTTGAAATTGTGATGGATGCAAACTGTGTTTGGGAATACCTGTGATAGTCAAGCGGTACTTTGGGGTCAAATACTTATGAGTGACAAAGTGCAGCTGGGCTAATCTTGCCTTGGCATATTGCCTTTGTTTTAATGGAAAGAAGTGGTGAACCTTGGGTTGGTATGAGTACCTGTGTAAACTGAGGGGCAGACAGATCCCCTTCAGGCTAAGAATCGAGGGTCAGAGATATGTGGCACACTGGGTCTCTGAGGTTTCTGTTCTATTGAAGAGCTATACTGCCCTTGTACACTGTGAAACCATGACTGAGCTATTAGCAACTCCCTGGCACTGAGTGCCCAGTGTTAAGGACTATTGTCAACCGGTGCAAACTTTTCCAAAAGTCCTAATGGATGGTATATTATTTCATCTTTATATCACTTGCTATCTACCCCTCAATTGCCTTTTTAAATAAAAGGCCATTAAATTTATGACAACTGCCTTGAAACTTCCAATAAAGACCCTAGTTATTGCCAATTCTCAGTGTTATTCAGCTTTCTAGCACTACAACAAAATACAGAGGGTTTGGAGGCTTAAGAAGGAGGATGCATTTAGATTCATGGTTCTCAGGGGTTCTACTCTAAGCTTGAGAGACTATGGTTCCCAAGTGACTATAACATATCCACACAGCTGAAGCAAGGATTAGAGCAGGGGGCTTACACTGAAGCCAGGAAACAAAAAGGAAGAGGAATAGGCTGGCTTCCCACACTCCCCTTTGAAGTCATGTCCCAATCATATCACACCTCTGAATGGCTCTGTGACCCGCCAATATTACCACCCTGTGGACAAAGCCTTTAACACATGAGCCTCTGGGGGACACCTACACAAATCACTGTATTCTTAAAAACCCAATTTTAAATCCACCAAAGACATCAGTTGAAAAGGAAGTTACTTTGATGGTTTTGTCTTGGTTTGTTTGAAACAAAGTCTTGATGTGTAGCTCTGGCTGGCCTGCACCTCTCTCAAACTTGTAGTGATGCTCTGCTCTCTACCTCCCAGGGCCTGAGGTTGCAAGCATTTGCCACCATGCCCAGAACTGATGTTTTTTTAAAAAAAGAATTAGAAAAGAAAGAAAGAAAAGAAAACCACAAACAGAATTTTTTTAAATATCTAATTTTCTTTCTACTTTTAAAAAGAAAAAATAAAATACAGAACTCTGAGGTGTCTTTATTGAACAGAGATCAAAGACTGCTCAAGCCCTGCCTGCTTCCCAATAAGAAGATGTGAACCTTCCTACTCTACTACAGCCATCAACATGGAAGACAAAGAGACTAGGTCAAATACATTTGAGATAGAAAATACAAAAGTGATACAGGGTATAGCTAAGATTCCAAGACATCAATAGCAGAAGGAATTTATGAGGTGACAGTGGGATCAGGATCTATCCCTGGTGCAAGAGTTAGCTTTTTGAAGCCCATTCCCTATGGTGGGACACCTTGCTAAGCCTTAATGCTTGGGGTGCGGAGACTTAGTCCTGTCTCAACCCTCAACTGAATGTGCCAGGCATTGTATATTGTTGACTCTCCATGGGATGCTTTACCCTAGTAATGCATGGGGGTGGTTCTGAGGAGTGGATGGGGGTGGTTTGGGGGCAGTCCGTGGGGAGAGTTGAGGAGAGGGATGGGAAACTATGGTTGGTATGTAAAATGAATTAAAAAAATTAAAAAGAAGAAAAATTAAGACTTCCAGTTCCCATGAGAATTTGAATGTGTAGATTTTAATTTCAGATTGGCTGCTTTATGAAACCTCATACAGCAACAGTATTTTTAGCATCATTATCACAGCTAGAGATAGATATGGGTCGAGTATTGATGTTCTTGCCAATTCTTTATGACTTTCTTATGAAAGAGTATGGCTCCTAACTACATCCCAAATATTTACTTTTATATCCACAGATAGGCATAGGCATCCTTCATTAAAGAAATGAATCCTCACAGAGACCATTATTGAAAGCCAGAACTGATCAAAATAGAGAGTACACTTGACCATGCTTAGCCTCAGCTGACAAACCTACAACACAGCTTCTTTGCCTAAGGCTCAGGAAACCTAGGAGAAGAAGGGGTGGAAAGATTTTTTTTTTTGGGGGAATATTTGAGTCTCTGTATTAACAACACTTCTCTGATGAAAGCTGAGTGCAGCACTAATGTACAGTTATAAATACAAATATCTAGAAGACAGTTTAATCATTTGTCCATTAAGCAAAACAACAGCAATAGGTTCCTGACTAAAGTCTATAGGCTCTCAGTCACTGGTTGATGACCAGGTTAACAGTATCAGGCATGGAGTGGACCTTAAATCCACTTTTTTTTTTTTAATTTTTATTTTGCAATACAATTAAGTTCTACGTATCAGCCACAGATTCCCTTGTTCTCCCCCCTCCCGTCCCCCTCACCTTCCCCCCAGCCCGCCCCCCATTCCAATCTCCTCCAGGGCAAAGCCTCCCCCGAGGACTGAGATCAACCTGGTAGACTCAGTCCAGGTAGGTCCAGTCCCCTCCTCCCAGGCCGAGCCAAGGGACCCTGCATAGGCCCCAGGTTTCAAACAGCCGACTCATGCAATGAGCACAGGACCCGGTCCCACTGCCTGGATGCCTCCCAAACAGATCAGGCCAATCAACTGTCTCACCCACTCAGAGGGCCTGATCCAGTTGGTGACCCCTCAGCCATTGGTTCATATTTCATGTGTTTCCGTTCGTTTGGCTATTTGTCTCTGTGCTTTATCCAACCTTGGTCTCAACAATTCTCGCTCATATAAACCTTCCTCATTCTCGCTAATTGGACTCCCACAGATCCACCTGGGGCCTAGTCATGGATCTCTGCATCCAGATCCCTCAGTAGTGGGATGAGGTTTCTAGCACGACAATTAGGGTGTTTGGCCATCCCATCACCAGAGTAGGTCAGTTCGGACTGTCTCTCGACCATTGCCAGCAGTCTGTTGTGGGGGTATCTTTGTGGATTTCTGTGGGCCTCTCTAGCACTTTGTTTCTTCCTTTTCTCATGTGGTCTTCATTTACCATGGTCTCCTATTCCTTGTTCTCCCTCTCTGTTGTTGATCCAGCTGGGATCTCCCACTCACCCAAGCTCTCTTTCCCTCGACCCTCGCCCTTCACTACCCCCACTCATGTCCAGGCTGTTCATGTAGATCTCATTCCATTTCTCTGTCATTGGGCGATCCCTGTGTCTTTCTTGGGGTTCTGTTTTCCAGGTAGCCTCCCTGGTGATGTGAGTAGCAGTCCAGTCATCCTTGTTCCACATCTAGTATCCTGCTATGAGTGAGTACATACCATGTTTGTCTTTCTGAGTCTGGGATACCTCACTCAGGATGATTTTTTCTAGATCCATCCATTTGTCTGCAAACCTCATGATGTCATTGTTTTTCTCTGCTGAGTAGTGTTCCATTGTGTATATGTACCACATTTTGTTTATCCATTCTTCAGTTGAAGGGCATCTAGGTTGTTTCCATGTTCTGGCTATTACAAACAATGCTGATATGAACATAGCTGAACAAGTGCTCTTGTGGTGTGGTTGAGCATTCCTTGGGTATATGCCCAAGAGTGGTATAGCTGGATCTTGGGGGAGATGGATTCCCAATTTTCTAAGAAAGCACCATATTGATTTCCAAAGTGGTTGTACAAGCTTGCATTCCCACCAGCAGTGGAGGAGAGTTCCCCTAGCTCCACATCCTCTCCAGCATAAGGTGTCTTCAGTGTTTTTGATCTTAGCCATTCTGACAGGCGTAAGGTGGTATCTCAGAGTTGTTTTGATTTGCATTTCCCTGATGATTAGAGATGTTGAGCAATTCCTTAAACGTCTTTCAGCCATTTGAGTTTCCTCTGTTGAGAATTCTCTGTTTAGCTCTATAGCCCACTTCTTAATTGGACTGTTGGGCATTTTGATGTCTAATTTCTTGAGTTCCTTATATATTCTGGATATCAGTCCTCTGTCAGATGTGGGGTTGGTGAAGATCTTTTCCCATTCTGTAGGCTGTCGCTTTGCTTTGTTGACCATATCCTTTGCCCTACAAAAGCTTCTCAGTTTCAAGAGGTCCCATTGATTGATTGTTTCTCTCAGTGTCTGTGCTACTGGTGTTCTATTTAGAAAGTGGTCTCCTATGCCA
The DNA here is from genome assembly GCF_949786415.1 of Peromyscus eremicus. Lineage (NCBI taxonomy): Eukaryota > Metazoa > Chordata > Mammalia > Rodentia > Cricetidae > Peromyscus > Peromyscus eremicus. Next base: position 128,248,192 of record NC_081416.1, on the reverse strand, counting down.
ATGCGTTCAAGACTACTTCCTACTTTCTCTTCTAGCAGGTTCAGAGTAGCTGGATTTATGTTGAGGTCCTTGATCCACTTGGACTTAAGTTTTGTGCACAGTGATAGATATGGATCTATTTGCAACCTTCTACATGTTGATATCCAGTTTTGCCAGCACCATTTGTTGAAGATGCTTTCTTTTTTCCATTGTGCACTTTTGGCTTCTTTGTCAAAAATTATTTGTTCATAGGTGTGCGGATTAATGTCAGGGTCTTCAATTCGATTCCATTGGTCCACATGTCGGTTTTTATGCCAGTACCAAGCTGTTTTTATTACTGTAGCTCTATAGTACAGCTTGAAGTCAGGGATCGTGATGCCTCCAGAGGTTGTGTTATTGTACAGGATTCTTTTGGCTATCCTGGGTTTTTTGTTTTTCCATATGAAGTTGAGTATTATTCTTTCCAGGGGTGGAAAGATTTTAACATCCAGAGGAACAGAAAGTTTGTTGTGAGATTGTACCTTCTAGAAGTGTCAGAGAAACTACATCCATGAAGCCTCATCCACATGGTTGCCTAAACAAGACCTGAGCAAACAACATCAATCGACATGCTAACAGCTAACAAGGGAATCTGATAGGGCCTCAACCCTAGACAAAGAACTACAGGCAGCCAAGAAATTTAAGAGTGGGAGAAATAGTCTTTCCCAGGGAAGAGCACAGCAATCAGCCCTGATTTAAAGAAACAGAGAGCACAATTTTAGGAAAGAGCAAGAAAGGTGCATGAATAGGGTTTGAAGAAGTAAGGGGAATGAGAAAACCAGTGTGATTATATTTAAAAACAGAGTACAAACTATGATGTTTTGACTGCACAGGGATTTCAAATCAATTCTTTTGAACACTGTGGTTTTTAAGCCTTGAAGTGAATCCTTTAAGAATCCCCATTCTCAGCCCCTGACCCCTAAAACTCCCAACCTTCATGTGTTTGTATAATCATCTTCCCTGAGTATGTAATAAGACCTGTGACTTGTGTAACCAACAGAATATGGCAGTGGTGTTGGGACGTTGACAATTGTCTTGTAGGTACACTCAATGGCTCCTTAGGGAAAGGCCCAGGATGAGGAACTGAAGGTCACCAACAAGCTCTCTGAAAGGGCCACCTGAGCCATATGACCTTAAAAGGGTATCACTTCATTGGTGCTCAGGCTCTGGCCCAACACCATCACTGACTTAAGATATAGATCCCAATCCAAAGGGCCAGGCTCAGATTCTTCCCTCACAGGAATTGGGATCTCAGCTGTGTTGTTTCTTAAGCCCCTGAGCTCCTGCTTGAATAAAGCCAGGCCACATACTCCCCTTAGGATAGAGAATGTGGGGCAGTGTTGCGTTTTAGATTTGGTCATCTCTCTAGCTTTTACTTGTGGTTCTTCACCAATTCATAGGAACCAGTACCAAAAAAAAATATGCAGGCAACCCTGCCATGGAATTATAGTTATGGAGAAATGATATGCACAGAGATAATTAGAACCTCCCATAAGCAGAAATGTATATATGGGCAGATTGTGTGTATGGATTTGAGTATGACAGAAGCCATGAAATAATTCACCTGGGGCTCCGAGGAATCTGGGTGTATGCTGACACACAGAGAAAAAGCAGTCTTTTTCAAAATGATGCCCAAACACTGCCCCAAAGGCATCAGATGGATACTTTCAAAACAAACACATACTTTTTTTTTTTAGAGAACAGACCAAGGGACTAAAGCCCAAGCAAAATGCATTTGGGTCAACATTCATTGAACAGGGAACTCCATCATCTTCCATCAGCAGGCTCTTCATAGGTGCTGGGGTGAAATGAAGGGAGAGAGCCCACCCTGACTTCAAATGCCCATGCTTGGGGGACAAGTCTTGACTATGTACTGAACACATACTTCATGCTAGGATATACCAGGAATGTTAATAAGCAATGCCTCATTTAGCTCAGAACAGAAGTGTTTTGTCCCATCCCACTGTCATAGATGAGCAAACACACTGTGAGGCCATGGAGCTAGTTTGTAGCAAAGCTGGAAATCCATCTTGAGTCTCTTCCTTCTAGACATTGTGCTTCACTGTCTCCTTGTTTGCTCAGCCAGTGACAGGTCTCACACGTCTAAAGCAATTTGCACGTACCGTGAAACATAAAGTAAGGACAGGTCATTGAGGACAATTTCACTTGGTCTCTCCATGTTTTAGTAAATGCCACTCTCAGAAGTTCTGGTTCTTTGCTCTGAACATATGGTAGGTAATCATCTCTATTAGTATCATTTATTAAGCAATTTGTGCTCAATCTCACAACCTACTTTGGCTTACTTCCTAAAGAGATATTAGGAAGGATTTTTGTTACTTAAAAATTCACAGCCAGATGGTGGTGTGGCACACCTTTAATCCCACCCAGCATTCGGGAGGCAGAGACAGGAGGATCTCTGAGTTCAAGGCCAGCCTGGTCTACAGAGTGAGTTCTTCCTGGATAGCTAGGGCTGTTACACAGTGAACCCCCGTCTCAAAAAAACAAAACAATAACAAAAAAAGGAAAAGAAAAAAGCAAAAAGGGAGAAGAAAAAATCCACAACCCTTCTGATTTTCATAGAAGTCTAAATTCATACAGAAGATGCTGCTTCTTGTCCCAAAGCAGCAATGGGGTAAGGGGGGGGGGGTGGTTAGCTGGGACAACCAAAAGGAAAATATAGTCCCACCTCCACTTTAAGAGTAAATCCTGCCGGGCGGCGGCGGCGGCGGCGGCGGCGGCGCACGCCTTTAATCCCAGCACTCAGGAGGCAGAGGCAGGCGGATCTCTGTGAGTTCGAGGCCAGCCTGGGCTACCAAGTGAGTCCCAGGAAAAGCGCAAAGCTACACAGAGAAACCCTGTCTCGACAAACCAAAAAAAAAAAAAAAAAAAAAGAGTGAATCCTTTATGCAGGATGGATTAGCCCCCTGTGGGGCGTAGCAGTGCAGGGCCCTCAGAGAGGAGGGAAACTGCTTCTTCACAGGCTGGCTGGGCTACAGGCACAGGAGTGGTCCCAAACGCAGCACAAAAGTCATTTCTGCACCCCAGGTGTCAGGGGTTGTATGCAATGGGACATGGGCACTACAGAGACTTCAGTCTCCTGAAACAGGCTGAGGGATCTTTCTGAGACTTGAGTCTCTGTGTCGTGTGGGGAAGTTTCAAGAAGGGCAGAGATCTAGTCACCACTCACTCGCAGTGTTTAGCACAGACTGAAAGAACACCCTGGCCCGTGGACTTAGGACCCAGACCTCACGCTTGCCTGTGCGTTGCTGCTAAAGTTACAGCACACAAACTGACCTCTGACCAACTTAAGGGGTCTCAAGACAAATAAGGTGAAAGTCCTCGGCCATTTGCAAAGGACAGAATAATTTAAAAGTTCTCTAGAGAAACAGAGAGAGAGAGAAGAAGAAGAAAGGGAAGGAAGGAAAGAAGGAAGGAGGGGAGCCAATTCAAAAATTGGCTAATATAGTTGTAAATCAGTTAGGGAAATTCTAAGTTCACATAGGGGTCATGTTATAGGATGTAGGCCAGAACTGATATGATACCACAGATTTGAAGCCAAAATTATTCTCACAGAAATTTTTTTTTTTATTTTTCCATTTAAGTATAATTGGTATGAGGTATTGGCGAGCTTATTCCCTTACTCACTCAACTCATTGATATGAAACCTCTGGCAAAATAGCACCATAGCAACACTTAGTTTCATGTTAAATAATCGGGCACTATAGCATTGCCAAGTTAACATGGTGAGCTAACTGTACTTGAGCTAGATCATGCAGGATGGTTAGAAGTCCAATGGAGGGAGGAGAAAGTGCATGCGAAAGACTTTGGGAATGCTAAGTAGTATCACAGGGCTGGAGCTCTGCAGTTTGATGGAGAAGGACAGAGGTTAAACAGACCCAAGGGAACATCAGTGGTCCATAGCTTCTAAGAGTCTCAAGAGACTCTCAGCTTGTAACTAAATCTTGTGCAAGATCTAGAAAGACCAGTCTGGGAGGAGTGTGGGGAGCGACAGTGCCTTTGAGGAGCGGAGAAGATCTCATGGTGCAGTCGCTGGCTGGCCCCAAAGGGCTGGAGTGACTCTCCACATCAGCCACATTTTGGCCATGGGCACTGCACTTGTCCTCTCTGCTTATAGATGGTATCAGCATCTATATCAACATTACAGTGTTACTTAGCCACTCACAATTCAAAGAACTCCTGAGCAATGCCTCCTGTAGCAGGCGATAGGTACCTGAGCACGGAGGCACTGGTTGAGTAGAACATTGGATCCAACACGTGAGCATACACGGCTCAATCCCTATATGTGTGACCATGCAAGCCAGCGTGCAAGTATACATGAAGAACTCCACTGCAGAAAGTAATTCGCTCGCATTTTATTCTTGGAGCGCTTCGCTTTTATATGCTTTATGCAATAAGGGAGAGCTTCTAGACGAACAAAAGCTTTTTAGAAAAAGTCAGTTAGATTCACTTTTAAAAAAATGTGGCTTGATTATCATCCCTTTTCAAAACTATCTAGAGCTTTAACATTGTAGCCTTTGAAACCACAACTAGAAATTAGTCCAGATACATGCTGTCTGTATAATGGAAAAAAAAGATATAATTGTACATGGAAATAGGATGAGGAGGACTGAGAAATCTTTGATTGCTGACTCCCATGTTCATCAGTTTGAAGAAACTGAATACATTTTTAGCAGGCACCTGCCTTTTAACCAGCTAACCAGGATATCGGCTAGCTTCATCAGACTGTGAAGTCACTCTCTCAAAACTTGGGAAGGAATCAATATTGGGCTCCCTCATCTTTATTGATCTGAAAGTTAGTGCTTATGCCACTTTAACCAACATGAATGCTTACAACATAGGTTGCCATCATTACCGTAATATCTAGAGGCATCGCTCTGGATGCCCATTACTCTGGTGAGATTCTGCAATGCCAACCCCTGTCTAGGACACTAGTGCTTGAAAACCAACCTACTGTTCCTATTGTCTCCTTGCCCATGCAGATATACCCAAGGAAGAATAACTCTTATTCAGGAGTAAGTGTCCTGACATGAAGATTTCCTGTAAATAGACCTCATTCGCTAGTTAATCTATGCCCAACATCAAAAGCAGGCACAATCTGCACACTTGCTTCATATATGGGAAAAGCATATTTTGGAGCCATTGGGTGATAAGGAATTGCTTCTGCTGATTATGAGAGCTCCTCTTTCTAAGGAAACACCTACTGTGTGCCTAAAAGCCAGTGCTGACTAGCAATACTGCTTAACAATAGTCCATGATAGGAGTTGGCAAACAGCTCCTATAGATGCCACCCTTGGAAGTGTAACAATCCTCTGGATCAATTAAACTCAGAAGTGGTTGAGACTGTGCCTGATGTTTCTCTATGAGCAGCCTTCTCAGTTAGGGCAGCTGGAGTGTGTAAGACTGCACACACTCAGCCTTCTTTCCCAGCAGGGCATCTGCAAGTCACTGATCTGGCCCCAGGTAAGGCAATCACAAGCAAGAGATTTTTTTACACTAGATTGAATGAGAGTGGTGAAAGCCCTGAGGCCACCATGTGGAAAGTCTAGGATCTACAGTCTTGGAAACCATTTATGACTGCCATAGGACAGGCTCTATTGGAGGTCTCCTATGAAAGTGCCAGCACAATTAAGCGTGGACCATATCGACACAACTATTTAGACCAGCTCTCTGCAAGAGCTAGTAAATAAGACCCACTAGGTTGTTTTGAAGTCTGAAGGAGTCCCTGAAATCTGAAATTCCTGGAGTGCCCTCGGTGTTACTCTTGCATGAACTGAATCCCAACGTTTATGACCTAACTGGAAAACTTCATGCTTAGATATTCATCTGGATAAGACCATGCCTGTCTGACCATCTACCCTTCCCCTATCTGTTTCCTTTGAACAGTGAAAATATCATTCTGGTTCTTTTATTGTTCCTATTTTCTCAAAATAAAATTTATATTTATATACAAATATCAAAATAATTGTATATTTCATTTTGAAATGATTTTATTCTGAAAGAACACGTGCTAAGCATACATGGCAAGCTGTAAGTAAGCAGGATAGAATGTAAAAATGCATAACAAACAGTGTCTTGCCCTCCAGGAGCTCAAGAAAAGTTGATACAGAAAAGATAGAGATAATCATAGAAAACCAAGTGAACATTTGGGAGTGGCCCTTCACTACACAGGAATAAGATATTCCACTTTTAGTGTCACACACCCAGCAGTGGACAAAAAGGGTCTCTCTGGGAGCAGCTCAGAAATGGAGGAGGTGGCTGTGGTGATGGCGACCCTGAGTCCTTGGGGACCAAGTGATGAGGTCTCGTGCACAGCATTCTTCCTTGATATTCACAGCTGAATGTCAAGGTGTTTGGGAGTACGGGGGAGGGTAAGAGACTGGTGTCTTATGCCATTATTTTTTTGTGATGGTAAATGGAAGAGATTTGGGAAGAGAAAATTTTGAAACTTAAACTCCTGAAACATTGCAGAAGTGACATGGGTGATGTCACTTCCATGTGAGTCACTGGACAAGAGCCCTGTGGGATGTCAGAGGGTGACTTCTCATTTGGCTCCTCTACCTTCGTCGTTGTCCAGTCCTCTCTGGGAACAAAAGAGGAAGGAGCAGAATGGCAGACAGATGAAGCCATCCATCATTGGAGGGACCAAAAAAGAGAATGAGAAGCTCAACCATGCTTCCTGACCTTGCTCACTTGGATCAGCATAAAAAAGGAGGTGTATGCAGAATGCATTATAGTAAAGGGGTGATTGATCAAGGCATAGCAAATTGGAGAATGGTCTGTGCCATTGTGTACACACCCCTCAAAACACCCTGACCCAGGGAAGCTCACTTGACACTTCTCCGTGTTTCCTAACAAGAGGGGAGGCTGTCTAAATTAGGAAGGCCAGAGCAAGAATCCTGAAGGCAAAACCTGAGGAGGGGAGTATCTACTTGGCAGTGGGCAGCCACTTGTGCTTCGGGTTGACACTTATTACAGGAGGGGTTATGGCACACTTCAGGTAAGGGCAGTGTAAACAAGGATGTGAGAGAATTGTTTGAGCATAAGGAAGGGAAGTCACACATTATCCACTATAGTAAGTGGCGTCCTCTGCCCTCCTCTTACTCTTGGAAGAAACCAACCCATCAGGTTTGGGAAATAGAGCAGGAAGGGGAGAAACGGAACTGACGACTTTGAGGTATCTAAAGTAGCCCTGCCATCCACACCCCTTTTCTTCCCAGGCATTTCTGGGACCCAGCGAGGCCTCCAACTGCAGGGACATCTCGTGGCTCCTGGGAATTGTTGGCATGAGACTTATAGGAAAGAGAACAAGGGTATCAAGCTGTCTCCACAGCTGCAGATGCCCTATTAGGTAGAGCCAGAAGCTTATGACTTTACCATAATGGATCTGCACTTTAGGAAAAGCTCAACTCCAGTCCCAGAAAAGTGGCATCTCAGGCTGGAGGACCTTGCAAGGTCATTTGTGAAGGGTGATGTGTTTCCAGATCCTTTAGCTAGCCCTCCCAGCCTTCGCAGATGTATCAAGCATGCTCCTTTGTTGGTCCTTTCTACTTCCCTCATCTACCTGCCCCAGCCATTGGTCTGAAGAGGGACCTGACGACTCACATTGAGAATGAATAGCTTTGTGGCTTTGCCACAAAGAAATGATAGACTAAGAATAGCAGCTGGCCCTCTCTACCATGAAGAAGTCTTTAAGTGAGGGACATTGGACATCTGGGGCAAGACAATATCTGAAATGGCCAGTTACTCAGTAGAGGTAGAAAATGGCTCAGTTCCCTGAACTCTAAAACTATGTGGGTCCTGATGCCTTTCTTCCCAAATGTTCAGAAGAAATTAAAATCCATTAAAAGCATGTAAGTGGCAGCCCTAGTCTGAGGAAGAGGTCTGAGGTAGCCCAGTCAGAAGCCCCTTTCTTTGCAAAATTATGCACCTAAGAACTACATGGGAGGAAGAGGTGCCCCACAGGCCAACAGTCAGAATGTGGCCGGAGCCCTGCTGGGCAGCCCTGGAAACCCCAGCAGAAGCAACTGCCACTGGTCCAGGGAGGGGGAGGGGCTCATAGCCTGTGCTGACAGTTGTCCCCCCCTTCCTAGTTTCACTCCCATCTTGTAACCCTGAAGGAAGGCAGCAAGCTCTGAGACACAGAGGAAAGAACCTCATGGTTTTCAACTCCCTCACAAGAAATAAGGCTTTGAAGAGACCACTGAATAATTTGGAAGTTTCTGCGAACACGTTCCCTCAACATTTGCCTGAGAAGAAATTAACTATTTTTACAAATATAAACAGTGTTACCAATGAAGCTCTCTTAGAACCAAATGTGCTGTCCAAGAGGTGGACAGGGATGAGAGGCATGTTATCATGCCAATACTGTGCTCTATAAAGTCCTGTGAGGTAACCACCAAAGATAAGCATAGTACTCTTGGGGACAGAGGTAGCAGGAGGAATCCGAAGAGCAGAAGGAATGGGAAAGAAATCAGTGTGCAGTAAGGATGTCTGGGTCTTCTCTGTGATATCATGTCCTGCCATCTACCCCACTATCTGTGACCTGCCTGTATCTCAGTTTCCCCAGAAGGAAAATGTACTTTCATGAAATAAACACATAGACGAGAGAATACCTTAAGGCAAAATGCCATGGGTGACTATAAGTGATGAGGGAAATCAGAGAAAGTAGAAAGCCTGAAGGGCCAGAAGCCTTGGCCAAGCAGAGGCTAATGGAAGAGGAAGTGATGGGAAGCAGGTTAGAGTAGGTGAGAAAGGATGGACAGAGTAGTGGAGACACGGGAGAGGCTTAATTCAGAGGCTTCAGTGGACAGCATGTGACCAAAAGAGCCAAGGTTCACAGGGTATCTGATGATCGAGCAGAAAGGAAAAGGTACCAGCCAAGTGGACAGGGCGTGGACAGAAAGTCCGAATGCCCTTCCCTTTTGTATAGCCTGGAGATGTCCCCCAGTCATCCCAAAAGCACGGGGCTGAAAACAAAGGAAAGGAAGCACTCCACCCGGGATGCAAGGATGAAGACAGAGCATCCTTCCAAACTAAATGACAGCCTCTGGACAGTCAACCCAGTACCCCCAAGCGCCCCTCTAATGGTGGAGAGTTAAGCATCCGTTACGGAGCTGAGCTGAGGTAACAGGACTGGGCCCTTTTGAACCTGTCAAACTCCAACCTGGGACATTTTTCCTCCAAGGAAGCCCAGCAGGGGATACAGATGTGTGAGTGGGCTTTCAGCAATGGCTCCCAGGGAAGGAGGAAGGATAAGAACTGTGAGCCTAGACACAACAGCAACTAGGAAGGAGAGAGGAAAGGCAAGGCAGAGCCCTTCCTCTGGGCTCCACCCACACTGTCAGAGAATCCCCAGTTGAGAATCTGCTGCTTTGTCTGACTCTGAGGAAACTACCCAGGAGTTGCCCTCTTGCCTTTTTGTCCTGTTTCCTCAGAGGTCCAGTATACTGGCCCGAAAAACAGTCATGTCCTGTAATGGAAACTGAAATTAGACACCTAGGGAAGTTCGGGGATGACAATGACCAGGCCTCAACATTGTGTAGTGATGAGAGATTGCTCAAGAGGAGTCTAGGCTAGGACTTCTCTTAAAGCTTCTGAAGCATCTAATTCTGGTGTTGCTAGTAGAGTATGTTGACAATCAAGGAGGTCTAGCAAAAAGGGGTTTTGTAGGGAGGTCCCTTCAGAAAACTACATGAGCTATTCAACTCCCCCACAAACCCAACTGTCAGGCATCTCACGGACAGCAGTGTCCTGCTCAGGGTGACTCTCATTTGCATTTTGATTTCTCTGCTGCTTCCACTCTCTGAATAGCTGTTGAGCTTTGCTGAATGGTGGAGACAGAAAGATGAAGGGGACAAATGTCCTACTTTCAATTCCCTCTGCAGTGGGAAGGGGAAGATTGACATGGTGAGAAATAGAACATCCAGGAGGATGGCTCAGATATATGGACTCCTTCATTTCCACCCACACAGATAACTACAACTTCTGAGAGAACCAAACCCCCTCAGGAAGTATTGCTTGTCCCCTCTGCTTCACTAACAGGAAATTGCAAGCCTAGTTCTTTGTCCACTCAGGACTGTATGGAGGCAACAAAGGAAGTTGTTCCGCGATATCAGAGTCCTGACCTGGAACAGCATGTGTTGAGCAAAAGGAAACTACTTAGAGTCTTTGTACCCAAGGACAGTGGCCCGCAAGGTAGCCATCAGAATTCTTCCAAATAATGGAGACTGCAAATTCATAAGGGCTATGTAGGGGTCACCAGAGTTTATCACAGACAAGAGTCGGAGACTTCTGGAGACCAGTACAGACTGGGTGAAGGAGCGAAGGAAGGTGTTAAGGACTCAGGCTTTGAGGCGTCTGTGTTCACAGGAGATGGGACTGTCCCTGAAAGCTGCCTCCTTGGTACCCCTAATGGGAGGGCAAAGGGCAGGGACCTGATTCCAAAAGGATGGTGACCTCTTAGTTGATGGTCAGTAAGAGGTCTTTGAGACTTCAGCTAAGGGTCTGGAAAGAAAGGGTGAAGTTGGAGTGTCACCTTCAAAATCACAAACAGGATCTAGGGAAAGAAGGATAGTGGCATCTGAGCTGGGCAGGGCTTAGAGCATGCTCCTTCCCTGCTGACTTGCCTGCCCCCACCACTGCTGAGAAACAAACCCAAACACAGGGTAATCTGATGGATTACCAATACCCATAGGACTCAGACTTTGAAGAGAGACCATTCAAGAAAAAGAAAGCATAAATGCTCCAAGGATTGCATCTGGAAAAAGGAAGCAAAGAGGCCAGCAAAATGGGAGAAAGGAACTGGTGAGACTCACCAATATGCACAAAAGAGGAGACGGGAGGGGAGAGTGTCCCTAGGGGAACCTGAGCCACAATGATGTTAGGACAAAGAAGTACAGAATGAGGTGGAGCTTCATGGGCCTGCCTGGGCCCAAAGCAAATGGAGGTTGGGGCAGTCAGAGCCCTCTTAGTGAGGAGGTAGCTTTGGGTACAAGTTGCGCAGCCAAGTGGGCCAGACCAGACTCTGTGTGTCTTGCGAAAGAACTTTTTCTGTTGCAAACTGATGCGCCCTGTCTTCCCCTTCTGATCCCGATGCCAGGACATGCCTGGCTTGGAGGGCAATGCACGTGAAGTGAAAAGCAGGAAGCCCTAGGCCTGGGCTGCAAGTTTTCCATGGGGCAAAGGCTGTCCCCAATGCTGGGCCCTACTGAGACCTTTTGTTCTGGGCTGGTAAACACAGAGAATTAGAGAACAGCTTTTCAGAGACTCTGTCCCTCCACCAGGCTCTGGCCAGATGCCCTTTCTGGGCTTATTTGGAAGTCTCTTCCAATAATGAAAGAAGCTTTCCATGGACAAGCAGGTGACAGCAAATCTGAAAAGCACACTGGTATCTCTACGTGGTTTAAAAAAGAAGCAACAGCATAGATATCTACTCTTAACTACATTCTTTAAGGCCTTTTCTTCATTGAGAGGACTATGACTAGTATCCCAGATCAAGGACCAAGGGCTGCTGTTCCAGGGTGAGGGTCTGGGAAGAAGACAGCTTCCTGGATCCCTCACCTTCTGGAAGATTCCCAATCTCTTCTGTTTTAAGCTCAGGCAGTCTTGAGAAGCTCATTTCTGAGGAGGCTCAAACTGGAGAGCCAGTTTGGAAAAGGGGCAGGCCTTACTCTAGGGAAGGCCCCAGGAACTCTGCCCAGTTTCTAGGCCCAGAAACTACATGGAATACACATTTAGCATGTATGCACTAAGTGCCTGGGAGACCATAAAAGGTCCCTGCCAAGAGTCAGTGCCATTACCACATAATGCTGTTTGTCCATTTGTCTCCTTCCCCACCACAGTGAAGGGGGAAGCAGGCTGTTTCAGGACCATGAGACCTTCAAAGACAATAAGGCTTCCCAGCTCCTCTTGCCAGAGTGCTCTACTTACGACGCGGTCTTATGAAGGAAGCAGAGCTGTGGGAACTCCAAGCTTTTCTCTGTAAAAGATGAGGCTGGGAACAAGGTTTTTCAGACATGGTTTGACCACTTTGAAGATGGAAAACAAAAAACAATTCAGCTTAAGAAGGGAGTAACACGTGGGGACCAGGGGCTTTCTCAGGATTTCTCTTCAGCCACATTCCCAAGGTGGCTTTCTCTGGATCAGCTGCTTTGACTATTTGAGCTAGCTGTAGGAGATCGGGCCACTTTCAGGTCTTCACTGTTTCTCTATTGTTGGGGAGAGGATCCATATAGGCCTGGTCACTTTAACCCTAAGAGATTTTCCGAGACTGGACCCACGTGTACTAACTGAGCATGTGGTACAAACATTTCCCACCCTTCCCCACTCTTACATTTGCTTGCTCATCACACCACAGCCCCATCGTATGTGTTTATCCACTGACGTATTTTTCACCAAGCAGCTATGATCCTGAACTGGATGCCGGACTGAGTGTGCCCCTCAGTTTTTCACCCCAGGTCTTGATGGAGGAAGTGGGGTTTCTTCCAGATATTCTCTAGAGACTTTGGGTAGACCTTAGCCATAGAGATCCCACAGGGTATTTCCCACTCTGCACCTCCTTCAGAACGAAAACCACTAACAAAGAATGATAGTCAAAAACCAATTAGGATATGTTTGTGAGGTAGAAAGAAGTGAAGTGAGCTTCTGTCAATCAAGTTCTCTTGTCTTAAAAGGGGGTTGCTAATTTGAACGTTGAAGTTAGCATAATTTCCCTTGACTAGTATTTTGAGGAATCAGGAAAAATACTTGTTCCCAGTCCAGTGTGGAGTATATTCTAAAATTCTGGAGACCTCAAATAAAGGAGGGGTTCTGAAACAGTACCATATAGTCTCACACGGGATAAGAACTAGAGTCCCGAGAACAGCTCAGGACTCTGAAAAGTAGGAGAAGTGAGTGGCCCCAAATCCATGTGTGTGGGGGGGCAGGTCAAATATTTGTGGGGGCTGGGAATATATCTGGAAATGCAGAGGGCCATGGCTGGGTCCAAGAAGACAGTGATGTTTGAGTTGATAGTCAGTGGGGAGCCCCAAGGGGAATCACTAAAAGGAGTATGAAGAGGAGAGTGATGTTGGAGAATCACTAAGATGCCATTTCCAACATGATGAGAAATGGAGCCCAGGACCAAGTGATAAGTTTAAGTCTTGTATATTTTAATACAACTCTTCTTGTTCTTCTTTTTCAATGTTTAAGAAAAGCTGTGACTCAGGGAGGAGGGCAGGAAGGTTGTCCTTTAGCTTAGAGGATGGCAAGGGGTGAAGCAGGCTTTGTGCCCCATCCCCTTTCCAGGTCACTGCCATCTTGGCAGGTTTATGGTGTAGATCACAAAAGGTAACTCCCAATTGCCTCAAAAGCCTGGAGACCTGGGGATACTAGAAAGTCAATGAAATCCCATGGTTCCTTCTACAAGCAGAGATTGAGAGACATAGAAAACAAAATTGAGAGTGGAAACAAGCATAGATAAATGGTTGAAGATCCTACCAAAGGTAGGTACAAAAGTCAGGAGCAGGGAACCCTGGCCTCACAGAGGTAAGACAAAGAGAGATACTAAAATGGGAACTAGGTTGTGCTCCAGGCTGGCAGCTCACCAGGAGAATTATCAAATCCTTCTGATTCTCACAGTTGAAAGAGATAGAATCTAGGAAATAAGGAATTTTCAGAGGAAAGAAAAGGAAATCTCTCAGGATGGGATCAGCAAGATTCTGTCTTGTCCACACACAAGAAGGCACATGCCTTCTACATAGAGCCCCATCACTTTGGTTCCCAGTGGTCTTTACCTTTGAGCCAAGTCGGTGGAGGGCAGGACCCAGATTAACTAAAGCTGAAAAGAAGGAAACAATCTCAAGAGCACAGGCCTGGCTGGGCCTGAAAAGGTGACTCTTTGCTAAGCCAGCCCCTGTGCCAAGCACCTAGCTTGGAAGATGAATGTTGACCCATTTTTAGGGGTTCTTTGTGAAGGAACTATGCAAAAGGATGTACAGGTAGAGCCTATAGGGGATGCCCTTGATCTTGGGGGGACCAGCTACAGTTTCTTCTCTCAGGAACTACTACTCTGAATATAGAGGCCCAGAGCCCTGAATCCTAGCTCTGAACAGCCTTCATATAATGGTGTGGCAGTCCCAGGCTCTTCTGGAAGTCCTCTTGACTTCATTTCAGTCCTTCATCCTACAGACTGGCTCTCTTCCAAAAGAGCCTTAAGCTACACAGGAAACTCCTAAGCTGTGTAGCTCTATACATACAGTACAGGAACCCTCTGCCTCTCAGAAACAGAAGTGTAATGGAGATTGGATAGGCTTCTTTGCATAGAATGGCTTATCAGCAGACATACCTTAAAGCAGGAAAAGATGCCTGCACAGCCAAGCAGGACAACAATTTGCAGTCTTTCACAGAATCAAGAGATACCTTGACTTCTGTTAAGCTCCACCCAGGAAGCTTCTCATTTTCCTAATTCCTGACAATTAGGCAGCCTTGAGAAGCAAAGAACCAAGGAAGGCCTTCTGGGGGGCAGAGGTGGAAGCAGGCCAAGCCCAAAGTGCTGAGCCAAGTTGATAGCTGGAGTTTAGGAAGCAGAAAATTTACAAATGTCACAATTTGGTAAGCAAGGTGTATGAATTCATGCATCCAGGCTCTTGGGCCTAGGATTGCTCATTACCCTCATTCTAAGAGGTTTTCTCCTTTGCTAGGGGTATGAAAAGCCAAATAACCTTAGCTGTTATGTTCCCTATGAAACCCTATATCTCATCAATTTTTATGTCAAAGGAAGAGGATTCAGGTCTTTGATTTCTGAGAACGGCCTGTCTTCAGTGAGCCCGTGCTCTGAGAGTGGGCATGCAAGACTGTCAAGAATATATATCACATGACCAAATACAAAGTCAGGTATGATCTCCTAAGCCTAGAACAAAGAACAGAGCTGAATTCCAGACCCTTCGAGCTGACCATAGATCTAGAACATCCTTTCATTGCAAGTCATTACTAGAGACAATCCACTGATAGACAGACCAGCCCAGGAAAAAGATTTGCATCCCATAGACGAGGAGTTTTTCAAATGTCCTGTGCAATAATCAGCTAAGAATTCTTTGTTATATCCAACTGAAGACTAGAAAACCAAAGGATGGGAATTGATGAATAAGGATGAAGTCCCTAGAGACTGTCTTTTTTGACTGGATGCTTGAGGCATCCAAGAAGGAATGAACTTCATCCTATAAAGGGTCAAGGAACACAAAGGTGTATGTGTACTCCTGCATATGCCCACGGCCCTGTCTTTACCTCATTTTGTGTGCTTACAGACATTATTTTACATTTGTTTTCAAAAACAGATCAACACAGAGAAAGGATGTCCATCCTGTAGCATGATGAAATGAAATAGAAAGGGGGCTTACAGAAAAAGAGGGGTATTCTAAAAGAGGAGAAGCAGAGCAGAGAGCCCTATAGGAAGAGGAAAGCTAGGGCAGGGAAGGTACAGTAGGGCAGGGGCAGGGAAAAGCCCAGTGGCCCATCTCAAGGGACACCTACAGGGTTCTTCTACACCCTTAGAAATGAGTCTTAGTTTATATTTCTGAAGGGGAGGAAGTGTCCATGTGGAATGAATTTTGGTAAGACTGCTCAAGAGAAAAAGAACAGGAATAGGATATTTCGTCAAAGGCAAGGACAAGGGTTTGCTCCTGACCCATGTGCCGTGGCCAGCTCACAAGATGCAATGTAGGATGAGAGAAGTGAGAGGGAAAAAGGGGGAGATGGAGCCAACACGGGAGGGGGTGTTGGGACCGGGGTTACAGGGCAAACTATAGAAGTTCTACTAGTTCTTTGAACCAGCTGTGGGCTTCCTTTCTATGAATTGGCCCTTGAGCATCTTTATTTTGTCTTTGGCCATGTCGTTTCCCAGATTGGGCATTGAGATGGACGACTTTGACAAAGACCCATACATTCTCCCTTCAAAACAGGCATTCCCAAAAGGAATGGAGTCAAGTCTGGACACCGCTGTACCCACTAATAACCATAGTGATTAGGGCTGAACTTGAGTTTCCTTGATGCCTGGAAGGGACACAAATCTAACCAGGAAAAAGGAGAAGCTGTGTGCTCCAAAGTGTGAATAGGGATGCCTTTGTAGACACAGTTAGGGTTTAATCCCATTGCTCTCAGGGAGGAGATAATCGCATGATATATTTGCAAAGCTCCTTTTTAAGAGGCAAGACAAAGCTAGGTTGTTTTGTGGATTGCTTTGTCTGATGGCCTTGACTAGCAGTCTTCCTTTTCCATGTCTTTCCTGTACTGAGGGTCAGTCCTTGTCTCCGCAGCCCTTGGATTTGACAATTCCCAATATTTCCTGGATTACTTCTTTGACCTGGCTCTTGTGCAAGAAGACTTCACTCCCACTCAGCCCTAGGGCACCACCCATGGACCACACCCTGACCAGGCATTGTCTTCTGGGAACCCTGCCTTTTGCACTAATGTGAATATGCCCTCCAAATGAGCATGCCTATTTTGAAGGGAGCATTTGTGGACTCTGTTCTTTTCCACACACATTTATTAAACCTGAAGATCTAAGGCATCCTTTTCTCTTTCTCTTAGCTAAAGGCTCGTGAATTTGTCTTCATCTGCAGTTTTCATACCTGCTTGGGAAGGAACAATCTGGGAACAAGTCACTGGCTCCCAGTTTCTTGGTATCTACTGGGATTCCTCAGTTGCAAATACTCAAGACACACCAAAGCCGTGCCTTACCTGACAAACTAAAGCCGTCCTTTCTCTAACTCACAGACTTATGCTCCTGCCTTCTCTCCCAATACTTACCCATGTTTTTGCCTCATGAGTATTTTCTAAAATCACTTCTGCCCCTGCCACTGTTGTAGAACACTTTGCCACTTGTATGCACTAAAGACTTTGGACTTGAGTATTTTAATGTCTTTAAAAACACATCTCTGGAAACTCAAGATGAGTGCAATGCTTTATAATGACAGTGTCTTTTCCTCTACAAGTGTTTAATTCAGAAAAAAAAAATCTCTTCCATGACATGTAAGATGTTAGAGGTGGAGCTTGCAAGTCAACCTAGAGAATCAGTCTCTTTTGGGTTGCAAATGGAAAAAGACGTCTGAATATTCCTAAACCCTAAATGACTGGGATTGGGTGTAAGGAGCTCTTGGCGAGGTACTTCTTGAAATGTTAAACCCAGCTTCCTGGATGTGGTTCCAACAATGGGAACCGTAAGTGGGGAAGAAAGCCGTGTTGTCATAGATCCTAGCGGGAGCCAGGCTTGAAGAATGTTGGGAGCTGTGATTTCATGAGCATATCTATTCAACAGAGGGTCTCCATTGGCTAAGAGAAGATCAACTAAGAAATAGGCATGCTTAGAAGAGACGAGAGGGGCAGAATGGCACTTGTAAGGTGTAGGGATATTTCCTACTCTCTCAACCCATAAGCTGTTTCTTTGGGAGATATTCTGGAACTAGTCACATGGCATACAGTTTTAGCTTCCTTTTCTAGATCGCCTTAGCCATCTCTATGTTGCAACCTTCCGATGAAAGGCAGGGTATAAATGATTGAGCTATAATGTCCCCATCGGAGAAAGAATCTTGTAGGTACAGAGAGAAGCAACTACAGGAATAGAATGAAGAAATGAATAAGCTATAGTGACACAATCACAAAAGAATTAGACATATGGGGGTGGGGTGCTGTCTGTCAGAGACTATGAACAGAAAGCAAAAGTGGAAGTCTGTATCCTTAGGGACCTGAGGAGACTGACAAAGGGTCCCAGGGCAGAAACTGGGTTTCTGTCCACAGTGTTGTGTCCTCCAAAGTACAGCATCAGTAACACATCCAACCTTTGCTTCACATGTCAACTTTCAGCATGAAGATACAGGGGCGGAGAAAAGCCCTGAGCATGAAGCAGGGAAGCGGGGATGCAAAGTAAAGGCAAATGCGGGTAGCCTTTGAAGAAATGGGGAGAAATGGGAAAAGGATTCTGGCCTCTGGTGGCAAGGACAAAACATTATTGTGAAAAGCTGGAAGCACACAGCCTCCAATCACCACATGCCCCATCCCACACACTGTCCTTGTAAACTCCCGAGACACATGGAAGCAACAAGGGAAAAACGTGGTTGGATGAGTGTTAGACAGCTTAGGACACTAAAAACTCCCTGGCTACTTTACCTCTTCTACTTGTAACTGTTGACTTTTGCTGAAATATGCTGGGACACTACCCAAGGTCCATATATCAATCAATGCCTCTCCATCCTACTGGAAGGCAAGAGGAGCTGTTAGTGGTGCACTCACCTTGGTTCAATGAGGCAGCAGTGTGCCACCCTCTGTAGTTCCTGGCCTTTGGACTGTTGTGATGTCCCAGCCCCAAGTTTTTGCTGGTCCTGAGATGCAGGCCTAATGCGGGAGTGGGGGGGGGGGCAAATATTTTTCTCAATTTTACTCTTGATACAATGACAATTAAAAAAAAAAAAAGCTCATTGAAGTGTTTGCTTTGCCATCTAGGGCCTGCAATAAAATGTTTTTCACATCAGAATGATCACCTGTTTCAGGACAAGTCTAGGGAACCATACTAAAAGAAATGTTGATGGTGTACACTATAGCCCCTTCCTGGTTTCCTAATATCAGGATGTGAACAGGAGAGAGAGGACCACAAGAAGTCCTGTGCAGCTTGAAAAATGGTGCCATCACAGTTTAGGACACTAAAAACTCCCTGGTTACTTTACCTCTTCTACTTGTAATTGTTGACTTTTGCTGAAATATGCTGGGGTACTACCCAAGGTCCTAAACTGAAAATCTGGGCCAAAGTTTTCAAACTTAGGCTGAGATCTGGGGCTGGCCTTGATCCATTTATCACAGACGCCATTCCTTTGTCAGGTTTCTCACGATGAAGACAGAGTTTTCCTGCAGCCAAGGCGGTTTGAAAGAAGGTTTGCTTCAACTTTAAGATACACACACAACGTGCACATGTGTTTCCCTGTTCTTTAGTTCTTCTTATCCATCCTTCCATTTGTTAGCTGCCTCCCTCTGTCTTATCACCATGAAAAAGCATTTCAAAAGGTTGTCTAAGAGCATTGATGACAAACACTTTATCGAGCAAACATGTATGCAGCTATCTTTTATGCCAGACTTCTGGGGGTGGGAAGGATCGAAACTCAACAGAGGTGTGGGGGTTTTCTGTTGTTTGTTTTGCTTTTATTTTGTTTCTTTTCTCTCCTGATTCAGAAAATCACTGTTGAGAAGGGAAGGCAGGCAGGGTGTTCTTTAAGGAAATCATCCTAGGGGAATTTATAAATAATAAGGAATCTCCAGAAGCGGGTGGGTCATGCCTAGACGTTCTCAGTCAGAGAAGAGAAAGCCCTTTGGGGAAGATGGTGAAAAAGAGCTGGATGTCATTCTCTTTACAGCTGGCAATCATTGACGGGGGTGGGGGTGGGGGTGGGGGGATGCTTTTACAACAAGGAAAGAGTAGCAAAAGCAGGATCGCAGAGGTGAGAGGGCTCACAGGGCTGGGCACTTTGCTTGTGTACCTTCGGGTGTTGAGAGAGGTCCATGCCATCCCTTCCACTCCTTTACTGTCTTTTTGGCTCCTTTGGGCCACAGACCTCCCTGCTTGCTAAACGATGCAAGACACGACCAATGGAAGAGGCAGCCACTTGGATCCTGTCTTAACGAAGAAGAAAGATATGGAGGGACAGAGAAGCAAGAACAAGAAAAAAATTCTTCAATGTCTAGAAAAACAAATGTCAGGGAGCACAGACAGCAACCAGAGGAAGAAAACTAAACATGGAAAAGGGGGAAACTGCAGAAGTAAGATTAATATGAGATTAATATTAAACTGCAGATGCACAAGTGTAGGAGGGAATGTTGGATGAACAAGGGAGGGGTAGACTGTAGGGGGCTTCAGCTCATTCCACACACATTCTTCTGTCCTGCTGGGGCAGTGCCTGGGTAGCTTCAGTTTCCAACTGAGCACAAAGCATGTGGCCTGGCATGTGCCTTTAGATGTTGCAAAGTCTAGGAGCCTCATTTTTGACACCTAGTTAAAGGTGGATAAGCTTTTGCTGAGGTAGCAGGGCAGAAACTTAGCTTTGGGGAGTTTGGGCCACATCTCCCAGGGATAGGGAGTGGATCTAGGATGGATACATGGTGGTGACGACAACTGCTTTGGGGAAAAGCTACCCAGAAGCCATGTTGGTAAATAATAACCAGTAGGACTTCTAGGAGTGAAGTGTTAAGCAGTTGGGAGAAAGAAAACTGACTAAAAGGGCAATGGCCAAGCCATGGGGGCATGCTCGGTAGGGCTATTCAAGGAGTGTTCAGCTGCATTACCCCAGAAAAGCCAGCCTCCCCTGTAGCATCAAATCCAGTGCATGCTGCCCAAAGATACTTTCCCCTACCATCACTGGTAAGAAGGAGAATGAAAAGTTCAGAGTCAAGAGATAAGCCTACTTTGAAATTCCAGATTTCTGGGTCCGGTGCCAATACCATGGACTGTGCCCATAATCAACACCAAAACAGCAGCATTCAAGATGACCCAAAGGCCACAATGTATAAAAAAAAAAAAGGACCTGGGACATTGCCCAAGGAACATGACTAAAATAGCACCCCAAATAAGTGATGTTACATGTCGTGCAAGCCAGGACCCTGGGAGCTCAGATATAGAGGTCATTCACAAGAGTTTCTGGACAAAGTATGGATTGGCCCACGATTTCACACAGAAGGTTTCAACCCAAGGTTCTCAACGTGTATCTTGTGGGTCTTGTACTTTGTTAGACCCTCCTCATCCAGGCTCCTGCCCTGTTTGCCTCTTGGGCCGTATTTGAACAAAGAGGACACTTCGAGTTTCCCAAACTCTCCTATTTCCCTTGCACTTGTCACATGTTCTTGGTCCTGCTCAAAGGCACTTCCTCCCACCAGTGTTTTCATACTAAGATGGTACAAATGTACTGTATGTAGCCTTAATTTTCTATTCTGAATGTCGGGGAAGGTTTCCTGTACCCTCTGCTAAGCTCTGGGGCTCAGCCATAGCAGCATAAAATGCTTACTTTCTTATGATTGGCCTTTCTTAAGACACTGTAAATTCCTTGAGGGCAGGGTTTCTACCTTAAGCATATACACATTGGTATGGGTAAGCTTTGGGCACAGGGTAGATGTTCAGTTAATGTTTGTTCACTGGGGAAAAAAAAAAAAACACATAAACTCACATGTCCAGGGCAACCAGAATTCCAGTTTCAACACATGTGCCTTGAATGTCATTTTTGAGAGATAATCAAAGGCAGCAAGATGGAGGACATTAAAATCAGGAAAAGGGAATGCAGAAAATAGGACTTTGTCCCTGAAATCTTGTTAAAGACAAAACCAGTGAGGGAAATTTGATGCCAAGGTGTTGTGACACAAAGGAAAGATTCTGAATGGTCTGGTCTGGGGGGAGTTGGCATGAAGTTGACCAGGGCAGGTGCAAGTAAGAAAAAAAAAGTGTATTTCCCTAGTTCTGATCCACAGTATAAGGCAAAATTGAGTTCTTAAAGGCCCACTGAAAAGAGGTAAAGCAAATTTGATACAAGTGGCAAAGGAAGAAAGAGGAACTAAAGCAGAAGAAAGCTTTGGAAGTCTTCCATAAATTTGAGGAATTAATGTGCAATCTCAAAGCCATGGCTTGTTGCCATAGCTGCTCCCAGGGAGCGGCCCATCCACAGGGGAATAGCTTCCAACTGGACTTGCATGCTTTACTTTGAAATTTCAGATTTCTGGTCCTGGTGCCAACTCTATGGCTGTGCCTATAATCAACCCCAGAACAGCAGCATTCACAATGTCCCAAAGGTCACAGTGTGTAAAAATAGGCCCTGGGACATACCTACAAGGACCCTGGCAAGGGGGAAAAAAGGTATTTCAAATAAGTGATGGTCAACTTTGTGTAAGTTGGGGCACTGGGAGCTCAGAGGTGATTTACAAAACAAAAGTCAAGGAAGCCAAACTGGAAAGAAAGTGAGGGATCCATGCATGGTTCACTTTTATGAGATAAAAGACCACAGTTCCTCATCGCATGGCACACACGGTGTTTTTTCGAGCATTGCAGTTCAGGGTTTTAGAGATGGTTATGAAACAGTGAAAGCCTCTTCAGCTGTGGTGAGGAGACTAAATTCAAATGAGATCCCAGTCCAACTCAGGAATCTCCCAGAGCCCCTGTTTGTCACATTGGGTCCATGCAGGAGGACAAGTAGGTGAGAAATCACAGCAGAGATAAAAAGAAGCTCTAGAAGTTGGGGTGCAAGGATCAATGCTGGAGAAACGTGGGGCCTTTGCTGGAGACTTTACCTAGAAAGGATAAAGTTATTATTAAGCACCTCATCGAAGCTGCAATATAAAAATTTACTAGCAGCCATACCTGGGTCACTGGTAGCTGAATCATAGTCATTACGAGACATTCAAATCACCAGACACTAAAGTTACACAACAAAATCCCCCAAAGGAGGTAAAAACAGAAACAACAGAATGTCTCCTGAGACTTTTTTAGCTTGGCTATACAAAGTACCTGGTAGCATACTGTGCACATAAGGTCCTTCACAGATATCCTTTAATGACAGTGACATGCTTACGGGCTTAAGGGAGTACCAATGTGACTTCTCAAAGCTATAAGCAGGTTGGCCATGAAGGATACATGTCACTATACCTTAGCAGACTCTCCTGATGAAATAACGAGTTAGGCTCTGTTTAACTAGTCACAAGAGTACATATCGACCTTCTGGATGAACTCCAAAAACAGACGTGAAGCCTTCCCTGTTCACTGCCCAGTTTCCAGTGCAACTCCAGAATTATTTCCCTTAGTAATTCCCTAACTGTTATTTGGAAACTTTTAATTTGGTTTTTGATTTGTGTATATATATATATATATATATATATATATATATATATATATATATATATTTTGGTTTTTCGAGACAGGGTTTCTCTGTGTAGCTTTGCGCCTTTCCTGGAACTCACTTGGTAGCCCAGGTTGGCCTCGAACTCACAGAGATCCGCCTGGCTCTGCCTCCCAAGTGCTGGGATTAAAGGCATGCGCCACCACCGCCCGGCTTTAATTTGGTTTTTAAGTGGTGACTTTGGAAAAGGATTTGCCTCAAGTAGACATCTACCAAATGATTGAAAAACATAGAAAATTAAAAGTTGATTAAAAAAATTAATGATTTTTATAGTGTGTTGATGAAATGCAAAGTAGTGCTGAACTAGCATCCAATTACCTTATTTCAGGTTATCATTTCTGACCTTCAAGCTGCTAGAAACAGTCATTTTCGGGGTATAGCTCAGTGGTAAAGCATTTGACTGCAGAAACAATCACTTTTGTGAAGCTGTAGAAATTGAAACAGTGTTCCATGGAAAACACCCCCACTCCAAATACTTTTTTAAATGAAACCGAAGATATGATTAAGGAAACTGCAGTGTATTAAAATGGTTAAGAAATCAGGGTGGCCGTCTCATGTGTAACAAAGTGTTTTAAAAATCTGTTGATTAGAAAAAGAACCCTTAAATCCATTTTCTGGAAACAGAAAAAGAACCCTTAAATCCATTTTCTGGAAATGTCTTAAAAATCTAAAATTCTAAGAGAATGATCTCATTTGTATAGGCTCAAATGCTTTCCAACTCTGTCAACATTTGAGTGTTATCTATGTCCCATCCTCTCAGGAACACATGGATGGTAAGACTGTGATGGATGACGAGGAGAATGGAAGGAGGAACAATGTCTGCTATAGTACAGAGTGAAGGAATTTCCTGGTTCCGAATATTGTACATCAGGCCTTTTTTGTCCTCAATGAACAATGACAGGGATCTCCCAGACCTCCGTGTTGTCACAAGAAAACTCAAGAGCAGAGTCTATGTCTGATGAGTATCTCTCTCCAGCATCTGGTGGGAAACCTGGCATGTAGTGAAGCAGATTTATGCCAAGCCCAGGAGCATCCGAATGAAGTCTATTGTGTAATTTCAACTCTTAGACGAGTGTCATGATTTTCAAAAAGGCGGGCCCTGTATCTCTTATAATTCTGAGTTGTTTAGGTTGTTTGTTTGTTTTTTTTTAAATCAGTTTTGAGCAGTGGAAAAGAGTAGAACATTCTTTGCTCATTTGAACATGGGAGAGCCTCACAAACAATATCCAGGGATGTGAGATGGAAAGTATGCAATTGCTATGTAGCCTTTCTCACATGCA
Organism: Peromyscus eremicus; assembly: GCF_949786415.1. NCBI lineage: Eukaryota > Metazoa > Chordata > Mammalia > Rodentia > Cricetidae > Peromyscus > Peromyscus eremicus. The sequence continues at coordinate 128,223,984 of NC_081416.1, read as the reverse complement.
CTGCCCTCAGGCTGTCTGGAGGCACTAGGTAGGCTCAGAGGTATCCTGGTCAGAGGTTTCACAGAAACTCCAAACTTGAGAAAAGAAGTAGACCAGGATTTAGGAAATATCCCCATGCCACTTTAGAATTCTGAGCGGCGATCTATCTGGACTAACCTTGTAAAAATGAGAAGACAAGAAATGAAGAGGCATTTTTACTCCCAGCAGCAGGATGAAGAAGGGACGGTTAGGTTCAATCAGGAAGAAAATAATCACAGAAACAGATGAAAGTCTGATTTCAATCACTTTTTTGTGTTCACACAGAATATTGAATAACACATGTTCTGTTAGAAGAATGTTGTAAATTATAATTATCTACTACACTTGAAGCTTCGTTGCGGGACAGTGACTATATTGAGAGCAAACACTGTGTTAGAGTCATCTTGGCTGACTTTAAACCATCCCACAGATTTTAGTACAGCCCTACAGCAGACACTTAAGTAAATTTGTATTGAATCTGAAGACAGTCAAATCTGAGTATGTCATAATGTCAGATATTGATGTGTTATTTGCATACTCAATAATCTTCCCTGGCATTTCCATTGACATCAGTATGTCAGTTGTACAAGGTAGATCAATTAGGATCTGAGTAAATGATGTCTAGCTATCTAAAATGGCAAAGTTACTGCTTATAAAATTGGGATTAGTGTTATTGTACAAATTTTATTATATTTTTTGGAAAGTTCCCATATCTTAGACTAAATTTATTAATAATTACTTAAATAATATAAATGTTTTTAATGAAATATAAAGAAAAACAGATGACTATATAGCCTCCCCATGGTAAGGAAAGGTTTTTTCACATACAGAACAGCTATTTTTTTTTAATCACAAAGAAAAGTTGCAGTCAATTTATGTCCTCAAAACTGCAAATATTGATAAGAGCTAAGTTTGTGGTGAGATATACCAGAGGTACAATTGTTCCAAGAAATCTCAGGAGCTGCTTTGGTGTCTAGTTATCTCTCTCTGATATTCAGTAGAGGCCCAAAATATAGTGAATATTCAGAAGTTATAGTGGGAGGATTAGAACACATGGGTCTCTTAATGTTTCAAGAGCATAATTTCTTGACTAAGAATCAATTGGAAAAGATACTTCCATCCAGGACAGAGTTTTAGAATGAAGATATAAACTGAGATGTTAAACAAATATTTCCTACAGATAAATTCTATTGATGTTTAAGAGTGAAAAATTAACCTTTGGGTTCATCCTCAATGGAAACATTATTTTTGCTGCTCTGTGTACCTAAGGCAAGCTGTCACACTCAACTAGGTTTGAGAGTGTAGAATTGTGTTTCATAACCCACTTTATTTTGTTTTTTTGGGTTTTTTTTGTTTTTTGTTTTTTGTTTTTTGTTTTTTGTTTTTTGTTTTTTGTTTTTTGTTTTGTGTTTTGTGTTTTGTTTTTTGTTTTTTGTTTTTTGTTTTGTTTTTTGTTTTTTGTTTTTTGTTTGTTTTTGTTTGTTTGTTTGTTTGTTTTGTTTTTTTGTTTTTTTTTCCCGAGACAAGGTTTCTCTGTGTAGCTTTGCGCCTTTCCTGGAACTCACTTGGTAGTCCAGGCTGGCCTTGAACTCACAGAGATACGCCTGCCTCTGTCTCCCGAGTGCTGAGATTAAAGGCGTGCGCCACCACTACCCAGCTTCATAACCCACTTTAAAATAACTAGATGAGTGACTTTGTTAGAAAGAATGAATATGAGGCTTGATGGGAATGGCAGTTTCTTTGGCGGTTTCCCTTTAGAATATTTGAAAAGTAAATCTTTCCTGCCACAGTTGTACAATAGTCTCTGTATATAAAATTTGTCTCACTCGTGAATATATACTTTCTACATACCATAGGTGAAATAATTCCAAAATTAACACTAGCTGTGCTTTGAATATTCCATGGGATTTTATTCATGTTAGAGGGGACTGTTTGATATTTTGCAGTATAAGCATTCATTCATCAGAGTATGTATTTTTCTCACAGAGGAGTAAACCTACATAGTATTGAAAAACCATCTCTCTTAAATGTTTTGTATAAAACAGAGTCTTCAAACAGGAGGTTCCTGGTCAAAACTTTTTATATAAAACCAAAAGGGAGGAGCCACTCAGCTACTTTTATCCTTGCCTCCTAATTAGCTGCAGAGGTTCATGGTGCCACAGAAAGATAACTAAACTTGCCTCTCACTGGACAGCAGAGGTGCAAAAGGTCCTGGAGATCCTTCAGTCCAATCCTGCTATTTATGAAGACACTGTATGGTGATATATTGTGTATCCCAATAAAGCTTGTCTGAGGATCAGAGGACAGAGCCAGCCACTAGACATAGAGGCCAGACAGTGGTGGCACACATCTTAATCCTGTCACTCAAGAGACAGAGCTCCATCTGGATCTCTATGAGTTCAAGGCCACACTGGAAACAGTGCCAGGCAGTGGTGGCACACACCTTTAATCCCAGTATTGAGAAGTACATAAGCCTTTAATCCCAGGAAGTGTCTACAGGGTGAAGAAAGGTATACAAAGTCGTGAGGAAACAGGAACTAAGACAGTTCAGCTGAGATCTTTTAGGGTGAGGACTCAGAGAACTCAGTCTGAGGACTGGTGGAGTTGGTGAGATAATAGATGGTGGCTGTGGCTTGCTCTGCTTCTCTAATCTTTCAGCTTTTACCCCAATATCTGGCTGGGTTTTTTTTTAATTGTAAGACCATCTAAGATTTAAATAACAAGCTGAGGCTCAGAGTAATTGACTTGGCTGGTAAAAACCGATGGCAAATTGTAGTTCTGTTACTTCTGAGACCATTTGGAAAATAGGCATTGAAATATAGCTAGATTAACCTGGGTTTCAGAGTCAACTGTTTCATAATAAACTTCTTTGTACATTGGGGGAGAAAAGACACACTGTAAAAAGATGTATGGGATTATAGAGTGATAGTCAAAGACAAAGACTGTGTGCATAATATTATTGCCTGCCTTTTGTCTGATGGTGATCGTGGGATAGGTAGTAGGGAGGAGGCAAACTGCATGCCAGATAAATACACTTGATTCTCCACTTTCCTTCTTCTCAAACATAATCTCAGGTGCAGCTGAGCCTCTAGACCTTAATTTTCTCTTGTATAAAATATGTCTGAAAAATACATTTCACGTTTATTGTAGGAATAAAAAAAAAAAATCTGTGAAAAGCCCCGAGCACAATGGACACTGGATAGAAATCTGTTCTCTTCTGCAGCCTAAGACTTAACAAAGTGTGTTTCAGGCATACCTGCCACTGGATTAACACTCCCACTGAGTCCTGGCATAACTGACAAAGTCAGGATGTCAGCTGTTCCTACTTGACCTTTTTTAGGTAACTGCATCATGCTCAAAGCAAATAGAAATAAAGTGACTGTATCCTCCTCCTTGGGCACTCTTGTAATGGGACACACTGGGAACTAAGTTGTGAACCATGCTAGGAAATTACTGGTTCCTACTTGAGCAAGAAAGTACTAAGTCATTAATATCCCCACCCTTCTGTGGGGTGTCTCCTTTCCTCACTCCAGAGATCCAAACAAAGAGCGTAAATGAGTAACCTGTGGGTGGGTATTGAGAACCAACCTCCATTAAGGGGCAAAGTCTTATGGAGCTCTCTTCCTGGAAAGTATCCTTAGGAGGTTTACTAGTCCATGGAGTCATACTCTTCTGTTTCTTAGAACCCAAGAAACCCTTCTTTTTCTCACAGGCAAGATATGGAAATGAAGAAAAGAGATGTGCACCTTTTGAAGGGTAATTTATCTAGTGTTGAAGTGACAGGCAACACGCAGGTGATTTAACTCCTATCAACAGAGAGTGAAGGGTTCTTGAGAGCTGAATTCAAAGGGTGGCATAACATCAAGAGGAGAGAACTGGAAAGAGATGCAGAGTCTCTCACAGGTTAAACCAGGTAAGATTCATTACACATTCCTGAGGTTGAACTGACCTGAGGCAGGAAGGCCAATGAACACAGAGAAGCCTTGATAGATGAACTTGGGTGGTAGAATTGACAGGTGGGATAACTAAGCTTTCAGGGACAGAATTTCCAGCTTATTTGCAGGATTTTTTTTTACGAGAATAATAGGAAACATGTTAGTCTCTGTAAACATGGCAGAACTTAAGGAAAAAGAAAATACTGAAAAATTAAGAAAGAATGAAAGTCATGAGAATTTTTTTAATAATGTAAGAGATAAGTCTGATGCTAACATAGGAGAATCAAATATGATTTAAGAAAACAGGATATTGATAGAATAGGTATTGCACTAACGCACTGTATCAAGGACAAGAAATGCAAGCGGAAGTATTTTATAGGAAGCAGAGCATAGGATCTCAGTCACATAGCTGTTTGTTTTACCAATGCAAAGAATCAAACCCAGTGGTAAGAGAGTCCTTGAGGCAGGTGCTCTACTCCTGAGCTACATCCCCAGATCTTTAAATGTATTTCAACCTACAAATAAACTACTTCACCATTCACCCCCCAGGTAATATTCCCCAAACCAAAGTGTTGCACATGACATATTTCCCCCAAATCCCTGCTACATGCAATATAGCCTGTGTTGCATTGCCATTTTGTGAATGTACCTGCCAAACCAATGCATTCATCTGAGAAGCCAGGTACAAAATGCACTCTAGAAATCAGTAGCCTGAAATAATGGTTAACTTGCCACAGTAGAGAAAGCAAGCAATTAAGTTTATTCAGAAACAAGGTATGGCAGCATAGATGTTGAGAACAAGAAACCACCCGGAATCTACCTGTCTTGGGAAGGAAAGGCAAGGGAACAAATGGAGTTTTGAGTTAGGAGTCACAGGAGACTCTCCAAGACATAGATGACTATGTTCTACTGGAGTTACAGAAATCTTGGTTCAATCCCAACTTGCTCCAGCTCTACGTGCTGGACAGCAAAACTGTTGGAATGATGCAGGGAGACAGGGCAGTGAACTGAGGCACACTCCTGGCAGACAAGGAACAGTTTTTGAGCTATATGCTACCTACTCTTTGGTGATAAGAAAAATGGAATCAGCCTATATTACTCCCCAGAGAAGTAACACATGAGCACATCCTTAATAGTTGACGAGTTTCACGTTGGGTGGAAGATGGGAGACTAGAAACTGCCTCTGTGACTTAATGGAGGTCAGCATGAAGACTCACAAATTCTACTCCAAAGAGACAAAGAACAACTCAGGAAATTCACAAAGGAAGCAAGAAGACAGCAAAGCTGTGAAGAAGGACACAAGACTGGAAGGAAGGCCTAGCTACACAGCTCTAGCGTGTGTCCCCTGAATGCAGCCTGCCATGGTACCAGGCAAGAGACAGCTGTGCAAGGAAGTTCTCAAGTGAGGAGGCCTGAGTGGAGACCTCAAGAAAAGTAGCTCACCCTGTGCAGGGAAGCAGTCAGGGAAGGACAGTCCACACTTAGTGCTGAGAATTAAGAGACTAACCATGGAGTGTGGGCAGCCCTGAATCTGAGGTGAGCAAATGGATCAACCCTCGTAATGACATACCAGCCAGATTCACTGTTGTACATGAACAGTTGTGATGTACAAAACCCCAACATAGTGTTTGACTCCACAGTTGCACATCCCCCTCCTCTCAGCAGAGTGGTTAGTACACAGAAAGATCTGCCCGTGCTGTGGGCACTTCATCCACGCTCAAGTCACTTGGAGACACCCCTACATTCCCCCAGTTGGAACACTAGACACCCCTGGGATTGCAAAATGGGTAGGGTAATCTTAGGACAGTAGGGGACTCTCGCGGCCCACAGAAGACCAAGCCAGATGTGGATTCTAGTAAGCAGAAGGAAGCCACCAAAGGGAAGGCAACTCTAGCTGGCAGCTGACACTTGCCTAGTGCAGTCACAGCAGCCTCATAAAATCATAAGAATAAAAGAGTCTACAGTTCAAATGACATCCCCCCACCCCGCTCCCCACAAAACTGGGCACTCTCCAATATTTAAGGATCAAGAAAAAAGAAAATTTGTTTCTTTTTCTTTTGCCCAGTATACTTTCTCTTTTAAAAAGCTTTTACTATGTTTTTTGTAGTTTTTTTTCTATTTTTAGTTTATTATGTTTTCAAAGACTCTAAATTTTTAATACCCCCCACTTCATACATAATCTAATTATAATATATTTATTAAAATTAAGTTTTCCTTTTTAAGCTCATATTTCCCTCTATTTCTTTCTACTGTGATTTTAGAAGTATTTTTACTTATTGTTATATTAAAACATTCAGGATCTTATTTCCTTCCTGGATTTGTTATTGACAAGGTTCTTCATATAGAGAATTTTTTTTTGGTTTTTCTTCTATTTTCTCACTTTTTTCTAAATTTTTTTTTATTTCTGGTTCATAATATCCTTCCTGTTCCTATTTCCACTTTTGTGTTCAGCATGGCATTTTTCCCCCATTCATTGAATATTGCTTTATTATCATTTTCCCATATATAGACAAAATAAAGTTTAACTTTACAAAGCATTCCACATTAATTTTTCCATTTGTTTGTTTCAACATCATCAGTGAAATATTAGTGGGCTTAAATTATTTGTGATATTTCTATCATTCACCTCTCTAATATTTCTATATTTCCCTCAGTTTTCTGTTGTGGCTGTTACTTTTTTTATTGAGCCCTCAAGAAGCCACTTCCTAAGAAGGTCCCCAAATAAAATGTAGTACCAGCCACCTTATAGAATAAAACGATGTATCTGAAGTACCTGGCACATAGTAAACATTCAATCGATGGTCAATAGGATTGTTATTTTAATATGTGCCAAGAAAAGTTTGCATTCCTATGTAAGCACTGGCACAAAATTATTCTTCACAGAAAGCATTCTCTGTGTCCTGTGGGAATTGCATGTTTCAAATTTAAAAATAAAATTTGTTTAAATTTTATCAAATGTGTAATACAAAAGTCATCCTGGCCATATACCAATGTACAGTTAATACATTATATCTGCAATACCCGATATGAAGAAATATGTAGATCTAATACTGTGCTGGATGGGTTAGACACTCATAGACAAAAGACATGCTCACTCTACATTTTTTTTCCAGTAGATAAAAGGAGTCCTGTGGATCAAAACAGGTAAATAAGACAGTCAAATGTGCACATGCCTGGGATCCCAGAACTTAAGGTGATACAGCACCTTAACATAGCAAGGGTGACAAAATTTGCAGTTAGTTTGGCCTCACACAACCTGACTTAAGAAAATGAGATAAAAAGATAATGTTTTGTTTTTAGTGCACCAAAATTTTGTCAGCGTATCAGTCCTTTCTGTGATTAGAAAGAATTGAAACAAGCCGGGCATCTGCATTCTGAGAGCCTGACAAGACTCAGGCCATCGTGTCTCCTATTTTTTTTAATTTTATAATTAATTTAATTTTACATGTCATCCACGGATTCCCCTGTCCTCCCTCCTCCCGTCCTTCCCCCTTCTTCCCCCAATCCACCCCCCATTCCCACCTTCTCCAGGGGCAAGGACTCCCCTGGGGATTCAGCTCAGCCTGGTAGATTCAGTCAAGGCAGGTCCTGTCCCCTCCTCCCTTCACCCAGGCTAAGCAAAGTGTTCCAGCATAAGCCCCAGGCTCCAAAAAGCCAGCTCATGCATTAAGAACAGGTCCAGGTCCCACTGCCTGGGGGCCTCCCAAACAGTTCAAGCTAATCAACTGTCTCACTTATCCAGAGGGGCCTGATCCAGTTCCATGGGGGCTCCTCAGCTATTGGTTCATAGTTCATGTGTTTCATAGTTTGGCTATTTGTTCCTGTGTTTTTTCCCAATCATGGTCTCAACATCTCTCACTCATACAATCCCTCCTCTCTCTCTCTCTCTCTCTCTCTCTCTCTCTCTCTCTCTCTCTCTCTCTCTCTCTCTCTCTCTGGCCGATTGGACTCCCAGAGCTCCACCTGGGGCCTGGCCTTGAATCTCTGCATCTGCTTCCATCAGTCATTGGATAAGAGTTCTATCACGACAGTTAGGGTGTTTGGCCTACCAGAGTAGGTCAGTTCAGGCTTTCTCTCAACCCTAGTATCCAGCAAAATAGACCTCAAACTAAAATCAATCAAAAGAGATCAAGAAGGGCATCACATACTAATCACAGGAAAGATCCACCAAGATGAAGTTTCAATTCAGAACATTTATGCCCCAAACACAGTGTCTCCTATCTTGTCCCATTTTGAAAGAGGTGCACATGGAGAGGATGACATCTTAATGATGTTGCAGCCACTCTCCTGCACAGCCAATCTCAGCTCTGTCTTTTGGTGATTAATATCTACAACGCTTATTAATCATTGAGATTTTTGTTTAATATGTCTGTTAAAAAAAAAAAAACACAGAAAACCTGGAGCTGTGGAGAGGGATGAATTGGTAAAGGGTTTACTCCATAAGCATGAAGATTTGAATTCCAGCCCCGAGAACCCATATGAAACAAAGCCATTCTCCACAGCATGTATCTAAAACGCATCTTTGAAGAGGCAGCGAGGGCAGGCCGGACACAGGTAGATCCCTGGAGTTCACTGACCAGGCAGCAGCATGCTCAGTGAGAGACCCTGTCTCAAAAAAATAAATAAAGAGTGATAGAGGAAGAGATACTGTGTGTCAAGCTCTGAACTCATATGTATGCAGACACAAGTGCATATATACGCACATCTACACATATATGTGAACTTGTACACAACATACAAACAAAAAGGGTCCTAATTGTTGGTTAAAATCAAATAATACAAATACTTTTTGGAATATCAAAGATAAAGTATTAATTTCTCCTCTTTTTCCTCTTTCATTTTACTCTGGGTTCCTTGGAAAACAAGTTGAAATAGACTATCAGCTATGTGAATACCAGGATACAAACTGTTGTAAACTTTGCAGGTCTGGACAATCTAAAAACTTGGAATTTTTCTCTTTACTGCAGAAATTTTATTCAAATATTCAAGCAAAATAGACCTACAAGAATAATCTTGAGACTCATAAAGAGGTTGACATTTTCAAGTCATTCCATCTTGAGACACAGGGTTACACAAACACTCAGCATTCCCTCAAGGTATTCATGTGCTCAGCTGGTGGGACTACACTGCTAAGAACTCAGCCTTGGGGGGCAGGGAAACCCTAGAGTGGCCATGAGCTAGGAGCCTTGGAGATGCTGTCATTCTATGGTATGTGATTTTATTCACCATGGAACAAGACAAGTTCTGAATTTGAAGGTCAGGTTGTACCTTTGCTAATAACAAATACCACAGTGCTGTGGCTTCTATGTTTAGAGTCTTTTTAATACAAGAGTCAGATTTACATTTCCTTCATGCTAAACAAGGTTAAAAGAATGTGAGCACCAACTAGAAAACTAAACAAGAAAAGCCCTCATAAAACATAAAGGTTCTCATCATCCTGAAAAAATAGCTAATTTTTTTTTACTGATGATTTTTCATTCTTTTAAGTGAGATTTTTCATTCTTTTAAGTGAAAGTACATACAAACTAGTAATGAGATTTTTTTTTCTCATGATGAATCCTATAAACTTTTAAGTTTCACTCTGGAGATCACTGAATTGGTATTCTTACCTCTTTTTATGTAGATGATTGAGTTAAGGTTTATGAAATATGTGTAACAAGCTTGTACCAGACATTTATTTTCATTCCCTTAGTTGAAGTATTAGTATTTTCAGTTTCTCTTTTTTTTTTTTTTTTTTTTTTTTTGGTTTTTCGAGACAGGGTTTCTCTGTGTAGCTTTGCGCCTCTCCTGGAACTCACTTGGTAGCCCAGGCTGGCCTCGAACTCACAGAGATCCGCCTGGCTCTGCCTCCCAAGTGCTGGGATTAAAGGCGTGCGCCACCACCGCCCGGCGTTTCTCTTTTTTTTTAAGTACTCTTAAAAATAGGAAACTTTGGAGACATCTCCCACTTGAGAGTCTCTTTGAATCAGTATTTTTTTTGTTTTGTTTTGTTTTCTCTTCACAAATAGTTGTGTTGAGCTTCACCCATGTTAAAATTTATAAGATCATTTGAGGTTATATATCCGGAAGCGAAGAAGGCTTGTGGATATGCAGACAATAACACTATAATTTGACGACATTTGTCCACATAAGGAAACACACTCCTTCAAGGAAAGCAAAAGCTGACTGGCACACAGTCATGTCAACTGGTGTGTTCAACTAGAATATTTTCTAATCTATACTTAGAGCTACTTTTTTTCTGTTCCTATTTTGCTTTAGAATGAGGCAGAGACACTTTATGGGAGGGGTCTAACTCCAGAGAAGCACAAAGCATAGCCTTGTTGTCTGAAGGACAGGCATCTACAGGCACACACACATCCCTATATGGGCTCCCACACGGCTCCCATAAGGCCTCCATTTCAGCTCCCCCTCCCAGTAAGCATGCTCTTTGTAGATTCTTGCTTGCTCCTCCCATACCATGCTTACATTTGTAATTGAGAGGGGAGAGAATTTTCGATGCTTTACCATTCTCTAATTGGAACTTTGATGTATGTCATGGTCACTTTAGACACAACTGTCAGTGGACTCATGTTACAGGTCATTTTCATTCTCTTCAGAATAACATTGTACCATATGCATAGTCTCACGTCTCAACAACCATTTCACTTATTGATGACAAGTTAGGTAAATGCTGGGACAGCGTCCCCACAAAGAATGGTGTTTAGCCACGAGTTTGCCCCTTTTCACATCATTGTGGCAAGTTCCTTGACAGAAGCAGTGTAACTAGGGAAGCTTGATTTAGCCTTATAGTTCCATGGGGTTTCAGTGTGTCATGAAAGGGAACAGAAGGGGAAGAGCATGGACAGTGGCAGTGAGAGCATGTGTGCCCTGGGGGCAGTAAAGCAGAGACTCAAAAATGGTCAAATCGAAGTACATCAGGGAGGACCAGTATCTTCTGGGCAAACGGTATCTTCTGGTCAAGGTGGGAGCACTGCCCTAAGGAACTCACACTAGCTCAGGAGGCTCCACCCCAAGCAGAAAAGCCATCCACACTTGATTGTCTTTAAGTGCGGCCTCTGGTAGGTTGACCATCTCCAGGAGCTGGCTCCATATCCTTGAGTATATGAGCAGCGCAAATTAGACTAATTTGGGTTTTATATACTAAAAAGAGGACATGAAACTGGGAGGGATGGAAAGGTTGAGGAAGGTCTGGGAGAAGTTAGAGGAAGGAGTAAGGGATGGATATGATGCAAATACATTCTGTGCATGCACAAAGTTCTCAAAGAACTAATTGCATTCTAAAAATGAAAATTGAAAACAAAAGATGAGCCGGGTGGTGGTGGCGCACATCTTTAATCCCAGCACTCGGGAGGCAGAGACAGGCGGATCTCTGTGAGTTCGAGGCCAGCCTGGGCTACAGAGTAAGTTTCAGGAAAGGCGCAAAGCTACACAGAGAAACCCTGTCTTGAAAAACCAAAAAACAAAACAAAACAACAACAACAACAAAAAATGATGAGGTAAGTAGCTTTTCCTTCAGTCTGTTCTATCAACTGGAAGTCTTTCAATCAATCTACAGTATTTTTTTTTCTCACATGTGATATAGACTTATAATAAACTTAGAGCCAAGCCTCCTGCCCTGGCATCCTGAGTGCTGATACGAAAAACATGTGCCATGTAGGCCAGATCCCATGATTGAATTGTATGTGTAGTGTACTTGTTTGGGTGTGGGTACATATTTAAGCAGGTCTGTGCACATATGGCCGGGGTCTGCATAGAGGTTGAGAGCAAGGTCTCTCACTGCAAGTGAAGCTTGCCAATTAAGCTAGTTTAGCTAGCCAGCTTACCCAGAGGAATCCCCGGTCTCAGCCTCCTCCCAAACGGGAAGGCTTACAGGTAGGTCACCCTGGTGCTGGAGAACCAAACTCCAATTCTCACGCTTGTCCACAAGCATTTCACCCACAGAGATATCTCCCAGACCCAAGGATTTTAGATTTCTGCATACATTTCACATTTTCCCTTGTGAAGAAAGCCATGGTACCCACTAAACTTAACTCAGCCTTACATAGCAGCATGGACACCCTTCTGCCTTCTCAAAAATTGAAATGTTTGGTCAACTTGTATCATAAAATTTGTTTATCACTTTAAGATAATCATTCTAATATGAAAATGTTACAAATAAACATAAAATTTGAATTTAAATTGTAGCGTATCAGTCTTGTTTAGGGGAAGGAAATAGTCTTGATAAACAGCCCTCAGGCTAGAGTGGAGCTTTTGTGTAGCTCAGGCTAGCCTCAGACTTTCCTGCCTCAGCCTCTCTGGTGCTGTGATTACAGGCACACAGCACGACACCTGGCTTTTTCAGGGTTTGGTTTTTTTTATTTGTCTCTTTTCATATTGATCTCTTAGGTTCTTATCCTCAAGAAACCTATCATGATATCTGATGTCAGTCTAGTATAATTCCTTTGCAGATAATATGCCCAATTTCTCACCTCCTGAATTTTTCATTTTATACATATCTGACACGTTTAGAGAAGGCCTTTATTCAAGTCATTCAGGGCTTCATTCTTTGACTAGGTTTATTTTGTTATTCAACTAGTGTCCTGTATACATACAGCTTTTGTTGTTTCTCCAGCCTGTACTTTATCTCAGGATATTGATGAGGCCTATGGGGGGAAATGCCAGAAATTGTGTAGTACATGCTGCACTAGAATTTTCCTGCCTCAGTGAAGTCTTTTCTTACTCCACTCACAAAACAAACAAACCAAAAACAAAACAAAGATGAGGTCCTGGACTTTTGCCTTTGATGACAGATCATAGTCTGTGATGTACATAATCTAATGTATGAGACATATCTAAACAAGAATGAAGGTCCAGGATAGGTATTTACAGCTTGAATAGTTGGGAAGCAGTGGTCAGCAAGTGGTTTCTCATAGGCTCTTAGACAGGGCTTAACCTGAGGCAGAATTCCATGAGTGACGTTACTGATCAAACAGGTGGCACTGGGGTTTTCACAGAGAAATTATCTTCTGCATGAGAAACGATATTTCTGAAAACAATAAAATACTAATCCATAGACCTTTGTATTGTTTTAAATGAATAATCTTAAGATTTAAAGCTTATTTTGTTTCAGACTTTAAAATAATCTGTCTCATTCCCACGCATTGCTAAGAGTATTAAACATATTCCCTTGCCAGTAATTCTAATAGCATGCTCTAATTAACTCATTTTATCTTTTTTTTGTATAAATCAATTACAATTAAAATAGAGTTTGTTAAGTCTCAGTGGAGTATTGTTTCACATTAAAAACATTTTTTCTCAAGAGATCAACTGTGATTAACTTTAGTAAGGGGCTCAAAGTTCAAATCATTGACAGATTCACAAGTTCCTCATAGATTTTTATTCCATTTCTAAACATACTATGATAAATCTGCTCTAGCCTTCTTAATTTAATCTCAAGTAAGTTTTAACTTTTCCCCAAGTGGGAACTGTGAATGTGAGGTCTAGCCAAGGGGACCACACAGGATACCTGTTCTTCTGAAGGTGTAAAAGCTGTCACTCTGGGGCAGTCACTTAGGCTTATTAGGCTGATTTTCACTTTCTTTCTTTCTTTCTTTCTTTCTTTTTTTTTTTTTTTTTTTTTTTTTTTTTGAAGCAGGCTTTCTCTGTGTACTCTGTGTAGCTCTGGCTGTCCTGGAACTCACTCTGTAGATGAAGTTGGACTCAAATCAGAGATCCACCTACACCTGCCTCCTGAGCGCTGGGACTAAAGATGTGTGCCACCACAGGCGGCTTGGTCTGATTTCCATTCGTGACCATGCTTTTAAGATTGACACGTGTTGGATGTGCCAATTACTTCTTCCTTTGAGATGTCAAATGATACTTTATGTATATAAATTGCCTGTGGACTGATTTGTCTGGGCTGTTTCCAGGACTGGGAATTATGATATATGCCGTAACTGCTCAAATATCGGTCGATTTATAAACATATACATTTGCTGATGGCAGATAAAGCCCACGACTGAGAGGCCTAAGTCATATGTCTAGCTTTTTAAGGAATTGCCTTCCTCACCGCCATCACTATTTCTTAGAAAGCGTGTTGCAGCGATCACATGAATGGGATCTAGATGAAAGCCTCGCGGTTCAGCGGCTTGTCGACACTTGGCATTGGTGAAGTTTTGTTCTTGTTTCCATTTGATGAAGTCAATCGGATAGATGTGCCATGGTATCCTTGGACAGTGCTAATTTGTTTTGCCAATGACTTATAATGGCAGCAAGGAACTTTTCCTGTGCTTATGTGGTGGCTCGTATCTCACTGTGAAAAACAAAAAGTCCAGGGAATGTTCAAATCTTTCATCTAAGTAATAGATTTTTCTTATTGCATTTTTAGAGTTCTTTAATATTCTGGATGTGAGCCTTTGATGAAAAATATGTAAGAATGTTTTTTGTTTAGTCTGTGGCTTATCTTTCCATTTTCATTACAATGTATTTCAAAAAGTAGAAATCTAAAATTTAATAAAGTGCAGTGTATCACTTTGCATTGTTTTTACTATTAATAATACATTGAAGAATCTTTTCGTAGTGAGATATTTTTATATTTTTTACTGTATTCTATAGTTTGATGTTTTGCATTTTAGGCCCATTACCTCTTCTGAGTTGGTTTTTATACTTTTATAGTGGTGTGAGTATGCACATGGTTCATGACTTTTGACATGATCTGTGTTGTATGTAAAGTTTCTGACACCATCCTTAGAACCATTGTCTTTCCTCCAGAACATTGTCATGGTTTTTGTTGAAAAGCACATGTCGGTCTGTTTCTGTGATCTCTGTTTCATTAATATTTGCATTAATTCTTTCTCAATACTTCCTCTCAATTACGGTAAATTTAGAATTTTGAAATCAAGCAGTGTGAGTTTTCAAAGACTATATTTCTATTTTAAAATAGTTCGATGCTCAGAAAACTTTTATATTCCATATACAATTTTAGAAAAAAAATTGTTCATTTCTGGCAAGAAAAAAAAACCTTGGATTTTCATTTGGATTTCTCTGACTGTGGTTCAGTTTGGAGACAACTGACATCTTAACAAAATGAGGTTCTTGTTCAATGAAAATGGTATGTCTTCCCATTTTGTTCTTTATTATTTTTTCTCATTCATGGTTTACATTTTTCATCTTATAAAATCCTACATTTATTATATCTAAGAATTTGATTTCTTTTAATTCTATCCTACAGAGCTTTAGTTTTAATTTTTCTTCTGGATGCTCTTAATTTGTGTAAATAAAACTAATCTTTAGATACTGATTTATATATTGAGAACTAGTTATAGTCATCATTGATTTCAATAGCTTGATTATTAATCCCATAAGGTTTTCTATCTCTGTCATGCCAAGTAAGTAAAGATAGCTTAATTTCTTCTTTTGATCAGTTTGGTTTTATTGCAGAGGGTTTTTTTTTGTCTTGCTTTAATGGACTGTTTAGGAATAGCTTTTAGTAATAATATTCAAGTGGGGTGGAGAAAGAGGTCATTCTTTTGTCTTCGTTTAAGAAGGAAAGCAAGCAGTCATTCATCACCAGGTGTAGTGCTAGCTGTAGGCTTTTCATAGACATATCTGACTGTGGATATTTTCTTTGGATCTTCGTGTACTGCAAGTTCATATAAGAAAGAATGCTGAAGATTTTCTAAATAACTTCTTCACATTAAAGCAACTGTATGCTCTTTTAGTTTATTCATATGGTTAATTTAACAGTTAAATTTTCAATTCATTGTTTATTGCTAGTGCAACCTTCCTGGTTGTGATATATTTTTGTGTATGTTGCTGGATTCTGCTTGTTGATTTTCTAATTTCCTCTGGTTTTTTGTTGGTAAAGGTAAAAGTTTATGTTATTCACTTAAAATGATTGTGGCATATACTCTTTCAGTTTTAAATCATTTCCAATAAATATTGCTATAATTACATATCACAAGTTTTGTAAAGAGCAGATTTTTAGAGCAGTTTTTACTGGAAACGTGGGTGAAAAAGACAATATTCCTCTCAACTTCCTTTTCCCCTCACTCCAGTTGACTGTTTTTAAAATTTTATCTTTGGAAACAGTCATGAGTGTTTCACAAGCCAGTATTAGTTATCTAGAGTTTCTAATTTACCTTTAGATCCAGCCTTTTAGCTCTAAATTGAGTTTTAACATAATTCAACCACCATAATGTCATCCTCCTCCCTCATCTTCCTTCTTTTCTTTTGAGCTCTTCCCCACTGTGTTATAGTTTCACCTTGTCCACAGTGTGATAACATCCAAACATATAATATTTACTCTTTTCTCCTCCCTCCTCCCCTCTCCTTCCTCCTTGATCTACCCTGGGGTTGGAATTACAAGCATGTACCACTACACCTTTTTTTTTTTATTTAGTGTGTTTATCCATCCCTTTTGAAGGTCATAGGTAGCTTCCAGTTTGGTTAATTATGAACCAAGCTGGTGCAAACATTGTACATAGGTTTTCAGTGTCTTTGAATAAATACCAGGAAGCCTGACTTCAGATACTATTTGCTAAGAGGATGTTTACCTTGGCGACATGCTTCTCACAGTCCTCTAGTCAGCCCCGTGACCACCAGTGCTGAGGTCCCAGTCCATACCTCAGTCCCATGACCACCAGTGCTGAGGTCCCAGTCCACACCTCAGTCCCATGACCACCAGCATGGAGGTCCCAGTCCACACCCAGCATTTGGTGTTTTAACCATTCTGATAGTCTCTCTCTCTCTCTCTCTCTCTCTCTCTCTCTCTCTCTCTCTCTCTCTCTCTCTGCCTTTCTTAATTAAGCTGTTTCTTTCCTCTTAACCCAAACTTTACTACTTTCTTTTGTTAATTCCTCTTCCACCCATGAGTTATTTAAGAGCATGTTGTTTAATTTTCAGTAATTTCCAGGTTTTTCCAGACCACATTGTTATTGGTTTCTATTTTGTGGTCATGAAAACATTTTGTATTATTTCAGCTATTTTGAACTTTTGAAAAGGTTTGTTTGTTTTTTTAATTGTCCACAATATGGTATGTTTCTCCTTTTGTTTCTTCAGTTCTGTTTTATATGTTTTGAAAGTCTGTGGTTAGATTTTTTTTTGTTATTTTGTTTGTTCGTTTGTTTTTATTTTGTTTTGTTTTTGCCTTCTTGGAATGCTACACTTAGAATTACACAACTTTCTCTTTTATCCCTGATAGTACTTCCTTATATGAAGTCTTTGCCTCTTAAACACCCCCGCCCCCCCGCAGCTTTCTTTTCAGAGTTGCATATATGCTATACTTCCCAGCATTCTGTTTTAACCTATGCCTCTGTGTCAAAGTGGATTTTCTATGCACAACATCGTCATTTTGTTTTCTTTGTATAATGTAACAATTCCATTCCCTTGGTTGGTTTGTAAACAATTTATCTTAACGTAATTATTGAAACTGCTGCTATTTTATGTATTTAATGTTTTAGTTGTTTCATTCCTACTAACCTGTTACTCCTTATGTATACTGTTCATTGCCTTTGCCAGTATTATTTTTGTGAATGTTTTCTTCTGTTACTGCCTTTTTATCTGGTTATTGCCCCAAAATTTACGATATAGAAGCTCATTTTAGAAGATCCATTTCAGTTGTTTTTAAAAGGTACCATGGCCTGTGACCCCATGGTTGCTGTCGAAAGAGAGGTTTGTTAGGGCCCTGAGCAGCCATGCTGTGATGGGGCCGCCATGCTTCCTTCCTTCCTAACTGAACAGGCTTTTGCTCCCAGAGTCATTAGAGGTATTCGGCATAGTGTCTTGATTTATCTCATATTTTTTTCCTTTATATTCCTTATTCATATGTCTGGAATTGAGGTGATTCATTGTTAATGTTATTATAATTTTGCATTTTTACATGACAAATTTTCAGTTGACAAAGTTAAAGTTACTATTTGGATTTTTTTAATTAAGAAAATTTTTTCATTCATTTTACATATCAATCAAAGATTCTCCTCTTCCCTCCTCCCATCCTCCCCCCAGCTTACCCCCACAACCCACCCTCAACTCCCCCCACAAGAAGGCAAGGCCTCCCATGGGGAGGCACATCCAGTAGAGGCAAGTCCAAGCCCTTCCCTCTGCCTCAAGGCTACACAAGGTGTCCCATTATAGGTAGTGGGCTCCAAAAAGCCCCTCATGCACCAGGAGTGGATTCTGACTAGTTGGATTTTAATTCACCTGCAAGATGTGATAATTTTTTTAAATGTGACTCTACTTGGAAGACACTGACTTCAATGTATCTAAGTAGCTAAGGATAACTGCATCATTAAAGTTTTGTTTTGTTTTTTGGGGGGCCAAAGCTGTCAATGTTTGCCTCAAGAAATTCTATGAGGTATAGAATTATGATATCTTATTCTCAGTATTTCTATTGAATTTATTAAAATATCTTTCAAAATGTTCAACTCAAGTCAATCTACTCTTAATATTTTATCCACAACCATTTTATAATAACTATCTAGATTTTAATTTTTCCTAGACCAATAACGCTATATTAATTGATTCCATTAGCTAATTGTATCAGTATATAATATGCCTGAGTAATAATTAATTTTATGTATTTTGTTTCTTATCACATATACAAATCATAACTACATGAGGTAATAGATACATCACTAATTTGATTATACTAATTATTTGCCCATATGTGTTATACCTTAAATATATACACTGTTTGTCAGTTCTACCTTAAAACCTGATGGAATTGTCTTGCCAATTTCTATGTGACTAATAACATTTTATATATGAAATATAAAGTAAAATGTTTAACATTACAGATTACGCATTTCTCTTTATTTAAAAACCATTAAGGCATGACAGCCTGTTGGACTAGCACATCCCATTTTTATTGCTAACAGTGACATATGTATGTATTAAGGTGCCTACATGATCATTTCACCATTGACTATATATTAAAACCAGAGGTAGTTTTGCAGATAGCCTGCTATCCAAAGTCTAAGGTTGAAGCAAAATCAAATTGTCAAATAAAAAGAATGTCAGAACTCCATATAAAGTTTTATGCAGCCCTAATGTGTGTATGACTGTTTGGTCCTGAAGGTAAACCTGTGGCAAAAAGAGACAATAGGTTAATTAAAACACAAAATTCCCATTGCAAAAAAGCTCAACATGGGTTGATGTCATTTTCTTCCTTGAGTATACCTTATTTCATTTGGATAGTTCTGTCTATATTATTTCATCACTGGGACAGTAATGTTTGATCAGGGCATGTGTCACCAGAGCTGGCTTGTGTGGATTTGTGTGCCATAGACCATGGCTGGAACCTGAGGGATCTTGTCTCAATGCTGCCCTCAGAACTGCCCAGCCAAACTTGCCTAAGGAACCAAAGTCTCCATAGAGAAAAGAAAATTCTCCAAAATATTGCTGTAGTTTTCACATTTACCGTTTGGGAGTTTTAACTGTTTTATTACATATGTTCTAGCTCATTTTATGTATGAACTATAAAGAAGAGAGTCTCAGCTATTTGATTTTATACAATAATAACCAGTTTTATACATAGTACTTTTCTTATAGGAAAAAAAAAATAGTCTCTGAGTTCATGGAAAAGACGAAAATTGGACATTTTCACAGCAGAAAGTCACAAGCCCAATCAAACCTGGGTGTCCTCCACTTCCTCGTGCCTGGTTGCCACATCACCACCTGTTTTCTTTGGCATCTGGAACAGTGAGGTCCCTGGAAGTCAAAGCACCTGCTGAGGTTCATGCCAGAGCAAAGTGCCAGGCATTTCTCAAGACGATACCTCAGACCAGCACCTGACTTTATTCTAGAACTTTAGTCCAGGGACTGCTGGCAGCTCCCAGCACCCCCTCACTAAGATTGGCTTCTGCTCTGTGCTGGATTTCTGCCACCCCCTCTCTGTTTCTGTAATCACCTCTGAATTTAACATACAGCCATGAATGGCAATGCCTGAGCACAGGGTAATATTTCCCTTCCGTTATTGGATCAGTGCGTCTGCAAGTCTACCCTGCATGTTTAACAAGTGCAGCCTTAGACCGCAAACTTTTCTTTTTCTGACCCTGGCCTCTGTGCGAGGCATCTAGCTTTCTCTATTCTAAAGTTCACTGAAGTATTTTTCTGCTTTCCTGCAGTTTTTAAGGAGATAATAAGTTCCAAAATTCACCGGTCTTTCGCTGAAAGCAGCTTCTCACGGTGGTTGGTAGCTAATGAAGGCCTCTTTAGTTTATCTTCATCAATTGTCAAATATTTGAGTCCGTGAAGTGGTGTGATGAGGTACAAAGACAGATATTTGAAGGGATTTTAACTCATTTGAGCAATTACATGCTTAACTGCCCTGCGATAATCTGTCAGTCTGAGTCTTTTCTACACAGCACAAGTGGGGAGCGCTAGAATAGCTGGATTTAGAACATAAAGGCTTAGTCTGAATGGAAGAAAGGCACCAGAGAGATTAATTGCCAGTAACAAACAGCAGGGCTGCTTGCAAGTTATATATCACATAGTTACCTACCAGCAGTGATGGGGGCCAGCTCACAGGGAGCAGTCCCAGTTGGGACAAAACAGCCATTGCACAGAATACTGAGCACAGCCACCAATTTGCAAAGACATAGGAGTCCAGTTTTTTTTAAGCATATGTGGGTCTATACTATGCAAAGAATTCACACGCACATACATGTGATAGTGAAAAAAAATAGCAGCCTATACCAGCAAACCGTGAATTTAAAGCCTAAATCCTTAGGGCTGTTCATTTGCACAATTAATGGAGTCTTGTCACCCATTATTCCCACTCTTTAAAAGTGTGATCTATTCAAGTATTAGAAATTAAATGTAAGGACCAGAGAGCTTGAATAACTTTGAAAAAAAAAAAAAAGAAGACAAACTACTTGTTGATCTCAAAATACCACAGGGTGACAGTCAAGACAGAGTGATGCTGCCATGAAAGACAGAAAGAGACCAGTGAAAGAGAAAAAATCCCTCCATCAAATAGTTAACTTCAGGAATGAATTACCAGACATTAAAACCAGTTTCCAGAGATGTAATATTCAAGTAATGGGGTCTCATCACAGATGAGACAGTAGTTACTAAAGGCTTAGTTTCTGCTACCCTTCCTGGGTGACTTCTATTTTCCAGGTAGTATGACACCATGTTGGTGCATTTGTATGTGGTGTGGACTGAAATGTTTTGACTACCTTCTCATTAGCTCATTCCCTTGTCCAGTTTTTATCTCAAGTGTCCCCTGAAGAGCATTACATGGAGGGACATAGTGTGCAAAGATGGGGGAGGATCTGGTGAGGAAACTGGAGGAGGTAACATTTCAGGAGGCATGAACATCTGGTGGGATACCCACGTAGATGATCAAGGACATATATCACAGAGAAAGAAAACAAAAATATGGTGGAGAAGAGTGGCCAGAGGCTATGGCTATCACCAGAATAACCTTTTCAAAATTCATGTCTATATGTAACTGTAATGATATCAAGAGATGGAAGCAATAGACATTGGGGTATTTCTTGGCCAAAGAAACTACCAGTCTAAGAAGTAGTTGAAGGCAATTATCAACAGAATGAGTCAGCTATCCCAAGAATAAGTTATAAACCTGGAGAGTTCTCTCTCCTTTCTCCATCGTCCACCATCTCATCATACTGTGCTTTCTGCCATGACATGAAGACCCTTGACAGGTATAGTTCCACAGATTATGACTTTTCCACTGCACAGAACAAACTTGGATAGTTTTAAAATGGCCTTGCCTGTGGAAATCTGTCCAAGCCGTGCAAACTTGGATGAAGACACAAATAATGGGAACCTTCTCTAAGATACCACACAGCAGAGGCATGGTTGTAAGCATGTGCTAGGGCAGACTGCAGAGGGCCTCTGACATCATACAAAATATGTGGAACTTCCTTGGGCCTGTGCTACAATTAGGGAAGGACTATCTAAAATAGATGACTTTAAAGTTATTAAGGATAGAAAGTTGGCAGATATGGTTGAGGAAAATAGAGAGGTAGTGGCCAGTAGAATAGCTTCCACACACAGGAATAGAGGTTAGGACCAGGTCTGACCAAGTAGATGACCATTCTCCCAAGGCCAGCACTAGATACTCTGGATTAAAGACAGGAGCAGACCTTCAGAGCAGTCAAGACAAAAGACCCAGGTATTGAGTTGTCTTCATGTGCCTGGTGTTTGATACCAGTGTCTTGGGTGTCTAGGGAAAATACAGAAAGAGGAAAGTAAAGCAGGCCATGACTACTTCCGTGGAGCATCATGCTGCATCAAGATGAAGGTAAAATTCCTCCTGGGATTTTTCACCTGAGCAAACCTTTGGTTAAGGGGTTCTGTCCCATTAACTACCCACACTCACTCTGTAAGAGCCATTTTTATTCTAATTCAGGACATGAACATCATATTCAGATCTAGTCTAGCTACAAAAAAAGATACAGGTAAGCGGTAAAGGAAGGATATAAGCAAGGCGAGCTTTCGGACCATCTGTCAGACTATCAGTAGCAGAAACCGGGTAAGTTTCTGTTTCTCTGATATATGTATTTCAAATATGAATAATGGATATTTGAAAGGATCCTGTGATTCCAAGTAATGCACAGCTACTTCTCTAAAGAAAGATGCAAAAGAGATGTGCACAAAAAGCTATCACTCTTAAGCTGGGTACTGTCATGCCTGTAATTCCAGCATGAGAAAATCTGGGGAAGAAAGTTTGAGACACTATTCTGGGATACAGTGTAAGACCTTATCTCAAGACAAAAACTAAAATTTTAAAACCACAAGAAATTACCATTCTTCTTCTAACTCCCAATAAGTTGCCTACATTTTTCATGTTCAGTGAACCTATTTGCTAGTGTATGATGTTTGCTAAATCTTTCATGAAATGAACAGGTTGATGTACAAAAAATTTCAACAGTATCTTCTGTGCTCAAAATACAGAGTTAGATTTGGGAAGAAATGAAAACCAGAAGTTGAGAGTGTGAAATTGCTTCTTAATATTATAGTGCTAGGTGGCCATCACTAGCCATAGAAGGAGCCTAGATAAACTAAGAATTTGTAGCCAGGAAGTTTCGGTTTGTAGGGACTTTGTGACAAAGTCTACATCAGAATGGAAAGATCCTACAGAGGAACTAAGTAGTATGATATAGAAGAGGAACATTCAAAAACTTGTTTGGAAATCTCAGCATAAAATGGTACTTTCTACACCTTGGGATCATACACTTTCAGACATTCAGAAGAGCCCCTTGAGAGGTGTGATTCAGGAAAGAGATTGGAAGTTAGAGTCGTCTTTCTCTGGCCCCACAGTTTACTATGACAAATATAAAAACAGGAGTGCATGGTAAGTTCTGGAACCAATGTTCACAGGGTCTTTAGGTGGCAATAGGATTGTGGCCTTTTTACTGTGGTCATCAGCACGCTATCAGAAGGTCAAAGGGCATAAACAAACCCCTTCTGTACAAATTACAATGAGCAAACTAAGGAAAGTCTTTGTTTTCTAATGATAATAGCCTACATTTTAAGAAGCTGGGCATGTGGCACTTGGTTTTAAATGGCAAAGGACTGTTTAGAGCCTTCTCACTCCACCTAGCTGGTGCCTGCCTATGCTCCTCAGAGAGAGCCTATGCTGTGTTCATCTCTGCCTCATCCAGTCATATTCGTTTCCATAACACAACTGATCAACCATTTTGCACTTGTCCCACAGACATTGGCTAACCTAGCTTAGTCATATTTTTTTTCTTGCAGTTAGCTGCCATTTTCCAGGATTGCTAATCTCCCTTGTCTGGGTGCCAGCACTGTTCATGGTTTTCTTTTGAGATGATCACCACATTGCATGTCACCACACTCTAGCAACAAATTATAATCCCAAGCACTGTTTGGGACCCAGCTGATTGTGGTAGCCTAGCACAGGAGCTGAATTAAGTCTGTATATTCTTGTTTGATAGGCATCATATGGTGACAGCAAAGAGATTACCTATACCCTGATGTGAATGACCATCATTGACAGTCATCTGATATGTTCTGATGACTGTATACAGGTCAACATGGCACACAAAATAACATAGAGGTCAAAGAAAGTGTGCTTCTGGTCCACATAGCTGAGCCTTCCCAAGTCACCAAGGACAGGCTGGGCTCATGGTTTTCTATGATTAGGAGGCAAGATTCTCATATTGTTTAGCGCAGCTTGCCTTTGCAAAACCCTGTCATTCAGTTATACAAAAGATCTTTCCTAAAAGCAACCAAAAGTGTTACTTCTATTTAATACCTCCTCGCACCCAATCACATGTATCACTTGATAACTGTTACTTGCTACATGCCATAATTTGGCCTGATGTATGAGTCACCTATTGGCTTCCTGAACTTTCCTAAGAGCCACCTATTAAGTTCCAAACATACTTTTTCTCTGTTTCTGCTCCATAGAATTTGCTTCTCTGTTCCTCTGAATAGGTATTCATCTGTTTGGTCTTCATTGCCGGGCTTAGATGTTGGCTCTCTGTCAGGAACATGTTGCACATGTTCGTGTTGGGGCACAGTTTCTGCTATTTGGTCATTACCTTCTTGTGCACACAATTCTCAAGCTAGTGTGACTCTCTTGAGAAAAGGGGTCATACCATTGGAATATTTTTTTTAATCTTTCTCCTCTTATGGGGTGTGTAGAAGATAGATGATCATGCACAGTCTTTCCTCATCTCACGAATTTGGGCTTTATTTAGATCTGTAAAACATAAAAAAGAATGGAACTTCCTTCAAATTCTAAGGTACACATGATCTTTAACAAATCAAGTGGTCATCTAGATAGCAGAAACTGATGCATTCCAGTAGAGATCTAGGTAAAATGAAACAGCCATTTCCTGCTTCCTGGGAGGGGAAATAACTCTGCTTCAGCAAGCCAGCTTAGCAGGGCTGTGGGGTCAAGTTATCACAGACACATTACTCCCAGTGCACCACCACCAATGCCCTATGTGCAGAACATGCACATATATGAGGCCACTATGGCCAGGGGTCACCATACTTCAACTTGAGCATTTTTGACCTCTCCTATCATTTCCGGGTAAGGGCAGGGTAACTGTCTTCTCCTTCCCAAGACATATGTCTCTAACAGTACAGCAGAGGGCATGCATGAGTTATGAGTATTCATGTCACAATAACTTCATAACAATGCTTATGGGAAGATACTGTGTCATCAAAGGGCTAGTTTAACATGCCCAGATGAATGTTACCTTTTCCCTATCTAATGCACCCTCAAGTTGTCACCTCCAAATATTGAAGTATAAATATGCTTAGAAAGTATGACACTGAATACAGTAGTACAAGGTCAAGCCACAAGTCTAGCATTTCATATGCTTGAGTTCCATGCCTGACATCCACATTCCCCTAGGGCACAACTTTTTAATTACTATTTGTAGATGATCTCTTTCTTAACCACCTGAGAAGTGCAATTATCACCCTGAAATGCAATGTCTAAAGGCATCTTTTTTTTCTGAAATGGAAATCTATGGACGTAGAGACCTCAGAGTATAATTTATTGCTATAGAATCCCTGACAACCAGTCAAAGATATGTGTGTCCAGAATGTGAAAACTAGCTCATAATTAACAGGGAATTTCAGATCTTTCTAAAGAGAAAAAACAACCCAAACTCTTCTTCTCTCTCATGAGAGTACTATGACCCTCTCATCATCATAGCTATTCATGCCAGTGATGCTAATTTTTGTCCTTTCTGCCATCTTGGTTTGGATTGTGAAGTATCAGAGGAAGTGGTTTCCTGTGAAATTTAATGAATGTGAGATGCACATTTATCCTCCATTCCACATTGAGCTGACTGAATATTCCCCAGCATGCTGGCATACTACCAAACCAGACAGCTTGGCAGGAATGACACTCAAGCTGACATTGGAGGGGAGCAAGACTCCCAGTAGGATTCAGGTCCATGTGCTCAGGACAAGCCACAAAGATGCTTATGATCCACCCTCAATTCCCTAAGATGAAGCCAGATGTTCAAGGTTAGCAGTATGTGTGATCAGCAACACTCCAAGTTTGAAAGGATGATACTGGGGAAGGGACAGAGTTAGAAAGGTGCAGGAGGAGAAGGGGCCCTGGCCAGCACTTTGATGAATGAAATCTAGATACACAGCATGATTGTGTGAGATACACTATAGACTCTGGCTTCCGGCTGAGCAGTATAAGAACAGGCAAATTGTGTGGCATTTCTGATGAATTCACTTCTTGAGAAATCAGTTGGGTTTGCCCTTTACTGGGAAGAGTTCCAACCATACATAAACAGAGAACTAAAATCACCTGTGGATTGATAAGGAGATTGTAGTTAAGTGACTCCAACAAGCTAAGTACTTGGCCAAACCTATGGCAAGTCAGTGATCCTACAACTGTTCTAACAGTGAACCTGGAAGAAACCTTTCCCTCACCAAATCTAGTTTTTGTGAGTTCAAGCATTGACTTGAATCTGACCTTCAATTATACCCCAAACTTAATTCCCTCCCATATAACACCTATATGATCATTTTTTAAATGACTAAGGACAGCATTTATGACCTTCATTGACTCTCCATTTCTGTTTCAGTGCTCTAATTCCTTCATTTGATTTGTATGTGATCTGGCTTCATGACTTTCCTTTTACAGAAAAACCCACTCTCACCTCCAAAAGTCGTTCATCAGCCAGCTCTAATACTAGTTACCTTTGAGACCCTTGCAAGCCATTGTTTACTCTGGATGTTGAGACAGTCATATTTTCTGTCTGTAGTATTAGAGAAGGAGCTCAGAGCATTGCACCTACCAGGGAAACCTTCTACTCCAACTATATCTGCAAGCCATTTTTAACTTTCTATTTTGAGATCAAATTTCACTAAGTTACCCAGGCTGGCTTTGAACTCATTGTGTAGCCTAGGCAAGCCTCCACCTTGAAATTCTTCCTCAGCCTCATAGGTAGTGTAAATATAGGCCTATACTACCAGATGCTACCGGGGAAATTCCATTAAATTGGATTTTCTATGAGTTAAATTCCAAAAATTTATATTCGAGTATTTCCTTTGGTTTCCCAGTTATGCAACTAGCATTCAATGACATTTTGTACATCCATTCCTTTACCCATTATTTGTTAAATAGCTATACTACATAAAACATTAAAATAAATTTAAATGGACCAGGTGTGGGAGTCTGGTCTATAACCCCAACACTCACTCAGGGAAGGCTGAGGCAAGAGGATCATGAGCTCAAGACTAGTCTGGATAAAATACCATGGCCCTGTCTCAAGTGTAAAGAAGTAAACAAACCAAAGCTGGACATGGTGACACAGTGCTCCTTGCTCCTTGCAAGCTTGGCACTGGGGAGGCAGAAGCAGGGGATTGCCACATGTTTAAGACCAACCTGGCCTACGCAACAAGTTTAAACTCAACCCTGGATACATAGTGAAACTCTGGTTCCTGTTTGAAAACTCACAAATACTAGGTAAAGAATGACTAAAAATAAATAAATACATACATAAATAAATAAATAAAAATAAATAAATAAAATAAAAACAGACAGTACGCATTCAGAACTTCTGAACAGATGAGGACAGTTAGGCCAAATAAGGCTTTATAATTTAATGATCTGCAAATATAATCAAATGTTAACTGAGGCTATTTTTCAACAAGTGCCTCAGTATTTGAAACAGAGGGAAAACTCAAAATTAACAATGAAGATATTACCAACTAAGTAGAGGCTTCCCAGGGGACAGACCGAAGAAGCCCAGCCTCACTGGATTTCCCTTCCGTGTTTGCCTGTTAATGTTCTTCCTTGCTCACACCTCATCAGACCCTCTGAACTAGTCCACCTAAAAGCTTCCTACTCCGTGAGCTCCTCTCTACCCAAACTAACTCTTTAAAGCTTTATTATGTCTCAGCCTATCTTTCAACGAACTCTACACAGTAGTAAATTGGTGTCGAGGTTACACAGATGACCAAGTGGTTTCTGCCCTCATGGAACTATCATTTCTACTTAGATCAGATTCCCTGCCAAGTGTGCCTCTATGTTCTGAGAACCATGAAGAGCTAAAGAGAAGAGTTGCCAGCCCTAAACATGTGCTAACTATATCTGTTTACCTGCAGCTCACCAATGGGAACATTATGTGTTCATGAGGTAACAGGAGACCGGATGGCATTGGAGGGGAGTTAGAAGCAACTCTTCCCATTTCTCTCATGTGAGCCCCTAGACTCTAGAGTCTAGAGCCACCCTTGTCCCACCCACTAATCCCCTTCATCAAAAGAAGCAAGATAACTAGGAACTGTGATACTGTCTTTAGTCCTTGACTGCCCCTGTGTGGACCTCTCCATAGCGGTCCATCCTCTCCATCACTATATAGAATACTTATTCATCCTCAGGTCTCACCACCTGCTCACCTCTAGACCTGAGAAGAGTGTCTGTGTAGCATTTATTAATATCTAAAAGTCACTTCACTGTGGCACTTCCATGGACATAATTACTATCCGAGTCTTAAGAAATCATAGATTCTCAAACAGAATAGTCCAGAAAATACAATGCTTCAAGCAATCACCCACTCAACCCCTGTGATTGATCTCTCTCTCAAGAGAGAGACAGAGGCAGATATACGTACAAAGATATATACATGTGTATATGTATAGTTCAAAAACATACAGTGCAAAGATGAAATATTACACTGAAAAGATGTCATGTAGTTTTTCCCATGTGACAGGGTAATTTCTTTTAAGATAGAGTTGTTGCATCTACCG
The DNA here is from genome assembly GCF_949786415.1 of Peromyscus eremicus. Taxonomy (NCBI): domain Eukaryota; kingdom Metazoa; phylum Chordata; class Mammalia; order Rodentia; family Cricetidae; genus Peromyscus; species Peromyscus eremicus. The sequence continues at coordinate 128,195,326 of NC_081416.1, read as the reverse complement.
ACAAATCCTTTTGATACAATTGGTTCAATGAAACTGTCAGAATTTACTGAGAAAAATGCCAAATGACCTCTTCATTTATTATCACTAAAGGTTCTCACTAATTAGCATCTAGAGATATCACGTCATAGATGCTCCATTAAAAGCTAGCAGCTCTCCGACTCTGAATAGTGACATGGTATCTATCAAAGTCTCATAATGTCTGCAATTCTGACAAAAGGCACTCCAAAGAACTGGCACATACTACTGTATTTGCATTTTTGCATCTCATTATGAAAATAATTGCATACCAACACAGTTCTCGACTATCTCAAAAAACATTATCAGCAGTGTCTGAAATAAATGCTTAAATGTCAACTATTGACAAGCAAGAAATGCTGACCTTTGAAGGGTCTCATTCTTCTGAGATGTGCCCTGCTACACTTCACTTCTTAACTTTCTGTCTGTGTTTGATAACAGAAAAGGAACACAGTAGCTCTACAAACTGAGAATGCATACAGAAAACTAAAAAGGGATTAAGAAATTGCAAAACTACCATCAAGTCATTATTCTCATTTTCAAAAGGCAAAAACATTTACCACGGCAATTCTCAAAATCATCAAAATTTAAAGGAAGAGAACATCAACATGCCTATCATGGAATTTCTACAAAATCATATAGTGGCTTCACATTAACAACTGCAACAAGTTTATCAGTGATTAATGTTATGACAAAGAACCGAACAACCTTTATCCTAGAGGCATGCAACCCATTTTACACATTGTCACAAGTAGAGTCTAGGTGTTGGATGAGTACTAACAGCTAATCTACAACTGCACAGAGCCATTTACACCCTCTCCTATAAGATCTCGCTCACTGGTGTGGCCTTGGTGCCATGGATCTCATACACGATCCTAAGCCATTATCTTATCACTGGCATGTGGTTGACGTGCCTCAATTTTGTACACATTTTTCCAACAGCACTAATCAATTTTAACTCAGCATTGAAATGCCACAGAAATGGTTTCCAGTGTCCCAAAAATGCTAATCAATTTTGAGAATCTACATCATGGCTGGCATCCCAGATTTTCCGTCCAATCCACATCAAATAGAAATGATAGAAAATTATGTTAACATGCTCAGCCGCTTGTTTGCTTGTTTTAGCTGAGCCATTGGTCATGCTTCGGTGGTGCGCTAACTGCCTGCTTGGACTCTCATACCCATTTGCACTACTTTGGGAGGATGAGCGGCAACAATGTGAAGTGACTGCCACACTTCACTCAAAGGCTGGAGTTTCCATATGAATCTTTTCCTTGTTTTGCTTTTCAAAAACATGAGGGATTTTTTTTCTTAGATGGAGGAATATGACTTCTTAACATCTCTCATTCTCCACAGAATACCACCCTCAGTGGAGAAGTTTCTTCTTTGAGAGGGGCTCACATATAAATTTATATTTAAGACCCAATGGGTAAACAGAGATGCTCCAGACAGCACAGGAAGACTTAATGCACTGGGCCCACATAAATAATCCTCTCCTCGACAAAAGAAAAATATATCTGAGTATTTAGATTGGAAAGCTAGCCCACTCCCAACCCCCATTACGAAGATTCTCTTCAATGACCTCCCAGGAAGACAGCCTTTTTAATAAACAGAATTGTCTTCATTCCTAGGAAGGGAAGTTTTTACTGAGAAGAGTCCATTGGATCAAATATTAATTCTAAATTTGAGTTTCCAGTTTTCTCTTTGAAATCTTTCCTGATAAGGCCCAGTGGTTCTAAAGCCACGTGATGCAAATCAATATCTCTCCTTTGTTGTTTTGTGCTTTGTGTTCCTAACCTCACGGAAGACATTCTCACCCAGTCCTTCTTTCATAAGTCTCCTTGCTTTCCCAGGCAATGTCTCCTAATCATGCCTAGATGTTCAGTTGCCCTTTTTAAATATCCAGAACTGCCCACAGGATGCAATGGGATACTTCCAGGGAGGATACTTCTGCTACCCTGAATGCTGAAATTCCATGGAAACAGTCTTGAAGACTTAGGACATCCAGCCTCAGGAACAAATTTGTTGACAAGTTTGCAATCAGTCTCACCCACTTAACTGAAGTCAGTATGACTGATGAAGCTTTCCATTACATCTTCTTATGCGCTGTGACTTTGAGGAGCCTAAATTCATAGGTCTTCACAAGTGGGAAAAAAATGGCACTGCTTTGCTCTGGAACCAGTAAAATGCTGACCTGTCTTTATCATCATCACAACAGAAGGAACAGAACCTTACTGTTATTAGGCAAGTCCTCAAAGCTCCCGTCTGTGGTTACTTGAGGCTGTTGGTATGACATACCTCACCTGGTCTTCCCCGCAGGCCAAAAATGTAAAAATGATCATCATCCCCTTTGGTAAATGAGGAAACTGAGACCCAGAGAGACTCCACAACTTGGCTAAAGTCACAGAACTAGTAAGGGATAAGTCTGTTTTAAATACTCCCTAAAACCAGAGGGGAGAGGGAAAGAGAGAGAGAGAGAAAGAGAGAGAGAGAGAGAGAGAGAGAGAGAGAGAGAGAGAGAGAGAGAGAGAAGGCTTCCTAGCTAGGAGCTACCCACTCGTCTCCTATGACTTGTACGTTTCTCACTGATGTAGAAGAAGGTACTAACAACTAGGGTGGTGACAAAATTGGGAGCTCAGAAGGTTGGTAAGCTGAACACAATACTCTCTACTCCACAATGGCAAGTTCAACAGTGAGAGGGGCTAGGGTGAGTGAAGGTCTGTATCCTTTGCTATGAGCTGAGGAACACATGTAATACCTACCTACCATGCTGCTTAGCACCTTCTTAGGCTGTCACACTTAACAAGAACTATAACATCTGCTTCCCAAATTTCATTCATCCACTAAGAAATACCAGAAAACCTACCATCTGGATTCCAATAGTTTTGCTCATTCATACAATCCCCAGCACAATGACAATGTCCAAGAACACTAACACCTGCCAGACATCAGGACACAGGCATCACATAACAAGGTTTTTTTTGAATCAATTGTTAGGAAACAATCTACACTTCTACATGTTTTTATTATAGGAAAGAAAAAAATTATAATAAGTTATTTAAAAACATCAGAAGTAAAAAGAAGCATTGCATTTGATTCCACATAATTAATGCATCTGTATGTAGGAGTAGGAATCCGTATCTTACACATCATTTAAACTAAAAGTTCAGTGAAATGGCTGTCCTTAGCTTCTAAGAGCCCTTTTTGGGGAAGGCTGGGAAAGTAGGTCTGGTCTTTCCTGACCTTCATGGCTCTCATAATAGAGGTCAGTAAGCTTTGTGTGCCTTCAGATATGGCCCATTCACCTGATCAAGACCAGAAGTAGATGTTGGGGCTATGGCCTAGCAGCTGTGTCTATCAGAAATGCTACTAATGGGAAGGAGAACATTGTAAAATAAGGGTTATGAAGCCAGTTCTGTAAATATGCTGACATTCCCCAATGTCTTCCCAAAGCTGTCCTGTAGCATGAATCTTAAAAGTTCTTATTAATAAAAACAAACCTAGAGCCAGGTATTAGGGTGAACACTGGAAGATCAGAGAAGCAGAACAAGCCACAGCCACCTCACCTTGCCAGTTCCTCAGCTGATCCTGTTTCCTCAGACTGGAAGCCTCTGAGTCCTCATCCAAATGGATCTCAGCTGAACTGCTTGCTCAAAAGCCTAAAAGCTTAACCAGGCTCTAGTTCCTCATTCTCACATCTTAAGTACCTTTCTGCTTCCTGCCATTACTTCCTGGGATTAAAGGCTCTTGTTACCATGCTTAGCTGTTTCCAGTGTGGCTTTGAACTCACAGAGATCCAGACAGATCTCTGTCTCTAGAATGCTAGGATTAAAGGCGTGTGCTACCACTACCTAACGTCTGTGTTTAATATTATGGCTGTTCTGTTCTCTGACCCCCAGATAAGTTTATTGGGGTGCACAATATATCAACCACACTGTTCTTCACCCATTCTGCCACTGTCTTTGCACAAATAAAAACTTTTCTATTTTAGAGAAGTAGTGAATTCTAATTCAGTGAGTCACTGAGGGCCATTGAAAAGAAAGACAGGAAAATGCTAACTTTGAATCAGTAGAGGAACTCAACAGGGAAAGAAAGAGCATCAAGTCAGAGCAGGGCAACCCATTCCACCACCCCCCCAATGTAGTAATCATTCACACCCTTCCATACTTCTGAAGGAGAAACTAACTCCAATAATTAATGTTAGTAGAGAATTTGCATTTGAGTCTGAATTCTGTGTCCATCTGGGACCCAGAGTCCCACTTAAAGACAGAGTGAAGCAAAAAGATGTTGAGTTCACATGAACTTTTCTTTTTATTACTATATTTAGCTACTTTTATATTATTCATTCAAGTAAGTTTGTGGAGATTATGCTTTTGAAGGTCACAGGACAACTTGTGGGAGTCAGTTCTCTCCTTCCACTAGATGAAACCTAGGTGTTTGTCTTAGTTAGGATTTCTATTGCTGTGAAGAGACACCATGACCATGGCAAATCTTAAAAGGAAAACCTTTAATTGAGGATGACTCACTCACAGTTCCAGATTCAGTCCATTATCATCATGACAGAGAGCATGAAAACATACAGGCAGTCATGAAGCTGGCTACATCTTGACCAGAAGACAGAGGAAGTAGATTGACTGTCACATTGAGTGAAGCTTGAGAAATGACCACAAAGCCCACCCTACAGTGACACACTTCCTCCTACAAGGCCACACTTCCTCATAGTGCCGCTCCCTTTGGAGGCCATTTGCTTTCAAACCACCACAGTGCTAAAGTCAGAGCGTCAGGCTTGATGGCAAGTGCCTTTACCTCTGGAACCATCTGGTCAACCCAGTAGGTCTTCTTTTCTGGAGACATACAATTTTTTCTACCACTTTGCTCAAGGGATAAAGGGAAAAAGAGTGTCCAGAGACTATGGACAAGATCTATGTTCTCCTTGCTATCTTCTTGCCTTAATACATGTGCAATTTAAGCAGCTGTGATGTAGGGACATGTTCATCCTGGGTTCAGGTCCCTGTCAATGTCAATTCTTTTTCTACTCATCTCTACCAACTAGTAAGTTGAAGTATTAGTTTTATAGAGCAGAGGTCAACCAACATTTTTTGCAGAAAAAGATATCAATTTTTTTTTTGTGCTTTGTGACCTAAGAATTCTCTGCCTTAGCTATTCAATTTTAATACTGTACCACAAATGTAGCCAGAGAGTAAATATGAATATATCAACATGGCTAGAGTTTGGAAGAAGTTTATCAATGGATATAGGAATTTTTTTTTTCTGGTTTTTCGAGACAAGGTTTCTCTGTGTAGCTTTGTGCCTTTCCTGGAACTCACTTGGTAGCCCAGGCTGGCCTCGAACTCACAGAGATCCACCTGGCTCTGCCTCCCGAGTGTTAGGATTAAAGGCGTGTGCCACCACCGCCCGGCAGATATAGGAATTTTTATCTCATTTAATTTTGTATGTTCAAAATATTACTCTTTCTCTGATTTGTAACAACTTAAAAATTCAGAAAGCATTCATAGCATAAAAACTATAGATAAGCAAACAGTGGGTGATATTTGACCACTGAGGCATGATAGACATTTCCTCAGACTGAAATGGGCCAATGAAATCTTTCCTTTGCTTATTTTTACAGTTTGTATTTCAGCATTTTATAATTATGGAATATGTGATGACTAGAATTTTATTATTAACTTAAATGATGATGATTCTAGGTGGAGGCCACATTTTTTTTAGAGTCAGGCTATGGAATTCAGATGCAGCTATGGTCACTACAGGTCTGTAGCCTCTAGCATGGGAGCCAAGGTAATGTACATTCTCTGGAATCATGCATGGCATAAAAGAAAACATGTGGTCTCCATATGATTTCCTTAGTAACTGTGATAGATGCAGAATTTGGCATTAGGCATATCATCTGCACTACAAATCTGTTGAGTGGAGATTATTGCACAGCTCCATTTCACCAAGAAGAACCAAGGTCATAAAGCCCACAGTGTATGTCAGACCACACAACATGTAAGCAGTAGTGGTGGAATTTGAACCCAAACTTCCCTTCTAAGGATTTCATCCCTTATGGTCTTTCCTCACTCAAGGTCAAGACCTTAATTCTATCCATTATTACTGACCAAACTCAACCTGGCTGGATAGGAGGTTACTTCTGTTCTCCAATTTCCCTCTTGATTCTTAAGCTTCATTGAAGAAATATTAATTTGTAGAAGCAATTGTATGATTCCTAAAGCTTACACATTCTGGGACAAACTCCCTAAGTGAAAGGATATAGCTATATAGAATTATTGGCATATCGAATTTAGCTAAAAGCATTTGTCAATTCAACTGCCAAATATTTATATTTGAAGCTCTACCCATGCTAAACATTTTTCTAGGCACTAAGGATGGAGCAGTAAACAAAATAGGCAGAAACCCTGGCTCTCAGGGATTTCTATCTTACACTGGGGGAAAGAGGCAGTAAACAATGCTGTAAGTCAAACATATGCTATGTCAGATGGTGGTGAGTGCTGTGAGAATAAAACCAGCAGAGAAGAGCAATAGGATAGCAACCCGGCATGGGGGCCAAAGGGTGTGAGACAGAAATGGAGAAGGGCTGCTTGAGTAGAGCCCTAAAGGATATGAGGAGTCCAGCTGGGCAGAGGAACAGCCAGTGTGAGTCCTGACTCACTTTAGGAGATGGAGTGACTAAGGAAGAGTGAGCAAGGGGACAAGAGACAGAAGCTGGGGCTGTTGTAAGACGGGGGTGTGGATGAGGAGAGAGCAGACAGAGAGGTCGCAAAGGTAGGGCCTCATAAAGCATTTTGAAAGTGCTGAAGTATTTTCAGCCAAATGGTAAAATAATCTAATTGAATTTGTAATTATGGAAAGCTTAGCTCTACAGTCGTAATATGAAAAAAAAAAAACTAGAATATTGCTGTCACTCAGGGAGGGTCTTGCCCCAGAGTAGCCATGGTAATGGCAGTCAAAAGAAGTCAGTGTGAATTCCAAGCCAGCCGATTTACAGACCCATGGGTGGACAGAGTGTGCATCAAACAGGAATAGGCAGCCAATGAGAAAGCTCAACAAAGAAAGGTGTTAGCCACCCAGTGATGTGTACCTGAGGACTCACATTCTTTCCGTGGAATCCGTGAGAAGGTAGAAGGAAGGACCTGAGTCTACAAAGTTGTCCTCTGGCCTACATGCTTGTGCTGTGGCATGAACATGCACATCTCACAACACTAATAATAATAGACTTTTTTTTTTCTAACTAAAAATGGAATTGAAAAAGTCTCCCAGACCCTTGGCTTGAGCAACAGGAAAGAGGTAGTCACCAGTAATTGAAGATGTAAATAGGAGCAAATTTAGAAATGGAAGACAAAGGAGTGTTTGGATATAAGTTTGAGTTGCTTGTTAGGTGTCGAGACATGAGCTTAAAAGGGAGCAGTTTCATTGTGCACTGTGTTTTCTGGGTTCAGGACAGTGTCATAACAAAATATTTGGCATGATGAGCTAGGAAACTGGTTTGTTTTACCACCAGGGAATGAGTGATTCTTTACTATGGACATTTTACTATATTTTTTTTAAACATAGCAGTGGTGGTTTAAAATAATGATGTTTAAAATTAAACACTTAAGTCAGTTTAGGAGAATTAACACTATATATATGAGCAAATGGCTGATCTCACTTAAATCTTTAAAGCAAAAGGGGGGAATACAAACATACCCATGCTCACACTTAAGCACATGCACATAACGCTTTATCCCAATCTGGCGTATTGTTACATTCTCTTTCTCCAAAAAGTGTAAAATGGTGTTAAAAAGTATTATCTTGTGTCTCCACATTGCTGTCTGCATCTTCAAGGGGGAGTCTATTTTATATCTGGTTATAACCTCTTCCTACTTCGATAATATTAAGATCACACAAACAACGTGAACTGCTTGGAAAAACCCAAGGAATAGTATACTGTTACCCCGACATCTCCCATAAGCACCAATTTTTATCAGTAACACTTCATCTGAGGAAATGGGCAGGAATGCCTTTTTGCAATCCCTTCTTTACTCATGGAGTAATGATCATATTTTGCATTTTAGAAATGTCTTCTGAATTTGGTATTTATATGTGTCTTTCAGATAATCATAATTTGGGGTAAGTTTTGAGTTTCAAGAATAGCTTTTACAGAGCATGAAAGAAGGCAAATGTGTATAAAGTGCCAACATGCACTAAACACAAGTAGCCATGTGCTGTTGCTCTTGTCAATTAAGAATGTAAGTCTTAAGATGGGAGGTGCTTCATTATGGAAAAAGCAGACATTTTCTTCCCCCATGACTATTCTTTGGAGAAAATAAATAAATTCACAGTGGACATATTTGTTAGATTTTCCTCTTTGGTGGGAGCCCTTAAGTTAATGATAAGTAGTAATGTTTTATTCAGTGGAATTCTGGCAAGTGTGTTTTCATGGCCAGAGAAAATGCCTGTGGGAGAGGAATCTTACTGGGCAATTTCCCATGCACCAGGCTGGGCAGTAAGCCTCTAGCTGCAGAAAGAGCAAGTGCAGAAACAGCATGAAGAGGAGAAGAAGGGTCCTGTGTGTTCCAGCTGCCCCACAGGCCAGCCACCTGGGTTGAGAGTCTAAATGTGTTTATGTGCCTTGATCTCAGCTTATATGTGAGCTACCATGTTAATGGTACTGTTGCCCACTCCACCCTGGCTTGAGATTTAAATAAAAACAAATTACAGGTCTTAACAGTGATCGATGGAGTGCCTTTACAATTGTGTAGAGTATTTCTGCTCTAAGATTAAAGGCTTACGCATTTATCTGCATAAACTAACCCCTGGAGTAGGGTACTGCTGACATTTTCCAAGAAAAATGAATATCCTAACTTATTCCAAAGAGAAGACTTGGTATTTGTATGGCCAGAGTGACCTTTGCAAGTGACCTTTCAGATTAGGTGCACTACATGGAAAATTGTGCTCTTACAGTACTCCATAAATCATACCTACCAATTTTCTTTAAAGGGGTATGTAAATATCAGTGTACCAGGTGGGTAAACAACACTAACCTCATACAAATGGCTTGAAAATTGAAGAAAAGCACCTTATTTTGCTGCTGAAATTGCTTCTGAAGCCCAACAGCAGGGCTTGGGTTGTAGAAGGCATGAAATGATTTGTGCACTGGGAATCGAAAATGGCTGATTATAACCACCTTGGACACAGTGCCTGGATGTCTAAGTTGTTTCCATGATCAAAGATATCATTGCTACATATTACTTTTCTTTGTGAATCCCAAATGCACATACATTTTAAGTGACATCTTCATTATGTGCGTATCTCCAAAGTGATCAGAGAGGTGTTTCCACCAGTTAATGTCTGTGGGAGAAGCTCAGGGAAGCCTTTTTGCTTGACTCACATAACACTTCATTTGAGAAGGGAAAGGAACATCAAGAAAATTTCATGGGAAACATATAGAGTTAAAATGAAGCTTTGAGATTGCCATCATCATAATCAGAACAAGTGTTCGTTTCTAACCCAAAGGACTATGCTGAATGAATCTCATGTTAATAAACCAACAGTCCAGTAGAATATCAGGTTGTTGGACTGAGACATTCTAGCAAAATGTCTGTGCCCTGAGATGAGCTCTGAGATGAACCTGTACTGCATCAGGTGGGCAGAAATGTTCGGGAACAGTTTGGCACATTTTTGATGAAATACAGATCCTTGGCTTTGGTACATCCAGGTTCTATACTAAGATACTCATCAATCTTTTCCAAGAAGATGTGTGCTCTGAACCAGACAGCTTCTCAACCTGGCAAAGTTTAATATCACATTAGGTCTGCAAATAACTCTTGGAATTTCAATGATTATGAGTAGGTGAAAAGTCCTAAAACTTCTTGACTAGTTGACTATATCTTGCCATTCACTCTTCCCAAGTATGGCTTGTCTTCGAGGATAGAACAGACTATGTAACATTTTCCCTTATGTGTTGATAAGAAAATCCATATATAAAGAAATATGTTTTTCAAAATGGAATCATAAAATTATCACGTCATCTAAAAGTTTCTCTAGTCCTCTTTTCTTTCATTAGTGGAAGTCTCTATGTGTGGGCGTTCTCATCCTCTGCACACACATAGGAGCAAACAGCAGTAACACCCACCCACTCAGTCCTCAGCAGATAGATAGGCATGGGGCACCAGCACTCAGCACCCTCCATTCTTTTCCTGCAGCATATCAAGCTTCGGGTTCTGTTTCCCCTTCTGCACAGTTTTCCACTCTGCTTCATCAATTTCCTTAAATAAATACAGTCATAGATATCACTAAACAATACATACAACTTGCTTTTTAAAAAGTGAAGTGTAGATGTAACCAAACTTCTTATTAAATAAGAAACACAGAACCAATGCAAAGAAGAAAGCCAAGAGGTCAGAGCTAAGAGCTAAAACCTTACCCTTCCTCCTGCAGTGGTCCTACTTCTCCGAACTAGAACTACCCCTGTGTTAAAGTCTTTATATAGTGTTCCTGTTCTGCCTTCTCATTGGTTGTAAACCCAACCACATGATCGCCTCATCACGGCCTGTCTGTATAGGCCTCCAGGTTTTCCATGCTTGGTATTGAGATTAAAGGCATGTGTATCCAATAATGGCTGTATCCCTGAAGACACAGAGACTTACCCAGCTCTACCTACCAAGTGCTGGGATTACAAGTGTATGCCACCACTGTCCTGCTTTCCTATGGCTTGCTAATAGCTCTGACCCCTGGGCAACTTTATTTATTAACATACAAATAATATTTTGATACAAATAAAATATCACCATATTTCCCCTTTTCTATTTTAATAAAAAGGAAAAAAAGAAAAAGCTTATAACTAGCATAAGAAAAACTATATACAAAAGTACAATAACTACATACAATACATACAAGTAATAAATACCTAAACAATGTCTAGTTCATTTGTATTTGACAAATTCAGAGAAAATAATTCCATTATCTATTCTATTGTATCTAATTCACTTTCTATCCTAATTAATCGTCAACTATAACTAACTAATCTTCAACTCCCTCAGAGACCCAAGAAGGAAATAGTATTAGCTAACAAAAAAATAAAAACAGGAAGTATATGCAAGCAACTTCCAAAAAATTGTGAGTTGACAGAAACAGCCATCTGTCTGGACAGTCACCTGAGGTTTCTCCGCAGTGCTGGGGCATCATTTTCAGCCTATAGGCTTAGCGTATCTGACAGACTCATTTGTGAAGTAGGATGTACACAAGGTCAACAGTTCAACCTCACATTGGGTGAGAGCAGTCTATATACCAGAAATACCTGAATTCCACTAGTGTCATGTCATGATTCAGGATTTTAAATTCTGGAAATTGTTGATGTTTTTTGAATTCAGCTGTCCATTCTTCTTGGCTATGTGTGTATGTGGCTTCATTTCAGCATCCCATTCTTCTCCACATCCCTCTATTAAATGCCATTCTTCTGTTGAGAGGTGTGAGCTTAATTACTCTTCAAGAATAACTGTTTCAGCTACCTCCCCATTGCACATCAGAAGCCATCGGCCCACTGCCTGTTCAGCTGCCTTCGAAGAAAAGGGCACTGTACCTTTCCCGGATTGCGAAGGCCACTTCAGGGATGGTGCCATATTGTCCTGGCCTCAGAAGATGCCTTTTGATAAAACCATAACCACACTTGTTTTGACAAGAATCAGTAGTCCTTTGTTTCATGTCCTGTCTGTCCTGTTTGTCAGCAGTTGATTCGAGGATACTTTGTTGTCCAGTGGCTAACTTTTGCTACAATGAAAGTTAACTCCAATTGCAGTTTTTTTCAATGCCCATATTTTCTCTGAAGTAGATTGGTACTGTCAGGAGCCGACATGTCTCATAGTCATAACAAAAAAGAAAAATTTTCTAAGTTATTAAAACATTTTAAATGCCATATTCTGTAGATCTCTGAAGGGTTTGAAGATAACCTGTCTATCTAAAATATATTTACTTAATCTTAAAACATACCTAATATAACTACAAGTTCCATTATAATGTCTAACTACTAACTTTCATTTCTTTATATCCTAATAGTTGGTAATAACAACATTCAAGGATCAGAAAATTGCATTACATTGTTAAATGAACGGTACAATTAGAATATACATATAGCATTTTCTAACAATATCAATTTCAATATATATAATTTGTATACAATATAAAACAATCCAATCCAATGTAAAGTATTTACATTTTTCTTTTCTTTTCTTTCTTTCTTTTTTTTAAATAAGAACCTTAAATCTAATCTCCTTTGCTTAGCCCTTGACAACAATTTGTAACCAACCCCCCTAATCAATGAAAATTATCCCAGACCCAAAACCCATTAAAAGACCAAAAAAAAAAAAAAAAACCACCTGCCCCACAGTGAAGGCTACAGTTTAACATGTATTGAAGCAGAGATACTTTAATGAGAATTCCAAAACCAGCATATTCATTATTTTTAACTTATCCACATTTTAAAAGTCACAAATATTTCCTTTGGATTCACAAAACAAATTTTCATTTGAATGGAGAAATTCACGAAAATTTATAATTCAACATAACTATTACATCACAAAGCAGATCTGATTAAAACACAATTTGCACTCATTGGTCCACAGGTTGATCATTGAGAATGGAGTGGGTGCTAAGTAATCCTATCCCTTTGTTTAAAAAGTTCAGTTTATTGGAAGTAAAAATGTTTTTATTGGCAGCAGGGATTGATAGTCTGTCCACTATCCTGCAGCATTTGCTCTATAGAGTGCTTGCACTCTCTTCTGCCTTGGTTAACTCAATCATTTTTATTGCATACCTACCCTGTCCCAGGACAGAACATACAGAAATGAATAAAACAAACCCACTACAAAGCTCTGCCTTCAGGGGATCAAGCACACATCAGCATAAAATTATCTTGGTGTAGTAAAATCTGATGTTTTTCATGTCCTCTGCTGCCATGTATTTGAAATTCAAAAAAAGAAAAAAGAACCATGAACATGAACATGTAAAGGATACTCAGGACTTTGCTCTCTGCCATACTTCACAATTATCTTTAGAAACTAAACATTTTCTGATAAAGATAATATTTACTTCTTAATTAATTTCTAAAAGATTTTACCCATTTTCTTCATTGGGGGATCGTGTGAACCATTGTAGTTCACCATTAACATGTGCCTGTTTTAAATTACGACTCCCAGTCTTGAGTTCATCCCGAATTTTTCCTACTACTTAATTTCAAATCAATTCCCACCCTTGTGCCTTTCTACTGAGCAGCCAGTAGGTAGTAAGTAAGTTAGAAATTGTTGACTTTCTGTATTTACTTCCATCTGCCTGGTTTCCTTGCCCACTTTGAAAGACTCTGAGAAAATGATGTAATTTCTTCCACATCTGTATCCTTCAGCAACTAACAATACAGACTACACATGCAGTGGGCACTCAACAAGACACATTTCCCACTACATTCTCCATCAGGGTCTTCACTTCACGTTATTATTTAACTCTTGGTGCATTAAGATGGCAAATGATTTTTACAATAGGTGCCTTTAAAAAGAGTTGTTATTTTAAAAGACCTTCACATTAGGTGGAGAAGGATCCATTTTAATGGCAGATTGTGTTAAGCAAAACTATGCCCATGACACTGAGTGTATACTGCCTGAATTGAAACTTTTCTTCCTCCTTAATTAAATCTAAAAAGTGATTCTGAATATTTCACACATTTTAAATAAACTGAGTATGGAAATCAAAAGGTCCCAAGCAGAAAGGCAGAACTCCAATTGAAATCTTAGATTTTTAAAAAAGTGATTCTGTGAACTCTTACACCTTCTTTAGAGAAGAAAAACAGCAAACCCCAAAATTTCAGTTTATAACATATGAAAAGTAAGTGGAAAATCTTTTTGTAATGCCACTCACACTTTCATGTTCCTTCACTTCTTCACTTAGTTTTATGTCAGGCCAGCTCAGGTAAGAAATGATAAAAGCATCCTCCTTGCCCTCCATCTTAGGAGATGTAGCACATACCGGCAAAAACAAGCAGGAGACCCCCCCGACCAAACTATATTACAACCTAAAGCCACAGCCTTCACAGTTAGCAAGTACTTGTATTTGTTAGTTGAGAATCTGTTTTGGCTACTTCTTACATGAGGGCAGTGAATGGGCCCACTTACACCATTTGCAGAGCCAAGGAAGAAGGCCAAGGTCACCTTTCACACCTCTGCTGAACTGAAAGGAAGTTAGATTCAGGAAGTAACTATATCCTGTTCGCATGTGATTTTAGCTCCAAGCCACGCTGAACCTCACCTTTTCCCTCCACTCTAATGTCAAGAGCCTCAATTTGCATAATTGTCTTCTCTATACCTCCATTTGCTATTGTGGCACTTCAAGCAGCTTATTTCCTTGACAATATCACGTGTTCCTCCCATTGTTTCACTTTCCATCCACTTGAGCAAAATTCACTAGTCCTGTATCTCATGTCTCCCATTTTGTCCAGTGACTGGAACGTAGAGTTACTTTGATAACAATGGAAGCCCAGGAAGGTCTTGATAATAAGATAATGATTTCAGTAAGTTAGCTGGGTACGGAGGGAATTATTGACACCAGAGAAGTGGTTCTTAAACAGCTAAGGAACCAATGGGATCAGCTGGTGTCCGGTAGCAATTTTTTATTTATATTGAAGACATAAATTGTTTAATAACCCATATAATTTGCCCCTTCTCTCTTGTTTTGGACTTGACTTCTTTTCCTTAACTTTGGTGTTAATGGTCTGTTTCTGTTGTGTTTACTATGGTCACCCGTGAGCCATTTGGAAAGTAGTGCAAAACAGAAATGGGGAAACGTCTATGAGATATATTTTGAAGAAGGAATGGTGATTTTTCCGTTCTGATGAAGTCAGAGATACTTTGTAAAATACACTGAGTAAACATGTGCTTCAAACGAGTAGCTTAGGCCATACTGCAAGGTTGACAATATTTCTATTTCTTCAGGGACAGCAGTCTGTCATTCTAGACACCTCATGAGGCATGTCAAGTTATACATTTGCCAATGACATAATAATAGTCATTTCTGACAGCCACATAATGGTCATATCTAACACCTGCATAGCAAAAAATAAAATGTTTTGGAAAGCCTCTGCAGTGAGTTTCCACAGGGAATCCTAAAGTAAGCTGAGGAGGCCAGCTGGCTGCTCCCTGAGGACACTGTGATAACAGCTAATGAGTTAGGATAGAAGAAGAGAAGCAGAGCATGGGGGTCATCAGAATACCAGCAAACTACTCTCAATTGTCTTAATGCCTCTCACAGAAGGCTGCCTCTTCCTTGATTGTTTCAGTGACCTGGAGGCCACAAGGCCCATTGAGAGAGGAGCAGAGCTTCAGGTGAGTTGAATCCAACATGGCACTTTCTGTCACATGGCCATTGGCTCAGTCACTATAGGGCTAAAGGTCATTTAGGAAGCCTTAACACCCGCCTCAAAAAAATCCAGGAGGAGAATCTCTTGAGTGACTAGATAATACATTCCCCTTCCCGCTCCATCCCTGCTTTCTCCCATTACTTTGAAATAATGATTACATAGTTAAGTAACTTGTGAACAACTCTTTAAGGGAGTAAAATACTACTGAATGAAGCTTCTTGCTAGAGAAATACAACTAGAATCAGAGGAAGTTATGAGTAATTATTTTAAAACTGTGTATTAAAGAAAAATAGAACAGAGAGGGGCAGACAAAGACTTGCCCACACTAATACATAAATGCTTGTCCAAATACTTAATACTTGGACATAAAAGTTTATGCAAGCAAATAAGTGGCTAATGTCTACAGCTTCTCATGCCTTCAAATTACTCCACACACATGCTTAGGGCATCAAGTCTACATATTTTAAATGACTTTGTCCTTTCTCACAACCCCTGTTTATATATGAGGCTTGTCCATGTGAATGCTCTAAATATTATGTACTAAATATCCTGACTTGTTTGACTAAAATCGGGGCTACAAAGCACTTGGAAGTTAGTAAAGCCAGGGTAGTGAGTGAAGAAGACCTCTTAGGCATTGTCAGTGTTGTCAATGCTACTTTAAACTTAAGCTGATGATTATGGTCTGTATTGCATTTGTCATAGACACTGGCTTAGCTGGGCAGAAGATACAATAAAGGTTTACGTAAAATCTAGAGTCATTAACAAATAGGATGTAGATCCTAGTACCCCAACTCCATCTATTTAGTTTTAACATAGTATAGACCAATGAAACATAATTAAGGAAAAAGTTGAGGTTGCCTTTCAAGGAGTAAGTACATAGTTCCCATGTGACTTTGAAAATATGAATGAAACCACTTGAACATGCCATTTTTTTTTAATATCTGATGATCACAGGAGCTCAGACTAAAAACTCTGGAGGAGCTCTTCATTGCAACATACTTTATGATGTTGCACATTTGCTCAAGGTTTTGGTAGGGCAAGAAGTAGGACAGATGGAGCCTAGAGGAGTCTGGTTGGGCCTGGTCAGAAACTGTATACACATACATGGCACCATTCTGATATGGAATGGCATCAGGCACAGCTTATTGTCAGCTCAAAGAGAGCCATCAGTCTTTCCCAGATCTATACACATCTGTTCTGGGTAAGAAGAATATAACCTTTAGTTGTTACTTCACACAAACTAAGACTCTGTAGGTTTATTTACCTTTCAGATTGTGTCTTGATTAGACATTGTTGCTGATGATTAGAGCATGAAACTCTTTACACATTGCTGAGACTCATTCCTGTTTACTCTCAGGACTCATGTGTTAGACAGCAGATGAACTAACACACCATGTTCAGAGAGAGTTTCAGGGAGCCTTGGGCACACAGGCCTAGGCCAAAATTGTGGGATCATGGAAAGCTCACCAAGGATTAGAGATGAAAGGACAGTAAATACAATTTAGTTCAAGCCCAAGCTTTTACATAAAAATAAGTTAGAACTCTGCAGAGGTAGCTACTGGCTTAAGATTGTGTAAGGTCATATAACTCAATAAGAACAGCCTGGGCCAAAAGACTGATATAGAAAGAAACAGTGTAGACATGAGTAGATAAAGAAAGCTACACATGATGGAGGTAGAAAACCTAGATAGACACTTCAATGGGTAAATATGGATTACATGTTACATACTATGTTAGTTCTCCCCATATTGACAAATATCTAAATAGATACACACTACATGGATAATGTCTTGCCTACTTTAGGTGTGGGTTACAGTCTATCGGTATGTTTTACAGTTTTCCCTCTCCTTAGTCAGTTCTTTTGCTTACTTAGTCAGTGGTGGGATACGGTGGAATGACTATGTACCTAAGAGTTAGACATGGTTGAATTCAAAGCTTGGTTCTGCCTTACATAAACTGAATCACCAAAGAGTTACTTACCTCCAGGAAGTAATGCTTCCTCATCTCTGTATCAAGAACACTAATACCTGTATCTTCAGGCTGACAGATACAGTATATATAAAACAGTCTTACAAGATTCATGACACATGTGTTTGATCAATATTCCCACTTTCACTTTCCTTAACTACTGTTATAAATTGATTACAACATTAGGCAGCATCTTGTTTGTTTATTTGTTTTTCTTCCACAGCTACTCCTGAGATTTCAATAACAGTGTCTGAAATGTCTTTACTAATGATAACTTTTTAAAAAGTAGATCAAAGGCCTGGAGAGAAGTTAAGAGTAATTGCTGATCTTGCAGAGGACCCAGGTTATGATCATAGCAATCACATGTCTGTTCACAACCATCTGCAATTCCAGTTACAGAAAATCCAATGATGCCATCTTGGGAGCTCTTTGAGTACCAGCACACACACATATGGTACACATACATACATGTAGACAAAACACTCACACATATACTTTTTAAAAAAATTAAGTAAGCCAGTGTACATATACGCATGATAATATAAAATAAATCTGTGCCCTTGAGCAGTGTATAACCACATGCAAATGGATTTTACTCAGCAATGTAACAATGGTAAAATTAAGCACTAAAGAGTAATTTTATCAGCATTTCAGTGTAAGATAGGAGAAACAATTAAAATTATCTTAGGTAAGGAAGTAATTAGCCTACAAGCACCATATATGAAACTATAACAACAATAATATCTACTTCAAGGTAACAATATCTCTTGGGTATGGTTCCATGGTTACTCTTTAAAATAAAGCACGATATAGGTAGCTTTCCCAATATTAAAATGCCCCAATTGCAGAGGTACCCCAAGAAATCGTAAAAATAGAAAAACTTCAATTGAAGTCAATAATCAATTCAAGGTGGGTTTGTATTTTCAGTTTACACTAAAAGTTTTGTCAGTTTAACCATTTTTTTTCAATTCTCTTGATTGTTTGAGAATTTCATACACTCATATAATGTGTTTTGATCAAATCTACCCCCCATTCCCCCCACTCCAATCCCCCCCCAAGTCCCTACCACTTCCCCCCCCCTCCCAACTTTATATACTTTGTTCTCTAAACTTACTGATTCCATTTAGTGCTGCTTGTAGGGTCCAGGGTATAGGACCATCTACTGGGGCACGTTAACCTCCCCAGGAACACATTCCAAAAGGAAAACTAACTCCCCTTCCACCAGCAGCCACCAATTACCAACAGCTCCTCAGCTAGGAGTGTGGCTTCTTCCTAAACTCCCCCCACTTCCATGCTGGGATTTGGGCTGCTTTGATTTTGTATAAGCTTGGATGTGTAGTCACGACCACTATGAATTCCTTTGTGGAAAGGCATTTATTTCATCCTGGCAAATACTGTTTCACTGCAGATGGCTGCTCTCCCTGACTTTTAGAACCTTTCCACTGCTCCTTGGGCAATGATCCCTGAGCCTTGTAGGGAGGGGGTGTAATGTAAATGTTGCATGTAAAGCTGAACATCCCACAGCCTCTCATTCTTCCCATATTGACCAGTTGTGAGTCTCTGGGCCATCTTATTCCCTCTGTTAAGGAACCAGTAGAGTCTTCTACCATACCACAAAGAGTTAGAAGAAATCAACAAGTGTGAGCTGGAGCACATGACACAAAATCCTGGTTCAGGAACCTGGTAGCCTCCACTTTCTGCTTGCCTTTCTTGCAAATTTCTTGGTAGCTTCTCTCCCAAACTCCATTTTTTTCCGTCAGGCTGTATGTCTTCCACTCAGCCTTACCCCTGCTAGGTAGACCTGCTTGTTTGTGTTCCTCTACCACTAGATCATTAAAACCCAGGCTTGGAGGTCTATCGATGACCACTTAACTGGCTAAGCTAGCACTTTAGCTTCTGTTTCCTTGACTCTGAAAAGCTGTTAGTGTGTGACATCATTGACCAGTGCTGGAATGCTGCTATCTGTTGTTGAGTCAGACCTCGAATAGGTTCAGAATCTCGTTATGAGCAAGTGTCCTTCTACAGGTTTTTCCTGGACTTTCTTATTGCTCCACAAAGGGCTGCCCTTGCAGGTCAGTATCTCCTGCAAGTTTATGTTTCATGTGTCCTGTTACCAGTGAGACAAAAGATAACAACTGCACCCTAGCTGCAAAGAGGTGGGAGAGCCTTTAGCCTCAAATGATGATAAGCATGTGACACCTAACCACAGCTCTCAGAAGACAGTCTCCCACTCTCCCACCTATGGACCCATGGCACCTTCCTGACAATCCTGTAAAGAAGGAAGCAGTGCCCACCCCCACCCCCTATGCTTGACCAACTAGGAGTTTGCAGCGCAGAACATTAACCTGTGCCTAAAGTCAAACAGATGTGAACTGGTAGTGACAAGATATCAATCTAGCTCAAGCCAGAAGCAAAACCAGAGCCAATCGCCACCGTTCACGCATCATTCAAGCACTACTGCTAAATTCAGTCCAGTTTGTGGACAAGGTCCCCTGAGGATCCAAGGTGGGCTGGGCAGGTTTCAGTGGTAGAAAATTGCCATCTATGTGGTAGATATTGAGTAGCCTTGGCAATCTGCCTATAAAAGACATTTCAAAGCTTGCTTTGGGTAATCACCAAGCCTTTTCGGGAAGATTGGTAGAAGCAGCACCACTTGGTGTGGGTGTGAAATGGGCAAAAGCAAAGACGTTTTCTCGATGATAAAGCTGTTTCAAAGACTGGCTAGAGAAGCTAGGGAGTCTCATGACAAGTGTTTCTGAGACATTCAAAATCATTGTGTTACTGTTAAACAGAACTAAATACCAATATTGGCAGCTAACGTGACTGAGGGGGTCACCGTTCATCTGGAATCTTCCTACATGTGGTCTGGTGGGATTCTTCTGAGGGATACTAAATTGGGACCTGCTCCTTTCTAAAGATAAGAACAATGATGAAATGATAAGTAACCCACTCAAGACTGATTGGGAGGAGGCAGGGCTTGAACCTAGTAAGCAGGTCTGTGGAAGACAAATTCTCATCCAAGAGATTTGAAGTGGCTGCTGATAACTCTGATGTTATATGAATATATACTGCACTAACTGCCCTCTTCATGCCCTTGTTTCCTGAGGTTAAAGGTAATGACTTGCTCCAGTCCCTTGTCTTCACAAATGTTGTCCATGTAGGATGGAATGATGGGTCTATCGTGTTTTCCTTTACCATGTCAATGTATAACACTTTGAAATGAACAGTAACTGAGAATGATGATGAGTGTCCATTAAAAGAGGACAAATTAAAGCCTGACGACACATCTTTGCAAACACCTCAGCAATGCACATGACAGTTGTCTGATCCTTAAGGACACATTCAAAGAAAATGGCACTTTGAACTATAAATTTATTTGCACGGAAGTAGCAAGGCGTCACATGCCCTTGCATCTATTTCATATGTGATTCGGAGCCTGGTTTTGACAGCTAGTTCTAAGAATAAAAAGGTTTTAAATGTAAGGTATAACAGCGTTCCAATCAGCGCCTAATCAGGGTTATGCTTTTCAAATTATATTGTATCTGCCTTCACCTCCTGCCTGTTATCTGCAATAAAAACAGAAGTGCTTGAGAAAAATCCTTGATCTGTGCACATATATTTTTAATATTAATATGTCAGGCCAATGGCAATAAGGATATTAGGGAAATGACGGAATTCTCCCCCAGCTGGACATGTTAATTGAGAAGCCAAGTTTGGGAGGCAAAGTTCACATTTGTGCAGATGGCGGGACAATGCCAAGTGGCGGCATAGGTCAGTGTCAGCCTCAGTCCCAGCTCTAATGGCTTGAGTCTCTGCGTCAGCTGGTCCCTCTGGGCTGTGTAGGTTGGGGAAGGCTGTCTCTCCAGTGTTTCTGCCCTTGACTCTGGGGTAGTAATTTCTCTTGAAATGTCAATGTGCCTTCTTTAAGAAAAGGGGGAGGAGGGCAGTCAGCGAATGAAAACAGGGGAGAAAATAAGTTTTATCTTTCTTACAAGAAGATGTATAAATTCCAGTTCACACCACTCTTTTTTCACTTTTAACAATGAAAATTAAAACACTAAGCACCTTAATGGGGGAGTGGAGAATGTTATAATCATCTCAACAGAAGGAGATGAGCTCTCAGGAAGCCAAGATCTTTGACTGGTCCTAAATATGCTTCCTTTTAGATCTGGTTACGTTTAGAATTTATCTACATTTATTGCCAGTCTCCCACCTACCTCTTGTTGCCTTTAATATGATTTGCGTATCACTTCCCACTCATTAAATGCAGCAGTGTGGGACCACCGGTCATTAGTAGTTTCGGTTTCCTAAGTGATATAATTATTTATTATCTCTAATTAAAATTCAGAGTTTGGCTTTCAGTGTGAGTTGGGATGGGAAGCCCGTTTTAATGAAAAGATCAATTGTGAGTTCTAAATTTCTTTATGAAGGAGATAACTTATGTAATCATGGGTAACCTTTTTCAAGAATATTATCTCACTATTTATAAAACAATGCCTCCTTTACTTTAGAAATTTCCATTTGCATATGAAAAAGACATATTTATTGATGCTTTTGACTGATGCGCATTTTCCATTCAGGAATGCTCTTTTCAAATCATTCACACAGCTTTGGATTTCTCTTTTGAAAACGTGCTATGATTCTTTTAAAGATTTCATATGCATGTCTACGTATGCAGATACACAAGTAGCCGTTAAAGAGGCTTTCAATGGTTGATCTCTTTTTTTTTCTTTTTAATTTCTAATTTGAAAATCCTGAACCCTTTGTGTTTCCGAAGCCGCTTGGAATAAGCAATGGTTCCTAATACTTTCTTCCATTCACAACCCTATACCTACATTTCTTTTCCTCTGGAGAACAAACCACACTGGTGTCTAACCAGGACAGTTTTAACCGAGCCTATCTTGGGCTTCTACTGGATCAGTCAATTCATTTCCCCACATTATTTTTCCTGCTGAATTGCTTATGTCATTTCACTACTGAACACATTCAAGGACAAAAGAAATTGCTGTGTCACTCAGTACAAAAAGATGTCCTTCTGAAATTATTCTCATAGATTCCAATAAAGTAGAGTTGTCAGCAAGCACATTTCCACTCCTACACATAACTTTTCATGTTTCCAGTCATAACGCTGTTTCCTGAGATCCTGTGAAGCAACAGACACCATGGCTTAACCACCACCTCCAACAAAAGGACATTCATGAATGGAACTTTACCTCCCTGCCTCGTCTTTCCTCAAGCCTTCTGCGACTTCCATATCAATGCTATAATTGTTGGGGATGTTTTACATGTGAATTCAGGACCTATGAAGCAGAGCTTAGAAGTAGGCTGAGTAAACTGAAGAAGTTTCCCCTGAGTTTTCTTAAAATTTATCAGGAAAAAAAATGATTCTTGACTTTGTCATCTAATCACATGTGTGTGGTCCCTTCTAATTAAGCAAGTTAACATATTTGGCATCTATGTTTTATGCATGAGAATGTCAGGCTTTCAGATTACTTCATTTGGGGACCACAATGAAAAGATCCATATAAATATCTTTATCCAGGTTGTGATAGACAATGTCCTTGCCAGAAGAAGAATCAGGCACATACCCAAAATATCCCTCTAGATCAACATTTTGCATTTCCGTGGTTATTGGTAAAGAGACCACGATGTTTCTTTAAGGGGAAGACTTTCCATTAAATACCTTTATTTTATAGACCTAGATATCAAAGTCATATGGACAAAAACTTATCAGATATAACTTATTTATTTAGTTAAGTAAGTTAATTTACTTTTGTTCATTTGTTTTTGAGACAGAGACTCACAGGATAGCTGAGACTGGCCTGAAATTCTTGATGTAGCACAAGGGGGCCTTGAAGTCCGGACAATCCTCATAGCTCAGCCTTTTCAGTGCGAGGATTACGGGCATGATCCACGAAGCCTGGCTTATTTTATACATTGTGGACTCTTTAATTTAATTTCGTTATTCATACATATTTAAGATGGTTGCTGAATGCCAGGAACTAAGTTAAGTGATTGGGAGAAATAATGATAAGAGTAGTTTTGTCCTTGATCTCAGAAAATGGTAGAGGAAGTTGACATACACCTAACTAAATCTTTGGCAGTGACGGACAAGGGAGCATAGCATAGGAAGAAGTCAAGCTGTGTGGCTTTTAAATGGATATATCACTTGCCTTGCAAGGCAGTTAGCATCGTGTTCACAAGAAAGGCGTTGAGGATCAGACGGAGGGAATGTCAATCACAGCTCTGCCACAGACCAGGTGAGTGGTTCCTGCTTCTGTGTTCTCATCTGGAGAATGAACATGCAAATCATTTCTGCTTCAGCCAGTGTACCTAGAGCAATGGGTCTGAATTGCAGAAAGGCTGTGGAAGGGGCAGACGGGCACTGTGAAATACAGCCTCCTGAGGAATACGGTTGAGATAGGAGATGACAATTGAGTTTTTAAGTGTTGGGTCTGCTTTATAAAACCTATTAAAAGAAAAGATGAAAAACAAAGTCTACCTGAATCAAAGAGGAAATAAGAAAAAAGTCAACATATATTGATGAAAACATTGTGAACTTTAATTTAGAAAAGAAACTGGATTTGATAGACCAGAACCACATGCAGTACTACAAATTAGTTCATTCAAAGTTGTGAGTGTACTGCCCTGGAAGTGGATGTACATACATAGTGAAGTCACCAGTGCCTTCTACATGTCAATAATTGCGTTTTCATGGTGAGTATCTGGAAGAGACTTCTTCCTTAGAGCTGTGTATAGCATGTGCTTGCTAAAAACAGAACTACAAATTAATTAAAAACCTCTAATAAGGGAGTAAAGTCTGACGAAAGAGGTGTGTCATTTATAAAATATTTTGATTAGCGATTGTTAATCTGGATTACTTGGTTTTATTTATTTTCATGTGTCTAACTTTTATTTTAACTTAGGAAGATAAGCCTTAACATCTCCCATTAAACTAATAAAGATATCAGGTTGGTAATACAGAACGATACATCAATCTTCACAGTGAGAAGTAAAACACTCCTTTGGTCTTAGCTCTTTTACACTCACTTCTGTTTCTATAATTTCATATTTTAGGATGCTCCAGCATAACAGGTAAACCTGATACTACAAAACATGAATAAAAACAGGTAGGGTGGCATAAATCACTCCGCTGCTTTTTCTTTCAAAGAGCAATTGAGTGTTTAGAGTAGCTTTCAGTCTCGCATTCTCCCTCTTTCCCCCAAAGTACAAAATTCATCTCAGCTGTCTTCATCATGTATTTTTTCATCTAATCATTTAAATGATTCCTGGTACCCCTGTTAAACATTAATGAATGCTGCATTAGTGTCAATGGTAGATCTAAGACATTCTAAACTTAATTTCAGACTTGATCTCTTGTAGTAATAGTGGATAAATATTGCTGCACTGTTCTCAGTGTTAATGCAAATCATAGAAGCCTCAGTGTGTCCACTGACAATTCATTTAATGCTCTGGTCAACTTGATTAGCATTGATTCAGCATATACAAGGGTTGTTACAGAATCTGGGCTGCATGTGGTCAGTAACAATATAATTACTTACTGTAAGCATGTCCACAGATATGCTCTATATTTCATTATTATTACCACAGCTTATTCACGTGAAATGATGGTAGGTCTTCACATCCACAGTCTTTGACCACAGCCCCAAGCAGGTGTTTGCTTAATACTTTGGTCAAAGATCAGTGAGTTAAAGGTTAGGCCACGGAGAGTGAGAATAGAGGGGTCACTGCACTTGCAGGAGGAGGGTGAGACTTGATCTTCTTGGGTCTGGAATGGTCGAACCCCAAGGTCACCCATTAGTGATCCTGCCTTTAAGGACTATGAGATGTCAACAATAAATTCACCGTGCCAGAACCTTTAACCCTCTTAATGCTGTGAACACTGGGAGTCAAGGCCAAAACCCTTGAGGAATGGACCCAGGGAGAATTATTCAAACAATTGTCTGTGAGATGTGGCCTTTGTGTGCTGAGGACTTGCTTCTGTTGGGCAGACAGCTAAGAAAAAAAAAGTTAATGTTTGATATTCAAACTTCCCATGCACATGATACATCACGCACAGGCCATAGACATGGTGAAAATACCACGACTGAATTGTAAGGGCTTCATTTTCATCACAACTGTAACCTAGTAACAAAATTCTTAATGTAAGATGCATCCCCGCCCACAATTAGGCCAATCAATCCATTAACGATAATGGAATTAACATATGACAATAAAAAATTTCTACCTTATTAAAGAGTAACACAGTGAAGTCCACACATTTTGAGAAAGACTAATACTTAGATCTCATTTTACTTAACATAAAAATTACTCTACCAAGTAGCAATCTCCAAGTTTATTATCAAGATTTGAAAAGCATGGATAAAGACAGTGACCATATGAGCACAGATATTATTAAAGAAAATGTGGAAGTCCCCACCCTATCATAGTTTAAAACGTAAATTGAAACATTTTGGGCTGAAGAGCCCCATACATGTCTTAATTGTATACTATGATAATTTCTAAACTTCAGTGATGTATTAAGTTCATCACTTACATTATAACGTCTTTACCTGCAGCTCACAGCCTCATATGGGTTCCGATAACTGAAGGCACAAATTGCAAAACACTTGGCAATGGACAATAACCAAAAATCAGTTCAGTGATTTCTGAAGAATCTGTGGTGTTCTGGCAAAGCTCACGTATATTGCATCATAGGTTCTGAACACAGAGCAGGCACAGTTGGTCCTGCACATGCCATTACGTGGTGTAAGACACATTCATTCAAACTCAGGACTGCTGTGTGCTATGAACTGCTGTGTCTTAATATGCATACCAATTTTTCTGCTCTTAGCAAACCATATAGAATTTATTATGCAAAATAAGTCCTTTTCGTATTTTCTGATTATCATTCCTCAGTATCTACGTATCAAATTAATATATATCTCTGGATTGTGTTCTGTTAGCAAGTTTGAAATTAAAATTTTATGTTTGAGTTGCTGACTTGAGTTTATTAAAAAAATAATATTAGATGAGTTTTGACATGAGATTAGGGCAGAATTTTCAATAATTTCTGAAATAGTTCTAGACATACTTCTGCATTTAGTACTACATACTTATGCAAAGCAGTGTTCTCAAAATTGATGAGAACAAAATCAAAACATCAATCAACTCTGAAGAACACACTGAAGATGCTTTACATGTTTTGGTATCAAATATTCATCCAAGATTTAATTTTTTATATAAAAATGAACAAGTACATCCATCTCATTATTATGTAAATGTACTTTTGTCGCGGTAAATGATAAAATCATATGTAAATGATAAAATCATCTGTAGATCAAAGAATTTCTTTATTACTTACTATCAGTAAATGCTAAGCTCATATGTCTGTTTTATAGAGCTGTATACTGGGGTTACATAAAAAACTCTCAAGAGAAAGGAGAGTAGGGACAGTCCACCCAGTCCTACTATAGATGTGTAGATTGGACATGCTTAGACTTAGTTCAACTGTGAACATGCCTTTTAAATTGAACTTTTGAAATTCTTAACATGGCCACTCTACTCCTCAAACACGGAATTTTTTTTTTTTTTTTTTTTTTTTAGTTCAATCCATTGCTGGAAAGCAAGTTTTCTTCAATATGTCCCTCGGGGTCTGAGAAAAATCACCTATTGTCTTAGAGATAGAATAATTTCATAGTTCTAGAAGAAGCATCTTTCAAATAGTCAGAACCAGTGCTAAGAAGTGCATGCCCCTGTTCCAGCAAGTACAAAGCTTGTAGGTTGGTTTATGCCAGTGGTCCTCAACCTTCCTAATGCTCTGACCCTTTAATACAGTCCCTCATATTGTGGTAATCACCAACCACAAAATTATTTTCGTTGCTACTCCATAACTATAATTTTGCTACTGTTATGAATCGTAATGTAAATATCTGTGTTTTCCAATGGTCTTAGGCGACCCCTGTGAAAAGGTCATTTGACTCCCAAAGGGGTTGCAACCTACAGGTTGAGACTCACTGGTTTATGTTATCAATGTACTCGTTTTTTAAATAGGTTAGTGTCCTGGAAGACAAGATTAATTTGTAATTAGTCTTTTCCTAACAACTGATTTATGAATCACCTGGTTTGGTTGTGGTCCTAGAATTGATCAAGACTAGCATAAGTTTTCAACAGCAGTCTCGGTTTAGATGATAAGCTATATGATTACTCTGACCAGAAACATACATGCTGTATGAAAATGATGACATACATGACAGGCACTGGATGGTATTATATGAAGAAGGGCAACAGTCTGGTGTTGAACTAAGGAATTTAAAATGCAGTACCTGAGACAGACAGGTTCCAGGTTGGTCAAAAAGTTTAGGGTGCAAAGAGTGTGGGAAAAGAGGAAAGAGAAATTCATCCTGATCAGGGGGAACTCACAAGGCACAGTGGCAGTAAAATGAAAATGTGCTTCAAAGGAAAAGCACATTGATGAACCTGAAATACAAGTTATATGAGGGATAGGTAGGCAAGCCAGAAAAGCTGACCACCCATAGGATTTTGAAGAACTAAAGAACCTAGATTTGTCCTATGAAAACCTAGGAGTCAATGCCAGAGTTGTGTCCCTAGCATCTATCCATGGAGGAATGATTCCAAAGACCCGTGTATAATGAACTCTGCCGACACTCAGGTCTCATATAAAGCAGTATAGTATGACTTTATAACTTATATATGCCCATGCTAGGCTGCTTACAATACCTAACAATGCAAATGTTACATAAATATTTTTATATTGTATTTTTAAGGAATAATGAACAAAATTCATTTGTGTATGTTCAGCACACATGAGAATTTTTAATTTATTATTTTTTAGTAATTTTATGCATGACTACTGCATTCACATCATTTTATCCCTCTCCCTTTCTCCAACTCTTCACATGTCTCCTCTACTCCTCAAAGTTATGAGAGAGATTCACACACACACATATGCATATGTGCATGCAAATATAACCTGATGAATTGATTTAGTGTTACATGTCTATATGTGTGTTTAGGGCTGACTGCTAGGGATCGGCTAACCTATGGGGTGTGGGGTAGGGAGCAGGGCCTGGTCCCTGGGGAAGACTGACATTTTTCTCTCAGCAGCCATTAGTTAACTGTAACTTTTCATCTATGAGAGGACCTTTGTGAGATTTCCCCCATCAATGCTGGATATCAACTGGTGGTGTCATTGTGTTTGTCTTTCTAGGCAAACATGTTGAGATTTTATGGGTGCCGCTCTCCTAGCATACAGAAGACAATATCTCACAGCAAAAGCCCTTGTTCTCTGGCTCTTATCTTCTCACTCCCTCTTCTGTGATCCCCTCCAAACCTTGGGTATAAACTGTGTTGTAAATGTGTTAACTAGGTGTAGACATCCTATGGTCAGTTATTCTCTGTATTTTGACTAGTTGTGGCTTTCTGCAAGGGTCTTTGTCTGCACAAAAAGAAGCTGTTTTGATGAGTAGTGAGAGAAACACTTATCTTTTCATAAAAGGTTAAGTTTATAGAATCAAGATAGAAATTCTAAGGATTTATGAAAGTGTCAGTAGTGTGTTCCACTTTAGGCCCCATGACCTAACCAGGCACAGATAGTGGACAACATTTACAATACTAGGCGTCAATTCACTCCTACTGAGTGAGCCTTATGTCCATTTAGATGGTTATTGGTCACTCCAAAGATAGAAATATCAATATTGCACCCTTGGAAATATTTTGTCATGCTGGTCATTCTTGTGATTCATAGGCACCACAGGTGAATAGGATTATTGATTGTTATTTTTTCTTCCTAGGGAACTTTCGCAGTGCCTTCAGATACTATGAGAGTTAGTCCTCAAAGAGGAGGCTTCCAGGTTAATGCCACTCAGTTCTTTCAACTCTTGTGTCCAAAGTGTGTGTACCTTGAAGAACAGGGTCTCCCCCTCACGTTCTTGGAAGTAACACAGGCCAATTGCAACAGCTACATTGTTTTGGGAGGTTTCTTGTGCCTGGCACTGGGGTTTTGTCAGGTAGTCTGTGGCTCTGGAAGGGGAGTATTATCACCTCAAATTGCATAACTTCATTTCAATTATTTATGTACATGTATTGTACACACACATGTGATATATATATATATATATATATATATATATATATATATATATATACTTTAAGTAAACATAAAGCAATGTGCTTGCCTGTGGTTAATTCACACATCCTTGATGTTATTTATCCTTCTCCCTCATCTCTACCTTTGTATTTCCCTACCACCCCCCTCTGCAGTTAAAATACTCCCCTGTTTTTCCCAAATTTTTTAAAAAGCATTTTTTGATGGGGTTAGTTGAATTTGACAATGAAGGACCTACAGATGAGGGGAGCCAACTGCATTTATTATCCATATTTGCATTTGGTGGGAGATATTAGAGAATGTTTTAAAGGATACTGTTATAAGCCAGGGAGAAAAGAAAGGGCATGATTGATTCACCAGCAAGGGGGGTACCTAACAATTCACTAACGTGAGGGTACCAGGCCTAGCAAAACAACTCTCAGTTACCTTTCAGAAGAATCTCAACTTTATTACTATCACAGTCATTGTAACTCTTTGGCACCTGAAAGAATACTGAAGAAGTGACTTGCCCAGATCCACAGCCCATCAATGCAGAGACTTGGTTTGAACCTAAATTATGCAACCATCCCAAAACTCTCGTGTCCTTTGTATGCAACTCCATTATGTCTCTCTGGAGCAGAGGTAGGTAGAAACTTCATAAGAGGATGCGTTTTTGAACAATATAAATCAAATTCATGTTTGGTCATTTAGGAAACCTACTCAATGAAAAAAACTATAATTTCCTTTTGAGTGATGGATGACGTTTACTTCAAGGCAATGAGGAGGCTAAGAGCAACGAGGAGACTTCAGAACAGCTGTTGGATTGTTAGGACATGTGAATTCGGTGTGCTACTAAACGTGTTTCATAAGTTGCCATTGGATATACCATCTCTGTGAACCCAAGGAATAAAAATAAACTAAGAATTCTGGGAGGTGGTGAAAAATCCCACCAAGGTTACAGTCTTCCAAAAGTAATGACCTCCAGACCCAATGGTTCCTTCCTTTCTTCTTATCATCATTTCTATCACAAATAAGAAACTAGCAGAATTCTGAAACACCAAAACTCAACATAACTGAAATGGCATACTCCATGTGGAAGACACAGAGACAGACAAAGAGGTAGGGAAGAGATTCCTTTCATCAAAGCCCACTTGCAGCCACATGAAAAGTCTAATGAAATTAGTCGATGTCTTTTCCAAGAAAAAAAAAAGGCATTGATTTCTACAAATCTGTGCTGAAGAGTCCAAGAGCGAGAGGAAGAAAGGGTGGGACACTTCGCCCCTTTGTGAAAATATTGATAGACATCCCCAAAATGACCTAGAATCATGATCAATTAAAGCCTGACTCCTGGTGAGGTTTGAGAATATTTAGCACATTGACGGGCCGCCCCCTTCTCAGGCGTACTGTGAAAGATGCTGGGTGCACCTGTTCATTTTGCTCTCATTACACAAGAGTATATTTTCAGTTGGAATTATTACTTTCAACAAATGAAATCCCTATTTTATTCAAGGGAACAGATATGTTTAAATGATTCTGTGCAGTGAACACATATACCAAAGACAACAGAATTATTACAACAAATTATGTAACCTGTTTGGATTTTCCCCTCAAATCTCAAGCTATATTTTCCCCTAAAAGTAGAACATCCACAGCATGTTTCCATTTTGGTAAGTATACATTATTGTTTGCTTTTTCCTCCTCAACTTCAAACAGCCTTTGCAAATAACACACTTTTCTAAAAATAAGGTATGGCTGTAAGATGATAGAAGGAAAAATATGGTTTTGTGGTTGCCTAACCATGATTTTTTGAGAAAGAGAGAGAAGCAAGCTGCTTTAAAAACCAAAGGACAAAGAATATTTCATTATAAATTATTCATTACACTCATTTCGGATCAATACTTATAGATATTCACATGCTTTTTTTTTAAAAAAAAAATAAGCGTGGGAGATTCTTTTAAATGTCATAATTTCCTCCTCAAAGCTAACGTCAGGAGCATAGCATTGTGTTGACAATGAATGTGTTCTAAAGGTGCATGCCCCATTACTCCTTGTAACTTGATAAACTGTGAGTGTGGGCAACTGGTCTACGGAAATGCCCAGGGCTGACCTGCCACTTTTTGCCCAGTTGCTCCATTTTATATGAACAAATCATCAGAAGCTGCTCACCATTTTCCACTAAGGGAGAAAAGAACTGCAGCTGCTATAGTGGTTCTCAGCCAAAGAATTTAAAGTCAGAGGTTTTATATTCATCCCATGAAGCAGTGTTCAGCAACCAAGGCAGGTACCTCGACATTCTGGGTCAAGGAGTCCTGACTCCGTCTCATAGTTTTCTGGGGATTCACGTCTTCCCTATGGTCTGCTGGGGTCAGGTCTAAGGAAGATACTTCATTCGTTCTGTTTTGTTCTAGTGTGTGTAAAGTTGAGAGGGAGCTGGAATATGTACATGAGTATGTGGGTCCCTGTGTGCGTGCATGAGTGATCCAGAGGAAGAGACCAAGAGAGGATATCTTCCCTTATGCCTCTGCGTTATTGTCCAGAAACAGGCTCTTTCGTTGAACCAGAAACTCCCCACTTCAGTTTGGATGGCAGGACAGTTCCTGGGATCAGGTAGTCTCTGCACCGCACACCCCAGTGATGCTGGACTTAGAAGCATCTGCATCTATGCCCTGCTTTTTACACTAGAGCTGGAGTCCCCATGTTTTACTGCACTCTCTCTCTTCAGCCCTAAAATAATAATTTGAAGACAGAACTTGAACCAGAGACTATTCTGCCAATATAAAATATTATCTGCTTCTCTCCTTCTGACCCAAGAACTCAGGTTTCTCTTCCATGGGGGTGGGACTGGGGGAGTAAGCACCCTCCTAGGTCTTCTGCCAGGAGTAGTATTGCAGCAGAAGAAAAAGAACCTTCCAAAGCTGCCACGGTTCAATTTTCTATCCTGCTGAAGGAGGTGTGTGTGTTTGGGGGGAGGGGGTTCTCTTTACACCATCAGAAAACATGTTCATGGTACTTCTCAAGTTAAGACAATAGAAACAGATAATAAGAATGGAAAAGAATGTGAAAACAGGATTTTTTTTTTCTCCCATCTGTCCTTCTTAATGCAAAGCAACTGAGTAAATGAAAGGATTTTGAAAATTCTGGGTGTAGTGAGAAAAAAAAATTCAAAGAGATCGTCACCCCTTTTCATGGCCTGAACAAACAGTTTCGCGGTGAAGAGGTGCAGCCAGTGGGATCGGAACACAACTGTGGCGGATTTTATACGAACAGTGACAAAGGAACACAAGGCAGTTCTACCCAAACCATGGAGCTCTGGGGCGGCCAGGTGCCCCATCTACATCTTCTTGTGCCACGAATGGGTGCTCACAGAACAATGGTGGGGCTTTCAAAGGGCAAGGAATTCAGCAACAAGGCCAGCATCGCTTTACATTGAATGCTACCACAGCAAGCTCTGGCGCCCTTTATTCTTGGTCTGAAAATGACCACTTCATTAAAATGGCTCCTTTCAGTCCATGCAATGCCTTCCCAAGTAGTAGCAGCAATTCAGCCACTGACTACATTAGGGTGTGTAATCTAGAATATTTTCAAATGATTTTAACTACCAATTTTTTTTTTTATGTAATCTTCAGTTTGAAAGGCATTGAGTCACTAGGAACAGTCCTTAATATCAAATAAGAGACTTTTAAACCAAAACAGAAAACACGTCTGTGGAGTTGGATACTTTTAAAAACAGTTACAACAGCCCTTATAGAAAATTATTGAGAGTAATCTGTGCGTGATTTTTTTCCCCCAAGGTAGAGGCTACAGTCTGGTGAGGAATAAAGCATTTCAATTATATTTGTTTTTCCAGTCCACAGATACAGCCACAATTTCAGTTGGGTTTTCCTCTCTCTTGATCAGAAAAGCACAGCATCTCAGGGGCAAGGCCCATAAACACCCTTTCTATTTATATGTGAACTCCCCTGTATCTCACGAGGGCTGTGATGCAGTCCAGGATCTTGCTAGAAGCCTAAAGGCATTTCCTGAGAGGCTTCCTTACAAGGCTCCAATGCCTCTGTGACTTTCCGCATCAGCACTCCCATCTTTGGGGCACGAAGATTGATTTTCTTTCTCCCTGCAAGTGAAAGTCCAGAGTGTGTGCCCCCTGCCTACTACCCTGAGAGTCGACAATACAACCACCAGATCAACTTGAAAAACTCGTCCAGGGGGAGCCTCCCCGCCACCTCTGAGCTTCTCACTAGGTTAAGTGCTCCATATATCAATGAAGGCAAACCCGCTCGGCCCTGGTTCCCACAACAGCTGCTTGCTGTGATTCCCCCCAGCTCAAGTTGTGTTATGTTCTGCTCCTCCTGCGCGGGGGAGCCTGCCTATCCGTGGATGTATGAGCGCTTGGAATCCCAGAATGGAGTCTCAAAACTGGGGCTGGAAATCACATCTTGATCTAAGACCACAATAAAAACATCAAAGCACCTGGGTGTGGAACTCATTAATGTGACCATGCGCACACATGGGCTTAGGCAGATCACTAGTGGCCCTTTTAAATCTCAAACTGGCTTAACACATATGTGGATTGCCTGAATATAAAAGGCTGACAATTTGCTATTCTGTTTTGTTTTCTGTTGGGGTTTTTTTTTTTTTTTTTTTTTGGTTTTGTTTTGTTTTGTTTTTGATTTTAGAACTAAGGAAAATTCCCTTTTAAAGAAGACTTGACTGTTCAAGGCAGAAAACGAATTTTAAATTGAATTTTAAATAAAAATGGAAAAGGCAAGATTTATCTTCAGTAAAATATCTGTTTTCTGTGCATCAGGAAAGTGCTTTTACTTGCACAGTAAACTGGGTACCAGGAGGGAGTAGAATTAGATGAGAAGTTCAGACATATAATCTGGGGATACATGAAGATAATTAACAAGAGGCTGTGTTTTCTAGTAATGTACATACAATCCTATTTAAAGCTTATTTTCCTTTCTGTGACACTGACTATGCTTCTTAGGTATCAAGGACATGATAACTACAACATGGCGTGTTTCCTAAGTGCAATGTTCAAACAAGGAAAATAAATCTCAATGATTAGAAACCAAATCCAAAGAACATGAAAGCTGTTCCAGTAACAGGTAGCCTGTAGTTTTATTTAGAAAAAGTACTTGACACTTTCCTCCTTACCATGTGGCCACTGAAATTTTCTAGAAGAAAGTTGAAAAACACACCATCTCCTTCTTTGAACCAAAGTTTAGAAATAAATACTGAATTGGATCAAGGTATAAAAAGTGATTTCACTTTTTTATGAGATTATCAATATCATAATTAAACATTCATTAAACTGATGACATACTTCACGTTTAAAATTTTAACTTATTAGAATGTGATTTGTCTTTTAAAAACATCACTTATAGAGAATATAGAAAAAGAAATGTTTCATTATTGGCGAATGTGTTTTGTGGTGTTCGTACAATGACTAATTTAGTTAGTATTTGTTCTCTTTACAATATCTGCCTTAAAATTTTCTGATATAAATTGGGCAGTAAGATATCAAATATTGCTATTCACCACAACAAATGCATACTAGCCATTTACATGCTGTTTATTGTAGGAGTCTTTATAAAGCAATTTATATTATAAATTAATTGTAAAATTAAATTTAAAAAAAATTTAACCAAGGAAGGGTTTGCCAGTGAAGACTGGGAGAATTTCTCCAGTATCAGGAGATCTCAATGTCAGATTCCTATCCAAACTTGTGGTTATATAGGATCACATAACTTCATGAAGAAGAGTGAGTGTGTTTATCTTTAATAATGAAAACCAAGGGAGTAGAAGGGACCCTTCTGTCTACTACTCTCATTAGCAAAATCCACACAAGCAAAATATCAAAGTCATGTTGATTGAACAACATGGAATAATCTTCGGTGGAGGGGTGATGATGAAAAGGCAGATTGAAATGATATGTCAAATATTAGTAGCCTTTTAAGACGTCATCGCCCATGGCCCTTAACCTCTCACAGATGGCAAACAGGGGACAGAGCAAACGAAATTAAGATGATAGTGTGTTGACAGGAGCAGGTGGATTCCAGTTTTTATCCCCGTAGACACCAGAATGACATCACATCCTTTCAAAATGACACATTAATGAATTTAGCAACACCTGAACTTTTCTGGCGACAGCACCTTTGACACCTGCAGGTTCTCTCGTGTCAGTAATGATAGGGTTGTGTATCACCCTCCCTCTTCAGAGCTGATGGCAGAATTACCTTTTGGGCCCTAACAAGTTGACAGGGTTTCATTTTGCTCCCTCTTTTAATGAAATCTTCTTTGCAGGTGAACTAGAGAAGCAATGACTCTTTTTTTTTTTTTTTTTTGTCTTGGAGGATTCCTAAATGTCATTGGGAGACCTAAGACATCTCAATCTCACTTAATGCAAACGGGAAGCCCAGGGTTTTTAAAGGTGAAATGGAACTTGCTAATGAAGAAGTATCACTCTCCATGGGGCATGCTGCTTGTTAGTTCGATATAGGTGAGTGTCACAGGTTAGGGTTCCAGCCTGACCCAGGGTATGACTACACATGTCACCCTTTATTTATCAGGTTTTTAAAAACCATAAATGAATGGTTGGGAAATAAACACAGCAAACTCTTCAGCATTTTGGATCCAAAGAGAAAGGTAGTAAGTTCTTGCCTCAGAAATTTGGGGTGATGGAGTCCTAAGAATGATAGAGTTCAAATGTGTCAATTGAAGCATGTGAACAGTAAAACTGAACAATAAATACAACTCCCCATTTGTAGGAACCAGAAATCTAAGTTTTTCATTTCCATTTTCACTCTCTTTATTTGTCCCATGAGTGGCAGTAGTTTTGTGGCTATACATTTGGTTCATTTCTTTTCTTTCTCATAATAAATATGCAAGAAGTATAGTACTTGTGATGACCCTTAACTTACAAATTATTGTGAGTCAAAATCGCATAGGCAATCTCTGTCTGCTTCATTTTCTTTTCTTTAATTTTTTCCCTGATATTACCCATCCAGCTGGTTACCATCTGGGGAAAATATAAAAAGGAAAGTCCAATTCAGGAAGTGACATAAAATCCATCATGAGTGAACAAGACAAAGCTTACCCACAAAAAATAAAAAATAAAAATAAAAATAAATTAAAAAAAAGGAAAGCTCAAGGGTTGGACCAGAACAGAAAGGGTTAACAAACCAGTATCAGCTGTCAGCTCACAGCCACTTTCAAATGGCCAAAAACACTGAAAGTAATATCCCAAATTATTAACTGATAATATGTTCAACCCAGCAAAGCTCATTAGCACACTGCACTTGGCCTGTGACAATGAGTTCCTTTCCTTTCCTTGTTTACCTGAAAATCTGTAATTGCCACCACCAAAAAACTGCAACAGCCCAGCAGATCTGTTTGGAAATGCAGGACCTAGCTACTTGGCTCTTGCA
Organism: Peromyscus eremicus; assembly: GCF_949786415.1. NCBI lineage: Eukaryota > Metazoa > Chordata > Mammalia > Rodentia > Cricetidae > Peromyscus > Peromyscus eremicus. The sequence continues at coordinate 128,158,410 of NC_081416.1, read as the reverse complement.
GTCTGTGTACAGCAGCATCTTGCTCTCTGCTCCTCCTACCATTTGGAAGCCGTGTAACCAGGAATGGTGAGGTTTACTTCCTTCTCACAAAGTGGAAAGTATTCCCTGAAAAGATGAGCATGGTTTCTGAATGAAAAGCATTTCCATGCGTCATGGCCTCCAAGGCTATTTGAGAGAAAACGTGAAATTACATTTGGTTCTAGCAGGTAACAGTAACGACTTTTTCACCTGTCAACTGCAAGCTTAAAATTCCCACACAGGTGGGCCACTTCTGCTTCGTGAGCTCTTTGAATTTCAACTTCTTTGCCTTTCAGCGCCTGGGTTCTCTGCTGCCGCCTTTGTGTCCGAGACTCTCACACTGGGTTCTCCCTCTTTGGTGCTGGGCTTTCTTTTCACAGTGACATTTCAACATAAACAGTCAATATTCATTACCTCAAAGGAGACTTCCCTCCTATTGCTGACCAATTAAATACCAGCTGAGATAGGCAGACAAAGGTAAGGGAGCTGTAACACAAGACAGGCTTAGAGTTTCTTCCCTGCTCCCTTTCAAGGATGAAAAATTGTAATCAAAACAAAGAGAGCTGGGGATTTAGGGGCTATCTGTGTCCGACAAGCACAGTTCCGTTGGATATTATGCCTCCCTATCTTTTCATCTGACATGCTGCAGGGAGTGGAAATTTTGCATTATTTTTTGTTGTTGTTTTTAATAATTCACCACCATGAATTTTTGAGGTTTCACCAAGAAGGACAATCAGCCCTTAATTAGTCCCTGACTTCAGATGGCCATATTGGCTTAAGCTGTTGCCTCGGATGCTGGTGGACCTGACCTTTATTTTCTTACTCCACTGCCTAATTTGATTTAGCTTGATTTCTGTATTTCTCCAGCACACAAGAGCAGCTCAGGAGGCGCCACTTAGAACATCTGTTGAGACTGAGCCCTTTCAGATGAACTCACCACGTACCGGGAATTGCTGGGAATGGCTGTGAGGCCCCTCAGCTGAGTCCTCTGAACTGTGCCTTCACTTAAGGGAAGGAAGGGGGGAGAGTATTCTCGTAGATTCCCTTGAATCATTAAACAGCTCAACTTCCTTCTCACCCCCAGGCACCCCTCCCCCTACACACACACACACACACACACACACACACACACACACACACACATTCTCTCTCTCTCTCTCTCTCTCTCTCTCTCTCTCTCTCTCTCTCTCTCTCTCTCACTCTCTCCAGGATGCACAGAGAATGCAGGGCTCTTCTGGAAGCATTTTCTTAGGAAATATGGATAATGCTGTTGTTATGTGTAAATTCTGCATATTTCAAACTCACTCTCTCTCTCTCTCACATACACACAATCTGGAATAGCTGACATGCTCCAAGTTGTGAGACTTTTCTTCCTCGCACATGAATTGTGCAACAAAGAGGGCATTCCGGATTTTCCCTCTGGAGGAATCTTCCTAAAATTCTATTCACCTACACAGAACAGTCTCCACATTGGAAGGGAGTCACACGACACACTTTGTTTTTTTAGCATTTGAACTATAACCTGGATACAAAGGGCTGTAACTCCAACTGCTGTCAAGACTATCTCCCCAAAATCAACATTGTCTTTAGGGGTGACCTGAAAGAGGAAGGCTCCATATCCAGAAGGCCCTCGGGACCTGTTCATTTTCATTAACTTGCATACCCCTTCCTAGCTTCCTCACAAAAGCCAAAAGCAGTTGCAATGTTCCTAAAACAAACTGAGATCCCTACTCAATGTCCATTAAAAATGAAAAGGAGTGATCAATACTCAAGCAATGCCCAGTCCGAACTATGTGTGTCATATTAATTAGCTGCTCCGCAGAAGTGGTGTCCCAGTTTAATTTTCTGAGAGCCCCTCATGAATTATTGCTTTGCTTTGTCTCATGAAAACGAAGGCACAGTGAAGGGTAAACTTTTATTTATCTGGGTATGTTTTCTTATATAAAGAAAAAAAGACTTTTAGTCCATAGGAATTATGGGCTTTCCCCCCTCCACCTTAGATTAGGTGAATTTAATCATGAGAGAATTGTATTTTCTGTTTGTGCTTCTAGCAGCTAGAGGGCACAAAAGAATGCTTTTACTTTGCCTTGTCTTTTTTTTTTTTTTTCTCCACTGAATGGAACTATACAGACTCAGAAATAAACAGAACGCAAGAGAAACTGGGGGTTTTATTGCACCTCCCTTCTGTAGATGTCATTTAAAAAAAAAAGTCCCTTCCAACAGGAATATAAATTCCAGATGAGAATGGTATATGAGTGTGGCCTATGAGAACTACGTCTTCCTAAAACAAAGAGTAAATCCCAAAGAATGAGAAGCTTCAACATGGGGTGAAATGATTCCAAGTTTGTACCATCATTATGTTTCCAAACTATTTTGTAAAGCTCTTTGTTCAAAAGCAATGCAAACACATGTTTAACCTTTATCATTGGAGCATCTTAAATATTAATGTTGGTTGTGCTTCCGCATTAACAACATCTATTATTTTTGCGCTGATAAGAGGCTTACAAGAATAAACATGAAAGGCTTGGAGCAACCTCCCTGTCAATTAAGAAGCAGTCAGCAGTACTTCAAGTACACACTTCCAGCAGATCCCAGCAACTGGAATCAGACCCGAAATGCACGCTTCCAGCCATGAAAGAGGCCCCACCCTACCACTATAAGTTCGTAAATCATCTCCCGTTCACACTTACACACCCCCATCTTGTAAAAAGCTGGCTACTAGGACTCAATAGTAGAAGGCATTCTTTTTTGGACCATTTATTTGAAAGCAGAATAGTTTGGCATTTTTCTGCAAGAAACACTAATAAACCTCGGGAGGAGTCACATCTGTTGCTGAAGAACAAAATGGGTTGGGCCTCAATAGCATAATATATATAAACACTTTTTCCCCCTAATGAACTGTACCACCCCCTTAGGCATAAATGAGTTGGATCTGGATAGAGTACCATTTGCCAAATTGTCAATTGCCTACATTTATTTTGGGAGTGCACTAAACAGAGTGCTAATTGCCTTGTTTAGCACTTTCCTTTCTTTCATTTGCACTGGTGTAAAATCTTAGTAAATTAACTCAAGGCTTTTATTATGTAGGTAGCATTTGAACAACCAAGAATTAGTGAGGAGGCAGCATGAAAGGACGGATGAAAGAGGAGTTGGCTCTACCCAGAATGCCATTTATATGTCCCTTGAATTAAAAAGATGGAATTAACTTTTAATCCTTGGGCTTTTTAAATTGCTGATGTTAACGTGGAATGTATTACGCAGCCATTTTATTCAAATTTGCTCACTTAAAATGGGTGGAATGTTAACAATCATGATCATATGGGGAAAGTGCAGCTAGCTGTATTCATTCATATACACAAGTGTATATATTAAGATTCATTCCAAATAGCAATTTATGTAGTTGCAGTCAATTGCATAGTCAAGACTCTGGCTTACTGTTAAAGACAAAACACTCCAAAGTCATTACCATCCACCACTTTGGAGCAGCCTATGTGAAATGTGATAAGTGTTTCTGAATCCCTAGTAGTAGGTTTCTCCACTGACACAGTAAGCCAAATCGAGCCGAATTAAAAGGTAAAGGACCTGGTTTAATCTGAGCAAAGCATTCCCAGGTGATCTCAGGAGAAGAGGAGAAATCACATGACAGGTCTATGGACCACTGCTTAAATACCCTGTAGCCTGGATATATTGAACAGCTCTGGGGGAGGAGCTGCCACTTGGTGGGCTTTCTGAAAGGGGCAGGGTTTGGAGAGAGAGGAGGGGAGCTGAGGTGGAGCTTCAGAACAAAATGAGTTGAGAGCCTGGTTGCCATTCCTAACGTACAGGTGTGCACTTCAGAAAAATCATTTCTGACTTCGTGGCGCTCAGAATGCAGTGTGTGCTGGCTGTTTGCCTATGCGGGATGGTTCAAAGCAGCCCTAGGCTAAAGGTCCCATATTCTTACAGGTGGCCTCCAGTGGGGGAAATCCAGCAGGAGGCTCTGTGAAAAAGCTATGTGAAACAGTGCCCTCAAGAGAAAACAGATTTTCTTCTTCTGCGTGTGCCTTGCTTGGTTTTATTCACTGGGCTTGCAGAATCTCTCACAGCCAGGGTGAAGCCCTTAATGTCTCCCTGTTGCAAATGTTGATTTGAAGTGGAAATCAATGATGGAGTCCATCATCTTTGTTTGCTTTCAGACTTTTTCCCCCTTGAAAGTCATATTAGCAACTCACAGAGACTAAAGCAGCATGCCCAGGGCCCTCATGGGTCTATACCAGGTCCTTAGCCTATGTATTATGGCTTCCAGTTTAGCTTCTTATATGGTATTCCTTAGTGTGCTAGTGAGTGTGGGGCTTTGACTCTTACCCCTTGTCTTGGGCTCTTTTCTATTTTTTGGTTGGTCTTGTCTAACTTAGATGTGATAGTTTTGTTTTGTCTTATTATGTTTATTGTTATATTTTGAATGAATGAATGAATGAACGAATGAATGAATGAAAATCTAGCCACTAGGGTAAAAGTTAATGGCTAAGCTGTCATTTATGCCTGCTGGGAAAGGAGAAAATCAGTTTTCTCTGATGGAGTGAAACTGGGTATATCAATCAGTTCAAGGCAGACTTCATGTACAGGAGTGGTTGACCAACAAATAATGGACTCCACAGCTTTTTATGTGTGCTTTTATTTGGTGTGTTTCTTGTTGTTCTGTTTTATTTTGTCTTCTTGGTTTGAGGGGTTTTGTTTTTGTATTGGGTTTTTGGTTTTTTTGGTTGTTTGGTTTTTATTTTTTAGAAAGAACTTAAAGTTGGGTGGGTAGGGAGGAGGAAAAGAACTGGAAGTACTTGGGGGAGGGAAAGAATATGAGCAAAATGTATTTAAATTAAAAAATGATTTAAAAAAATAAAAAAATAAAGTCATATTAGCTGTTCTTAGACAGAAGTCTATCCACAGAGAAAGCTGAATGATGGAAAGGTTGTGTTTCAACGGTTTCTTGTTACTTATATTAGCCTCCCATTCATAGAATTTATGTTTTAAGATCTGCTTGGCCCTTACTGTTAAGAACATTAACTTCATAAATGTGTTTCAGATCAGTTGTGGTGATACACCTTTAAGAACTTGGGAGGTTGAGGCAGGAGGATCAAATGTTTTATCTTCTTAGGCTAAAAAGACTAGTCTAGGCTGCATAGTGAGTTCCAGGCCAGCCTATAGAATTGGAGCCATGGGGACAAAGCGGGAGGCAGCCACACTGGTTTCCAGGTTTGAGATTAACAGCTGTGGAAGAAAGTTCTAGAGTACATACAGGAGCAATCACTATTCACTCTGCTCAAGGTCACTGTGAAACAATTAAAAGGTAAATTCAAGGTTTGACAATCTAATCAGCAGAGAAGAAAGTATGTATGTTTTGTTTTACTGTTCCCTGGAATTCAAGCAGTATCACGGCCATGTTTAACAGGCAATACATTCTTGATAAGAAGAACACTAAAGCCAAGTAGTAGATGCATGCTGATCTCAGCTCAGCTACTGAGTTCCTGACCTCTGACAAGTGGCTTCTTTCTGAATGTTGGTTTCAGCCTAAGTGGTGATGTTGTGAAGATTCTGTGACATAGTATGTGCTCAATAAAGTGTGCATTCTCATTTTGACCCCTGTCCCCCAGCACATCTTTACCTTTTTATTTAGTTCATAAAGAAAAATTTCTGCTTGAATATTAGAAGACAGAACCATAAAGATACTTTTATCTTTCTGGTGCAAAACTGGATGAAAAGACCGCCATATAAAAACCTGAGGAGTTTCATTGATAGGTGTGAAAAATAAGAATCAGACAATGTTTCAAGATTGTGTACAGAGTAATAGAAACAAGGAAATACTTCAATAGAAAGACTTCTCCCCACACAGACTTAAAACTAACTTTAACTGTGTGTTATCATTGTGGGAGCACTATCTATCTATCTATCTATCTATCTATCTATCTATCTATCTATCTATATATATATATATATATATATATATATATATATAATCTTTCTCTCTGTCTCTCTCTGTTTCTGTCTCTTTCTCTCCCTCTGTCTCTATCTCTCTCTGTCTCTGTTTCTCTCTCTCTCTCTCTCTCTCTCTCTCTCTCTCTCTCTCCAGAAACTTTGTAATACAGCATATTTGTAAAGTTTCCAAGTCAGAATTGTTTGGATCCATTTCTGATTGCTAATTGAAATTCTCCACACTTATGTGGTTTCTATGAGATCCACCTATCTATCCCTCAGCACACAATTCTGGTTTTATATAAGTTTTGCCTGATGTAAGATCACATGTATTGTATTCCCAAAACTTACTTACTTAGCATAGAAACAAAATGATGGCTCACTCACTAAACTTTCCAATTTCCTACTGGAACATCAGGCGTCTTGGTAAAAGAAACTGGTGAAGAATGAGATCGAGGAAAGCTGAAAAAGACTTTCAGTGTCTATGGTTTGTTCTAAGGTTCTTTGTAATGCTGTTTGTTCATTGATTTCTGTAGACTGGCATTTTTAATGCAAAGACTTATTGAAAGGTCTATCAAATAGCAGTCTGAGATCATATGAAAACGCACTTACCAACGAGTCTTTAGTGCTCAGCTCTGCTGAAGAATAGTTTTATCCATAGGAATGTGCCCTGTGTCAAGTAATGTCAGGACAGACAACTGTACCCTCCTAGCACCTTCATCAAGGACAGTAGTAGAAACCCCATCATCTAACCTCTAAAGAAACTGATACTGACTAGTTGTAATCATTTCCACCATTCTATTCCAACTTTCTTTTATCTCTTAAATTATTAGATATAAACCAGATGGTGGTAGCACATGCCTTTAATCCCAACACTTGGGAGGTAGAGGCAGGTGGATCTCTGAGAGTTCGAGACCAGCCTGGTCTACAGAATGAGTTTCAGGACAGCCAGGGTTAACAGAGAAACCCTGTCTTGAAAAACAAAACAAAACAAAAATCAAAATCTTTAGATATAATATAAATATATAAGATATGATACAAAATATAAAATAAATGATATAAAAATATTCAAATTATTAGGCAGAGAGTCTACTAATAGATTTTCCTGGCTTCAATTTACTATTTACAAAATTCATAGTTTTAAGGGTTTGAAGTTTAATCTCTAGAAATGTTATTAACTTTTACTCGTGATTCTATACTTGTGAAAATACTCATGATTCTATACATCCCAGGTTTTCTGTTCACTCTTATCTGGAATCTAATCCTGGACTATTTTAATCTATTATTAGGCTCTTGTAAAGAGGTACTTCAGAAAAACTGTTGCAAACAAATGAGGTATGGCACATTTGCTCAAAAATAAATGTATGTTTGCGGAGTTGCCTGGGCTTGCTCACTTGGGCTTGGGTGTTTCAGTAACTCCAATGACCTCCATCCAACATCCATCTTAAATGAACTTTCCAAGGGTTTAATGGGTATGTAAATTAATTTTACTAGCTCACTGATTTTGGTACATGAAATTTTTAACATCCAAAATTACTCAGACATTCAAACTCTTGAGAAAGAAAAAAAAGTAACCATTTGGTTTTGTGAAAACTGAAACCATAAACAATGATGATACTGAAATTGAATGCAGAAGCATAGTATGTAAGTTTTCATAAATCATGACTTCCTTTACAAGCTAAAACACCCACTCATCAATGGTTTATATATGTCCTCCTCTCCTAGAGATCTAAACTGCTATGACCTGTGTTCTTTCTGTAACTTGGAGCTTGTTTTCATGCATTGGAAACATTTTAGATTTGAAAACTTCATTCTGTTCTTATCTACCACCATGAGGTCCCACACAGCACACTTCAAATAAATGGCAGTCTGTGTCAAGACAGAACATAAAAGACCCTTATGATGCCTGCAATTTTCTAAGACATATCTAGCCAGGTCTATGGCAGAAAAGACACCTATCCTGCACATTGAATTAAACTAACAGAGAATCTCCATGAACTAATGTCCAGAGAATTCTCTAAGCCAGCAGGTTGGGTGACATGATTTCTACAATGAGGCACCCTGACACACCCTGGCTAACTTCTGGGATTTGCTGCCAATACAATATGTCTTTAAACTATAGTCATATTTTCTTCTCTCACTGGAAATATTCAAGTGAATTAAAGTTTTCAACTAGTATCTTTGGAAAGAGGCTCATTAACCAGATGTGCTGCTCTTCAAAGTTTCCTCTTCTGGAAAGAATTTGCATGAGAAACTAAGTTCAAATGAGACACTGCTTCAATATCACTTAATTATGTTCTATTGTATCATACTTTTATTGAGTATTAAACAAAGCATTTGTTATAATCCAAACATTCAACTAAGAAAATGAAGTTTCATGTAACTGAATAGAAGAACGCTTATGACGGCTGTATGAAGTGGAGTGAGTACTGTCGCTCAAAGAAGATATGACCTAGTGTAGCCATGACTCTTTAAGAAAGAAAAATGCAAAAATAATGGGAAAGGAATAGACGCGGTACAAATAGTTCTTCTGTTTGAGCCAGAAGCTAAGAGAATGCGAATGCCTTTTCTATTCTAATGTGCTTTTCTCTGCTGTAGTTTTTATAATTAAAAAAAGTAAATAACGAGGAAAATATATTTCCCCCAAACGTTGTTTAAAAGCAATTTATCTGTGGAACCATGACCCCAATTAATGATATAAATATGTCACTACCTATAGGTACCTCTGCTTCAGCTTTTCATCTCTGCATGTCCAGGATAACATGAGAATCAATAAATATGATTAATAATGACCTTGAGATCTAACTATAGGCTCCTTTACAGAACTAGGAACAAGTCTGAAATAGATTCTTTTGCTTGTTTCTTTTTCTGGAGAATAATATGAATTGTACTTCAGATTTGCAAAATTCTATGTACTCATATTTTATTCAAGAAAGAAAAATATGAAGACAATGAGTATGGAATAAAATGACAGAAGGAATACCTAGAGAGACAGAGACATAGGTATGTACATTATGGATGGGTGAGCAGATAGATAGATGATGGATGAATGGACAAATGGGTGGATAGATGATGGATGAATGGATGAATAGATGATAGATGGATGGATGGATAGATAGATGATGGATGGATGGATGGATGGATGGATGGACAGACTGAAAACTCAGTCCTTCCTCATGAAAAACTCCAGTTTCATTTGCCACACTCTTCTGGGACTTTAGTTTCAAGTAGTTCTTTGCTGCTGCCCTCCCTCCATGATCTCCCTCAACCTCTGAAGCACACACTGCCACATGCTCCTTCAAAGAGAATCGATTTAAAATGTAAACATAAGCAGTGATTCAGTTTTTTGTCTAATAACAGGCGAACAGCTGATCAGTTTCTAAGAAATTCTGAGAACAACAGTGTTGTGAAGCTTACTTAGTTCCTGTTTCTTTTATATCGTCCCAACCATTTTTTGAGCAAGGAAGCTAAAGCAGGATCCACCACCACTTCCTAAATATCACAAAGTCAGTCACAGAGGCAGAAGAAATTACCATGATGTTTCCTTAACAGACACCTGATCGTCTTAATCTGTGTGATTGCAGGTTCCTCCATAACCTGGAAGTCCCAGCAGTGTTTGTAAATAAGTGTGAAAGAGGGCAGGGCCGTGGTGGCGCACGCCTTTAATCCCAGCACTCAGGAGGCAGAGCCAGGCAGATCTTTGTGAGTTCAAGGCCAGCCTGCTCTACAAAGTGAGATCCAGGAAAGGCGCAAAGCTACACAGAGAAACCCTGTCTCGAAAAACCAAAAAAAAAAAAAAAAAAAAGTGTGAGAGAATATGTTCACCGGCTGAACTTTCGGGTGTTAGAGCTCTCTGGCCACCCTTCTAAAGAAAATATGCTTATCTGAAGGAAATGCAATCTCCATTGGTAAAGGGTTAAATGCAGATTATGCAAATGATGCTATTTCATTTGCTCCCTCTCTTCGTTCTGGGAACAGCTTTTTCTGCTGTTGTTTTCTTCTCCTCCAATTGAGAGATTAACCTGGTCTCAATTGAAATGGCAGTCCATATCATACCTTTCCTTGAGCTCACAGCATGGCTAATAACAGCTGGGGCCGGCCAAGCGGGCCTCTTTATTTTTCCTTTATTGTTCCAGACTATGAGCCCGTGAACCTTCAGCATGTTATGTACTTAACCATGGTCAGGTTGATGTCATTATTTTCTGATTGTCCTGGAGCTCCTGGGGTACTGGCCCATATTGACAGCATAGGGCTAGCGTGCTCTTTGTAGGGTAACCTTTGAAAAAGAAGCCGGGCGACCACCTGCATGTTTAGCCTAGAGCTGCGACTTTGCTCTAGGCCAATTGGTACGCTTCAAAACACGTATTAGCACTGCTTGTGCTAGCTAGCTCGTCTTGCCTTTTCATTTTCACTTGGTCTCGTTAGATAAACCTTATCTGTGCCACAAGGAAATGCTTGACTGAGGACATTTTTAAAGATCATTGGGAGAAGATCCGGTGTGTCTGGGTCACTGTGTGCTTTGTCTACGGCTGAGCATCGCTCCCCCACACCCCTCTTTTCAGTATTTCTCCCATGTGGCTTGTCCGTGTGTCTAACTAGTCAGGTTATGTCGCCTGTACCAGACAAAACCAGGGACAGGAGGCCCAAAATGGCCTGAAAAGTGGAGCAAAGTGCTTCGCCGCATGAACCAGCCCTACACTCGGCTTTTACAATCCCATAAAAATTGGTCTACTTGTTATCAGTTCAGACTGGAAAGCAAGCAACAGCCCTTGATTGCCTGGGGCTTTGATGTAAGCACCCCTGACTATTTCTGTTTAAACTCTAGCGGATGGAAGACACCTATAAAGATATTAATTAGCTCCAGTTGTCACCAGATGTGGTTCACATTCTCCGAGCCAGCTCTGAAATACTGGAATTTTTATTAGGCAAGGTAATGTTTATAGCTCTCATTAAAGTCTGAGTCAAAAAAAAAAAAAAAAAAAAAGGCTGAAGATGAGATTGATGGAAACTGATTGTTTACCAACTTCCAATAAATAAAAAAATAAATAACGGAAGTCTCGTGTTTCAGACTGGAGTGATACGCTAACTTTGAGAGACTTGGCAAGAGTCTCCTACTGTTTACATTAAGAGAAAAACCTTTGGAATGATACTCCATGAAATGACTGGTTTGTGTCAGATTTACGCTGCATTTCCACACTTAATTATAGCAATGTCAGCCACACAGCACTGCGTCATCCAAAGGGAAAGACTTGATACTAATTGTTCTTAGACTGGAAACTAACTTGTGGGATAGCTGATGACAAAAGAGGGGATTTGCTGTTTATTCCAAACAGGTGAGCAGCACTTCTCAACCCACAAGGCAGAGAGTCCAAAAATACCTCTTGAACACTTCTCTCCCCTTCCTTGTCATTTTCATACAGTGTCTTTATAACTCAGAAAACGCTTACACTAATTTTTCTCTTAGACAGAAGAAATAGTAACAGCTAAAATCTGCTCAGACCTACTGGCCCATTTAGAAAGAAGAAATCTTCGTCTGAGGTCAAAATAGATGCCAACCTTCCTTCTCAAGCTCCGCTGACCTGCTTTTGGAGCAGTGCTCCACCCCCTGTCAAACCCATACACATAATAATCCGGGCCCCATTCTTTCTAGGGCCCCCATTATGAGCTGTGATTTGGGGGTCCCCAAATGGAATCTATCTTCAGCTGGGAGTCCTTGGATGACTCCCTCCGTGCTTCCAATTTAGAGTTTCATAAGATCTTTGGAGATTTTAAATGATATTCAGAAATATGCTTATGCATTTTTAAAAGATTCCTTTTTTCCCATCTGAACTCCTTTAACAAAGGCATTACACTAAGGACAAAAGCTGTCCAATTTTTTCCAACCTTTTGGTTCTTTCTAAAACACAGTCATTTTGTTAGACATTGAAAATGTCTTGATTTAGTTGTCTTGCTATTTTGGGCCTGTCCTGCCCCCTGCAGTGGTAATAAGGATGGGGGTTCCTGCTGGGCCCTGAAGAATACCATTTCACGGCCGCCACAGAGCTGGCGGCTTTTATTTATGGAGCCAAGAAAATGAATGGGTATTAGTGTCCAAACATTTCAACATGCTCCCGCGGCCATGCACAAAAGGGACTGATTTGCAGCAAATTTCCACTTATTTTCCAAAAGTATTTACCTTGCCAGAGCTTGGCTGATCACTATAATGGCATGGCTGAGGGGGAAAATGACCATTTCAGAAATATATATATATATATATATATATATATGTATATATCTTAAAAGTGCTCTACTTCTTCTGAATAAAGATAATACGTTGGTTTCCTAGGATTCTATGGATATATGGATAAATCTAAGGGGCCAGAGTCTGTACACCTCTGTTGTTTTAAACATGAAAAGAACTGACACGGCCCAAACAAAGAGAGTTCACATGGGCAGACAGACTGTATCTAAGACAGCATGCTACAAGTGCCCTGGACCATCTTTGGGCATTCCCAAAGAGTAATGCAAACACTGTGATGTGCAGAACTGGGGCTGGAGATGAAGGGCTACCACACTCTTCGGCTAAGTTTGCTAATAGACTTCAGACAAGCTTATTGACGGGTCATGCAGAAGACGCTATGAAAAAATCCTTTTCTGTTTGCAATAAGCAACTTACATAGTCAAAAATATTAATTGAGCACCTACTGTGTGCTATACATTTGAGACCTGCCTCAGTGAGAGATGTTACAAACAACTTTAAACCTGGCATTCCATGTTCCCTGTGAATGGTGTTAACATCTCCAGGTCAAACAGATAATCTGGAGACTTTCTTTAGTTCTGTCTCTTAAGCAGGATTCTTCATATCTCGGGACTATGGTTCACTTGTTCACTATGCTACTACATATGAGAATCTTTTGTACCAAAAATATAAACCAAAGTGTCTACTCTTCACATTTCAGTCAAAAGATTGTTTCTTCCATGACTAACTACTAACATCCTTAAGATGGATATAATCTGGGGGCTGGGGAGATAACTCGATAGGTAAAGTCAATAGGCATAAAGACCTGTGTTTGATCCCCAGAGCCTTTAGATAGATAGATAGATAGATAGATAGATAGATAGATAGATAGATAGATGATAGATAGATGATAGATAGATAGATAGATAGATAGATAGATAGATAGATAGATAGATAGATAAACTGGGCATGGTGGCGTGTACTTCTATCTCTAGCTCTGGGAAGATAGAGACAGGTGGATCCTGAGGCTATCAGGCCATCCAGCTTAGCCTGCATGACAAGCTCCAGGTAAATGAGAGACCCCAATCTCAAAAAAACAAGGTAGATGGTGTCTAAGGATCAAAAGCTAAAGTTGACCTTTGGCCTCCATCTTCACCCACACATACATGTACACCTACACATAGGAACATGTACACACACACATATACATATAAATAGTACATATAATTTTCCTTTCTTTTACTCCCTCCATCATGCTATAAGATCTCTGTGTTATTTGTGCGCTTGGGCTAATGCACAGTCAGCTAGCTACCTGAGGTATGAACTGATGTAGGTCGTACTGTCCAACATTACACGCTCTTTGCGTACACTCTAGCTATATGCTCAAAGGCAGGGGGCGGGGGCACTGTTGTGAAGCAGACTTCCATCAGCTCACTTGTCTTCTCTTTTTAAAGGGCGATTTTGTCACACTCTCTAACTCCATAAGGAACAAGAGGCACACATATGAAGTGGTTGCCTTCCTAGCCATCCAAAGTCCACAGTTTGCTTTCCTAATACTTAGGTCAACTGTACTGTAACTGTAAATCTTCTAGTCATCCTTCACAAATGTGACCATTGCATTACTCAAATGTCTATTAAGAAAAATATGACATTAAACTTTTTACATAAGTCCAGCCTTAAACGTGGTAACATTACTCACAACCTAAGAAGTTATTGTCTTAAAAAATACAGTAATTGGTAGAAGTAAAGTCAGCATAGTTTTAACCGATTGTGTAGTTTTGAGCTCATCATTTAATTCTCTATACCTCAATGTCATCATCTGTAGGGTGGGGTTGACAACCATAATAACCTTATAGAAGTCTTCATATTCATTAAGTTAACAACTAAAATATTGGAACACTGTAGCTATCAACCAGTGTTAATCATTACTTCATATCTGGAACATGTGGCTTGGGCAATTATAGTTTTAATGATACCCTTGAACACAAAATAGTAAAAATCTCTCAGTCACATAGTTTTTCATCAAAGCCTGTTAGTCTGACTAAGACTATTATACTACCTGCCTACCATGTGAGCTTTCTGAAGCCATGGATTTCAAGAGGTTTCCAGTCCTTGGTCAAAGCTTGAGCCACTCTCACTGTGATCATATCTGAACCATAAACTAGTAAGTTGCCACAAGGTCTTTTAGTTTGCTGAATGGGTGTCCTATAGAATATATATATCTCCAAGGGACTTTGTACCTTCATGTTCACTGATCTTAAGAATTCACTCTGAGAAATATATATGAAAGAGAGACCTTCATCTCAGAAAACTTCTCTTTAGATCTTCATAAACTGGAACTTAGTATGTCCTCACTAGTTTCATGAATTATCAACAACCTGTTCTTCAGCAAGACAGACTGCATAGCTCTCTTGCATATTTCTAACTTGAAAAATCAGTAAATGATTTATCACCAAGATCTAATGTCAGTTCTCTATGCAAACCTTTCAGATGGAACAGTGATTCAAACAGGTCCCTGACCATGGTAACCACAAAATCTTCATAGAATTTTCTTGTAACATCAGACAGAGCTGACAGTTTAACAGTCCATAAATAAGACAGTTCTATCATCAAGAAGCTTACAGGCTGACAAAAGAAATACACAGACAAATAATTTCATTATATATTGGTGAATACGAAACTACATGGAGGCATTAGAACATGTTCACCCTGTCTAAGGTTGACAGACAGATCCAAGGTGTAGCTAGAGTTTCCCTGCCTGGCCCACAGTCAGGACAAATCTCTCTCACCTGCCAGTCCCACAGCCGCTCAGACCCGACCAAGTAAACACAGAGACTTATATTGGTTACAAACTGTATGGCCATGGCAGGCTTCTTGCTAACTGTTCTTACAGCTTAAGTTAATCCATTTCCATTAATCTATACCTTGCCACATGGCTTGTGGCTTACCGGCATCTTCACATGCTGTTTGTCATCGTGGCGGCTGGCAGTGTCTCTCTCTCTCAGCCTTCCACTTCCCAGCTTTATTCTCCTCCTTGTCCCGCCTATACTTCCTGCCTGGCCACTGGCCAATTAGTGATTTATTTATTGACCTATCAGCAACACACTTGACATACGGACCATCCCACAGCACCAAGGCAAGGAAAAGAGTAAAGAAACAAAGGGTATCTAAATGGGGGCATCCTTTGCCTTAAGAAATGCTGGGCCTATATTCCTTATAGAATTTCTCAGACAGTAGAAATTCCAAGTGATTGCAAAATCAACAAATAAGAATTATTGATTCTCTTTTAGTTCTCATGTTTGATTGTTAATGTCCTGGAGACAGTAGCATTCTCCTAGAATAGATGAAGAAACTACACTGGGTGGGGGAATAGCTAGGAGAAAACTAATAGTAGATGAGTAATAGACATTTGGAAGCCAAAGCTTTGCCTACTTTGATCATAATACTTTCTTCCCTGGGTTGTTAAGATAGTAACTGAATCTGAATTTGCCTATAGAAAATGGTTAGAGCAGTATTGAGAATATTTTAAAATATGAAAGAAAACTCTGTTTTCATTGATCATTATTGCTTTATTGAAACAGAGTGGAAAATTACCTTTTCTGGATGTAGGCACCAATAAAGACTTATGTGAGTGTGTGAAGAGTAAATTAAGTCCTGAATTAAAAAATGTTGTTGAAATTGGTATGGCCTTGTTCGGGACCAATGTCTCAGACCCATGGGATTGCAAAACCTTCCCTATGCTGTCAGTCTTAGATGGTAAAGCTTGCTTCTGGTCCAGCTGCAAGTGTTTAAGAGTGATTGACCAGTATGTGCAAACACTAGCAAATGAGGCTTCCTCCTCACAGGTGTTCACTGCCTGAGGCTGAGACCTCTACAGAGACCTTTTACCAAGACTAGCTACCTCCTACCCACTGTTGTTGTAAATAATAAATGTGCACAGGGCTTGGGTTGTTTTATAGTTGATGCTACCTCATCAAAGTGCAAGCCTCCCACCTGACCCCAGCTTTTCCATATGGGCATGCATGTATCTGTCATTTCTTCATTCTCCTCGCCATCCCTAGTCAGGTTTCCAGTACCTAAGCTACTCAGGTCTTGACAGCTGGGAAGTGACTTTTGAGTTCTCAATCCACAATAAGACATACATACCATCCATTTAAAAGCTCAGGGATATTCACACAAGAAAGGCAGAAAGAGTCTATGAGCTGAATGAATGGGAAGAGGGCTACAAAACTCTGTCTTCTGGGCATGATGTGGTTATTACACTCACGAATTCACAGCAGCTGTGGCTGCCTATGGAAGATGTGAACAAGATTGGGTCCATTGTCATCAGTTGTGAGTGATGGAGGGACTCAGTTCCATGAGCTATTAGTAGTTGGTGACTGTTGGGAGAAAGAGGAGTCAGTTTCTTTAGTGATATAGCCACTGATGAATGGCACCAGTGGATAGCTCCATATCCATGCCCATTATCTGTTGTTCACTTTTTGTTTGTATACCTTTAATTAGTTTTCTAGAAAGTTCTTGATCTTATTTTGATCTGAAGGATTTTTTTAACAATTATTCTAGCTATTGATCCTTGAATTAATAAATGAGCTGGAAATATCTCTTCCATTATGTACCATGCTATTTTTGTTTTTATTGTTGTTTTATTTTGTTTTTTTATTCATTAATACATGGTCTCACTATGTAATTCCAGCTAGCCTTGAAATTATATGACCTAAGCTAGTATCAAACTGAAGCTCCTCCTGTCTCAGGTTGGATTACAGTAATATGCCAACACAAAAGGCCATTATTTCACTTGCTGCAATCTTTGATCTTAACGATGTATGCTTTAGATCTTAGTATGTTTGGTCTTATTAGCATTTTACTTGATTCTTTTATCTCATCATTTAAAAAAAAGCTTTCTATCTACACATCTTTACAGTATTTCCAATCAACTTTTAAACTTTTATAAGTTTTGTTTCAGATTACTTAGAATAAATTTATATATGGGAGGAGGGGTTCAATTTAATCAGCTTTTATAAAGATCTTAAATTTGCTAAAGAACATTTATTGAATTACCACCTCTCCAGTGGCTTTTAATATCATCTTTGTTGTATAACGTCTTTTCTTGTATGTATAAACTGTTACTCAGTCCTATGTGCCAAGCCCTGTTTGGGGTGGCTATTGGTCTGGTTTTTCTTTGTACCTACTCTTTTTGCATTACAGTTTTCTTTTTTTATTAATGACTACCACCCAACCAGAAATGAATATTAAAATCAATAAATGATATGTTATTGTAGCTGGAAGTTTTCCTGTGTCCTGCCTGGTCAGCAGCTGCTCAGACCCAAGTAAACACACAGAGGTTTATATTAATTAAAACTGCTTGGCCATTAGCTCAGGCTAACTACTGACTAGCTCTTACATTTAAACTCAGCTCATTTCTACTTTTCAACATGGCAGAGGTAATTCACCTCCAGCTCTGGGTCATATGTACCATGAACTCTTGGAAGCAGTGTGTCAATGCCTCCATTAAAGCAGCATGTAGCCCAGAAACCTTTTTTTCTTTCTTCCTTTCTTTTTTTCTTTCTTTCTTTTCTTTTTTCTTTCTTTCTTTCTTTTTCTTGTCTGTAATAGCAAAAGCTATATCCACCATGCAGTATACTACACAGCTTGGAGACACCTCTTTGTACTGAGACAGGAATCTGCCATGCTGCAGGTCAAGTCCACACACAGCTGCAAACCCACCATATTGTAGCTCATGGCTTGCCTGAGAGATACAACTAGGAAGCTGTTTTTAGCTCCATTTTTGTATGTTTAGAAGACCTTTTTAAATTCTTTTAGGCCTTATGGAAATTTGAGAGCCCTGTGTTGGTACATCAAAAAGAGAAATGCTGTGGAATAATGCTTTTGTACACTGGTTTAATAAAACATTGACTGGCCAGTAGCCAGGCAAGAAGTATAGGTGGGATAAGCAGATAAAAAGAATTCTGGGAAGAGGAAGGCTGAGTCAGGAGATGCCAGCCTGCTGTCTCAGGAGCAACATGTAATGGCACATAGGTAAAGCCATGGAACACATGACAACATGTAGATTAACAGAAATGGGTTAGTTTAAGTGTAAGAGCTAGTCAGTGGTAGGCCTGAGCTAATGCCAGAGCAGTTTTAATTAATATAAGCCTATGTGTGTTTACTTGGGTCTGAGCAGCTGTGAACCGGGCAGGACACAGGAAAACCTTCAACTACATGATATAAAAATATAATTCTCAAAAATAAACAAACACAAATGGCCAAGAAATATTTGAAAAAATATTTAGTATATTTAGCCCTTGGATAAATGGATTAAAAACTAATTTGAGGTGTCATTACATCCCTCTTGAATGCCTAACATTAAGAAAACAAATAGTAATAGATGTTGGTAAGGAGGTAGAAAAAGAGGAACCCTTAGTCACTGTTGGTGGGATTGTAAATTGGTGCAGTCTCTGTGGAAGTCACTGTGAGAGAACATCAAATCATGACTACTAGATATTCTGAGAATGTCCAGAAGTCAGCATGGAGAGTTTTTGGGAAACTAAAGTCAGAACTATCATATGACTCAGCAATACCACTTGCTGTTATAATTAATAAAGTAGTAACATACATGCCCTACCATAGAGCCTTGCACATCATGCTGATCACTGGAGCATTCACATCATTCAAGAAATGGAACAAGTGTAAATGCTCATTAGCAGATGAATAGAAAAGAAACCATGATGCATATACACTATAGAACTTTATTCCACCATCCAGAGAAATTATATCAGGACATTTGCAGTGGATGAAGCTATAAACCATTATACTAAGTAAAATAAGACAGACACAGAGGCTGTGTGCATGCGTGTGTATGTGTGTGTGTGTGTGTGTGTGTGTGTGTGTATGTGTGTGTGTGTGTGTGTGTTTCATGAAGCTAGAAAGGAGATGAGGGAGAAGAAACTATGTGAAGGGAGTCAGTCAGGGAAAAGTGAGGCAATATCTGACTCCACTGTCAATAATGAAAACAGAAAGACTTTTTCCTTGGGTAAGTGTCCAGTTATCAGGGAACGGATGTGTGAGTGCAGTGGGGTATGAGATGAGTAAGAACAAGCTATGCACAAAAAGTCAGAATTAACTTCACGATATATATGCTAACTTAAGAAATAATATATGTACATAGAATATTTCTCAAGGTTTATTAGTTGATTTTTCTTTTCTTGAATTTTTCTGGTTAACAAAATATATTGGAAAATTAATTAAATCCAATGAGCAAATTCATTTAACCAACTTTTTTTATCTTGTCCTTCCACTTCCTTTACTTTACTGTACATTTTCTAGCTTCTTGAACTAAACGGTTAGCTAAATACTTTTAGCATTTATTTTATGATGTAAAATTTAGGGCAGTATATTTTTCTCTAAGTATTGCCTTCCCTATAATTCATGTAATTTGAACTTACTATAATTTCATTTTAACTAGTGCTGATACCTAAATAGCTATTTTAATTTTCTCTTATTTCTGTAGCTAACATAAGCTTTCTCAGGTTTTAGGTGGAAACTCAAGCTGTTGGGCACCATTTGTAGCTAAAGTTTTCCTGGTTCTGTTCAGCTCCTGCAGCCCTGCAGCCGACTGCTTGGACCCAAGTAAACACACAGAGACTTATATTACTTATAAACTGTATGGCTGTGGCAGGCTTCTTGTTATCTGTTCTTATATCTTAAATTAACCCATTTCTATTAATCTATAAGTTGCCATATGACTTGTGGCTTACCAGTACTTTTACATCTCACTTCCTCTGTGTCTGGCTGGCGACTCCTCACTCAGCCTTCCTGTTCCCAGAATTCTCTTCTCTGCTTGTCCTGCCTGTACTTCCTGCCTGGCTACTGGCCAATCAGCATTTTATTTATCAACCAATCAGAGCAACACATTCACAGCATACAGAACATATCCACAGCATATTTCTTCTTTGCCTTAGGAGTTATTTAATGTATGCTTTGCATATCCCAACATGCAGAATTCTGGTTTTTTGTTTGTTTTGTTTTTCTTATTCATCTCTAAATGTATAGAATATGTTTAGAGTTTTTTTAATATTATTTTGTTACTATTTACTACTAGCTAACACTTCCTATCTA
The DNA here is from genome assembly GCF_949786415.1 of Peromyscus eremicus. Taxonomy (NCBI): domain Eukaryota; kingdom Metazoa; phylum Chordata; class Mammalia; order Rodentia; family Cricetidae; genus Peromyscus; species Peromyscus eremicus. The sequence continues at coordinate 128,138,114 of NC_081416.1, read as the reverse complement.
GACCACAATATAGACAGGCTTAATAAATATAGCTTGTGTTCCTTAAAAAGAATGTGCATTTTCTAATTATTGAGTTCAATTTTCCTTTCTCTTTCCTAAACACGTTTACTATGATTGACTGTGTCCTCTGTTTTAGGCAGCATTCTCTAGAGTAACAGAGCCAAGGGAGTGAATATAAAAATGGCTAAAGCACACAGGAGAAGCTGAGAACTCTACTTACTGGGTTCTTGAGGCTGAATGCCCCAACTGTCTGGAAGACTCCCACATTAGCTGTCTCTCACTGAGGAGCAACAACAGGCTACTCAGTCCACAAGGCTGGGTGCCTCAACACTACTAATCTGTCACCCAAAGACCCAGGAAGTTCCTGGTGAGCTGATGGTCCCTAATCCACGATGAAAACTTGAACATGGTTATGGTATCAGTGAATGAATCAGCAGAGAACAACAGGACACCTCACCTTAGCAAAATGAGTGAAGAGTGAGATGATCCTCCTTCTGACATAGCTTTTAATAAGGACTGATACCAGAAAGAACCACCCACACCAATCAAGGCAATCACGGTAATTCTTCCAGTGAATCTCTCTACCCATGTGATTCTAATTTGTGGCAAGTTGACATTAAAACCAACTATAACATTCCCCTTTCCTTCTAATATAAGAACAGCGTCATCTCTTTCAATGAATCAAGATCACTGATTAGGAGAGCTGTTATTTCATCTACCGCTATCAAAGAAATATCCTGGTGATTAATATTAACATTCTAAGACACATATCAACTTTGAAGATATTAAGATAGAGAAAAAATAGAGAAAACTTTGGAAATCACTTGGAAGATGGTTCTTTCTGGTCTTTTCCCCTCTCAATTAATTTCTAGATTGTAGACTTTCATATGTGCAATACTAAATTTGTGATTTGATATTAATATTGATATTGAAAAGCTTTCTTCCCATTTCTTTGTTACTCATAACAGTTTGAAGTATTTTATTTGTAGGTATTAACACTTCATTGCTCCTATTCTATGTAGTCTTCTAGAAGCACTCAGCAACTGGACAGCATCACATGTACAAGAAAATCACCAGACATTCATATGGTTCAGTTTGGGTTTATATTGAATTTCCCTTTGCATTCTAGGATAATATATATGGTTCCATGCATTTACTGACACCTCAGCTTCACCTGAGTCCCTCACAATCCAGACTTTTCTGAATTGTCACCCACAGCAACAGTTAACATTCTGTTTTCTATCACTGTAGCCCATAACTCCATCTCCATTCTAGACATATTTTAACATCTCAGACATATGTAGACATCATATCCCTATTGAACTGATATATTCATATTTTAAAAATCTCCATGGACTGACCTGTTTTGAAGAGAAGAAACACAACACTGTGTGTGAGTTCTTGATGTCCTCCATACTACACACAGCTTTGAAAGACCTCCACAATCCAATCCTATCCAGATTCCCTTGGGTGCCTGGATCTCTCTTCACATATTTACAGTGGAAATCTTTGAAAATGCTCTTAAATTTTGGTTTAGAAAGGATTTTAATCTTAGATGTATTGTAAGCAATATGATATCAGAAGTGACAGACTGGACAATATAAAGCAATCAGCTATTCAAACATGGGAACTCTTTTCAGTTCCCTAATCTGTGCTTTTCCCAGGACTGATTCTCCCTAATTATTAGGTGGCTGCTTCCTTGTGTGCCTCTTTGTGTAGAGTATATTGTGTATGCACACTTTGTTAGAACTGGTTTTATGGTATCATGCTATATAAATCACAATTACACACTGGTTTTCATGGGCTAACTCTTTAGGTCCAATGAAAGCTAAAAATTATTCAACAGGACATTTTGTTGAAAATACTTGAGATTCTAAAATGCTTCTGACAAGTCCAATGTAGGACATCATGAACTCTGAATTCTCAGTAATTTAACCACACTCAATTTAGTCAGCCCAAACCTTTGACATAGGTGGTCTCTCTCTCTCCTTTTTGGTGTTTTAAGACAGGGTCTCATATAGCACAGGATGACCTATTTAAGTTACTTATGTAGCCAAGGATGAACTCTTGATCTTCTTGCCTCCACCTTCTGAGTGCTGAGATTACAGGAGAGTGAAACCACACAAAACAGGTGTACTTTCCTTTGCAAACAAATCTCCCCACAGACTCCAATTCTAAAATATTGAACTGCAAATGTGATTGAGATGAGAATAAGACAAGGCAAGTTATGTGTTGCAATAACTTTTCAAATCATTGATTGTAACAGAAATAAAAACAATGATTTATGTGTTTTTCCTTTTCTTCGTGGAACATACTCTGCTCACTTTCAATGATTTCAAGATCCAAGAATGATTTCAAGACCAAATTAAAAATGTTAAAAACTATAAACCCTAAATGAAGGGACTAGAAAATACACAAAAATGTAAGTCAAAAGAACTGTGTCTTTTCCTGAGTTAACTCCTAAACCAACTTTGTTTATGGTTTGTAAAACATTGTTTTAAATTCTATCATTCACAGGGTTTTGTTTCATCACTTGCTTTTTATTATGTTACAGCTCCACAGTATCATTAAATTCTCTTTTTTTAACCTAAAAATTTCTTATTAATTTCTCATAATTATTTAGTATACTCTTTCAAAAAAATCACCAGTCTACTGGAGTTTACTTTGGGTCAAAGATCTTTGGCATTATCTAGAGTGACTCTTGTGTGAAGAGAAAAACATGAAGGATGGAGCAGAGTTTGCAGCCACCTGGCCTGTGCTCTGGTGGATTTACATTGGAAAGGCTTTCCTGGCTCCCTCCTGCTGCGAAGCAAAGGCTGCTATTCTCCTTGACATGGGATCATGAAAATGTCTACATCTGATAACCTTTGAAAGGCTGGAATCAATCTCATCTTGAACTTTAATCAGAAACTGGAAGATCCCAAACATTTTAACCAGAAGGTCACTAGGAAGCTGCATAGTGAGTTCTAGAAAGGAAAAAACAACAACAACAACAAAAAAAAAAAAAAACAGAAAAGGTTGAGAAAAAAATAATGTAATTAATGTTCAACATTGGTGCTGTAGAGATGGCTCAATGGTTAAGAGAACTGCTCTTCCAGAGGGTCTGGAATAATTTACCCAGGGTTATCCTATAATAGAGAATAATACCTCTCCCATGAAATAAAATGTTCAATGCCGGTTGTGGGGTACCTCTTCTCAAATTTGTGGTTGATAGGGATCCATAGGCTTCCCAAATATTGTGGGGCATTGTCATTTGTCCTAGTTAGCTTTCCATTGCTATGATTAATACCATAACTAAAAGCATATTGGGGAGGACAGGGTTTCCTTGGGTTATACTTTTACACCACAGTCCATCCTGGAAGAAAATCACAGGGAGGAATGTGAAGGCAGGAACTGAAGCAGAGACCTTGGAGAAATGCTGCTTACTGGCTTGTGTTCTATTTCATGCCCAGCTTGCTTTCATATACAACCCATTGCTTGCCTAGCCTGTTTGCTTATACAACCCAGGACCTCCTGCAATGCTCACAGTGGGCTGGGCCTTCCCACATCAATCATTAATCAAGAAAATGCTGCCCACAGGACTGTCTACCAGCCAACCTGACAAAGGCACTTTCTCCATTGAGGTTCCCTCTTCTTACATGACAAAAAATTAACTAGCACAGTAGTGCTCTTGGTTATGCTCTAGATCTTGGTGGTAAAACTCTATTGCCAAAGAGTCCACATACTTTTGTCATACAGCATGGAGAAATCAAGCTAGTATAGATCTGGAAGCCTCATCCTCACCAGCTAGCTTCATGGTATTGGAAGGTACTATGCATGCTACCAGGGTAGAAAATTAACCAGCAGTGTTTTTGTACTCAGTTGTGAGCCTTGCCAGCTGCAATAATTTCTTTCCTGGCAAGACATGTCCATTGGTACAACAGTGGCATGAGCATTATGGGAGCAACAATGATGAGTGATGGTGCCACACCAGAGAAAACAGAGCAGGGTGAGAATTTCCACAGAAGGAAGCATAGATAAAGAGATGCTTTCTTGGGTGTGAGTGGATCTAATCTAGAAGCAAGGAGGGCAGGATCTAATCTAGAAGTGGTGTGAGGCAGAGGAGGGACAATGGGGAAAATATAATCAGTGACTACTAATTATTCCTTCCTAATTATTTCCTGCGTCTGCATTATCAGTATTCAACTGCTCAAAGCAATCATTGCCAGTTTTCTTGGTCATCACTTCAGTACACACTTGCACATCAGAGTGCATTGGAAGGCTATCTGGGAAACACCTATTGATAAAATATTTCTGCTTTCTGCTCAAATGTGTTCATTTTTGCCAAGTGGGTTTTCTTTTCATGAGTCTAGAAAATGGCTGCTTTATGTTTTTATATCTCTGGCCACACTGTGAGGAATGTCATCTTATCGTTTTACAAAGTCATGAATATGAACTTCTGTTTTATTATTTTACAGATTTTTAAGGAATTTTCAACTTAACTACCATAAGTCTCAGCTTGTGACTAAGTCAATCTCAAATCATATTCTGATTCCATGAATGACTATTTCACAATACTGCTTTTAAACTGATGGTGTGAGGGTGGGTTGTAACTGACTACGTTTGTAAGAATTTGACATGACCAGGGCTTTCCACCAATGCATTAGCTTAGCATCAATATGCAATTGATTATGTTTAGTTATATGGAAGAGCAGGTTTGTGGATCCCAGCAGCCTGTTGTTTGTTAAGACTGAGCACCAGGAGAAAGGCCAAGAGCCCCGTCAAGGAGGAAGGTGCTACACAGTTTAAGTAACTATTCCAGGCAGATCACCTTTGAAACACAGTGCCCTTAAGATCACATCTGGAGTCTAAGTGTGACCCCCTGGCACACTGCTGTGCCAATTTCACATTTTTTTCCATCTCTTTCAGGATATTCAGTTAATAATCCAGTTTGATTCTACAGCTTCTACCACTGTAATATTGACCATATTTCTGTAACTGCTTTTTGCCTACCTGTGTTATCACTCTGCCTTTGCATGCATATGTAGCCACATTCTACTTCTGAGCCTGTTTACTCTCTTCAGTCAGATGCCTGTGGTTACCACCTCTGGCTGCTGCCCTTCACCTTGGTTGTTTGGAATGACTGTAATGGGATTTAGTCATACTGAAGTGCTTGGGAATGGGAGAGAGGAATATAGATATACTATGCCAAAGAGCCAAGTTTCTATGAATTGAAAGATTTATAAAACAGAAGATTGTGAGACCAAAAAAAAAAAAAACAAACAAACAACAAAAATAACAAAAACAAAAAACACCTAGGCTTTAAGATAGTGCTATCTAATAGAATGTTCTTCAATAATGAAAATATCCATGGCTACTGTGTCCAAAATAGCAATCCAAAATACTTTATAATTGAGTTCTTGACACTGTAACTGTGACACCAAGTGCCAGCCTTTTAAATTTTGTTTAACTTTAATTAAATTTATGTAACCATGCATAACTAGTTGTTGTCACACTAGACTGGTTTAAATAATCATACAAATGATACAAACATTTCATTGCAATGACTACTATACAGGCATTATTAATAGGATGGGATGCCATCAATATTAGGTGCCACCACATCAAATGTGGGCATCAGGACTTTGGCAGGTGAGTAGGATGCAGTAGGTGAGGGTGGTTACACACTTAGCCATCTCAAGCAAAAAGAACAAGGTATTGTATTGTGTGGATTTTCCAATTATGAATATTCACCTCAGATAGGGCACCAAGAACAGATCAAAGAAATGATTCTGTTATTGAACTTGGAGATTCACAACCTATGCCCCAAGTCAAATCCAATCAAATATCCTCAATAAGCCAACAAAAAAAGCTAAATTAGTGGAAATCAGAAAAAGGAGATTTATTCAATGTGGCCACATTAGGAAGAGGGATAAAGAATTCTATACAACCATCCAATTCCATTTTCTGGGTCCTGAAATAAGATCATAATTTAAATAGAGTACCAAGGATATGTACATCTGAGCAGACTCAGGTCAAGGTGTGGCCACTCCAACCACTGACCCTGTATTCTATGGGTTTCAATACCATCCTGTAAGTTGGTCTGATATGTTGTTAGAATTGTGTGAAATCTTTTTATGGGAGACAAGTTCTCCTATGGCTGGTACCTTCTCCTCCTCTCTGCTTGAAATTTCTGAGGAAGTTCTTGTGGTGGTATTGTGTTCCCCAAAATATTGTGCACTCTAATAAATTTATCTGGGGTCAGAGAACAGAACAGCCACTAGATATAAAAACCAGAAAATGGTGGCACACACACCTTTAATCCTATCACTGGGGAGGCAGAGATCATCCGGATCTCTGTGAGTTTAAAGCCACACTGGAAACAGGCAGGCATGGTGACTCACGCTTTTAATCCCAGGAAGTGATGGCAGAAAGCAGAAAGGTATTTAAGGCATGAGGACCAGAAACTAGAGCCTGGGTAAGCTTTTAGGCTTTTGAGCAGCAGTTCAGCTGAGAGCTATTCCAATGAGGATACAGAGGCTTCCAGTCTGAGGAAATAGGATCAGCTGAGGAATTGGTAAGGTGAGGAGGCTTGTTCTGCTTCTCTGATCTTCCAGCATTCACCCCAATAACTGGCACTGGGTTTGATTTTATTAATAAGAACTTTAAGATTCCTGTTACATCTGGCGGTTTGTGCTACAAATTCTCATTTCTTTGAGGTCCATTGTTTCAACAGTCTAATAGTCATATCAAGAGACACAAGTGTTTCATTAGAACATTTTCATTTTTTCCAGTGCAGTTACAATACTACCTAAGCATCACAGTAGTTCAAACTGTATTCCTTGAGCTCTCTGTAGAACTTGAAGGTAGTTCTGTGGCCTCATCTCCCTTCCCCAGTTCATTGCTTTTATATTCCTGGAAAGAGACCTGGTGAATCCTGTAAATTTCAGGAGCTTTCTAAGTCTTGCAGCTGTATTTACTTCTGGAGTCTACTTCCCTCCAAGAAGAACTGTTTCAATTAATAGAAAATAGCTACATAGCATGTTACTATATAAGTGATTTCATTTGAGTTTTGCCAGGACTACTGGGACATATCTGGGATGTCCTCTATAGACATTTTAAACTTTTCTGATCTCCTTACAAATATCTTAAGCAGTTGACATTGAGCTATAAGGAAGGCTCTCTTTGCTTCAGCCATCTAGAGGCTCTGCTTCACAATTGGTAGTTTCCAGGATCTTTTAAGAGATGAATAGCACAAAAGCCACTCATCAGGGATCATCAATTCCCAGTCAGCATACTTGGTATGTCATCTCCACATGGATATTGCATACTCAACAGTCAGTTATTATTGTGACAAGATAGTTTAAAGCTAAACTTGATCTTCAGCATAGAAGGATATTCTCCTCTCCCAGAGTATTTCTGCCTTTCCTCCAATTGCCAAAGCTTCCAACATTCATTGCCTTTAACTATGCCCTCCCTGAGTCTTATCTTCACTCTTTGCCCCTGCCAACCTTGGGCCACAGCTATTTTACCTGTAGCCCACGTTGTTAAGAAGCTTATGGCTGAAAAACTTCTGGAATTAGATCCCCATTATCTCATTTATTTCCTTTCTGACTTGGTGATATTTTATATCATTAAGATGCACTTCCTCAACACTAAACAAGGACCAGTGGTGCCTGCCTCAAAATGTGATTAGGTAAAAAAAAAAAAAAAATTAAAAAATACACTATAATAACAAGAAGCTTGATGACTAGCAAGAAAAAAAATACATAATAGATCTTTTCTGCATTTGACCTTCTACTGGGTGGTTGTATCATGTCCTCATATTAAATATGGGGCTATATGAAAGTGTAGCCCCAACTTCATGACTTAGTGTTGTTCTTTCTACTCTGCCATATTTGTCTTCACAATTACTGCTCTGATCTCACCATTTGGATGGCTAAAGGGCATCTCGAACTTTACTCGAAAGCTGGGATCCCTTAATCTTCCATATATTTATAAATAATCATTTAGTTTTAAGGCCAAAAAAAGTAAAAATTACTGGCTTCTCTCTTCTCGCGTTTTAATTTCCGTTCATGGCAATTCTTTTCAATTTGGCTTTCAGAGCACTTTGTAAGTAGAGCCCCTTTGTTCCCATCTTCAGAGTTAATAGCTTGATGCAAACTTGGACCCCAGTCAGACTCCTAACCTGGTTTCCTGCTCTATGCCCCCCCATGTGCAGTCTATCGTCCACATAGAAGTCCAGATGATATTTAGGAACATGACTCAGCTGTGTCTCTTTCCTCCTCACAAATCTCTACTACTTTTCCATCACATTTAAAGTAAACACTCATGAGCTGCCAAACTACAGGCTTTGACCTTGACAGTTGCAATCTCTTTGTCATTCCCTGCTTTGGGTTCTTCTGCACTGCCTCCTAACTCCACACACTTTCCTTTACTACGCTTTAATTTTTCTACTTAGCAGTAATCATTACTTGGGAGTGATACAGAAATTCATCCTTTTGTTTATCTGCTTGCTCTAATGGAATATAAGAGCAAAGTTACGATTTGTTTACTTTGGTGTTATGATTATTGGATATTGTCTAGTACATAGCAGCTACAGATGGTGACAGCATGCTACAGTTATGTAGAAATAGTCAATCTCACAAACACTGGGCTTTCAAAGCCCAGGAAGTGAAGCTCTTGCAATGTCTGTCTTTGACAAAATCTGATTTTCCTTGAGTCCAAAACACCATGCACAAATTATCAGTCTGTATCTATGCTATAACATGGGAGAATTGAGAATAAGCTTGTATTACACCAATGCACAAGTTAGAAATAGGGATCTTTCTTCACCTAGATTGTAATCTACTTTGCCTACAATAATGGATGTATCAATATTGTTTTATCACTGTTTCAGTTTTATGAGGTTCTTCCCAAACATCTGCTAGAACACAAACATTCTGTCTTAGTTAGGTTTACTATTGCTGTGTTGAAATGTCATGACATAAGCAACTTGTGGAGGAAAGGATTATTTGGCTTATACTTCCACATTGCTGCTGTTCGTATGAGGAAGTCAGGACAGGAACTCAAGCAGTGCAGGAACCAGGAGGCAGGAGCTGATGTAGAGGCCATAGAGGAGTGCTGTTTACTGCCTTGCTCCCTATACCTGCTCAGTCTACTTTCTTATAGAACCCGGGACGACCACCCCACAGTGGTACCACTGAAAAATGGGCTGAGCCTTCCCACATCAATCACGAATTAAGAAAATACTCTATAGTTTTGCCCATAGCCTAATCTTATGGAAGCATTTTCTCAGTCGAGACTCCCTCCTATCAGATACCTGTCTCTTGTGTCAAGTTGACATGAAGCTAGCCAGCACACAGTCCCATCAGCTTCCAGACTTCTCCGTTCTTTGTTGCAATGTCATCTGGACCCAAGAGTCGGATTTTGTGCCTACCCTTCTATGCTCAGTACAAATGTTTCCTCCTTCATGAGGCTTATGCAAGCCTCTATAAGAATATAAAATCTCTCCATTCCCTAAACATTCTTAACACTTCATGGTTTTGTTCCTCCTTGTTTTACATTTTGGCATATGTGGGTTTAATGAGTCTTTTCTACAGTTACCTTTATTGAGAATAGAATCCATGAATTACTTATCTTAACACTGCCAGGCTACTTAGCAAAAAACAATCCAGTACCTTGATTAACATTGGTAGAGGCCTTTGGGACTATTCGCATCCATTTTAAATTGATATTTACTATCAATTTAATTTATTTTTTATGTTATATTTGTAATTTTATATATAATTATATAATTATGTATGTTTCCTGAATATATATTTCCTAAAACAAGAAAAAGCTATGAACAGAATAATTTTACCATTAAACAACGTGGTGAGTCAGGAAACACAATATATAAAATATATATAATTGATATTAATTAATATATTTGTATTATGTAGACTCCCAGTCTTCCAGTCTTCATATCTATTGGCTGGGTATCTCTGTGGTCAGTGAAGAAAAACACAAATGGGAAAAAAGTGACACTTTAGAGTGTTAACGCAATAATGGAAGATATCACCTCTCAGTAAGCCTTAAACCAGTATACGTGCAGATGCTCTCCTGCGGGCCATGTCTGAGGAGCAGGGACAATGTTCTTCTATTGCTAATCGATACCCCCACTCATGTCCCTTTTATCTTGGATCATTCTTCTTACTGGCATTACCAGATTAACATTATTAACACTCCCGTTTAATAGCCTTCAGTCTAATAATTGAATGTAATTTTCTGTGCAAGATAATTCTCAATTTTTAAGACATTGCCAGCTTCGCTAAATGACGGGAATGCCTCCCTCCACCTGGTGCTTCATCAGGATATGATCCACACTTATTAGACATGTTGCTCCAGTGCTCCTGTGCACTTTTCTAAAAAAACAAAGGTCTGAGATGTTACTTTCATAAGTTTGGGTCTATACAAATCGGAGACAAGAGCATGCTGGTAGGAAGCCCAAAGTTTTCTAAATGTAGATGAGCACAGATTAAGAAAGCAGTAATTAATTTCCTTTGACCTCAAGCTGAAATTCCTTTCTAGAGCTGTCATAAAGAGAAAAGGGCCAGAGAAGAGAAGTGAGACTGTGTAACAATGCAATTAAACCCTTGTAATGAGGTCGGGCCTTGGACTTGTTGCAACTGATATCATTATAGCAAATGAAAAGGCCCTGTATAGATGGCAAGGTTTTCTTATTCCTTTTTTTTCTTTTTTATTCCATGTTTTGTTCTTCTTTTTCTTTTGTTTAACTCTTTTCATACCAGATACATAGTACATTATGAAAGAAATATATAGGTTTTAGGTATGTGTTTATATAAGTAGGCACACAGATGTGTGTTTACACACATCTGCACACATGCACACGTACACACACACACACACACACACACACACACACACACACTATTTTTCAGAAAAAAGTCCAGTTGACTCAGGAACATGATCTTTGTATGCAGATTACAGAAGCATAAGGGATGCAGAAAAGCCTCAGCATTATGGCTCAGCACAGTTAAACTATCTCTTGCACTGTGGCTGTTAATGTACAGATGTCTCCAATGATGTAAGGCCATGTGCTAGTATGTAGGGCTTTGTTCTTGAGCCTCCTACTAAATAGCTCTTTGACCCAAAGCAGGCCCCTGAAAGTCTCTGTGCCTCTGTTGTCTCATTTTGTTGATGGAAAGAGTGCTGGTCACTGTTTTTGTTTTGTGTTGTATGCCATAATTAGTGGGACTGATTTATTCTAAGTTGGTATTTTATGAATTTGTCAGTCTTTTTCTGCACATATAAGTGTTTAAGGACAGCTATGTCTGTTTAAGACTTCAAGAGTTCCAATAGGGATTATATTGCTTTGATTGAGAGCACAAAGTCTAAAACAAGGGTGCTTTGGAACTAAACCTGCTTTTCTTTTTTTTTTCTTTTTTTTAAAGAAATTTTCTACTCACTCTACATAGCACCCACAGATCCCACCTCCTACCATCTGCCAACTCTCCCTCCCAAGCCACCCCACATCCCCAAAATCGAGGTCTCCCATGGGGAGTCAGCAGAGCCCGGCACACTGAGCCTAGTCAGGTCCAAGCCCCTTCCCACTGCACCAAGTCTGCGCAAGGTGCCACACCACAGGCACCGGATTCCCAAAAGCCTGCCCATGCACCAAGGATGGATCCGGATCCCCCTGCCTAGGTGTTCCCCAAACATTTCGAGCCAAACGATTGTCTTCCATATCCAGAGGGCCTAGTCCAGTCCCATAGGGGCTCCACAGCCACTAGTCTACAGTTCATGGGCTTCCACTAGTGTGGCCAGTCATCTCCGCACTTCTTCCCCTCATGATCTCGGCGTTCCTGCCTGCAGAATCACTCGCTCTCATTAATTGGATTCCCAGAACTCAGCCTGGCGCCTGGCCGTGGATCTCTGCATCTGCCTCCATCAGTCACTGGACAAAGGCTCTATGATGATAGTTAGGGTATTTGCTAGGCTGGTCACCAGAGTAGACCAGTTCAGGCACCATCTGGACCACTGCCAGCAGTCCAAGGTGGTGTCATCCTTGTGGGTTCCTGAGAGCCTCCCCAGTACCCTGCCTCTTCCTATTCCCATGATGTCCTCATCTATCATGCTATCTCCCTCCCTGCCCTCCCACCCTCTCCCTGTTCCAGCTCGACCCTCCCATTTCCCTATGTTCTCATTCCCCACTCCTCACCCTCTGCCACCCCACCACACCCAGTCTGCTCATGTAGATCTCATCCACTTCGTCTTTTCTGGGTCATCCATGTGTCCCTCCTAGGGTCTTTCCCTGTTAGCTAGCCTCTCTGGAGTTGTGAGTTGCAGTCTGGCCATCCCTTCCCTCACATCTGGTACCGACTTATGAGTGAGTACATACTATGTTTGTCCTTCTGAATCTGGGTTACCTCACTCAGGATGATATTTTCTAGTTCCATCCTCCATTTGACTGCAAATTTCTTTATATAATTGTTTTTTACTGCTGAGTAGTATTCCATTGTTTATATGTGCCACATTTTCTTTATCCATTCTTCAGTTGAGGGGCATCTAGGTTGTTTCCAGGTTCTTACTATTACAAATAGTGCTGATATGAACATAGTTGAGCATGTGTCCTTGTGGTAAGATTGAGCATTCCTTGGGTATATGCCCGTCTTGAGGAAGACTTATTTCCAATTTTCTGAGAAACCACCATACTGATTTCCAGAGTGGCTGTACAAGTTTGCATTCCCACCAACAGTGGAGGAGTGTTCCCCTTGTTCCACATTCTTTCCAACATAAGCTGTCTTCAGTGTTTTTTATGTTAGCCATTTTGACAGCTAAACCTGCTTTTTTATCAATAAGTGTGAGCAAGGCAGGTCATTTAGCCTTTGCTCCAGTCTCCTGAGGATAAAAGGGGCAGGCACACTAGTAACATTTACTTCATAGAGTTGTGAAGAGCAAAATAGTTCATAGAACAAAAGTTTTGAAGAAGGTGTGGGTACATATCAGAACCTTTTTTAGAGGATTCTAGGCAAATTTCTCTGAAGTTCCACTGAAAACCTTCCTGCTTCTGAGGCTAGTACGTATTGAGAATACCCTTTAGAGTAGAGACAAAAATGTTTTCATCTCAACCCGATTCAAGTCATAAACCTCTCTCTTGACTGCAATGAGAAAATAGCCAATATTTAAGGTTGCATGTGGCTTTACTTATAATGAGAAAAGACTATGAACAGAATAATTTTACCACTAAACAACGTGGTGAGTCAGGAAACATATATTGTTAAATGACAATATGGATGCCACATGACTTCCAGTGGTATCTACCTTCTCTCTGCTTGATGGTTATACAGCTGGTTTCCCCTCAACACCTCACTCATGTAGAACCTATGAAGGAAAAAGAAATATATTGTTGCAATTAGGATCTGGAATTTTTTTCTAAAACCTTGGGACCATGGTCTCTTCTCTAGCATTCTCCTGTCCCAGCCATTAGATGAACCTTTGCTTCACCACCCACTTTGACCATTATGTCCTGCATTACCACAGTTCCAGAGGTTATGGAACCAATAGGCCACGGGCCAAAACCATGAACCCAAATAGGCTTTTTCTCTCAGTAAGTTCATTTGCCTCAGGTATGTGGGGGTTTGCATGGTATGTAGTTTTGAGATGGGTTACAGTTCCCTTTGTGGCCTAGGCAACACCTTTGCTCCCAGGTTACTGCTGGGTATGGATCACCATTAAAGCATCATAGAGTCAGAACACTGTAAGTCAAAGAACACTAGGTAGGGGAGTCATCCACATGCAATCAAGAAATATGATGAGGATCATGAAGGGAAGGAATGCTCCAAGAATTATAACAGAAGAATACTGGAAAGAGGAATATTTCTGCATAACTGGGCAAATCTCAATCTCCATAAAAATGTTAAGGGAAAGTTTCAGGTACCATAAAACTCACCTATAAATTCATTTTCTTTTCTGATATAATTGCTTATATTTCTTAATGCTTTCCTGACTCTGATCATTTTAAAGATAATATAATTCTAGATTCATATGCTCAACTTGTTCCAGAAATGTCTTCAGGTTAATGTAGTTGAAATCATACTGAAAGACTAATGTTGGGATTCCAGTTTTAACCAAATTTCATAGTGTGTATGTGTATTCATATATACTCCTGCTTTAGAGCATCATTGTACTTAATTAAATAATTTTATGAATGTTCACTGAGATGTTTGCATGGTCTAGTCCCCAGAATCAGACAACTCAAAAGTTGGTGTGGATTTGCCTCCAAAATTCATATCAGGAGTGTTCATAAAGTTTCACTTAGCTTTTGATTTCTAACAATTTCTATTTCCCTATTTAGCTGTTCTCGGGGAAGTGGCTGCCCATGTGCAGAGTATTATTTGTCTATATCCTTGTCCAGTCAGAAGGAATTATCAAGAGACAGGTTATTGCACCAAAGATATGGACAATTTTATTTTATTTTATTTTATTTCTGGGTAAATGTTGAAAGATCAGAGAGACAAAGGAACAAGCCACAGCCACCTCTCACCTCACCAACTCTTCACCTGAAAAGACTGAGCTCCTGTCTCCTCCAATCTTATATTTCTTCCTCTGCCCAGCCATATCACTTCCTATCTCAATATCCCTAGCGCTGGGATTAAAGGCATGTGTGCCTCCCAAGTACTGGGAGCAAAGGCATGAGATCTCAAGTGCTGGGATTAATGGTGTGTACTACCACTGCTTGGCCTCTATGGCTAACTAGTGCCTGGCTTTGCCCTCTGATCTTCAGGCAAGCTTTATTTGTTAGAGCATACACAAAATATCACCACATTTCCCCTTTTTGTCTAAAATAAAAAAAGAAGGTTATAACTAAGAAGAACTATATGTAATAAGTACAATAACTATATACAATGTATGTGGGCAATAATTACATCAATAATGTGTAGTCCATTGACATTTGACAAATTCAGAAAAATACTCCATTATTTATCCTATTTTGGTGAGGATAGACAACTTTATAATTCATATTTTAGAGCAAAGTCTAGGAGCCCGGTCCCAATGGACACATCTACAAAACACCCCCAAACTTAAGGCTTAAGGGACACTGCAGAAAGTGGGTCAGGAAAGTTGTCAGAGCCAGAAGATCAGGGAGTTTACTGTGGAATTTGTTTCCTAGGAACGTCATAAGCTACACCCAGAGAGTCTCACCAACATGACTTTCCAAACATGAGCTGAACAGGATGACACCAATGGACGTGCCAACTGTATGGAGAAAAGCTCACAAAACCTCAACCCTACCCGAAGAACTGTAGACAACTGAGAAAAGCTGAGAGTGGGAAAGGTGATCCTCCCTAGGGAAGAGCAGCCCAAATGGTCAGTACTGAAAATATGTATGAAGGTAACATTACACGAACTGCGTAAGTTATATTTAGGAATGTGTGTGTGTGTGTGTGTGTGTGTGTGTGTGTGTGTGTGTATGTGTATGTGTGTGTGTGTGTGTGTGTAAGTATACACATACACATGAAATAACAATTAGGAAAAAAAGAGGCTATGAATTTGAAGGATAAGAAAGAGGAATATGTGGAAGGGTTTGGATAGAGGAAAGGTAAAGAAGAAATGTACCTATATTATAGCCTCAAAAACAAAAATAAAATAAAATAAAATAAAAATCTATACCAGATGATAGCCTGCCATCAACACAAGTTATCATTTCATTGAAAGCATAGTTTTAGGCATACGGCCTCATCCTTGCTATAATTTTTTTCTGTTTATCATCTTTTTTCCCTCCTAGATTCCATTTGATTATATATTGCTTTAACATAACATTTTATCATTGAGCTGGAGCAAACTAGGTGTACAATTATTGTTCTGTGAATGAATAAGTGTGACCCTCCAGGATGGTAGTTCTCAGCCCCAACTACACTTTACATCTACCTGAAGAGACTTTCAAATTCCTGACACTTGGGCCTCGCCCCAGATCTGTGAGAAGGAAATCTGTGAGGTTAGGTCTCACTTGACTCCCCAGGTGACCTGAATGTGAAGGTGACAGTTACTGTCCAGAGGCCTACAGTGTAACATGCGTGTCAAACATCTGGGGTATCACCTTCCCCAGAAAGCTGACTTGAAACACAGCAGTTCAGGCAACATATAGACACAATACACATGAATCTCTACCTTACTAAGTCTGCAGGTGAGGCCTAAAAGTTTGAGAAGTACTGCTTTACACAACATTCTCACATTCTGCTTCTAAGGACTATGCCACTGCTTGATACTAAAACTGTGTGTTTGCATGAAAGATGCTTGTCTTTTAAAATGTGTGTGTGTGTGTGTGTGTGTGTGTGTGTGAGAGAGAGAGAGAGAGAGAGAGAGAGAGAGAGAGAGAGAGAGAGAGAGATTTGAGAGAGGGAGAGAGGGGGAAGGAGAGGGAGAGAAATAGAGTGTGTGTGTGTGTGAAAGAGGAGGAGAGGGAAGGAGGGAGAGAGAGAATGAGAGAGGGGGAAAGAGGGAGGGAGAGGAAAGAGAGAGAGAGAGAGAGAGAGAGAGAGAGAGAGAGAGAGAGAGAGAGAGTTGCCTGCATGTATGTCTATGCACCAAGTGCTTGTTGCTGCCTGGTGCCCTACAAAGTCAAAAGGTGGCATCAGGCTCCCAAGAACTGGAGCTACAGATGGCTGTGAGCTGTCACATGGGTTCTGGGAGTCAAACACAGTCCTCTGGAAGAGCAGCAAGTAATCTCAATAGCTGAGCCACCTCTCCGGCCCTGAGATTTACCTTCTTTATAAGTGATCAAGAAAGCAACAGGTTGGCAATATCCAAACAAAAGTTGCCATTGCCAGCTAGGTGTGTCGAGACCATACCTCTGGGCAAGAAAAGGAAAAGCCAGCACAATGATTTCCGAGGTGAATCATCAACATGGCAAGTTCCCATAGAAAACAAAGGAGAGTCAGAACTAGAAACAGCAATGCAGATCCAACACACAAAAATGAAGGGGTCCACAGACTATGTGCTTTGCTACCAAATAAGGAATGGTGAGGAAGCCAGATGTGGGCAGAAATAGGACAGACCATTTCCAGGTACTGTAAGTGAAACGGGGGAGCACTGGTAGCCCTGAAGCTGTGGTACTTAGGGAGTCTGGATCTTCGTCTGGGAATAGCTGCTCTTATCTCACAGGTATTGAGAAGACTGAGAGCAGCTATGCATGTGAAGAGCCTGACATCATGCCTGGCTCGCAGGACCATCTCAATACAAAGAAGCTGCACACATTAATATTGTAAATCATTTTCCAAGTGTGTAGGATTGAAGGAAGCTCAGAAGATGAAGGCCATGTTTACAAAGTTTTATTTCATCTCTGCATGCCTCTCCATAGCAACTGAAAGAGAACTTAGTATTCCTGGGTAACTGATGTTCAAGATGACCACATCAAAGCTTCAAATTCCACTAGCTCTATTCCCATCAAGAGGCATGTTGTAGAATAATGCTTTTGTACAATAGTTTAATAAAACACTGATTGGTCATTAGCCAGGCAGGAAGCATAGGTGGGATATAAAGACAAGGAGAATTCTGGGAAGAGGAAGGCTGAGTCAGGAGATGCTAGCCCACCATCAAGGGAGAAGCATGTAATGGCACACAGGTAAAGTCATGGAAAATGTGGCAACATATAGATTAACAGAAATGGGCTGAGTCTAAGTGTAAGAGCTAGTCATTGATAGGCCTGAGCTAATGGCAAAGCAGTTTTAATTAATATAAGCTTCTGTGTGTTTATTTGGGTCTGAGCAGCTGCAGGCTGGACCAGACAGGACACAGAAAAACATCCAGCTACAGAGGCAAGGATCCACTGTTCCCATCCAAGCAGGTGGGCAGGCTGGTGGTTATGATGTAAATGACATATTGTGAGTTCCAAAGCTAGGTCCCTAGAAATGATTAGAGATGGCATTGGAAGCCAGACACCACAGAGGGAAAGTTGGAGAAAATACTATATGTCAACATTCTGGCTGCCTCCCCAGCTAAAGCCACATTGACAACCAGCATCCACCTTCAGCTTATAAATGGGTAATTATTACATATCTATAGTCCACAGCCTCAGAGATGTCTTCCACTTCTGAGCCCTTTTGCTATCAGAAAGCCTGCCCTGCTCTTCCTTGTACCCTTTCAGAATCCCTGACCAACAGAATCCACTGTTCTCTTCTGCCATGAAGTTCTGCTGCTGTGTTGCCTAGCAGTAGATAACTAGAGCATAGACCTACTTCACAACGTTGCCTCACCTGATACAGAGCCAGGGCTTGCTGCCCAGTGCATGACGAAGTCAACAGTATAGCAATTCATGTAAAAAGGTGAAGCTTTGCTGTGAGGTTGGTTGTCAAAAGAAGTAAGAGTTGAATTTAAAAAAAAAAAACAAATCTGCCTCTCTGATTTGAAGGATGAGGGGAAGTTTATAGGAAAGTAGGAAGAGCATGCTATTAGCGTGTAGAAAGAGAGATGTGAGAGATAGAGGTGTTCTTGTACAGCATAGACAGTCAGCATGCTTCTTCACAATCATGTGCTTCTTTTCTGCATGGGCTATGCTCCATAGAGGAGATTTTGGAACTTGTAAGGTCAAACGGGTGTTGACAGACCATGCTAACTTCTATGCAAGCACCCTCCTGAAAAGTCAGCTACAAACTGTCCTTGTGTGGATTCCAGAGGCTTTTCCTGAAAAACAGCTTATCTTAAGTGCTTTCTTATTCATGAATCTGTGCCCAGGCATATCCATATCTTAGCCAAGTTCAACAGGACTCAAGAATCCTATGGTTCCAGGTTTAAAGCCCTCTCTATTCCTGTCCCTGAACAACAAATTCTTAGAGGGAACATTCAAAACTACATTTGGCTGCCTCTAACAGAAACTCAACAACAACCACAGCAGCATTTGCATTAACTAATAGAGGAGGATGTAACCCAAGGATGCTGTATTTTCTCTGCAAGGCTGTCTAATCCGAGCAACTTCTATCTGTCCACTCAGTGACTCTATGGTATCTCTTTCATCTTCATGTTTGGAGGATTGCTGCTGTACCATATGGGTTTAGCCATGACCTCAGCCAAGGAAAATAAGAGAAAGGATCAAAGGCAAACAGCCTCTCACATCTGGCCCTTTATGTCTGGAAATAACTTCCTTGAGAACACCACCAACTGATTTCAGCTTATACTTCTTGACCAAAACAGATGTAGCCTCTCTCAGCTTCAAGGAAGCAGGAGAAATTAGTTTCTCAAGTGAATGTATTATAACCCTGAGCAAAATTAGGGGAAACTTGTAAGGAATGAATAACAGGTAGATGACAACACAGAACACAGACTAGGTCTTTAAAACTTGCAAGTTAATAAAAGCATCCCTTGACTAGGGCACACTCTAGAAGATGGCCATAATGATTCTTGGTCTTTGTCCTCAGAAAATGGGAAGGACATTGTGATTTAGAGCAAAGAAGAGAAGAAATTTGTGGTCAAGGAATTAAAGGCTCAGACTTCCAGCAGGCTTTGCAGGCTAGTTCTCCAGGATGCCTGGACTTGGCCTGGTTGTCCTCACCATTCTTAGCCAATGCTCTCAAGCACAGCTGTGGAATGTGTTGAAAATGCATTTATACACAGATAGCAATAGTTCACTCTGAGCAGCTCAGGTTCATCCTAGGCCCAACAAGAAGCAGTATACCCTTCAGTTCTGCAATCTACTGTTCAGTAGGGTCTCAGTCTGATAACCATAGTGGGTGCCTCCACGAAGTGTTTGGCTGTGGTGCATGTATGGGAGGCTCATGCAGGTGAGCCTCCTATACCCAGTGCAGCTTTCCTGAACCTGGCCACAGCAGCTCACAGTGATCCTGAGGCTTCTGCTGTCCTTGCTGCTCATGCCTAAGCAACGGTGCCCTGTCTCAACAGATTCTGACAAAATGGTTCATCAGTACTGTGAGCCTGCTTCCCAGAGCCATGTTTCCTTGGCTAGAGACTGGATATCATGAATGCCTACATAAGGCTATTGCAGAGCAAAGGATACGGTTGCGTGAAAAACATTGATAACTTTTATGCGTACTGCTTCCATGTCTTCCATCAGTTGCCTCAAGCCATGACCCACTAGGAAATGTTAACTCTGTAATGACCTTGGCTTTGTGGCTGCCAACGTTTTGTGCTGCTGAACTTCAAAACCTGTATGACCAAAGCCTAGAAGCCGAGAATTCAGGACTTTTGGTAAGCCTGTCTGGAGAAGGAAAGAGGGCTTTGCTGTCTCAGGCTCCATTTTATTTCACTAAAACACACACACACACACACACACACACACACACACACACACACACACATTTCTATTTCTTTCCTCACTCTTTTCCTTCCTTCCTTCTTTCCTTCCTCCCTCCCTCCACCTTCCCTCTTTTCATTCCTCTCCTTTTTTATTTATTTTCCTTTTTCCTTGTTTTCTTCCCTCCTCTTCCCTCCCCTTCCCTGACTTTTCCTCCTTGTCGTCTCCTTCTTTCCCTTTCCATTTACTTTTTTCAAGTTCCAAAAACAAAGGAGATCCTACTTATTATAGGTCAAGCCATGGGTCACTTCACAAACTGGCTGTTGGCCTGAATCATGCTCTATTCACACAAGAAATGTCAAAACTAAGAGTCCCGGGTTCTGTGACACACAGATCTCATCTCAAAGAAATTTGAATGGAATGCCTCTGAAAACCAGTTAAATAGAATAATCAAAGTGAAAAAGTCTCCCGGTCTTACTTTGAGATGGTGATAGAACATATAAACACAAGGAATGCTTCAACTGACAGACTAGTGTGAGAAGGACAAAGACAAGACGGGAGATGGTCAGAGTCCTGGGTGGGGCATCTGAACCACACATCCACTCACACCACATCCAGAGGACAAGCAGTACATTTGGAGACATGCTGGGTGGCTCGCTGTGCGTCTGAACCCTGACTCACTCTATTCACACCACAAGAGAACAAGTGGTACTTCACAGAGGCATGCTGGAGGCCTTGTTACAATTTAGCAAGACTTTCATGGTTTCATCTCCATGTTTATGATGTGAGTCTGCCAACACTACAGTCTTTACTCAGCACTGCTCTCTCTGAGAGGTTTCCTTTAATAGATGCTTACAGGTCCATTTAACTCTGTTTTACAAGTCGAGATCAGACTTAACACGATGTATTCCAAGAAGCAATAAATGACACTGAGATGGAAATGATCAAAATGAGCAAAGAAAGCACCTTCTATTTGGAAAATAATTATCCAATCCAATCATTACTTTTATGACTCAATTGGTTGATCAAGAAATGGCAAACAAGCTGAGGGGTTACTTTCTTTTTTTTTTTATTAAGAAATTTTTTATTCATTTTACATACCAATCACAGATCCCCCTCTTCCCTCCTCTCACCCCTCCAACCTTCCCCTCAAACCCACCCCCCATCCCCTCCTACAAGAAGGTATGGCCTCCCATGGGGAGTCAGCAGAGCCTGGTACATTCAGCAGAGACAGGTCCAAGCCTGTCTCCCTGCCTCAAGGCTGCACAAGGTGTCCCACCATTGGTAGTGGGCTCCAAAAAGCCTGCTCATGCACCAGGGATGGATCCTGGTCCTACTGCCAGGCCACTTAAGAAGATCAAGCTACACAACTGTCTCACTTAGGCAGAGGGTCTAGTCCAGTCCCATGCAGGCTCTATAGGTGTTGGTCTAAATTTCATGAGTTCCCACTAGTTTGGTTTTATTGTCACTATAGGTTTCCCCATCATGATCTTGATGTCCCTTGCTCATAGAATCCCTCTTCTGTCTTCGACTGGACTCCTGGAGCACGACCTGATGTTTGGCTGTGGATCTCTAAATCTGTTTCCATCAGTTACTGGAGAAAGGCTCTATGATGACAGAGTATTCACCAATCTGACTACTGGGGTAAGCCAGTTCAGGCACCCTCACTACTATTGCTAGTAGTCTAAGCTGGGGTCATCCTTGTGGATTCCTGGGAACTTCCCTAGTACCTGGTTTCTCTCTACCCCCATGATGTCTCCCTCTCTCATGGTATCTCTTTCATTTCTCTCCCACTTGGTCTCTGTTCCAGCTGGACCATCCCGTTGAGGGGTTACTTTCATATCTAAATTCACTGAGCAGCAACTAAACACAAGCCCCTACACCCCTCCTCCACTTTAAGCAGAACTAGCACAGGGCTGATAGTGTTTTTAGGTGGAATGTTGGTTTGTACTTTAAGATTTTGTTCTCTGCCAAAGACTTACAGTCTACTGAGGGACAATACAGAGGCATCTTAATTCCAAACCATGGTCTAAACAGCCAATGTGTATTGTCAATCCCAAGGAGCTCTGCCACTTTCAGCCTTTCTCCTTCTTCACTGTATTGGAACTACAGTGTGAAGTACATCATAATGGATGAAAAGTTAGCATTGTAGATGTGTAGCTGTGTGTACGTCATTCCCTTTCTCATCTACGCTGCTGGGAAAATACAGAACATCAGTGTTAGGCTTTTCTCCCCCACTGGGCTTGGAAGGAGCATGCTCAAATTCCTTTCCCTTCCTCTTTCTCACTGAGGTACTGTGTACCACATCTGGGGGTGGTCATGGTGGAAATCCTCCAGATATCCCAAATGCAAAGAATACAAAATGGGAGAGGTAATGGCTGGAGCAGATGTTGGGAAATCAAAGGCACAGATATTCCACTGTGTGCACAATTCTAGGAATGCCATGACTCAACTGGGCCAGTTGCTGAACATCATGAGTGTTCTTATGTGCTGCTTGGTGAAAACCCCAAGGCCCTCTCAGGTACCACCTACTCCAAAAGCTTTTTGCATAATCTCCAGTTTGGATTAACGGAATCCACTCAGAACTCCCCTGTTTGCCATAGTTCCTTATTTCCTTCTAGTTGTATCATGCTCTGGCCTCGCATCCTAGGAGGTAAGGGTACCATCACATCACAGGTCATGTCTACTGAGCATCAACTGTGTGTCAGATATTACAGCACAAAGGAAGGGTAGCATGATGAACAAAAACTATATGATCTACGCTGTGGTCAAACATGCAATCTACTGGTTAAGCAGGCAAACAAATAAATTACAACTAGCTTTAGCTAGTGTAACATACAAGATTCAAACAGCTCTGCAGATAACCAATCATGATTTATAAAACAGTAGCAAGTCTAAATCACCATGTTATAGGTTTCTTTATCCACACAGTTGGTAAACACATTTTTAAGTGCATTTTTCAAAAGACTGGTGGTCTTATTCTGAAGGTCTACTGGTGACTATTTAGTCTCAGTCCCTGGTGGGAACACCACTTAGTCTGTTCTTCCTGTGGGTTTCATATTTCTGCGCTTATATTCAGCTGTGTGTAGGTCTCGTAATGGAAGAGGGGTTCCAACAGCAGGTTGAGTGAAACCTCTCCATCAGAATAGCAGTCGATGTATTATTTGAAGGGTTTAACACTTGCCCCCAATATCTTGCAATGTTCTTGGCTGTAATTCATATTCCCTATGTATTGCTTACCTCCATTGATTTCACATGTTCATTTTGAATCCAGTACTTTGCTTTGTTATTCCACCAGTATTTTACTCCCCTTCTTATTTCCTTTTTTTTTTTTTTTTTTTTTTTACTTTTTCTGTTTTAATATTTTCCATCTATTTTCATCTAGGAATTTCATTTCCATCTCAAAGACTATTTGAACTCTCTCTATTCCAACATTTCATTAGCATTTTTCCTCTGGTTGTTCTGTGTTCTCTCATATGATTCAGACCCATAAAAAAACACTCTGATGACCCAGTTAATAAGTGCTTACAACGCAAAAAATAATTCAATGAAGATTAACTTTCACAAACACATGTAATATAGTAATACATTATATAACAGACAAAATAGCTGACCCTTTACTGTCACTAACTTTAATTTAAAATACTAAATAAATAAATGGTCTTAAATTTCTATCATCTTTGCTAACAATCACTATCTTTGGGCCTGTCTCAGAGTTAATGTCAACATTTAGAAATTATCGGGACCCTCTCCTTCCAACTAGCGGCTCTGCTTTCAATGCCTGGAATAGTCATTCTTGACTCTGATGACATCATAGTATCACCTAACTGGGGACCCAGGACTGTTCTCCACACTGAGTATATTTGCATGAGACCACAGCAGCAGCATTTTGCAGAATTTCTCCCAGGTAATCCTAATAAGAAGCCAGGGAGAAAACTAAACATACCAAATTTGCTAAATCTTGTAAAAGTCCATTAAACAATCAGTGTCTTGAATACATAGCTTGTGAGAATTGGGAAGGAGAGAATTGTTCATAAAAAGTGCTATTGAAGGTATACTCATTACGGTTTTTTTTTTCCATTTTCTATGGTTTTGAGTTCTGATATGGAGATTTCTGTTCCAATGAATGCCAGTTTCTAGAGACAGTCAAGGACTCATCTCCAAGGGCTAACGCTCTAACTCCACAGTAGAGCTCTTGTCTAGTATGCATGAGGTCCTAGGTTCCCAGTGCTGGGAGGAGAACCCCTTACCTCTAAGTATGACTCTCATATGCAAACCATGCAACCCATGCCTCCAACTAACTTCATCTGGTTTATGCACTCCTTGGTCTGTCTGTCTGCTCTGCTCTAATAACCCCAGGGCCAGATACTAGTTGACCAGGGTCAAGTTTATGCCCCAGAGTAACCAAAATTACTGAGACTAGCTAATTTTAAGTTTGACTACCTTGCTTCCCTCACATTTTCCATGAAAACCAGAAGAGAGGCTCTCTTGCCCCTCTTGTCTCCTCCCTTCCTCCTGGCCAACCACAGTTTCCTCCTGGGGCCCAACATAGCCTTCTGGGCCCCCTGCTATGAAGAATCTGTAATAATAGAACACTTTCTCGATCATTGTCACGTCTGTGTCTGCACATCACATCACATATAATACTAGGATCCAATTAATATTAGCATTTTAACTCTTTTTATTTGTGTGTGTGTTCATGCTCATGTGTGAGCTGGTATGTGTACACATGTCCCTTGTGTTGGGGGAGGCCAGAGGTTGACATTAGATGTCTTCCTCAATTGCTCTCCACTTTTGAAATAAAATCTCTCACTGAACCTGGAGCTCACCAATACAGCTAGACAGGGTGGTCAGCAAGCCCCATCGATCCTCCTTGTCTCTGCTTCAGTATTAATTTTTGAGGTTATGGAAGGCCTCTCAAAATGGGAACATTGACATTGATGCCTTAAAAATGTTAAGAAAACAGTTTTGAGACAGAAAAAAAAAACAGGATGAAACAGAAAGATCTCCCCAATCTGTTGTCTGGAAACTGAGTAAGAACTTAGCGCATAGAAGAGGTAAGAAGAAGGGCAGGCCAGCAGTGAGCATGAATGGGAAAGGCAAACTCACACACAGGAGCACTCTGATCTCGCCCTGGATAGGAAGGTACAGGACAGTCCTCATAAATAAGTGTGTAGCCACTTCAGTTACATATGTATTTATTTATTGGTGTGCATGGGTTGGGGAGAAACACATGAATATGAAAGTCACAGGACAACTTGTGGGTGTCAGTTTTCGCTCCAACCACGTGAGTTCCAGAAACGGATCTCAGGCTTGTTGGTGAATACCTTTCCCGCTGAACCATCACACCAGTCCAGCTTCTTCTATCTAAAAAGGAAAATTGTTCCTGGTTCCACCTTCTATACAAAGCTCTAAGCTGGATGTCACTAGAAAATGGGAGGGGGCAAACAAATAAAAATAGCATAGCTCTCTTTTCAAGTCTCTCAAGATCTTCTGGAGAACACAAGCCACCCATTGTTTTGGAGGCAATGGAAAAGCAAGGCACCTTACTTGGTTAGTCCTCGCTGCTTCCGACATTCAGTCGAGAACACGGGAATTGCAGTGCTACAAGGCTCTCCGTGTGTAGTTGTATTCCTGGTCTCATTTTCTGAGCTACTCACTTTTACTACTTGAAGGACTGGAAATTCTTTTCCACAAAACCTATATTTGAAGGAGATTTTCCCTTTTCCTTCCTGGTAAAGCATTACTTAGTTGCACAAATTCACACACTCTTATCTTCACAGTTTTTTTTTTCCCTTTTTATCATGATCTTCTCTTCCCCAACCCTTCCCAGGAGTTGTACTTCAATCCTAATATTGTAAGGCTTACTTGCTTCCCGTAGTGTTTGTCAGATGTATTTTTGATCTTCTCCATTCATTTCTGCTGATGTGTTTCTATAAATATTTCAGAGATGAATTCTTTTTTGAATCCAGTCTGAGGTCCATTTTATGTTTTTAAAAAAAGCAACCATGTATAAGTGGCTTACAGGTCACTTAGAGTACTCCTGCTGTGACACAACACTGTATACTTCCAGACTGAGCTTTGAGATACTCTTCTTTGGTTGCTTCCAATTCCAGACAAGAGCAATGGAGGGCACAGTGTGGGGTTAGATTTCAGGGCAGCAAGTGTTCGGAGAGTACCATTCCTCCATTCATTGTTGTAGCCAGTGTTCAGATCTTGACTCCTCCTCTGTTTGTCAAGGCTCCTGCCTACCTGCTACCATTGTTTAGACTTCTTTCTTCCTCTCCTCTACATCAATAACTAGAGTTGGAAGACAAGATTCTCATTGATGGACCAGTGATTTCACTGAGTGCCTACTTACCCTTGCCAAGTATCAGGTTGTCAGCTAAGTAGAATGCTTCAGATAGTGGACACAGATATTCTCAATCAAAAGTCCTTTCCATCAGAGAGAGGAAGATATGGAACTTGGACTCACAGAGACTCAAAGACTCTTTGAATTGCTTTAGAAAAAAACACACTCTGTACCCATGTTCCCTTATTCTCCTCGACAATGACCCCATAGATTCTCTTACTGAGGCACCTGGTTTGCTCTGTTCTTCAGGGTGGTTGAGAAGCAGGACTCTAGCTCATGAGGATATTTGTCTGATGATCCCTGACCTCTCCCTGTACTGGATTCTCAGAATCTGTCTTGATGAAATCATAGAAATGTCATTGTCCTCCTCAGACTCCCGGCTGACCCAGATTTTACACAGTCCCATTTGAGGGAGCTCAGAGATCTCAGACGATTCTTTAAAACTTTAAATCTTCATCTTCTCACATACATAATTAAATGAAGTGTTGTTTCGAGATAAAATAAGTAAATCTAGAAGCTACGACTCCTGCCCAATTGAATGCTGCCTAAACCATAAGAACCAGAGGTCCTCAGTTCTCTTTAGCAACCAACTAACTATATTTCCTAAGTAAGCACCACATAGAAGAGGCCTAGGTAATGATTGGATTTAATTTTTAAAATAAAGCTATTTTTAATTTAATAAAAACTGTTTTAAAGCTCCAAGCATTGTAGAGAATCGGTGGTCAAGAGAATCAACTAAACAAATGATGAAATATGGCTGATCAGAAGAGATTATGTTTGCTAAAAGGCTATTACTTGAAGATTTGTTTTTTTTTAAGTCAAGCCTTTAAAAAGAAGGAAATATTTATTGGAATTTTAAACAGTTTGAAAATAAGATAAATAAATCTAGTACAAGCACGTTTTTGCAGAGATACCGGTAAGAAAAGGCTGAGCATATTTTGGAAAAAAGGCAGGGATTTGAACGGTATAACTATGTGGAGAATTGTGAGGTTGCAAGAGGCAGGTCTGGCCTGGTGGAGCATGAGCTCCTCTAGGCATGTCCAGTTCTCAAGCACAGCCAGGAACCACGACAGACTTTCTACACGCAAATTGGAGAAGGAGCCCATAGCTTTCCCATGCTACAGCTCCATTCAACCAGTGCTTCTAAATCCAAACTTTTCATCAAAACAATCTTTCCTGATGGATGTCTTAGACTAATTTTACGTTGAAATCAATAAACAAACAAAAGGATTTCATGGGTGAGAAAAACCTGCCTTATTCATCTGCTTGTCATTTGTCAATTTGCAGGGTAGGAAAAATGATGACCCAGAAGGAAATTCACAGATTTGAAGTGACTGCCTGGTTTTGTGCTGATCTTTGGACAACCCCAGTTTTCAAACTTGTGTCACTGGGTAGACAGCATCCTACCTGATTGGCTTGGGTAGCAAGAAAGTGACAGGTGCCACTCAAATGCCTAGCAAGTTATTGTTAGTAGAGACGTTAAATAATATATCAGAGGACTCTGTCTTTTGTGACTACAAAAAATAGAAGAGAACAACCACCTCACTCTGCACAACGTTGCATGTGTGATGAGCTTGAATGGGTCATCACGTGTGTGTCCCTCACCCTCATCAACTTTAAATCCTTTCAAATTTCTAATGATAGAGTGGTGCAGGTGTCTTTAGTTTGGTGCTGATATTTTTCTTACCTCCCCAACATTTTCTTCCCTGATATATCATTATGAGATTGTGCAGTAACAAGCATTCTTCTGCTCAAATTTATATCAATTAGTTGAAGACAGTTATTCAATTGGACGACCCACTGGATTTTGAAAGACTCAGGACCATGTCAAAGTGACGACCTTTTTCCTTCTCTCTCAGCCAAGAGCAATTGTTTAACAAGGAACCTTGGAAAGAAATGCTGGTTTAATAATTAGTTATTGATCATGACCGATGCCATGGCGAATACCATTGGATTAGTCAGGGGCCAGGGAATAAGGACATAGATGTCTCTCGTCAAGATCATGTGTGGGGGGTAAATCAAAGAATGACAGCATAAGATATCATAAAAGAAAAGAAAAGATATCATAAAATAGCTAGTTACATATGTTTTGTTCTTTGATATGGATGCTGTTTTTCAGTTTCAAAATTAGAAGTAAAACTTGAACCTGCATAGATTGAAAGCTAAATTATCTCAAACAACTGTATTACTATAAAGCAACTAAATAGTATGCCCCTATTCGAACACACTCTAAAAGACCAAGGTGTGTTAAGCAGACTTGAAAAACAACACAAACCCTTTGCAGCAACACCATGCAAAGTATTTTGATGAATTAACCCTGCTTTGGCCAGCATTTTTTGCTTCATCAAGATACCATTAACCCCTGTGCCCTGAAATGCCCATTAGAAACAATTTGGATACATGCAGAAGGAGACCATAACAATTATAGACAGGAGCTTTAAAAGTATAATTGACTTTTTTTTCTGAGTGCTAATTTAGGCATCACTTTAGGGCTGAATAAAAATGTCCACATATGAGCCACTTAATGGAAGGAGAAACTTCAAAGAATGATTTTATTGTATTTTGAAGGGAAAACAAGGAGATATTTGCATTAGTTGTTCAATTTCTTCCTAGAATAGAAAAAAAACCTGAAAATGTATTTCGTGGTAATAAGAAAGTCAACAACTCCATAGCCAGTTGGAAGATGGGGACAGCCACTCCTTACTGCTGACAAGCAAAGATGGAGCTTCACTGGTTTCCACACTTAATGAGAGTTTTTTCAGGTGAAATCAGTCAGGTTCATAATAAATGGATTAGTATAGAAATTGTTTTTTTTAAAAAAAAATAATGTCATTTGTTAGGGCCTGATGCATCAGTCACCACATCAAAATGTGGACACTAATTTTGGTCCCCAGCACCCATTGGGAATGATGCCATGTGCCTGTCACCTGGTATTAGAAAGGGCAGAGATAGATGGATTGCCAGAGCTAGCTGGCCAGCCAACCCAGACAATCAATGGCTTCCTTCAGTGACAGATGTGTTCCCTCTCACATGTGGATCATAACTTCAAAGTTTTAGAATTGTGCATTTGACTTGGAATGTCTGGAGAGACCTGAAAGCTAGAAAGGAGCCATGATGGTAAAGGAGTCTCAGGAGAAGTGAGGAGAGTGGAACATACGTAATATGGAAGGGGAAGGAGAGAATATTGTGAGTGATGATGATTAAACGGGAATGGGGATGAGGGGATGTGGGTAAAGAATGGATGGAGGAGAGACTTCACCAAAACTAAAGATGTATAAAGAAGGCAAGTGGAAATCTACTGCTTTATAAGCTAGGTGTAAAACATAATTATCTTAAAAAGAAGTACACTGCATGCATGAATAATGTTTATACCAGGAGCCAAGGTTATTAAATGGAACTCTTAATACCAGATGCATGACACTCCCTGATAAGCTATTGGTGCCCCAAACAAAATAGGCTTTTGCCATTGTTCTTGTTTGTTCACCAGAACTAGGTGGTAAGGCTCTCTGATTGAAAACACAACATGCTGTAGCTATAGTGCAAGGGAAATCATGGTGGAACTGAGCTGGAAGCTTCTCCCTTCTACAGTGCTGGATGGTGCTATGCAGGCATCTGGGGGAGAAAAGTAGTCAGCCTTGCCATGGGCCTTGCATACTATAATACTAACCTGCCATGGAACATGTGACCAGTGTTGCAATATTGACAAAAGTACTGTGTAAGTGACCAACTGCCTTCTAATGAGCCTTAGACTCACTCTGAGGGCAGAGGTTCATGCCTGATGCTGTGTACATAATCAAAGGCCGAAGTTCAGGGAAAAGAGATGAATCAAAGGCCTCAGAGGTGAACTCACTTTTTTAAATTTTGCTAAACGAACATGTTGTCAAACTTCCCCCTGTTTCTACCCATAGACTGGTACTGCTCTTAGTCTTGGAAAGAAAAGCTTCTGTGTGTGGCTAATGGGGGTTGATGCAAAGACTGTGTTTGGTCAAGGTATTGAGACTGTTCAATGATGAGTTCTAAACAGAGGAGCAATATTTCCCCCTCCAAGACTCAGGAAACATTGAGCAAGAGGAGATAGCAAAGAGATAAGAGCTGAAAGGAGAAAAGGCTTGTGACATGCTGCTTTCTGAGTGTCTTCATAACTATCACACTCAAGAACTCAAAAAAGTTGTGGTTGCCTACACAAGGCCTGCACAAGACTGGGCCCATTAACATTCAGTCCTGGATAGGGAAGAGGCTCATGGGCCTGGCCTCTCTCTGGGGTCTACTGGCATTTGATGGCTGCTAAGGGAAAGAGAATTAATTGTCTTCAGTGCTATATCTACTGTTGAGTTAGTTGCCCATGCTCCAGTAGAAATCTCCACAATGATGTCCACGTGGGCAGCCCTAGTTGAACTCAGCGGGTCACAAAACAAAAACAAAACCAACCCAAAAGACACAAAAGTGAGGAGGAAAACTTGTTGGAAGGAGGGGAAGGGTGTGAGGAGTATAAGAGATAAGGATTGTGACTAGAATGCATCATAGACTTACATGACATTTAAATGTGGAAATAGAGGAACACACTTGACATGAATCTCTAACCTCTACATACATGTGAACATGCATTCACCCAAATATGTACATAAACACACATATATATTTCATACACACATGCGCACAAACACACAAAAAGATACTAACTTTGTTCTAAATGTGGATGTGTAGCTATAGGCCCTCAACAGTAACCCTATAGTTTTATATTTTCAGCAATCACACTTTCCATGCAGCTTTTTAATCCAGCTTCAAATAGTTCTACAGGATCTCCACAGCAGAATCAATCCCGAGTGCTTGCAACCTTGTTGGTCAAGATAAGAAAGAGATATCTAAACACTTGGCTTGCTCCCATAAAACTCAGTTCTTCCTCTACAACAAAATTCTCAAATCAAACTGTAGAAAGTAAATGGTGACATAAAAGAAAAGACTAACTGTTCAAAGATCTTCACAATTCTCATTTGGGATAACATGGCTTCTAGTGAACTGATTCTCTAACTGAAAACCCGTATCTATTGAAGAATAGCAACATCCTGAAATTCTCTTTTCAAGATGGAGCAGCTGTCATGATCAAATCCATTGCCTTCTTTTATACTTCAGGCTGGCTTTGGAGGTTAAAAATAAAGTGTTGGCCAATGAGAGCCTGCTTTATATGGTTACTCATATTAGTTATACACTTTTGAAGAAAATCAGCTCATAATTTATATACATATATGAAAGATTTTCTTTGTGATGGCTGTATATAAAAAGTTCTGGTCTTCAAATGAAGTGAGAGTTATAGTCTCTGTTTGAAGTTTCATTTTCTGGCTAACCTTGGACATGCCATGTCAATCTCCCTGGACTTTGTTCTCCTATAGAATGTGTGGGGTATCTAAATCCTTACTAGCCACACTGTGTACTCTAGACCCACAGCCGTAGCTTCACCTGGGAGCTTGTTAGAAATGCAGAAGCTAGAACCCCTCCCCAGTCCTATGTTATGGGAACCTCTTTCTTTTAATAAGATCTCCAGGAAAGAACCCTGCATTAAAACCCTTTAAGGTCATTTCCTATCCTGCCAAATGGGAAAAACAAATTCCTTAATTGAAAGAACTACACTCAAGACTCTTGTGTGTGTGTGTGTGTGTGTGTGTGTGTGTGTGTGTGTTTACTTATTTTTAAATGTTTCACATCTTTACCACACAGGCATCTGGTATAGGTTCCCAGACCTGTAGGGCACCGTAGGGCACCCTTGTCTAGTTCTCCATCGCTTCGTTTTAAACTTCATCTCAAGTAGCCCAAGAGTGAACAACACAAGGCTCCCAGCTTAGATGTTTTCTGCCAGGGTCATAGTGCAGAGAGTTCAAACTTCCTTACCACGAGAGCTCAGCTCAGCTCACATCCAAATTAGAGAAGTACACGACATAAATAATCTCTATTTTTCCCCCCAGTATCACCTGACCTGTCAAGTCTGTCTTTAGTATCCCTACACCACGCTGACAGCTCTCCCCCACCCGCCCCTTCAATATGTGGATCAGTGGGGACACACGCCCCACCCCTGAGAAGATTCACGTATTCAGTAACTGCCGAGGTACTAGCAGAGAATGAACAATGGAATGCTGTCAAGCCCGACAGCCAGCCCTGGATGTATGAGCGTCGAGCTGACAGCAAGGGCCTCAGAGGGTAAACTGCTTTGCTGGAACTAATTAAACAGATGAAATTATTACATGAATATGCAGATGTTGTTTACATTTTACCATATGGTATTATTTCAGGTAATAACTCGCAGGAGAATCCCTTCCTCTCATCAAGAGGAAATGGGTTGAAACGAAGGCCCCACGTGTCACCTTTCAGTTGCTAGGCAGACACTGATAACGCAGGTTTCCTCTCTGAGTCATGGGGAGTATTCAGCCTGGATCCCTGTGGTACAGGAAGATGAAGCTGGGGCTGCTCTCTAGAAGGAGTCAGGGGAGGGCTGCCTCCGCCAAGCTGGAATGACTGCAGCTGCTGTAAAATCCACTCTGAGGTTGAAGTGTATCCAACCAGGGATGTGCTGCCATTCGGCAAGTGTCAAGTAAGAGCCAACACTGCAGCCTCTGCTGCTGGCATGGCCTGCAAGACTTGGGGCTGTGCCTGTTAGGCCAAAGCAACTGATTCTTAAATCACCATGCCAACATTAGACCGTCCAAATGAATGCCACTCCCTGCCATGGGGCCACCTTCATAGGCAAAGCACTTGAGCCAAGACGATGGAACATTAAAAGAGAAAACCATGGGTAGGCCAACCAAACACAGCCAAACAGAACCCACTTGCCTTGCCCCTCCTTCCCACTCCTTCCCTCCCTGACTCGGTTGTTGTATTCACAACTAGCTTTTTGGCCAACCACATTCATGAATGCTTGTCCATTATTTTTCAGGGTCTACAAATCACTATGGCTTGTAGGTTTTGTTCCTAAATGGTCCCCACGTGGTTTCCTGCCACTTCACTCCCAGTGCACCCTGCCCAGGCCTTCTGCAAGTGGAAACGATAGCATCCTTACCACTGGGCTCCTTTTCTTATTCTCAGATACCCTCCCTCCATTGATAGAGCATTTCTCAGATTCATACCTAATGGGATCTCTACCTTTCTTCAAGGAGGCCAAATGTTTATCACAGCTTTCAGTGCCAAACAAAACTCCAGACTGCTCAAGGTGTAGTCCTATTTCATATTCCTTCTATCCTACACTCATGCCCAATTTTTCCTCTAGATTTCATATGTTAGTCTTCTTACCTAAAAAATGTGTCCCTCCTTCCTCCTCCCTACCTTCCTTCCTTCTCTTTTTCTTTTCCTGTTCTTCTCCTACCTCTTTCTCCTGCTAAAAGCTAATCATACTTTTAAGTTTACATTGTATTTTTTGTAATGATTTTGGTTTTATATATATATGTATATATATATATTATGTATATACTATATATGTAAAACCATAATCATTTTATATATACATATTATATGCATAATATGTATATATATGTGTGTGTGTAAAACCATATCATTAATATATATTATACATGTGTAAAACTATAATCATTTTATATATATACATATTATATATAATATGTATATATATGTAAAACCATAATGATTATATATTATATACATAATATGTATATAGATATATTACCTCTCCTCTATCACTTTGGCATAGTCTAGTCCTTCCTCCACACTTAGAAGAAACATAGACAATCCTCTGAGTGCACACACGTGCAGTCTGTCTTCTTTCCATATATGAGAGTCTCTTAATCACATTACTCTGCAAGTAGCTCTTGCCACCTTACAATATCACAAGTTCTATCTGGATCAACAGATGGAGGACTATCACAGTCTTTATCTTACAGTATCACAAGTTCTATCTGGATTAACAGATGGAAGAATATCACAGTCTTTACCTTACAGTATCCCAAGTTCTAGCTAGATCAACATATGGAGGGCTATCACAATCTTTACCTTACAGTGTCACATGTACTATCTATATGAACAGATGAAAGAATCACAGTCTTTACCTTACAGAATCTCAGGTTCTATCTAGATTAACAGATGGAAGGATATCACAGTCTTTACTCTACAGTATCCCATGTTCTATCTAGATCAACAGTTGGAAGACTATCACAGTCTTTACTCTACAGTATCACAGGTTCTATCTAGATCAACAGATGGAGAATTATCACAGTCTTTCCCTTACATTATCACAGGTTCTATCTAGATCAACAGATAGAAGAATATCATAGTCATTTCTATCAGTGCAAAGTGCCCCATGCTGTACATCAACCATCATTAACTGAAGCATCACTTTTCCATCACCCACCACTCAACGTTCAGATAGACGCTTTTTCTTCTACTTTTGTGTTGATTTTTATTTGCAAATAAAAATATGTGACTATAAAATTTCCTGTTTGTAAATCCTGAAAGATTGGTGTCTTTTTGGTAGACAATTACTAGGTTTAAAGACCCATGTGCTTTTAAGTTTTCATATAGGTTTAGTGTGCACATGTATGTGTGTGTGTGTGTGTGTGTGTGTGTGTGTGTGTGTGAGAGAGAGAGAGAGAGAGAGAGAGAGAGAGAGAGAGAGAGAGAGAGAGAACATTTGCAGTATTTTCTTTCTGAATCTGGCTTATTTTACATATCATTGTGATTTATAGTTGCATCTATTTTATTTCAAATGTTGATTTTATTCTCCATGACAGCTGCATAAAACTCCACTGTGCATAAGTGCCATATTAATTTTATTTCCCATTGATAAAAATAACTATATGTTTTGAAATTCAATGTAATGTTTTAGTTTACTACGTAAGGGTCAAATTAGAGCAACTCACATACCCATCACCTCTAATGTCTTCTATTTCTTATCTAAAATCTTCTAGCTATTTTGTGATATACATGTTTTAATGAATACCAAACTCTACCTACTTTCAGTTAATGCCCCAACAAGTTGTTCTTCAGTTGACTACTAAGTAACTTTTTAAAAAGTGAATAATCATCATGTTCTTTATGCCAGCATATTTCAAATCGAAATGTACACACAGATCACTGAAGGGTCTTTTTTAATATAGAGTCTGTTTTAGGAGATATGGTAGATATGTCTGTGCTCTAACAATGACTTCATACCTGTTAGCCCAAGGGCACATGTGTATTTAAACTGTACAGATATTTACAAGTGCCTTTCCATAAAGACTGCAGTAATCCATATTTGCATCAGGGGTATATGAGAGTGGTTTGCCCAGTCTTTCATGATGTACAATTTCTATTATTTCTCTTTCTGTTTTCATATTACAAGTGAGGGCTATACAAAAGCATTTTATTTGGATCCATAGTTCCCCACTCTGAGGCAAGTTTGGTGTCAGTTGTGTTTATCATTGTCTGTTAGGATTTCTTTATTCCTACATGCTATTGCTTTCTTCCCATTTTTCTTTTTTTTTAATTTTTTATTAAGAAAATTTTTCATTCATTTTACACACCAACCAAAGATCCCCTTCTTCCTTCCTCCCACCTCCCAGCCTCCCACTCCCACCCACAAGAAGGCAAGGCCGTCCATGGGGAGGCACATTCAATAGAGGTAAATCCAGCCCCTTCCCCCTGCCTCAAGGCTGCACGAAGTGTCCCATCATAGGTAGTGGGCTCCACAAAGCCCACTCATGCACCAGAGATGGATTCTGATCCTCGTCAGGGGCCTCCCAAGCAGATCAAGGTATACAACTGTCTCGACATGCAAAGGGTCTAGCCCAGTCCCATGTATGTTCCACAGCCATTGATCCAACTTTCATGAGTTCCTTCTAGTTTGGTTTGGTCACCCCTGCATGTGTCTCCATCGTGTTCCTGATGCAATTGCTCATATAATCCTCTCTCTTTGACTGGAGTCCTGGAGATCTGTCTAGTGATTAGCTGTATATCTCTGCATCTGCTTCCATCAGTCATTGGAGGAAAGTTCGAACTGAAACTGAGAAGCATCTGTAAGACAAAGGACACAGTAAATAAGACAAAATAACAGCCTACAGAATGAGAAAAGATTTTCACCAACCTCACATCTGATAGAGGGCTGATCTCCAAAATATATAAAGAACTCAAGAAACTAGACATCAAAATAACAAACAATCCAATTTAAAAATGGGTTATAGAGCTAAACAGAGAATTCTCAAAGGAAGATTTTTAAATTGCCAAAAGGCATTTAAGGAATTGCTCAGCATCCTTAATTATCAGAGAGATACAAATCAAAATTACTCTAAGATACCATCTTATATCTGTCAGAATGGCTAAGATCAAAAGCACTGTAGACAGGTTATGTTGGAAAGGATGTGAAGCAAGGGGAACACTCTTCCACTGTTGGTGGGAGTGCAAACTGGTACAGCCATTTTGGAAATCAGTATGGCAGTTTCTCAGAAAATTGGGAATTAATCTACCTCAAGACCTAGCTATACCACTCTTGGGCATATGTCCAAGGAATACTCAATCATACCACAAGGTCATATGCTCAACTATGTTCATAGTAACATTATTTGTAATAGCCAGAACATGGAAATAACCTAGATACCCCTCAACTGAAGAATGAATTAAGAAAATATGGTACATATACACAATAGAGTACTACTCAGCAGAGAAAAACAATGACATCATGAAATTTGCAGGCAAATGGATGGAGCTAGAAAAATATCATCCTGAGTTAGGTAACCCAGACTCAGAAGGACAAACATGGTATGTATCCACTCATAAGTGGATACTAGATATAAAGCAAAGGGTAATCAGGCAACTCCACAACTCCAGAGAAGCTAACTAACAGGGAAGACCCAAAGAAGGATGCATGGCCCGCCCTGGGAAGGGAAAATAGATGAGATCTCCATGAGTAAACTGGGGATGAGGGGTGGGCAATGGAGGGTAGGGGATAGGGGATGAGAACATAAGGGAATAGGATGGTTGAACTGGAACAGGGAGGGAGGGGAATACAATGAAAGAGATACCATGGTAGAGAGAAACACCATGGAGATTGAGAGAAACCCAGTGCTAGGGAAGTTGCCAGGAATCCCCAAGGATGACACCAGCCTGGGCTACTAGCAATAGTGGAGAGGGTGCCTGAAATGAACTGGTTTAACCCAAAGATCAGACCGGTGAATACCCTAACTGCCATCATAGAGCTTTTCTCCAATGATTGATGGAAGTAGATTCAGAGATCCACAGCCAATCACTAGGCAGAACTCAAGGAGTCCATTTTTCTATTAAAACTTTTGTGCCTCTTACAGACTTGTTGGACATTGTCAGCTTTTTGTCATTCAGTGACAGTAGAGCTAAGCACCTCTGTCAGATTTCCTTTAGAGTGTCTAGGCTCCCAAGTCAAGACAAGTCCTCTTCTTGCCTTCTAATTACTAATATTTTTATAAATGTTTAATTGGCTTATTTTTATATTTCTTTTATTTTGGTCAATTTTATTTGCTGTTCTAAATATTAATTCTTACACATGTACTTCAAAATCCTTCCACCATATTTTTTACTCATCGTCCAAAATAACTAACTGGCATTGAAGTTACAACAAAATCAAATTTACTAATGTGAAAAGTTCAATATTCTATACTGTTATATAATAAAAATATTATTGGATATGTGTCTTGCTTCTGACTTTTAATAAAAATTTAAAGTACTCATTACTTAAATTCTACAATTTCTTGTTACTTTTTTCTTAGAATTATACTTTCTATGCTATTATCACAAATGTACTTTTATTCAAACTTTTACTTTTGTTATATTTTTTAATTGTTGAAAGTGTGTATGTCTTTCTGTGTGTGTGTGTGTGTGTGTGTGTGTGTGTGTGTGTCTGTGTGTGTGTCTGTGTGTGTCTGTCTGTCTGTACTAGGAACAAAGCTCAAGTTCTCTGCAGTAACAGTCTGTGCTCGTAACCACTGAGCCATCTCTCTGCGCCTGAACATAGTTCTTTTAACCTTTCCTCTTTAAACTATTGTTCATATAATTCAAAGCCAAAATATTCATAACACCTTGTTAATTATACAATTTTTATTAATGCCAATAGATTTTCATGGGTTTTTAAGATTGCCAAAACTATGATTATGTCTTTAATTTACCAATTAAATTAATTTTGGCCTTCTTTTCCTATAATTAACATGGAACTTTTATTTTCTTACTTTACCACATCAGCTAGAACCTCCAAAAATATTCAGTAACAGTAATGTTCTTGGCAATCTATGCAAAAAAATCTAAATACTATAAAATTATTTTATAGTACTTGTTTTTATTGCTGGTTTGCAGACACATATATACATCATATTTAATTAGGTTTTATGGCAAGTATTTTAATAGAAATAGCTACTAAATTTTAGAAATTGCCTTTTTTGGTATCTATTGATTAACTTATTTTGATATGATTAATTATGCTGATATAAGTCTAAAAGTTGAATTGTTTAAAATTTCTATTTATCCTGATAAGTTATTCTTATACTGCCAGATATATAAGTTTCTAATATGTTCTTAATTTACATTGTAAGCACAATTGCACTATCTTTTCAGGCAGTGGTGGCGCACACCTTTAATCTCAGAACTCGGGAGGCAGAGGCAGGCAGATCTTTGTGAGTTTGAGACCATCCGGGTTTATAGAACAAGTTCCAGGACAGCCAGGGCTATATAGAGAAATCCTATCTTGAAAATCAACCCCCCCCAAAAAAAACATTAAAAGATTGCAGTAGTTTAACAGGCTTTGAAATTTAAAAGTCGGCCAGCTCAGAAACCTGATCTGAGTAATTTTGGTGTGGATTAGCCTAAGGCCTTGTTCCTCGAAGTGTGGTGCTCAATAGAAATGGATATTACCTTTGAATGTACTAAAACTGCATCCAGTAGATAAATATCTATAATTTAACAGGCCACATGAGTGATTTGCATGTCTGATGAAGGACGGACAGCATTAGTGGAAACAATATAGTGATTATCCCCTTTTTACAACTCATATCGTGATCAGCTGCAAACAATTTGGCACTTACTTAAAACAGGTACACCAGTTATCTCCCTAGTTTCTCTTACATATTTGTGCAATCACTTTTTGTTTTTTTTTTTTTAAATCACAGCTTTGTATTTTGCTATATTATTTTAAATTCCTACTCATTCTGTCCCAAAATACAGCAAGAATCTGTAGATAGTAAGTTTTCCAGTTATAGGAAGCTCTCCTGATATCTGTGGCCCTGTTCCTGGGCTTTTAGCTTCTGCTTTGATGCCCTCTTCTTCTCTGGCATCATACTTCATATACTTTGCTGCAATCTCTTACATACTATCCTTTTCTTCTGATAGATTATCAAGTCCAGGGCAGAAGACACTACATCATGCATACGTGTCTTTGTATGCCTGGTACCAATCAAAATGCTCAACACATAGTAAGCATTTAAGAAACATTCTCAGTGACAGCTGGATGGATAGATGGATGGGGTGTAATCAGACTATTCTTAAAGGGGTAGCTAGCATGTAATTATCCTTATACATCCCTTAAACATTTAATAGTCCTTGGCATCCTACATCATTCCTAGCATATGGAAGATACACGTATTGCCTTGAAAAATATAAAGCAGTTTGCAAACTGTAAGGTAGTGAAATAATGGCACTGTCAAGATGCTATGTAAAATTATGTAGTCCTTGGGTAAGCTGACACACATTCTAAGAACCTATTTATGCTGTGACTTGCTTAGTTCTATAGTCTGGGGAATTTTCCAACTCCCATGTGCTCGCAACTTTCCAACCTACTTCTAAAAATCCTCTGGGGCAAGAAATCATCACATAAAAGAATGTATCATGTTTTGGAATCAGACTTGTACAAGTTAGTTCTGGACTTAGAAAAGAAAGATATTCAAGCTGACAAAGACATTCCAGGTAAAAATATCAAATGTAGATGTGAAATAAGAACACAAATACTCTTACAGCATATATGCATAAAAACTAAAGTCAATGCTTGAAGAATGATCCCTGAAATGCATAAGGCTGAAGCCAGTACAAAGCCCTGGAGAAGCATCCCAGGAAGATGATCTCACCTGGAGGCAGGTGGGAAGCATCCTACGTGGAGGTCATCCCAGGTGCTAGAGAAGCCTCCATTCTGTATTGGAACATTGTTTCAGTTATAGGTTCTTCTCATTTTTCAGTGCATAATCACATATTTGTTTGCAAATTGTGGTTCACAATTGTTCTTAACTCATAATATTGCTCCTAGGAGGTGCATCAGATTCCCAGGACAAACATGTATCAGTTCCTTTTCTTGCTGTGATAGAACACCTGCTGAAAACAGTTTAAAGGAAGAAGGTTTTGTTTTGCTTCACATTCTGGCAGGGTACAGTTCGTCATGTTAAGGAAAGCATGGAGGCTGTGAGTCAGGAAGCCTAGTTAAGCTGGAAGCAAGAACAGGGCTGTCAAACCATAAGGTGAGCCTCCAGCAACCCACTGCATCGTCAAGCCCTCCATGCTAACAGCCCCACCACCTCGCTTGACAGTACCAGCCGCTGTGAGCCTAGTGCTGAGCCTATGGAACACATTCCACATCCACACTCCAGCAAAGCCATAGGAAACATCTTGTGGACACACGAATGACTCCGGAAGGACTATCTGTACCCTACTTAGGCAATTTTGCTCATTCTTATGGGGCTTGTAGACATGGGTGCCAGGGGCAGCCCATCCAGTTGGTGAGTTCTGAACCACATCTATGATACTTCATTCTCTCCAGTCTGTGGAGGATTCACAGAAGGGGGCTGTTAACAAGGCAGACCTCCAGACTTAATTCTAGAGAACAAAACCTGGTGTGTATGAGGTTGTTTGTATTTTAAAAGCATCTCAGGCAAGGTGAACCAAGGCCCAAATGTAAAAGACACTGTCCTGGGTAGTGGAAAATGGTGTATTTGAGAAATTACTCGGTTGATCTCTTCTCAGCTGGAGACACTTTTTCAACAGTAAAAACAGGTGCTTGATAGTTTATCAGGTACAAAAACCTATATGTGTGAAACCCAAAGGTTTTGCATAAGTGAAACTAGTTGTGTTCTTTTTACAGAGAAGTAAGGGATGAGATTGCATAAAAACTGAATTCTATGCCTTCAGTTCACTCTTCGGTGAGACCGAACACTTTTTATAGAGATTTGTAGCTGGAAAATCAACCCTGTGGTAGCCAATTATCTCCAGTGTGTCTGCTTGGTGGTCAAGCAGTGAAGTTCACATGCTATTGCTTATCTATTTTCACACACCTAAATTCCTTTCCAGCAAATTGTAGAAGACTCACCAGGTCTTAAAATAAAAATAGTGACGTGAGATTTAAGTAGGATTGGAATTTAAATCCCCTGTCCTCAGATAACTGGTGAAAATAGAAACTATCCTCTTTTCGCTACCTGAGATAAACTGCAGACACACCCACCTAGGCTGAGCTGCTGATGCACACTCAGGGAACGTGGAATCTGTCTATTGGAAATGTTTGTGCATCTGACAGATACTGTGTTCTCTGCGGCATCGCTAGGTAAACAGTTTGTTCCTAATGTTAAAAACCCTCCCAGCTCATGGACTGCAAATGATCATTTCTCAGTGGCATATTTGGGAAGTTGTGGAATTAAAAGTCCAAAAGCTTATTTATGGAAAGAGACTTGTTTAAGGCAATTGATATTAACAACTTACTGTGTCTGGAAGGGGCTGTTTGTGTCACTCTTCTGCATAGTTACTTATGATCTGCTTGGTGCAATAATGTTTCAGATAACAGGCCCTTTCCATTCCTCATTTGCAATGACTGATTTTAAAATTTTGATTTTAAGTCATTGAAGTCAGAGAATAGAAGAAATGAGCCTAACTAAACACCTGAATGAGACTGGGATCCAGTGTAATACTTCACCCCAGATCCCATGTGCTATGCAAGTCCCAGTGGCCATCTCCACAAAACAGCAGGCAATCCAACAGTGTGTCACAGATTATTCTGAGCTATAGGAAACATCAATTTTCAAAAATTATTTCCTGATACATTTATTTTTTATTTTTTATGAGCATGGGTGTTTTGCCAGCATGTATGTCTATGTACCAAATGTATGCCTTGTGCCCAAAGAGGCCAGAAGTAGGTGTCAGGTCCCCAGGAATTCAAGTTACAATTGGTTGTAAATCACCAGGTAGATGCTAGGACTCAAACACAGATCTTCTGGAAGAGTAGTTAGTGCTCTCAAGAGCCAGACCATCTCTCCAGTCCCTGTAATAAATTTTGTTTAATTCATAATAATTTTATAGTTATTCAATAGTGTGTGGCATTTCAACAAAACTTTGTGTATGTGACGGCTAGCTTCAAATGTCAACTTGATACAACCTAATACCACCTAGGAAGAGAGTATCAGTGAGGGATTGATGTTCACTGGGGTTGGCCTACAGGCCTACAACTGTGAGGGGTTGTCTTAACTAAGTTAATTGATGTAGGAAGGCCCAGTCCACTGTGGGTGGCACTCTTTCTTGACAGGGGTTCAGGAACTGTACACGAGTAGATAAACCTAGCTGACTATAAACTAGTGAACAAGTAAGCATGAACATATTCATTTCTCTCTGCTCTTAACTGTAAGTGTGATGTGATTAGCTGTTATGAAGTTCTTGCCTTGACTCCCCCACAATCATGGATGATAACCTGGAATTATAAACTGAAACAAACTCTCTCTCCCTAAGTTGCCTTTTGTTGGGGTTAAGCAACAGAAATGAGATTAGATCAGTGTGTGATGATCATATCAGAGTGATTGGCACATCCATCACTGCAGTCCGTTTCCATTTCTTAGTTCGTCAAACACTCAAAATCATCTTCTGTGGCTAGCTTGGAATGCCCAATTCATTGCTGTCAGCAGAGTTATTCTTCTGTTAAATGCCATTCTTCACGTCCAACTGTACTCCTGTACCCATTAACTATACTCACTCAATCATCCCTTCCCCCATACCCGCCCAAGGCTCTGGTGACTACAGTTCTGCTCCGCTTCTTTGAGGTCAACTTTAACGTCCACATATGAATGAGAACATGAAGTGTTTGTCTTTACTTGACTTGTGTCACTTAGCATCATGTCTACCAGTTCATGGGCATGTTGTTACCAAATATAGCATTCGTCCCTTTTTAAAACCAGCTAGATCCAAATTGTGCACATATGCCATATTGTTCATTGTAGGGACAATTTTGAACCTTAAGGATCTGAATTCTGAGCAGAATCTCAGTAAATTCAACAAATAGCATGTCCTCCTCTTCGCTAATACTGAGTTCTCCACTGTCCCTTTCTACCAAACATGATGATAGAAAGTAGCACAGAGCAAGCAA
This sequence comes from Peromyscus eremicus, assembly GCF_949786415.1. NCBI lineage: Eukaryota > Metazoa > Chordata > Mammalia > Rodentia > Cricetidae > Peromyscus > Peromyscus eremicus. Next base: position 128,094,224 of record NC_081416.1, on the reverse strand, counting down.
GCGTGTGGGCTATATATATCATATAGAGCCCATGGGCTGCTCTCTTAGAAAATGTTCCTCATGTGAATTATACTATGCTGCTAGTTTTCTGTGTTAATTAATTTTTAAACATCATATTGAAAGAATACTCTGCTTTTACCAAGACATAGAGGCAAACAAGCAAAACTGGTACAAAAGCAGGCAGGCATATTGTATCATTTGGCATCTGGGCAAAATGTTCAATAAATACAAACTGACTACTCCTCCTTTCCCACTTAGGTTCAGTTAGGACTTAGAGGTGTGCAGATTTTTATTTTGACACACTGAAGATTAAACTACCCCCACCTATTCATAGGCATGCGGGTTTCAGACCACAAAGGCAGATAAATCCATTTTTTCAACTCCAAAACAAACTTTGAAATACTATCACAGCAGAGACTCTGTATTTCCTTCTTGAAGCTAGAACTATAGCAAATTTTGTTTGGAATATTTCTAAACATTTTATCTTGTGGAGTGTTATATTGTAGTCAGAATAAATTTATCTGAAAAAGTCTCCAGATATCTGCAAACTAAAAATAAAGTAAGTTATTGAATCTTTTTGTCAATAGCCAAGCTAACTTTTCCAGCAAACATTCTCGTTTCCTTAGAAGTCTATGTAAGAGATTCGGCTTGGCAACTCCTGTTGACAGGTGCAGTAAGCAGGTGAGGGATACAGTGAGTCACAGAAGTGTGCGTGTGAGGAACTGAAGTAAGCTGTTACAGGACCAAGCCGGCAGAGCAGAGCATTCTTTGCTCCTTCATGACACAGTTCAGACATCATCTCCGAACTACCCTTTCTCAGGCTTTCTACAGCAGTGATCTCTCATGAGGATGTGCCCTCTCATGAGGATGTGCCCGCTCATGAGGATGTACCCTCTCATCTGCATTTCCAGGCTAGTGTGTTTGATTGCTCTCTGTAGCAGGCTTTCTTTGGGGCCACTAACCAGCTCCAAAATAATAACACAGGGACATTATTAATTATGAATGCTTGGCCTTATCTTCTGCTTATCTCACTAGTGATTTATATTAACCTGTTTCTAGTCATCTATGTTTTACCTCAGGGCTTCTCTTTCTTTCATTCTGCGTGCCCTGTTCCATGTCTCACTAGCTGGCAGCTGGCTGGCTAGCTGCAGGTGTCTCCATCTCTTTCTCCCTTTTCTCTTCTCTCTCTTCTCTTCCTCCTACTTATTACCTCTGCCTGCCCATCCCACCTATCCCTCTACTGCTTAGCTATTATCCATTTAGCTTTTTATTAGACCAATCAGGTATTTTAGGCAGGCCCAGTGAAACAGCAGCACCTCTTTACATAATTAAACAAATATAGCATAAGTAAATGTAACACATTCTTGCCTAGTTAAAGTAATATTCTGTGTAAAAGTTCACCGATCATTTCTCTCTCCACCAAAAAAGTGACAGGAGTAATTAAGAGAGACTTGGTTGGGTATAATGCTGTACACCTCTAAATTCCACATTCAGGAGGCAGAGGGAGAGGCAGGAGGATCACTTTGAGTTTGAGAGCAGAATGATCACATAGTAAGTTCCAAACCAGATCCTAGCTGGATTCATGGTGAGACTCTCTTAGGAAGAAAAATTCAGAATATACCCAAGGGACACTCCACCATGCCCAAGAACACTTGCACAATGATATTCATAGTCACTTTATTTATAATAGCCAGAAACTGGAAACAACCTATCTGTCCCCAAACCAAAGAATGGATAAAGAAAATGTGGTACATTTACACAATGGAGTGTTATTTACCTATTAAAAACAATAACATCAGGAAATTTTCAGGTAAAATGGATGGAACTAGAAAAGATCATCCTGAGTGGGGTGACCCAGACCCAGAAAGACAAACACGGTATATACTCACTCATAAGTGGATATTAGCTGGAAAGTAAAGAAGAACCATTCTACAATCCACAGACGCAGAGAAACCAAGTGACAGGAAGGCTTGAGGAGGGGATACGTGAATCTCACTGTGCTGGAGAAACAGAATGGAATTGCCAATGGAAGGAAGGAGGGAGCAAGAAGGGTGAGTAGGGATGCGAACAGAAGGGATCCGCTGGGGGAGGATGGAGGGAGAGAGTACTGGGAGAGACAACTGGAATCTGGAGGCATCTCTAAGATAAGCTAGAAACCTACAGCAATGGAAACTCGCAGGAATCTATGAGGGTGACCCTAGTTAAGTCTCCTGGGATACAAATCCTGAACCAGTCATCTCCTGTAACAAGGCAACCCTTCCAGTGGAAGGCCAGGGGCACCAACCCAGCCACAAACACTTTGACCTAAAATTTGCCCTGCCTGCAGATGTGCTCAGGTAAAGATGGTGAAGAAACTGTGGGAGTGACCAGATAATGAATTGCACAACTGGAGATCCATCTTTTGAGAGGGAGTTCCCCACTGAGGGCCAGCACCCAGAGGTGGGATACCCCAGAGACTTAGGTTAGAACCAAATATGAATGGGGGGGAGGTCAGTGAAATGATTCCTAATGATATTCTGTTATATTCATAGACTGATGCCTTAGCCAGTTGTCATCAGAGAGGCTTCACCCAGCAGCTGAAGGAAACAAATGCAGAGACCCCCATCCAATCATTAGGCAGAGCTCTGGGAATCCTGTAGAAGAGGTGGAGGAAGGATTGTAGGATGCAGTGGTGTCAAGGGCACCACAACAAAACCAATAGAATCAACTAATCTGGGCTCATAGAGGCTCACAGAGACTGAACTGACAACGACGAACCTGCATGGGACTGACCTAAGCCCTCTACATATATATCATAGTTGTGTAACTTGGTCTTCATTTAGGACTCCTAACAGGGCCATCTCTGTATGTGTTGCCTGGTTTGGGGACCCATTCCTCCTACTGGATGGCCTCATCCACCCTTAATAGAAGAGGAAGTGCTTGGTTTCACTGCAACTTGATATACCATGGCTGGCTGATATCCATGGGGGAGGCCCACCTGTATCTGTATCTGAAGAGAAATAGTGGAGGGGTAGATGGGGTGGGGTGAGGGGAACTGGGGAAAAGGGGAGAGGAGAAACTTTAATTGGGATGTAAAATATATATATATATATATATGAACAACAGCAATAACAAAAGGACAATCTCCAAAAAACAAAGAAATAAAGAAAAAAGAAAAGAGGGGTGTAGAAAAGGAAAAATGGAGGGAAAAAGAAAAATAATAACAAAGAGAGAAAAAGAAGACTGAAGGAGAGAAATGAGGGAAGGAAGAGGGTAGAAAGAAGGGAAACAGAAACAGGGACCTCACATGTGTGTCATTAAGCTCTTTATCTTAAGTCCCTGGTGCGGAACCAGGTACAGCTACTCAGGAAATACTCATGGAAGAAAAAAGTTGTAAACAAAGGCAGGCTGAACAAACACTGAAAATGGTAGGTGCCCAGGAAACCACTGATACATTACCAGCCTTGACAATCAGCAAATTCTTCAGGCCATCTGATGCTGCAAGGACAGGCTGGGGACCACGGATTCAATCACGAAGAAAAAATAAAAAAAGGAAAGGCTGGAGAGATGGTTCCCCTGGTAAATGGCTGCTGCACAAGCATGTGGTCCTAAGTTCATCCCTCCAGCACCCACGTGAAAATCAGGGCACTGCAATATTGATCTGAAACACAAGTGCTGGCAGCCAGCATTTAGACAGTCAGTCTAACCAATCCATGAGCTCTGGGTTCAATGAGAGACCCTGTCTCAAAAATAAAGTGCAGAACTGACTGAGGAAGACACAGGACATAGGCCTCTAGTGCATACATACGCAGGCGTGCGTGTGACTATGCGCACACACACACACACATGCATGCCTACGATTCCAGCACTCTAACAGCAAAGGTAGAAAGATCACCTCTAATTCAAGGCCATACAGAGCTACATAGTGGGAGACCACTTATGATTACACTGTAAGTCTCAGTCTGAACAACAACAACAAAAACCTCACACAAAACCAAATGGAAATGGCTAGAGATCTGAAAACTAAAGCTATGGCCTTTGCCCAAAGCCACAAAAGTAATAAAGAGTTATGTGAGTAGCTCAGAAAAGCAGGACTTAAAGAATGAGGTCCAATTGTTTCCTGAATGGTAGTCCGAGGACTACGCAACTGGAGTTTCACATGGCACGCCAAATCCTGGACCAACCCTCTGGCCTCTCTGCCATCTCCTGAGGTTACCATCTAACTGAAGCTCATGGGGTCAGCATGTGTGGAGGGCTTCTAGGTCCTTCCAGACATAGTGTCCAACAAACACTCTATCCTGCCTGCCAGGGGCTAGAACCTAGCCTTCTGCATACTCTTAGCACAGGACAGGAGGCTGAGAAGAAGTCTTCTTTTGGATAGCTGCTCACCCCCTGCTGTTGTTACTACACAAAGAGGCTGGGTGAATTTGGGTAAGCACTAATGAAGTCCCTCTCCATGGTCAATCTCTAGCCAGACTCCTGGGAATCGTTTTCCCAACTAGGCTAGGCCTCAGCATTTAAAGTCTTGAACAAACACCAAAAGGGTTCCTAACTGCTTGAGATCACATCCCCGGGAAGATCCTACCCCTACCCCCTTGGAGTGACTATCATATCCCTAAGATGATCCTATCCCCTACCCCCTTGGAGTGACTATCACATCCCTAAGATGATCCTATCCCCTACCCCTTGGAGTGACTATCACATCCCCGGGAAGATCCTATCCCTACCCCCTTGGAGTGACTATCACATCCCCGGGAAGATCCTATCCCTACCCCCTTGGAGTGACTATCACAACCCCAGGAAGATCCTATCCCCTACCCCCTTGGAGTGACTATCATATCCCTAAGATGATCCTATTCCCTACCCCCTTGGAGTGACTATCATATCCCTAAGATGATCCTATCCCTTACCCCCTTGGAGTGACTATCATATCCCTAAGATGATCCTATCCCCGGCCCTTAGAATGACTGCCTAAGAAAATTCAAGGTTGCCAAAAATGTTGCTACGTGGTCCAGCCTCATCTGAAACTGGAGCCCTACCTCTCAGTCACCAGTGGGAGGTTAGGCACCTCACTTAAAAGATCCCAACTTCCCTTCCCCATGTTCTCCCCCTCTCTTTAAAGTGTTCAGTCACTTCTGTACTGATGGAAGTTAGGTTCAGTTCACACTCTACCCTTTTCACTACTGCAGTTGTTATGACTGATTTAAAAAAAAAGTCATTCTTAACACTTCAACTTGCTTGTTTATCTCTGACAATGGTCCAGAAATCTCCACTTTGCTAGGAGAGTTAGAGTTCATACCTAGATACCAAACAGCATTTTACCTTCAACCATCAGAAACCTGTGGTCCACATATAGAGAAGTACGCAAGTGTTTTTATGTGAGTAGATGCAGTAAGTGATCAATCTTGGATAAGCTGTGTGTGTGTGTGTGTGTGTGTGTGTGCGCGCGCGCGCGCGCACACACACACGCACGTGCGCACACACCTGTTATGTACATGTGTGCACATGTATATAGGAGCCAAAAGACAACCTCTGGTGTCATTTCTCAGGTGCCATCCAACTAGTCTCTTGAGACATGGTTTATCATTGGCCTGAAACTTACCAAGTAATCTAGGCTGGCTGGCAAGCAAGTCCTAGGGATACAAATTCTTCCATTTACCTCTCCAGCGCTGGGATTACAAGTGTGTGCCACCACACCTGGAGTTTTTACAGGGGTTTTTGGTTTCAAACTCGGGTCCTTCTGCTTTCAAGGTGAGCACCTTACAGACTGATGTATATCTCCAGCCCCTGGATAAGTTTCTTAACTAAAGTTTCCACATTCTTCGAGTATGACCTTTGAAGATAATTAAAATGTGGAACTGACAAGTGATATTGCTGGAGTCCTCAGAAACTAGGTCCTCTACTAAAAAGAATGTTATTCTCCAGGACCAATGTCATGTCTGACTTCAAAATGAGAACTAGAATTAACTCAAGAGAAGGAAGAGAGACCACTTAGGCAATAGCCCAGGGCTCCAAAGGATGGTTGGTTTCCCAGAAATGAAAGAGGGCTTGTAGGTTAGGTGTACTGGGGTACAAGGGTCAATGTAATCTGAGTTTCCCACACACAATGAGGTCTCAGCACAAGGTCATAGTCCTTGTAAAATATGCATGACAGGGAGGTATAAACCTTACCTTGTTCAATCCCTAATAGTAACTTTGATTAATTTTGTGGGTGTTTCTTTTCCAATTTGCCCTCACAACTATACAGGTTGTTGCCGTGGTTCTTGGTTGTCTACCAGATCTTGGTGAGAGGATGCTAGTGCTGAAGACACAATGCACCTGGGTCACAGGACATGCAGAAACCAAGTTAATTCTGACCAGGAAGCTTGCTCCTGGCTGGCTAGATTTCCCAGTATCAGCAGGTGCTCTGTGGGCTTCTGCGGTAGAAAATTCATCAATGTCTCACCTATCTTTGAATTATGAGCTACAGTAATGACCAACATGGCAAGATATATCCATGGGTGCAAGAGTAGCATGAAAATTATGGGGGTAACCAGCCTCTTTCTGATTAGATTTAACACCCACTCAACAGAAGAAAGTGCATCTCTGGTACTGTAAATCTAACCAAGTACCCGTAATTGGAGAGCTCATAGGCCCCAGGGGGGGAAGTACTACTACTGTTTTGATAAGCAGGCGCAGTATCAAAGTGCCTCCTAAATTTGTATCTCTATACCTGTAAGTTAATGCAGCTCGCAGACCTCACCAATGTTTCTTTGTGCAGTGGATGGTGATTAACACAGAAATTCACAACTGGCCAAAGTGCACAGACTATCTGTGGGGTGCTCGGCCACAAATGGCAGTCTCGATTACATCCCCTCCACTTTGTGGTCTGAGGCCATTCCAGAAAAGGAGGCAGAAAGATTGGAAGAGCCAGAGGTCAGGGAGGCCAGGAGAAAAACAGGCGTGTTGCTCTTACAGGACCACTGCACTCATGAACTCAGCAGCAGCTGTGGTTGCTTGCCTAAGACCTGAAGGAGACTAAGCAGTCAGCATTCTCGCATGAAGCAGAAAGATGCTCATGAGCCCCTACCCCGAGCTGAGGAATTACTAACAGGAGGAAGAAAGGTCTATTTTCTGTAAGGGTGTTGCCCTTGGTAGGTCAACCAGATTCCAGTGGATGGCCCCACACCCACGAGAACATGGGCAGCACAAGTTGAACTCAACATGTTATTAAAAAGAAAAGAACACCTTAATTTGTGATGGGATTGGGATGGGGTTGAATGTGAGAAGAGTTGGGAAGAGGGCTGGGGGTGAATATGATCAAAATAAACAATAGGCGTGTATGACATTCTCAAAGAATTAATCAAGTATTTAACATTAGTTGAAAATTGACACATTTATAATAATCTTATGTTACTGGTAAATAGGAAATGCAGTTTTCAAGTCACAAGGATTTTCAAAATTCTAACAGCCCTTTGTCTGTTTGGTTATACAGACCACATATAGGTAAAAATCCAATGGCTGTCTGGACATCACCACAGTTTAAATAAGTTCATTGTTATTGCTATCTCTCCTTGGGTCATATAGATGGGGATTGCTGCCTGATATAAACTTTAACAAAAGCTGCAGCTTCATAGGGTGAGTTGTCTAGTCTAAGGATGGAAGGATGCTTGCTGTGATCTAGCAATTCGGTTCATTTGGATGGCTTAATAGTCTTGACTTTACAATCCTGTGTTTTCTTGCTGGCTTTCCAAATGGAATTCGGAAAGCCACTTAGCTTCTACATTCAAAGAAAAGATTTCAAGTATGATCTTTTCTAGATATAGCCAATGTTCATTTAATGTAGAAAAGCCAGAAACACAGAATCCAACTTGTTTCACATTGCATGATGCTGCCTGTGACAAATGAGTGAAGAGCCAATGTCAATGGTGGCCATGGGTGCACCGAAGACATCTGAGTGAAAAGGGAGTGAAATCAGGTCCCCAGTCTTCTCAATTGGTTTTCCTCTTAATACATTGGCTGTTTTAACATGCACGTGAAGCCACTGCAGTGAGTTACAAAGATGGCTGGTCAATAGAAAAAGAACCTAGACAGTGAGGGCAGTGCGGGGTCATTGAGTACCATTGACCAAACAAATACAGGATATCTCCAAAGAGTGAACAATATTTTAAATTAGTGAAATAGTGATTTAGTTCACCTCACTGGTGGACAAGGAAGGGCGTTGGATTTTACAAACACTTTGTTCATGTGTAGATCTTTAAATGTTTTAAAAATTGTTGGAGGTATGGATAATTACACACACATGCAACAGCAGGCATGTAGAAGTCAGAGGACAACTTTTAGGATTTCTTGTCTACTTTGGCCAATGATTCAAGAATCAAACTCAGAACACAGCTTGGTGGCAAGCACCCTTACCTACGGAACCATCTCACTTCCCCTTACATGTGGATCTTGAAAGTAGCTATAAACTGTACGTGAGGTATAGCTAAAGCATTCCAGCTTCCACAGCAAGATGGAATGTCCGGCATCTTAAGGAGGTGTGTATCACTTATGACATACTTCTTAAGCATCTTAACTCCAGGCACTGGAGCAGTGTGTACACAATAATTAACAGAGAAAACCAATCCATATAGAACTTACAACCTGCACATAAAGATAAGCAACTAAGTAGCCTTGATAAGACCCTGAGATGAGTGTGAGGCTTTGAAAGCCACAACTCACAGTGAAAATTCTCCCCATCTTGAGGGACTGCTGTGTCCTCTTTCAATAGAGATGCTGAGAGAGCACTGTTAATTGTCAGGGTGTGTGTGTTCACACACTGAGAAAACTGGATGTAGCATTCATGGGGCGTTCTACTAATTGTGTTCAGACCCTAGATCTTCCACATCCGGTTTTGTGACCTTGTCCATATTACTTAACTTCTCATCTATGAAATGAGAATAAGCCCAGCACCTACCTCTTGGGGCAGTTATAAAGAATAACTTGTGTCATGAGGTTCATCAAGTGCCTAGCACAAACAATATCACCAACTACTAAGTCTCATTTTCCATTAATTGTTTGATGGATGAGTAAATATACTGTCTTTATACTACTTCCTGTGATCCAAAGAAGGTTAACTGTAACTTAAAACACTTTAGGCACAGAAAAAGTGAGTCCAAGCATACTTAAAGTTGATAAATAATCTCTTTACTTTTTTGCTAGTTTTTGTTTGTTTGCTTGCTTGCTTGCTTGCTTGCTTTGATTTTTGTTGTTTTGAAGATAGAAGACTTTGAAGCTTTTTTTCTGGTATAACGGCAATGTCCGGAAGTCCATCCCCACCAGACAAGAGACATTATGTCTGCCAAGACCAACACAATGAAGGAGACATGCCATGACTGTTTTATTGTAATTATACAGATATGGAAACTGAGCCTGGACAAAGCTGAGGAACTTACAAGAGGCCACCCAGTAGCAAGTGATGAAACCTGTATTCTAGCTCAGATGGGCCTGGTCCCTTCATAAAATGACTTCATTGTCCACAGTTGCAAACATCTTATATGAATTAGAGAAGGGACTTGGAAAACACAGTCCAGAAAAAAAAAAAAGGTTATGCAGTGGTGGAGCTGAAATACTGGCCCTCATGTTCTGGCCCAGCCATGCCATAGCAGCCTGCCTTCCTGTCTTACCTTTCCATGTGCAAATATGGCCCCAATGCCTGAGAAAACAGTAGTATCTCTAGGTGCTTCAGCCAAGAATGTTAGGATTTTACATTCAAAAAATTGAGTCAGTTCTGGAATGCATAGTCATAGGTGGATTGCAATCTCAATGTCTCAAGCTTGATTTATGCTTTTCAAACTCGGGTGACATTAGATAGCCCTAAACTCAATGCCTCTTGACTGAGTGTTGTCTGACAGACTTTTCCTGGGGAGATAGAACATGCATGTCTACTCACCCTGGAAAGGAGCCCATGACAAAACAAAGTACAAATACCCCAAAGTGCAACTTGGTGAACCAATGAGTTTTAATGGGATTACTTACAGGAATATGGGTGAGGGGTCACTTACAGGAGCAGAAATGACTCAAAGACAGCTGCATCACCAAAGCCCACCCCAGCATTGGTGACAGCTCATAAAAATTGGAAACCTGAAATGCATTGCACAGCTTGAAGGCAGTTCAACAGGATGGAGAGTGTCCCTTGCATGACTCAGTTGTCCTGAGCCTCTTCTAGGAAGTCAGCTGGTCTTTATTTCTTCTAAGTAGTTTGTCAGGTCTCTGCTTGCTTCAGGTAGCTGGGCCTGTTGGACAGTCTTCTTTGAGGCTTGGCTTGTCTGCGAGTGACGGTCAGCAGCCTTTATACTCTTGGGAAGGGATGTGTGCTGGTGAATCTGCTCAGTTTTAGGAACTTCCTGGAAGTATTTTGAGCTGTTTACTTTCTGCCTTAATGGCTTCCCGATAGACTTTCTCCTCCCCGTAGAGCATGTTGCTCTTTCACCTTCCTGTAAACATCCTCTCTTAAGACTTTTCTCTCAAAACAGAAAGTTTCAGTCTTAGAGAAAATTGCTATATAATTCTGAGGAAGAAAAACTCACCCTGCACTTATAATGTAGTTAAGAAAGTAATGAAATGATCCGTGTGGACGAAATGATAACCAGAACTTTCTTTATTCTTTCATAAGAAATTCCTGATATGTGAAAACTAAAAAGCACAGCTCTTGTTATTTTTGCATATTATTATATAACTTAGAGGCCAGATCAAAACTTTCAGAATACAAGAAAGAGAAGAAACAAAGGAAGGAAGGAAGGAAGGAAGGAAGGAAGGAAGGAAGGAAGGAAGGAAGGAAAGAAGGAAGGAAGGAAGGAACAAAGGAACGAAGGAACGAAAGAACAAAGGAGAAAAACAATTGTCTGTTGATTATCTGTGGTTCGTTATCTGGCTGGGTATGGAGCTATACCAGTGTAGATTTGGGAGGCAAACATAAACTTGGACCATAGCTAGATTTCTGGGCTACCCAGAGCAAGGAGTAAATTTTAAGAGGTTGAATAGGAATCACCCATATATCTTTCCATTCAAATCTGGCCTTCCAAACAGAATTTTGCAAACATAGTAGCCATTCCAAAAACATCTATCAATTAAATATTGAAAGATACCAGCTCTAAGATCCAGGGTTCTTTCCACTCAGAACTTGACACTGACAATTTAAGGTTAAATTGATCTTAAAGTATGTATTTACATATATTTTGCTACCAATTAATAAGTCTGCATCAAAGAAAAATGAAAGAAATTTTGTATCTAATGGTTTTCTCTAGTGTTATTTATCAGATGTTTCAAGCATTAATGGGAGATGTGAATTTGGCTGCTAGCAGGTTCTGATGCAAAAAAAGTTAATGAATCACAGTTTGAAAGTTGATAACATTTTGTTATCTTGAATTTATGAAAATGATAACATTGTGTCATCTTAAATTTTGGAGCACGCTGGTTACTTCCCTGTGTAGGAAAAGGAATGAAGAAGTTTGCATGCACCAGGGCTGCATCTCAAAAGACAGCAAGTCCGGCAGCATGTGTGATGTTGCACCTGTAATCATTTTGGGAGTGCAGAATTGGCTACACCCATAATTGCTCCTATAAACAGCTAATTGTAGCTGCTGTTAGCCACTTGTGGGTGTAATTAGCTACTTGCCCTTAATCTTCATGGAATGCCCAATTCTCCCTGTAATTAGTCAATTGTAGATGCTGTTACTTTTGCAAGAGAGAAGAGATGGGATTATTTCCCTTTGAATGTCTAGACTAAATCTTTAACTTTGATTCACAATTTATGAAAAGTATGAACAGAAATAATTGTGCTCACAAAATGAATGGGAGGCAGTTTTCCTTTCCCTATCTACATCTTAGAGACCACGTGTTCAAAGGAAGAGGCTGTGGGGACATCTCCATAATAAAATTTTATTGTGGTCTGTGTATTGTTACCTGGAATTATTATTTAAATTTAAAAATTATATTTCCATTGAAGTTTTGCACGAAACAGTCAGGGTTGCTCAGAGTAATTACATATGAAAACCCGTAACAAAGAACCTAATTCCTTAGGGCAATGGATTGTACAATGACGTTTTGAACATTAGAAAAAAAAAACAAAAAAAAAAACAGGTCATGTGAGTCTGAGTCTAACTTCAGTCCTCTCCTGCATCAAGTGCTCGGTTCGAACTTGCTGCAAGGTTTAACTTCTGTCACCGCCATGCCCTCTTCTGTAGAGGAGTAACAATGATTCTGCCACCTCTCCAGGTGGCCTTGAGAACTGCACAAACAGCACAGGTACACAAGAGACACTTGATAAATATTTGCAGATCTTAACGCAGCAAGCAAAAATCAGTTCTGTGCGTTCCTTGTGAAGCAGAGCATCTCTCGCTGTGGTGCTGAAATGTAGCTTGGCTAGCTGTTCCTCAAATACAAGGACAGCATAGAAAATAAGTTTTCATTTTTGCTGACTGTCACCTGGTTTCTCACCTATGAATTTTCAAAATTGTCCTATTTTCTCTTCTTACAAAAAAGCATATTTCAAGGATAATTTCAAGATGGCATCCTGCTTATAGTAAACTTACCATATATGATAGCTTCTAGATGGTAACGTATTACAAATGTAAATATGGATTTGGTTCCCTTTTGAACAGTAGAAAAGGATGTTTGGAATTCTAATCCTTGGGGTTGGCTCAGTGGGTAAAGAACTTGGTGCACAGCCATGAGGATCTGAGTTTGGATCCCAAGAACTTTCATAAG